>NC_083276.1:56049536-56718713 GCF_963506605.1 Zootoca vivipara
TACTGTTTAAGTTTCAATGCTATAGATTGTTGTTGTTGTTGTTGTTGCTGCTGCTGCTACCGGTATTATTATTTTTATTACCCTGTCCAGGTTGCCCCAGCCACTCTGGGCGACTTCCAACATATATAAAAACACAATAAATCATTAAACATTAAAAAAACTTCCCTATACAGAGTTGCTTTCAGATATCTTCTAAAGGTTGTATAGTTACTTATCTCCTTGGCTCCGAGGTCGCATAACTCCATACCCTCCAACATTTCTCCAATGAAAATAGAGACATCCTAAGGAAAAGCAGGACATTCTGGGATCAAATCAGAAACTGGGATGGCTTCTGTAAATCCCGGACCGCCCCTGTAAAATAGGGGCATATGGAGAGTCTGCAATAGATAATGAAATATAATGTATTAAAACGTGATTCAAATTACAAAACATGGGATATTCAAAATGAGAGGAGGGCTCATTGAACCGTGTGGGACTTACTTCTAACTAGAGATGCATAGGATTGTACTGTAATTAAATATCCCTTAAGCAACATCCAGCATTTGAAAATGCCCAGAAGGAGACAGGTAAACACGTAATTCTGGTTGGGTCATTGTTGTTTATGGGGCAATGTGTGCTAAAATAGAGCAACTATATTTCAAATTCCATTTCAGCTGTTGTTTCTCAGGCCTTCTTTTTTTTTTAAAAAAAAAGGTATAATTTAAGGAATATCAAGTCAACAGCGTTAGTCATCTCGGGTTTCTTTTCCTGTTGATGCTTGAATTTTAAGTCACAAAAAGGAAGGAAGAAATCTACATGTGGTTATGTTTGCCCAGAACCGTGAGATTATATGTACCTTTATATCTGCTATTTTGCACGCATATTGATACACAGTTTAAAATACATCCTTCACGGGCATGCATTTATATTCTGTAGTGCTTCTGATAACATGCTAACAACAGAAACGTTCCTTTAAACAAAACCTTCTGAATTTATCTACTTGCAAAACTGAACCAAGATTTGCTTTGATGTAAAGCTTTACTGGAACATGCAAAGTCAGACCAGCAACGTGTGGGCACAAGTTCTTTAATTTCAGTGAGTAATTTGGAAGTGGCTTTGTCTTAAATTAATTTATAAGGAGGTTAATAACATATGTTATGATAATCCTAAACTGCTAGAAGCACCTGCACTAAAGGCCAATGCACACCTGAGCCCAGAATGCCATCAGAGGATTTAACATAACTAAGAACACAGCATCTTAAAAAGCAGAGACATCACCTTGCCTACAAAGGTCCATATAGTTAAAGCTATGGTTTTCCCAGTAGTGATGTATGGAAGTGAGAGCTGGACCATAAAGAAGGCTGATCGCCAAAGAATTGATGCTTTCGAATTATGGTGCTGGAGGAGACTCTTGAGAGTCTCATGGATTGCAAGAAGATCAAACCTATCCATTCTGAAGGAAATCAGCCCTGAGTGCTCACTGGAAGGACAGATCGTGAAGCTGAGGCTCCAATAATTCGGCCACCTCATGAGAAGAGAAGAATCCTTGGAAAAGACCCTGATGTTGGGAAAGATTGAGGGCACTAGGAGAAGGGGACGACAGAGGACGAGATGGTTGGACAGTGTTCTCGAAGCTACGGACATGAGTTTGACCAAACTGCGGGAGGCAGTGCAAGACAAGAGTGCCTGGCGTGCTCTGGTCCATGGGGTCACGAAGAGTCGGACACGACTAAACGACTAAACAACAACAACAACAAAGAACACAGGAAGTGCCAGTGAATGGTACATTGGTTTTTTTAAAAAAACAAACATGTTTTTATTGATTTTCCAATATCATTCCAATACCATCCTCATTATAACAATACCAATTTTATCCAATCAATACAAAAGATCTTTAACTGATGATTATGGAAGCAGACTTCTTTCTGACTACAATAAGCACTTCAATGCATACAGAAGATCAAGAGCAGAACGTTGGCCAGGAAGAGAGTCATCTAGCCTGTTTTTAACTTTCTGCCCACACAAAAATGACTACTAAAGACTGAAATATTGGTATGGAGTCTAGTACACACATTCATACTACAAGTCTACATTTCAAGTTCAAATCTGAGCTCGACACACACATCTGATCTCAAGAGGAGAAAAATGCAACGCAATAGCCCTCTTCCTGCATTTAAAAGAATGTGTGTGACACGCACTGACTCTGTGCTGCCCCCCCCTCACTTTGCTCCTGATTTCCCAGTTTTTAGCAGGAAGGTCTGAAAGGGACTTCTGATCGCATTTCAAATACTTAATGGAAGCAGTGTAAGAAAAGAGGTGGCATAACTCGATCACATCTTCTGATTGGTGGTGCTGGGGTGTAGAAGAAATGAGATTAGCAGAGGCATTCTTCATCAACTAGGCTGGGAAGATAGAGGCTACAAATTCCAAATCAAGAACAAATGAAGCTACTTTTTTTAAAAAAAACAACAACAACCAAAGTTATCACGTATATTTCTGTGCTCATTTTTACAAAGGATTATCCCATACTTGCCCCAAATCAGTCTAAGCTTCCATGGTGAGAGAAGATAATTGCTTCCTTTGGGTAATATCCTTTCCAGCTATTGTGTTTTATGTTCTCCTAAGCAGACAGTGTTTTTGCTGATGTTATCATGATAGTCACACACTCAGTTATCCGACAATGGCATGCAGGTTAGCAATCTAATCACCAATCGAAAGGAAGCTATTGCAAAATGGAGATTTTAAAGAGAGATTTGTTCAGTTGGAGATAGCAGTTCTGAATGGTAGATGGCTTAAGATATCATATGACGATACATCATGAAGGAAAAATGACATGGCATCCAACAAGCAATGCACGATCTGAATGAATTCAAGTTGGGACAGTTACTGTTCGGTGTGCAACAAGACAAGATAAGATTCATGTCATGAAGAGTAAATGTCTAGTTATGATTAAGGGAACAGGAAGCACTTCAACATTCCTTTGAAATGCTTTTGAATTTAAACACTCCAAACGATCAAATTGCTTAAGTGTTTTTTTATGCCTGTATTTGTAATGGAGAATATTTTGAGAATGCTTCCATACACCTCTATAACACTGAAAAAGTTGTAAACAAGTCTAATCTATTAATTTCAAATTGTGTTATATAATTTTAAAATTCAAAGTTTCAGAGCAACTTGACTCCAGGGGACTTTGCAAGGTAAAAGAACAGATTGCTAGTCGGAAGTGACTTGACTCTGACTGGAAGGCATCATTGGTCTTATTCATCCTCTGTCTTAAAAACTCAGTATACTATACATGCATGCACAAGCTCCGATATGAGATAATCCCTGCCCTCCAGACAGAACAGCCATCTTAGGTCACAGAATAGTCTACTCAATTTCTCTAAATTGAAGTAAAAGTTCACTCAACCTGTGGTAGGCAGAAAGTAACGTATTAATGGAGATTTGGACCACATTCCTGCCTTGCTTCCCCTCCACCAAAATATATTTTTCTGTTTTTTTGTTTTGTTTTGTTTTGTTTTAAAAAAACAGCTTCCTTCCATGGAAACATTGCACTAGTCTACAGTGCTCTCAACAGTTAGATGTAGAGTTGCTGTTGGAGGATTTACATTTAGTTAAGAATAAAGAATCCTGCCATGTTTTCCTACCCAAATTAAGGCAATTAGGAGTACACCTTGGGATACCCAAGGCAGCTACAAGTTAACCACAGGACTAGTTGCTAGCCTTCTCTGTTCAAGCAAAATATCATTGAATTAGGTACATTCATACATACATGAGGTGTGTGTATGTGTGTTCTTTTGTGAGTTGGCCTGTGTTGGATTAGCATATTTCACATCAATCTATTTCTTAATCTTTACATTGCTTCATGCTTTTCTAGGTTATATACTAAGAAGATGCGGCATGGCTCCAAAGACTCACAGTAGCCAAGCCAATTATCCTTTGAGATTATAAAGCAGCCACTCCACTTGAGCACAGGATCTTCATTTTCATACTGCTTGCCATAGCTGTTTGTGCTGCCAGCAACCAGCACACTCTGCCCTGCTCCTAGAATTGCTGACAAGCCAGTATTTTTCAGTATGCTGTCTTATACCGAGAAGGACCATTGGTCCATGTAGCTCAGTATTGTCTACACTAATTGGCAGGGCCTCTCCAGGGTTTCGGGCTGGGAATGATTCCCAACCTGGAGATACCAAGGATTGAACCTGGGAACCAGCAAAGCAGATGCTGTAGCCCTGATCTCTGGTACAGCCCTTCCCCAGTAAAACCATGTTATATCAGGTAACCAGTGCAGGCAGTTTTGCCAGGATCTGATGATGGCTCATCAGATTCTCTGGCTCTATCCCAAACCCGGCAGATTCTTAGTTCTGCCCACACTGGCTTCATCTCTTGGCCCCACCCTGGAGCCAGTAATATAGGACTCAAACGTTGGTAGTCCTAACTGAGTCCAGATGGATTCTCTCTCTTTTAGCAGAAAAAAATATATTCCTAGTTGGCAGAAAGGGAGTGGAGTGGATCTAATTTCCAAATCATGAGTCACTTTGTCCAATCCTGACTTCAATGTTGGTTGGGAAGGGGCATGCCAGCTCATGATTCGGAGATGCATTAAGACAAGTGACAGATGCTGAGATGACTCAAATATAAAAAATAAGAACCCCAATTTATTTTTGAGAAGGAGTGGCTAACCTCCAGCTTTTCAGAAGTTGTTGGATTCCCATCCAACACAGGCAATGGTCTGGGAATATCTAGGATGGCAAAGGCTATCTTTTTGCCAATTTAGGGTATCATAATTTCTTCCCCACGTTATATCTGATCTACCCTTGCATTTTTTTCTAGCTATATAACTTTGTTCTGTAAAAAAAATAAAACAAAATTACAATTGTTCCTTTGAGAGGCACTTTAGGTGTAATATGTGTGAATTTGTGAATTTATATTACTTATTTATAGTTATTTTCACTCAACTCTTTACATCATAACAGAGTTCTGGTTTTCTAAGAATTTAAAATTCCAGCAATTTAAAATTCTAACCATAAAAGAATAAGGCATTCCTTAGAAGTGATTTTCTGCAAATACTAATGCACAATATGTGTAGGTGGATGTTCAAGAATTTCCCCACTCCCAATGGCCAATGCAAATTTTGAAAACTTCGTAAAGGTAAGGACATGTCCCTTGCTGTGCAACAGCTGAATTGCAGGCACTCAATAAGAATTCACTGTATAGTTAACCTGCAGTGCAAAAGTATACATGTCTTCCAATAAGGAAGTGTCTTTCCTCCCAGGTATGCAGAGACTAGGCTTCGGTTTAGGGTTGGCATTATGAGGAAGTAGTGTTCTTGTTACTTTAACAGCTGTGTGGTAGGCAGGTTAATCCTTTTCTAGTGTGGGAATACAAATATGGGAATACCATCACTTGTTCACATTCTGTCTGCAAGACATTATGTGTGTGGCCACTCCATCTTACAAAAAAACAAACATAATTTTGCATATGACAGAAAGCATGTGCATATTTTATGCATATTTGTGTTCTTTTTTGCAAGTGGGTCAGAGGGCCCAATCAACATATCACATACAGGCTTCAGGGAATCTGACCCCCCTCCATCACAGCGGGCTGCTAGTAATTGGAAAGACAATAAGCTCTTACCAAGGTATATTATTCAATATTCACAGAGAGAGACACAGGATGCCGTCTCTAGGATAATGGTTTTGCTCCAAGTAATCTTCTCCCTACTTCCTTTCTCAGTCATCAACAGCACCACCTCCCTTATGCTTACGGTGTCTGCTTAGGGACAATTGTCTCTGGGCTCTCTGCTCTCCTACTTTCATTGCTCACCGTGTTCTGGGAGAAGGGGGGCCTGGAATGCTCTCTAGTGATAAGGTGTTAGCCAGCTGTTCCTGCTCTGCTTCTCCCATTATTTCCCAGCTTTGCCCCTCTTCTATCTCTGAGCTGTGACCCTCTGCAAACCAGTGTTGTAAATCTATACTGCCCCTATACTATTCTTGGGAAGGTTCAGGAGAAGGGGGAGGCGGTCTCCACCATTCCTCCTCAGTCCAGTTCCTGATGCATACAGTGTACTGGGCCCAGAAAATCCTGTTAGCACACCTGGTAACAAGTATTACTTACACTATGTATTTATATTTATGTCCCAAGGCACTACTAAGCACTGTGTTTAATGACTCTGGGTGGTTTTTAGCTAATAAATCCCATCAGCAGAAGCCCTGTGCAAGAACTTCTGCTTGTGCAACAGGGATTTTCCCACAAAATTGGCTCGGGGTGTGTATGTCTGAAGAACCCCCAGAACAGAGGATTATACAAGCCAAAATGCTTGCCCTGGTGGAACCATCTCCTTAGTGTGATATTGAATTCCTCCCTCAGACCCCTTTCTTCTTTTAAATTCAAATAATCTGGATTCACTACTGTCTACTGTTAATATGAATCTATACAATGAGCCACTTGTGACTTGAAAAATTCAGCCTCAGTGGGAGCTTTTGCGAAACTTGACTCATTTATGTTTTCCCCTTTTCCTACTATTTTGTCCTTTTCTTCCTTGTTCCCTTCTGTTGTTGTATCCATTAAAATATTGCACAAGAAATGCCAAGTCTAATGTGCATCATGCTCTGGGAACATAGTTCTGAGGAACAGCTTTATTCTTTTGTGAAGGGTTTCATGTGACTTGACAAAGAACTCTCCTATCATCGAGGGAAATGTCAAGGATTTCCGCTAATGGAAAACCTGTTTATATGGCTTGCCTTTTTGTTTGCAATACTGACTTCCTGTTTATGTGGCTTTATGTGTCTTTCTGTTACACCGACTGGGTCAAAAAGATATAAGGGAAGCCTTTTCCAAGCCACTTTTCAGCTTCATACCTTCACCTGCAACACTGGTGTTTAATATGGGCCCTGACATCTTGCTTTTTGAACACCACTATTGACTTCCTGTTTGGTACTTAGCTTTCTATCACACCAGGCTATTACTCACTCTTCCCAGAGTGGCTGGGGCAAGGTATAAATAATAAATTATTATTATATTATAATGGCCCAACCACCACAGATATCTCTTTCACCAGCCATAATTGTCCTGCCACCAACATAAAATCTCTCATCTCTTTTGCCCAGTTTCCTCACTGGGAGTTCTTCTCCTAATTATTTTCTCCTGGGTCCTGCTTCTCAGTTTTCTCCCCCCCCCCCCGGGTTTAGGTCTCAATTTCTAATCATTAATACAAAACCAGTCTTGATGTTTTAAAATGTTACCGAGCTTCAGGAAATGGGGAGTCAAAATCTGGTATATGTAATAACTAGTAATAAAACAAGTAGAGAATAATTTGAGGATGGAATGGCTAGCACCATCTGTCAACTGGCCAAGCATAATATCCATTCCTCTAATATTTTGAGATATTTGTCCAATCCACTATGAAAGCCTAGAGGGACAATGTTTCAAGTACTTTGCAAAATCAGATATTTTACATCTAATGTATCTAATTCCTTGGAAGGAGTCCCAAGATTCACCCATTTTTTATTCAATGAATTTCATCACATTTCTTCCAGAAATAGCCTTGAATATCAAAATATATTAGTTGCCCTCCTTAATGTTAACACCCTTCAAAGAAGGATGACTCCCTCTTAGTCATCCCTTAGCTAAGTCATATACAGCTATAACTTTATCTTCTCTATTAGTCAAAAGTTCCAGTTCCTGGGTTGTTGTGACTCCCTTCGATTTGTCCATCCTTCCTGGCAGTATGATACTGCTTAACTGCAAACATTATCCCAAAAGAAAAGAATTCCACCCCCAAACACCCAATGCCTTCAGGATGTAGCACTTGTCCATGAAATAAACTGTAGCATTTATTTACAACCAGGGCACACAGATTCTTGCTATATAGTTACCGGTATGTATCACAAAATGTAACTACAAAGTGATTAAATCAAATAATCAGCCTGCAACTAGGTGTAATGGCTCAGTTCCTCCTTCATGTCTTGGACTTAAGGTATGAAGAAAAAGAATATGTGAAAAACAACACTTCCTAGGGCCACAATACTCTTTGTTCTTTTCATTCGCTACCAAACAGGTATATATTCCTCATAACAATGTTACCAAAGAACATTGAAGATCTTGAGAACATTGTTGTCCAAGATCTAGCTGATTAAGATCTTGTACAGGATAAACAGTGATGGAATATACACAGGATAACTGGATTCCAAGCAAGATGACCACTAAATGACGTACAGTACTGTACTTCTGTTCTTTGCTATTTTATATTCACAGCACACAAATGAACATCCCCAACCGTATGGTTTTCACTGCACGAAATTAAGTCTTCTCTCATAGAGAGATGCACATCCTTCCCTTCCCAAGCAATGCACATGTACATCTTCCACATTGTTATCCACACCTCATCTCAGTTCACACACACTCATTCATTTCTCGTTACAGGTAGGTAGCCGTGTTGGTCTGGATCGAAGTAAAATAAAAAAAATTCCTTCAGTAGCACCTTAAAGACCAACTAAGTTTTTATTTTGGTATGAGCTTTCGTGTGCATGCACACTTCTTCAGATACAGTGAAATGGAAGTTTCCAGGCACTTATGTAGAGAAGGGGTGGGGAGGGGTGGGGATGGGGAGGGGGGATCACTCAGAAGGGTGGTGGAAATGGGTGATTGACTGACTGATAGCTGTTGATGACCGCAAACGACTGCAAATGGTTTTGCATGAAAAAGCAAGGGTGGAGATGGCTGAAGATCGCTTATCATGTATAATGAGATAAGAACCCGATATCTCTGTTCAAACCAGGTCCCTCCATGGTTTTGAGCTTGGTGATAAGTTGCAATTCAGCAACTTCTCTTTCCAGTCTATTTCTGAAATTCTTTTGTAGTAAGACAGCTACTTTGAGATCTTGTATAGAATGTCCTGGGAGATTGAAGTGTTCTCCTACTGGTTTTTCTGTCTTCTGGTTCCTGATGTCAGATTTATGTCCATTTATCCTTTGGCGTAGGGTTTGGCCTGTTTGTCCAATATAGAGAGCTGAAGGGCACTGTTGGCATTTGATGGCATACACAATGTTAGAGGATGAGCAATTAAATAGTCCTGAGATGGTATGTTGGATGTTGTTGGGGCCAGTAATGGTGTTGTCTGGGTGTATGTGGCAGCAAAGTTGGCATCTGGGTTTATTGCAGGCTCTGGTACCAGTGTCCATGTTAAGTCTGGTGGTTGTATTATTGTGGGTGAGGAGTTGTTTAAGATTGGGTGGCTGTCTGTAGGCAATGAAAGGTCTTCCTCCCAGAGCTTGAGAAAGGGAGCGGTCATTGTCCAGGAGAGGCTGTAGATCTCTGATGATGCGTTGTACTGTTTTAGCTTGGGAGCTGTATGTGATGACTAGTGGTGTTCTGTTATTTTCTTTTTTGGGTCTGTCTTGCAGCAGGTTTTCTCTAGGTATCTGTCTGGCTCTGTTGATCTGTTGTTTAACTTCATCAGGTGGATATTTTAGTTCTAAAAAGGTTTGCTGTAGATCTCTTAGGTGAGATTCTCTGTCTGTAGAGTTGGAACAGATGCGGTTGTAACGTAAGGCCTGGCTGTATACGATGGATTGTTTGGTATGTTTGGGATGGTAGCTAGAAGCATGTAGATATGTTTGTCGGTCAGTTGGTTTTCTGTATAAGGTGGTGTCTATACGTCCATCCTGTATTTTTATAGTAGTGTCCAAAAAATGTATTTCTTGCATAGATTGGTTCATTGTTAGGTTGATGGTGGGGTGAAAGTCATTGAATGTCTGGTGGAAGGTTTCCAGGGTCTGTTGTCCATGTGTCCAGATAATAAAAATATCGTCAATGTATCGCAGGTACAGGAGAGGTTTGAGTGGGTAGGAGTTAAGGAAACGTTGTTCTAAATCTGCCATGAAGATGTTGGCATACTGTGGGGCCATGCGGGTGCCCATGGCTGTGCCGCTGATCTGGAGGAACAGGTCATCACCAAATTTGAAGTGGTTGTGGGTAAGGACAAAGTGGCAGAGTTTGGTAGCAAAGTCCGCTGTGGTTTTATCTGAAATGGTGTTCCTTATGGCTTGTAAACCATCATTGTGTGGGATGTTGGTATATAGAGATTCCACATCCATAGTGGCTAGTATAGTATTGTTAGGAAGATTGTTCAAATATTGTATTTTCCTCAGAAAATCTGTGGTGTCACGTACGTAGCTGGGAGCACTGATAGCATATGGTTTCAGAACAGAGTCCATATAGCCGGAAACACCCACTGTAATGGTGCCAATACCTGAGATGATGGGGCGTCCTGGGTTTCCTGGTTTGTGTATTTTGGGTAGAAGATAGAAAGTTCCTGGCCGAGGTTCCGCTGGTGTGTTTGTGAGGATCTGTTCTTGGATGTGTAGGGGTAGCTCCTTAATAATCTTGTTCAGTTCTTTTTTGTATGCTTGTGTGGGGTCTGAGTCCAATTTCATGTAAAAGGCAGTATTGGAAAGTTGTCTGTGGGCCTCTTGGATGTAATCAGTTTTGTTCATGATGACGACAGCTCCACCCTTGTCTGCCTCTTTAATTATAATGTCTGGGTTGTTCCTGAGATTTTCTATGGCTCTCCTTTCAGCATGGTTTAGATTTTGTTGTAAGCGATGGTGTTTTCTGGTCACATCCGTTTGGATTCTGTGGCGGAAGCATTCGATGTACAGATCTAGTGTGGTATTGTGTCCATCAGGAGGGGTCCATGTGGAGTCCCTTTTTGTGTAACTTCTTTTCGGTGGTAGTTGGTGGTCAATGTTCTGTTCATTGATGCGTTCGGAGGGTGATGGTTGTTCCCCAGTAAGTTGAGAGGTGTTGTGTTGTGGGGATGTAGTTTGTTCTACTTTGTCTTGTTCTTGTGTGTGATGAAAATATTTTCCTTCAGCTCTCTATATTGGACAAACAGGCCAAACCCTACGCCAAAGGATAAATGGACATAAATCTGACATCAGGAACCAGAAGACAGAAAAACCAGTAGGAGAACACTTCAATCTCCCAGGACATTCTATACAAGATCTCAAAGTAGCTGTCTTACTACAAAAGAATTTCAGAAATAGACTGGAAAGAGAAGTTGCTGAATTGCAACTTATCACCAAGCTCAAAACCATGGAGGGACCTGGTTTGAACAGAGATATCGGGTTCTTATCTCATTATACATGATAAGCGATCTTCAGCCATCTCCACCCTTGCTTTTTCATGCAAAACCATTTGCAGTCGTTTGCGGTCATCAACAGCTATCAGTCAGTCAATCACCCATTTCCACCACCCTTCTGAGTGATCCCCCCTCCCCATCCCCACCCCTCCCCACCCCTTCTCTACATAAGTGCCTGGAAACTTCCATTTCACTGTATCTGAAGAAGTGTGCATGCACACGAAAGCTCATACCAAAATAAAAACTTAGTTGGTCTTTAAGGTGCTACTGAAGGAATTTTTTTTATTTTCATTCATTTCTCATTACATTAGCACATCTACAGACCTTTCTTTCCATTCAGTTAAACATACAGATGCCTCAGCCGCGCTTCAATCACACACATACATCTGTGCCACAACATGTGGTGTAGCAGGACATCCTGAGGGCTTCTGCATTTTGTGGACCCTGTCAATTCAACATCCAGCATTTGGGAGAATCACATGGAAGACATGGCACAGCCCACAGAGATGGGTAGCATGGAAAACAGTATGCTTGGAGACATCTTAGCTATTGGTGGTCCTTGCCTTCCAAATGTTTGAAGATGAGGACTATTGCCACATCTCCCAAAGCCTGTCCAGCTCCCTCTGATAAACTCAACGTATTGTAGAAGAGACACTTTTCAAACGCTTATTTCTCACTTTCCCATACCGCACATTAGTGAGCTTTTCATAATACTATTGAGCAATAGGTGGCCTAAGTTTAAATAATGTATGGCTCTGTCCAATAATACAAAGAACAGCCATTTTAGCCCTTGGTGGCATGCTGTTACAATTACATTACAAAAACCAAGTATTCTCACAGCATTGAGACGTAGATTTGAAGCATGTTTAAAATTGTATCTTTGCCTCTCTGTATCTCTTGTGGCTCTTGAACCTTTGAATTTCCTTACAGTTTTATTATTAGACGCTCAGTCCTGAGCAAAGCAAATCCTGAGATGGCCTTTATGAAGTGTGTGGTCCTCAGCTGTGAAAACAGAAGTCTTAAGAGTCTCCTGCCCTCAAGTTCATTTTTCTCATTCATAAGCAGGAGATTTGACATATGCTTATTTGTTATGAAAGCGATATGAAATATACAGTAGATCCTTTTCAATCCTAGGCATGACCATTCAGAAGTAAGTCCTGTTGATTTCAATCGGACTTACTCTTGGGCTAAGTGGGTATAGGATTAGTTACAGGTTGGTAGCCGTGTTGGTCTGACGTAGTCGAAACAAAATAAAAAAATTCCTTCCAGCAGCACCTTAAAGACCAACTAAGTTTTTATTTTGGTATGAGCTTTCGTGTGCATGCACACTTCTTCAGATGAATGGGAGTTTTTAAACTAGCTGTAAAATAAACGCCAGCTTTCTGGTGCTACTGTTGGACTTTCCCAGTTTTAAAGAGTATGTGTCTGTTAAAATTACTCCACACAATTCAGAAGGCAGCATTGGCAGCTAATTTAGCAATCTGGCTAAGTACCAAGGGTATTTTTCCTCTGCCATTTGAAAACAAAATCTACAGCAGGATAGAAAGTCTGGTTCAAGTCCCCCTTTAAACATTCCAGACCCCAAGAAGAGCATTTTATTCTCTATTCTTTAGCCATAAATCTATTCCCATTTCTCGTTAAATATTTTAGGTGATTTTTTAAAAGCCAGAAAACTCTGAAGCGTTGTTAAAAAGGAATGGAAAAATGTATAAATAGTTTTCTTTGCTAACTGTTAAAATATGTTTGTTCCATGTGTCATCTCTGTTCTCTTGAAATGATGCCAGCTGAACTGGATTCATAGCTTTTAAAACAGTACAAATCAGAAGGGACAATAAGATTCCAGACACCGAGTAACCAATGAAATGTTTAAAACTATCTTGAGCCCACTGGAATATAATCTGTGCTGGACAGTACTCAAAGCAACAGATGGAGCAGGAGCTTTCCTACCATGGTTGACTTTCCAGCAGCCCAATCAGTCACATGATTTTTCTGCTTAGAGACACATGGGAGGGACCTCGTTGCCACAACTATACTTTTGGATTAGGAATGTCTGAGTGGTGTGGAGAGCTGATTGGCCAGAGAACAGGAGATTGGCAGAATTGCCTCTGTAAATTCAAGAAAGTACAAAATGTATGTGGGGCAGGAAAGAGTGTGGCTTTGAGACTTTGAGGAGGTTCCCCCCCCCCATTGCTTGACATTTTCAGTCCACTGTGTTCAGATATGAGCTGGTGACATTGCGAAACAGGGTTTCTCAAACTTGGGTTCCCAGCTGTTTTTGACTACAATTCCCATCATCCCTGACCACTGGTCCTGCTAGCTAGGAATGATGGGAGTTGTAGTCAAAACACTACCGGAGACCCAAGTTTGGGAAACCCTGTTGTAAAACAATAAATATGAATCAAGTTGAGATGTTTGAGGTGTTTCAAAAAGTAATTTACTTTAAAAGATCAATATAACGGCTTTGATGCTACAGAAATATTTCCACTATGTGTTCATCTTGTTATATTAACAGGAGATATTAACAGTATTAGCTTAGTTCCTGCCTCCCCAGCTCCATAGTCATTCTCACTCTTCTGGAGACAGGAATGTAACAGATGAACTGCATACAAACAGGTTGCTGGCTATGTTGATAAATACTAATCACAAAATACTGAGCTAAGAAGAAACAACAGATCGAAAAGGACAGGATAAAAAAGGCAAATATGAGAGATTAAGATAACAAGCTTAATATGAGAGTGAATATAACTCACATGTTCATCCTTCCTCTTAATATTTCTGTGAGAACATAGGAAACAATCCAAACATAAAGCAAAATGTCATAGGTAAGTGATTTAGACAGCAAGAATTTACAAACTTCATTTAAAACTAATTGGTTTTTCTCTAGCATCCACTACACTGAGACAAATACTGCTGACCAGAAATGAAGTTTCACAATTTACAGATGAATTAGAAATTGACAAATCACTGGGTTTAGATGACACCAACCCAAGAGTTCTAAAAATGTGAAATGGGTCATATTCAAACATAAAGAGGTAGAGTACCAAAAATTGGCTTCTGTACCTGAGGACTGGAACGGGGTCAATGTAACGCCATTTTTTTAAACGAAAAAATAGGTTGGAGAGGGGAGAAATGGAAAATTTCTAATAGGCCTATTATTTTATTGTTTCTTCTGGTGAAACACCTCGTAGGAAGGGTTGTTACAGATACCAAGTTACCAAGACTCTAGAGAAACAAATCTAAAAAAGAACTAGCATGCTTCTTCAAAGGTAAATCCCTTATAACTAACCCTTTTAGAGTTGTTTTGAGTATATCAACTGGACATGAGAAGAAATTCACTGTTTTTAGACATGGGAGTAGATTCTGAGGTAATTTGGTCATTTGCGCCACACAATGATTGAATCATAGAATCATAGAGTTGGAAGAGACCACAAGGGCCATCCAGTCCAACCCCCTGCCAAGCAGGAAACACCATCAAAGCATTCTTGACATATGCCTGTCAAGCCTCTGCTTAAAGACGTCCAAAGAAGGAGACTTCACCACACTCCTTGGTAGCAAATTCCACTGCCGAACAGCTGTTACTGTCAGGAAGTTCTTCCTAATGTTTAGGTGGAATCTTCTTTCTTGTAGTTTGAATCCAGCAGAAAATAACATTTCTCCATCCTCTATATGACATCCTTTTATATAACATCCTTCTTGGATGGCAACATTATGGCCCTTAGCAGCTTTTCTCAATTTTTAAGACCTGGAACCATTTATGACATTGTTAATTGACTGTAGCCATAAAATAGATTACAAGTCAGTTCCCAACTCTGGGAATAGTAGCAATGGTAGCTCTATAACCGGAATAGGGGTCTCCTAACAACTCTCAGCAACCTTAATAAATGACACTTCTCAGAGTCTTTGAGAAAGCCATGACTGTTTAAAGCGGTAGGATACTGCTTCAAACAGGGGCACTGACTTGGGCCCTGCACTGTGGGTGCCGTGTATCCCGCCTGGTGTCATGAAGCCATGATGATGCAGGACACTGGAGTGCCAGAGATAAGGCAGCACTTGGCCAGCACTCAGCTGCAAAGCAGCACTAGAGTTAGAGGTGAGCAGTGAGGTGATGCTGATGACACAAAGTGTTAATTATGGTAAAAACAAAAAAAGGGCTTTCCATGAGCTACAAACTGATCTCTCCATGGAAGGTGCATGGGCATTAAATTGTGGTTCAATGTAAGCAAGTTGAAACTGATGCACATTAGGGCAAAACATTATCACTTTACATGATAATGTAATAGTAAACAGTAAAGTTAAACATCAGCAAATAAAAATTAAACACTTACACTTATCAATTACAATGAAGAATTACCAATCTATAATCAATAAAAATAACAGCAAATCACAATGCATAAAATACCAGATACATACAAAACCATGTAAAAGGATCAAATTGAAAAGCAAGGACATGCAACTCATAAAATTGTTCACATGTCATCATTATGACTTTTTACATGGCAGCACACCAAATGAGCTTGTGACTAGATCTAGTTTATACAGGACTCAGTGCACTGTCTGGTTATCCATGCACTGAGACCAGCGTTTGTTTGTTTTTCTAGCACAGAAATGTTGTGCTTCATATACTCCTCTTCCACAGCTCACAATTTTCCTTCTTCCCCTGCTACCTCCTAGATTACAGGTTCTGCATTAAGCGAATGGAAGTAGCAGAAGTGGAGATGCAGTGACTATTTGTGATTTTCCTATCTGGGAATTAAAATCACATAATGTAGAACCTTCAAAAAGTTGATTTCATAAATGGGAAAATGACTGGAAGATAGTCTGGGAATGCTGGGAGTGCTTGGTCAGGGGTTTCCACAGTAGCACTGTCAGTGATACATTGAAAGAAAGCAACTAGGCGGGATGCCCAGCGCAGCAACAAGCAAGCATTGTGGCTGCCAGGGCACCAGCTTCTGATATGGGAATGATCAGGCCAAACAGCCAGAGAAACTGCTGTCCCACTGCCCCTGTATCTACTGTCACACCACTCTGACTAACGGTAGGGCTGGCCCTGTACTTACTTCCTCGTCTTCCTTTATCCATTTCCCTTAAGCATCCATTTTCCCTCTTAAGGAATCCTAGTCCAATGTGGGGAGAGATGTTCAAAAGAGCTACAGTCAAAATATGGTGGAAGGGCATAAGGATGGCCTGCTGGACTAAGCCAATGGCCGATCCAGTCTGGCACCCTGTTCTCACTGTAGCCAAACCAGATGTCTGTGGGAAACCAGCGAGCAGAGCGTGAGCACAAGAGCACTCTCCCCTCCTGGGGTTTCCAGCAACTGCAGTTTGGAAGCATTGTGCATACTGGGCCTATGCATGTGGACTTTTGTGCAGATGCAATGTGTGAGAGTGAGGTATGGCAAGGAACAAGGCAAAAGAATACAGGCCCCATTCCACCCAGTTCGAAAGCATGCCAGTGCAAATAGATAAATAGATACCACCGTGGCGGGAAGGTAAACGACGTTTACGTGTGCTCTGGCACTCGTCACGGTGTTCCATGCACCAGAAGTGGTTTAGTCATGCTGGCCACATGACCTGGAAAGCTGTCTGCAGAGCCGTCTTTCCCATAGGGCTTAGTGGCTCGTTGCGCTAGGGTGCCGGCCTCTCAGGGGCACCATAGCGAGTGGGGGAGCTGTGAAGCTTTGCCAGCAGCCTCCCCTTTCCCTGCACGCCTGCCAGCTGTGCCTCGCCAACCATATGGCTGGCGCAGTTTGCCTCCCAAGCCTCCGCGGGAGGAGAGCGATCCCTGCAGAAGCTTAGGATGGAATCTGTGCCCCATCAACTACATGGCTGGCTGGCGTGCAGCTTCATTCCCAAGCCTCCCTCACCCCACACCCCAGGCTCCCCTGCAGGAAGGCAGCATCTCCCTCCCACACCCCCAGTCTTCTCTCCGTGAAAGTAGCATTTATTACTACTCGGGAGGAGGCAGCGGCAGTAGCAAGATGAACATTTGGGGGCGCTGGGCAGATCTTCGCACCCCGGCGCCACATATGCTAAAGATGGCCCTGGCTGTCTGTGGACAAACACTGGTTCCCTCAGCCTGAAAGCAAGATGAGCACCACAACCCCATAGTCGCCTTTGACTGGACTTAACCGTCCAGGGCTCTTTCTTTACTTTTTACCTTTAGAATGCCTGCATGGGGCAAATGTATTCTTTTTGTCCTGCAGCATGCTGACTTCTTCCTTTGGGAAGAAGTGTGATATTCCATTAATGGCTGTTGTCTTTAAAATCTTGGTTTATCATCACACGATGGTTTGCAAAAACCAATTTCCTGTATTTGGACAAAAGGGGAAACTGTTGTTTCAGTCCAAGCTAGAAACTGAGGCTTCACATTCCTTGTGCTTCGAAGGATGAGGGAGTGCACGACTTGGAGGACTCAGAGTCGTACCTCAATGAGTTCCCCTAGCAACGAGTCATGTTGTGGCTGAATGCAGCCATCATCTTGAGTGTCTTTCCGGTGGCCTCTCTTTGCTTCGTTTCGCTGCCCACACCACTCTTTCCCAGACAAACTGAACTTTCACTTCCCTCACAGATGCTACACTGTTTGTCAGCAACCGATGGCGTATTTTCCCGGAAGAGGTTTCACGAGAAGTTCACAGACAAGTTTTCATAGCAGCTAAGCTAACGGCAGCAAAGTTTGCTTCAGACAGGGCTATGCAACTTCTAATTTATTATAAATAAATATGATTACTCGTAGAATTGATATAGAGACAATACAGCTTTTTCAGCTGTGTGGGAACCAGAGTACACAAACCACAAAAACAAGAAAGATTTATTGCTCTCTGTATCTGAACACAAGCACCAAAACTAAAAGAATGATCTGACATTGTAAATAAAGGCTAATTTGGAATCTTTACATCCCAGGTCTTTGGCTAATTAAACAATCTATGGCCTTTTAAATTGTGGACGGGGGTAGTATTCTTTTTATGGTATTTGTTTTTGCATTTTTATATTGTAAACTGCCCTGTGATCTGCACAGTATAGAAATTTTAATAATAATAATAATAATAATAATAATAATAATAATAAAAAATTATTATCTGCATTTTCTAAATAACATCTGTTTAGGTCGCTTGTTGAATTCAAAAAGAGCAAAATGAATCATAAGGTCATTAAAAATATTGCTGATTGATTGATTGCAGAAACCCATTGGTGTTTTGGGAAGTTGGGAAATTTGGTGCCAAATTAAAAAACAAAAAAACAAATGTAATATGCAGAAAAGCTCCAGATGTCCTCTGCTAAGGCCATAGCTGCCAAGTTTTCCCTTTTCTCGCGAGGAAGCCTATTCAGCATAAGGGAAAATCCCTTTAAAAAAGGGATAACTTGGCAGCTATGGCTAAGGCTAGTATTAGGTCCTATTTGGAAGGTCCCAGTGAGTGCAGAATTATGGAATTCTTCCTATTTGGAAGGTCCCAGTGAGTGCAGAATTATTTGAATTATGGTGCTGGAGGAGACTCTTGAGAGTCCCATGGACTGCAAGAAGATCAAACCTATCCATTCTTAAGGAAATCAGCCCTGAGTGCTCCCTGGAAGGACAGATCGTGAAGCTGAGGCTCCAATACTTTGGCCACCTCATGAGAAGAGAAGAATCCTTGGAAAAGACCCTGATGTTGGGAAAGATTGAGGGCACTAGGAGAAGGGGACGACAGAGGACAAGATGGTTGGACAGTGTTCTCGAAGCTACGAACATGAGTTTGACCAAACTGCGGGAGGCAGTGCAAGACAGGAGTGCCTGGCGTGCTATGGTCCATGGGGTCATGAAGAGTCGGACACGACTAAACGACTAAACAACAACAACAAAGTGAGTGCAGAGTCCTCCAGCTGAGATGAACAACTACTGTAATCAGAAGACGAGGGATGTTGTGTGCTGTCTCTTTAAGAGACAAGCCAGGAAGGTCCTGACTAACAGGCCATGTGACAGGAACAGAAGATAATGCTTTCACTTTCAGGTGTAAAGCTTGAGGGAGAGAGATTGGGCTTGCCAAAGGTGCCCCCCCTCCAAAAAAAAAAAAAGGTCTGGGCAATTTTGGCTGAGATCAACAACTTAAATAATGAACAATGTCCTGATTTTTACTTATGTGTTCCTCTCATAAGTCAGCATTCTTTCTCTGTACTCTGCGGGTTTTAGTAAAAAATAATAATTTGAATTTGCTTCCCATATACCAAAGACCTCTGCAAGTTCTGTATGCTCTCAGGAAAGGGCAGCAGTAGTAATTTGAATGCTTATTCGTTCCAAATATTTCCACGGTGCCTTTCTAAGCAAAACCTTCCCAAGGCTGCTTAACGTATGAGAATAAAATGAAATGACAGTCGCATTCTAAGGATTTAAAACATTTCCCATCCAAGTGCAACATCCATATAAAACCAAAACAATCCAAAATCAGCAGTAGTAAAACCATTAAATGCTTAAAATCACAGGCCAAAGCAACACAAAAGCCAGGGACCAGTTTGTGTGTGTTTAAAAGAACTGACGCACTCCAAGCATATATACCCAGAGAGGGGACTCCTAGGATATGGGGCCACCACTGGGAAGACCTCATCCCTAAGCCTGTGTGGCATGATTTCTCCCATTAGCAACATTTCAGGCAGCCCCAACTTGGTTCCAGCCCTTCCTTGAACAATTAAAGATCCAGATAACAACTTAGCCCTGCATCAGCCACATGTGAAAAGTGTAGGGATAAAGGGAAGAGTTGCTTGCCACCAGTTGATGATGCTGAACAGGCTGAGGCTGCCCATCCAGCAATCCGGAACGGAATGTAAATAAGCCAAAGAATCTTCCTTTCGTTTATTTTGCACCAATGTTAATTTTGCATTTCTGATGCGCTTTAAAATAAGTTCTTCCAGCGGAAAGCATGGGGAAATGTTTTAACAGTTTTTGCTTTCTTTGCTGCAGGCTCGGAGGAACTTGCGGCTTTTTATTTGGTTTACCTTCATTTTCAGTTTTGTTCTCTGCAGGCGCCAGGCCTCCCTTTTCAGAAGGTCCTGTGTAAACACAGCTTTGTATTTTTGGTCTCCTGAAATTAACTCATTGGAGACCAAAAAGACATCAAGTTTGTAATACTAGGTCATTGTAGAAACCAGCAAAGGAAGCTTCCCTCTGTATCTCTTAAAATCTTATATTCTGTGCTCCAGTAGCTCATGAGGTGGCAACAACTCTGAACAAAAACCTTTTCATTCATTTTTTTGAAGTTATAATTTCTTCACATAATGTCTACAGCCTATGCTACTACTATACTGTCTATTTTAGTTACATATCCCCAAATATACATTTAAATTGATGTTTACACTGGAAATGTCCAATAGTTTCTGCAAAGTTGTTTGTTCTCTCAGTTTTGAAAGAAGATGGGGCTTAATGTCTAAACTCCTTGCTTAAATCTGAGTTTCTGAAAATCTGAAATTTGGATACTTGTAACTGGCTCAAACTGTGACAATTCTGAATAAATATACAGAGATTGTGTGCATATCCCACCTTGAGATCCACTGTACAAATTGCCTCTATTGTTTGGATAGATAAATGTATATATAAAGCCTGAAGTTTCTCGGCCTGAATTATAAGACTTTGTGGGTTGATGATAACACTGTTCAGAGCAGTACACATAGGCATTTATGAATTAAGCTCTATGCAGATGTCTTGCGGGCCCAGAAGCAGGAAGAATTGATTTAGCCTGTATTCCCCACCACTTGGGAAAAATAGGAGGCAGCCTTCTAGTGGGGTAGCAGTAAAACTTCTAGCACATTTGCAAAGCTAAGCAGGGACCAATATGGTTTCAAATTGGATGGGAAACCCAGGTTGGGAGTCCTGCAATGGACTAGATGGATTAGATGACTCTAGATGGTGCCTCCAACTCTATGATTCTATGATTCTTGTACCATTGGTCTATATAAACATCAGTATTGCCTCTGGTAGTCGTAGATCTTGAGATTGCTCTAATAAACAATTATCTACTGTACAAATAGCTGCTGATAATGTGCTAGCAAAACTTGAAATTATTTCCTTTGTGGAAAGCAGTCTAGCTTGTCCTGGGTAGAAAATTCAGAATTTCAATTAAGAATGAAATTAGGGGTACTTGCATTAATCTTGGCCAAGGGAGAGACTTTGTACAAAGCCAAATGTGAAAATGTTTTATCTGCTACACCTCAACCAACAATTACGCCATTTCTATCTCATTGCAAATTGCTGACTACCAGACATTTATCAAAATTAATTCAAATCTAAAAGCAACAGTATAAAATGTCATTCACCGAAGGGCCTCCTATAAATAAGTACATTCAGAAAGATAATTACATACATATGAAGTGTGAGCTGATAACATATATGGGGGGAAAACCCTGGAAAGAGGCCCACTACCTCCTCATCAGGGGTAAACGTACAGAAGTTTACAGTAGGAAATCCAATATCATATTGCCTACATATGGAATTCATTTGCCAGACCCAGCTGTGTGTGGAGACATTTAAGCTGATGTAATTCACCCAAAGAAGGAAATAAGGTTAGGAGTTCTCTGCCATGGGGAGAAGTAGCACTTCCCCCACAAATGAGGCAGGAATTACTCCAAAGGAGAATGGCACCACCTATGATAACGTACTAAGACAAGCTCCAGATGTCATGATGTAATCACCTTTGTAGGTCAAGAATATTCTTGGTTTCCCTATACTGTATACAGTTTCCGGAGGAAGCATTTTGGCATTGAGTCGATGCAGGCTCACAAGCCAATAGATCAAGATTTCCTTCCAGGTATGTATATTTAGAATCAAAAACTTTGTTTCTTCCTTCTTCTGCTGTAGAGAAAAAAAGCCATTTAGCATTACCTACCAGACCAGCTGCAGAACTGGCTTTGATTCTAATTCTCTGTCCCAGATCAGTGACTGCTTGCCCACATGCAAAATAGGCCTTGCTGTAGTTTCCTGTGTCAGGTTTCAAAAGCGACGAGAGTACATTCACGAAGTTTTATACAGGAGTGTAGCAACGGGGGGGCGATAGGGGTGGGGCGCCCCAGGCCACATTCTGTGGGGGGCAGCGCCCCCTCCCCACCTCCACCGACGTCGCCGCTGCCGCGGCGTGACCCCTATCGCAGGGGCACGCATTTCCAGCTCCAGCCTCCCGGTAGAAAGGCTCACTCGGTGCGGCACACCCACCATGCCAAGCGGGCTTTCTACTGGGAGGCTGGAGGCTCGGTGTTGGAGTCGCGGGGGCACTACCCTCTATGTAGTGCACATGCGTCGTTACATGCATCGTTATGTAGTGACCCCCCCCCCCTGCACGGCAATTTGCCGCCCCAAGTGATGCGGCAGCTTCCTACGCCACTGGTTTTATAAGATGCTTGAATATTACCTTGAGCATATGCAAGACAATCAAACATGCAAGACAATCAAAAAGAAGTGTCTAAGTAGTCACAACAATATTTAGCTGCATTTGAGTTATTCTCTCTTGCTGCAGGATTGGCCGGTCATTTCCAGTTTTCCTAGCTGTAAATTGGGCGCAAGATCCATTACATTTATTTAAATGTGCTGGCTACATTGCTCTGTCATGCACGATAGTCTATAGAAGGCCCCACTACACAAAGTTAGCTGTGATAGTTCTGATGAAGGAACATATGGAGTCACGCATTTAAGACATCTTCACAAAGTCAGTTGTCCTGCAATAATAACCACTTAGCTTGCTTTAAACCACCTTTTCTTCTTCTTTTACATGTACAGGAAGTTGCTATGGACTAAAAGAATGGGAAAGGACTACTGTAGTGTAGATGGTTTCAATTCACCTTTACTGTATTCCAAGTGATTGTGGAAATGCAAAGTAGTTATGTCTACATTTCTGCAATAGAGAGGACTCAGCTACATTGGCAAAGAAAAAGCGCTTTGTACGCGTTGTTTATGCATTCTAACACTGCAACACCAGATGTCTCTGTGGAGTTCTATTTCTGCCAACCTGATTTCTCATACAAAGTTTACAACACATTTAACCAAAACGCTTCTTTGATGTGTCTGGATCCAGCCAGAGTTTCATGCAAATGCAACTAACCTGCGAATGACCCCTCCATAGTAAACATCTAGTGGCAGCTGTTCCATTAAGCTACAGAGCAGAGAAAAAGAAGGAAATCAGGGCTGTTCTGTCACCCCTGCCATTCGCCCTCCCCTCAACTGCTGGTATCACCAGCAGCAGGCATTCAATCAGGCTTGCTGAGTTGTCTCAGCTGGTCATTATAAGAACTGTGGCTTCTTAAAGTGGGTGCCTGAACTTGTTATTTTCTCCTCCCTCCCCACCCCACTTTCCTTGTGTCTTTGATTGTAAGCCTGAAGACAGAACTATATTTCCACAGTTCTTATGAGCTGGTTTGAGAGCCTTGCTGGCTAAAGTGCAGGGTAAAAATGTATTAATTAATTAAAAATTACTACGTACGGCCAGGGCAACCTGGGATTACTTGTTATGCTAGTCTAGTATGACATCCCTGAGCTATAAATCACATGTGTGTCTGTGTATGTATGGGAAGCCAACAGGGTATCACTGGCTTGTAAAGTCATTGCTGAATTAAGGCTGCTGAGATAACTCATGTCCTTCTCTTCCTTTTCAGATTTTGAACCTGACCTGGGTTCTTACGAAACAAAGTACACATGAGCACATGCAGCATCGTTTCCAATGATCCCAATGCCTCCCTTGATTCTCCCTCTCCTGCCAAAATCATCAATTTCTCTTGTCACTAGTCACCTCATTCCCCTCCTTAAATCCAAACACTGACTTCCTGTCTGGCCCTGGATACAATCTCCTTGGGCTTTACCTTCAAATTCCTCCATGCACTTGGCTCCCTGCCCCCCCCCATCCAGCTCCTTAAATCACTGCCAGTCGCCTCTGCAGTTCCATCTCCACCACTTTCAGCCATCTGAAGATGAACCAGCCTTTCTTCCTTGGTGATCTGAATTCTGGGACCTGCCTTCTCAAACATCTTCTTGATGCCACGTCTTTCAAATCCTTCCTTAAAACCCACCTTGCTGGCAGGTGGGTGGGGATGAGTTCTCTTGCCTTCCCTTCCCCTCCTGTTTCCCCATGTCGCTTCCAGACTGTTTACTGAGCATTCATCACTATTTTACAAATTTCGCAAACTTTATATGACACCAGGAGTTCAGTGAGCAGTTATTCTGAGTTGTTTTCAAGGAGGTTACAATGCATTGCGTCAAAAAACGGTTATGCCACCATCTCCGGTGCATTTCCCTGTCACTTTCCGTATTGCAAAAAGGTCAATTTGGGGGCTCAGTGGAAAGCAGTTTCTTGTGCAAGAACACAGATCCACTTTAATTGCTCCGTCTGAGTTTGCTGCTATGCGATTGAATCCCATCTACGGTACAGATCATTGGCCGTGTGGAAGTGTCACTCAGTTCTTTCAAAACAGCAGATAAGATAGATGGTAGAATCCCATGAAGGGTAGAGAAGCAATCCTCTCAAGGCAGCAGGTGCCCAAGGATCCTTCACCTACAATGGTGGTAGCCCATAGCTATCATGGCTAGCAGCCATTGAAGAAGAATAGGTAGGAATTCTTTTCCCCAAAATCTAGGCTTCTTTGTGGTAGACTTTTGTTTCTGTTAAGGAATATGCATTCAGTCATGCATTCTACAGCCCATTACTCATAAAGGGCACCCATTTTGACAACATGATTATTGCTTCATGCCATAAAGTCCTGTTACTTGCCGTCCAGTCTTTGCCAAGCGGTGCACAAGATTCCAAGGGGTCTTGACTCTCAACCAGGGACCTTGTTCCTTTTGAGAAAATGGATTTCACAGCATTCACATCTCAGGAAGAGGAGCACTTTCACATCAGCCCAGCCTTGGATTCCCAGACCTCTCTGTGCTTCTTTCTCATCCTGCCTTCAGCCAGCGCACCAAGATGGTTCTGGCCTTTGCAGGACCTTTTCAAGTTCTCTCCCTTCTCACACCACCTCTAGATTTCAAAAGGACACAGTTTTTTTTCTGTGTGACATCATGCCCCCTCCCCAGAACCTTGGCAACCTCCCACTCTGTCTACGCAGAGAATCTCATGCTCTGTTGATGTTTTTCATTAATGTGTTAATGACTTGCTTCTAGCACCTTTTGTCATTCTTAGCGACTTCCATTCCAGGTGAGGCCCTGGCCTGGCATTTTCTCTTTAATAAATTATACTGTTTATTTATTTCTAACATTCGCTAACTCCAGTAGATATGTATGCCCTTGCACCCCAAAATTCTGTTACCCCAGATCTTTAGCAGTAGTTCAATTTTAGCTAAAACTAGGGTTGTTGAGCTTTTTTTTTTAATAAAGAGCCCGCCCCCAATGATGCCATTTTTACACCCAAGACATATCAGGAATTTTCCTGATGTATGGCAAGCCTAGCTAAAACATCAAGTCACAGGATGTGCTAAGAACAGCTGCTGATTAATCATCACACCACTGGTTTCAAAGAACCAGGTTCTGCTTTCCAGTGGCCCACGAGTATCAATGAACCAAAGAAGTCAAGCAGATAACATATCACTTCCTTTTTCTAGTCACAGAACTCAGAGAATGTTTGTTTAAAATAAACAATATAGCTAGCAACAGTATCTAAGGGTGACAAATAGCACATAACGTGGTGGAACAGCTAACTAGTCAAACATGCAAAATGATCATGATTTTAAAAAAGAAGGAAAACCCCAAAGATACGTGGGTAGCTTATGAGCAATGAAAAGTCTGTCTTAATACTACTTCATTCTCTCTCCCTCCCTCCCCTTTAAATCATTCCATATGTCCTTCTTTCTACTTGATCCTGCTAGTTAGGGGGGGGCATTTCATAAGAAGCAACAGCCAATAGCCAGAGAAAGATACTCAATGGAAAGTGAATGCTTCTGATGAAGGCTTACAATCCAGAGAATGAATTCCATTTCTTGAAGAAGTCCTCCATGCCTTGATCTGTTTGCATGGCAGGACTGCCCTAGATTTTTTTTGATTTTTTTTAAAGTCTTAATCCGTTCTTAATTATGTATATTATGCTTTAGTCTATTTCTGTACTCCTCTTTTTATTCTGGTTTATTGTATTTAGTAGTTTTGTATTTTCATTTCCAGATGGTGTTGGTTTTTAATTGAGATCACAAGCCTCTTTGTGGAGGAAATTCTTCTAAAAGCAGGATATAAATGTTTACAGTAAATAAACACATGGGGTAGAATTCAACGTCATGCTGATAGGATTGTTCCGTCAGCACAAGCATTTCACCTTGCTGGATGGAATGATCTTCCCCCTTCTCTACCCACATGCACTGTTCTTAGGGTTTTCCCAATACCTTGCCCCAGCCGTGCCGATTTGAGGAGGCATGTGGGGAGGAAAAGGTTTGCCAAGTCCCATGGTGCTAGTGGGACTCAATGTGCAGGTTCCCACTAGTGCAACTGTTTATTTGAATCCATCCCTTGGGAGTCATGAGGTATCCTTAAGATGTGCCCTTAAGATGAGGTACCCTTAAGGGGGTGCCACAGGGTTCTGTCTTGGGCCCAGTCTTATTCAACATCTTTATCAATGACTTGGATGATGGGCTTGAGGGCATCCTGAGCAAGTTTGCAGATGACACCAAATTGGGAGGGGTGGCTAATACCCCAGAGGACAGGATCACACTTCAAAATGACCTTAACAGATTAGAGAACTGGGCCAAAGCAAACAAGATGAATTTTAACAGGGAGAAATGTAAAGTACTATACTTGGGCAAAAAAAAATGAAAGGCACAAATACAGGATGGGTGACACCTGGCTTGAGAGCAGTACATGTGAAAAGGATCTAGGAGTCTTGGTAGACCACAAACTTGACATGAGTTAACAGCGTGATATAGCAGCTAAAAAAGCCAATACAATTCTGGACTGCATCAATAGGAGTATAGCATCTAGAGCAAGGGAAGTAATAGTACCACTGTATTCTGCTCTGGTCAGACCTCACCTGGAGTACTGTGTCCAGTTCTGGACACCACAGTTCAAGAAGGATACTGACAAGCTGGAACGTGTCCAGAGGAGGGCAACCAAAATGGTCAAAGGCCTGGAAACAATGCCTTAGGAACGGCTTAGGGAGCTGGGCATGTTTAGCCTGGAGAAGAGAAGGTTAAGGGGTGATATGATAGCCATGTTCAAATATATAAAAGGATGCCATATAGAGGAGGGAGAAAGAATGTTTTCTGCTGCTCCAGAGAAGTGGACACGGAGTAATGGATTCAAACTACAAGAAAGAAGATTCCACCTAAACATTAGGAAGAACTTCCTGACAGTAAGAGCTGTTCGGCAGTGGAATTTGCTGCCAAGGAGTGTGGTGGCGTCTCCTTCTTTGGAGGTCTTTAAGCAGAGGCTTGACAGCCATCTGTCAGGAATGCTTTGATGGTGTTTCCTGCTTGGCAGGGGGTTGGACTGGATGGCCCTTGTGGTCTCTTCCAACTCTATGATTCTATGTGCTTTTGAGAGCTTGTTCCATATATACAACGTGCAAAACTGTATTAATCCCAAACTGTGTTAACCTTCCACTGGGCCCTTCTGCGTACACACCATACATTTAAAGCACATCGTTTTGCCCCAAAGAATCTTGGGAACTGTTGTTCACCCACCACAGAGCAACCATTCCCAGCACCCTTAACAAACTACAGTTCCCAGGATTCTTTGGGGAACATACTTTACATGTGCTTTAAATGTATGCTGTGTATGCAACCTGAGTCACAAAAGAAGGTGGGAGTTAAACCGCTTTATAGATCAGGCATAACAATAATTAGGTCATTATTGTGGGAGTTATTTCTCCCACCACTGGGCTCAGTGTATATTTCCCTTCCCATTCCACTACTGCGCTCATTGTGCTTGCTGGTTTTCTGGCTGGAACCTGGGACAGGATGTGTTGCCAATTTCTGTTGTATATTGTGGAGGCCTGGGAAGTCCTCTGGCTACTGCTTGGGCTCTGCAAACCTGGAAAGAAAATTTAGTTCAGGTGTTTCTCTTGGATAGCACATAAGAAAAACATCCATGTTGACTGGCCCAATCACTCATGGAGGCCCAGGAAGGAAAATGCCATTATCAAATGAACAAAAAAAACCTCCCTGAAAGCCATAATTAGAGGTGTCAAGCGGTGAAAGCTTGCAGCTTTAACTGAAGCTCACATGCTGGTTACCCATAAATGAAACAAAAGAATGCTTTACCCAAGGGAAAAGAGAAAATGAAAGTAATAATGTAAGAAATACCTAAAATAAAAGAGGAAGAAGAATTAATGCCCAAGAATGAAAGAAACGATAAGGAGAAAAGGGGGCAGAGAGAAATAAACGAGAACCTCAAAGAGAAATGTACATGACGAAGACAGAGGAGAGCAAGAGAAAGAAAAGGAAAGGAAAATGAGAGCAGATTAAATGGTGCACTTTGACAAGGCAATGCCCACCTCCTCAGTAATGCATTTTCTTCCCCCGATTTCCTTCCTTCTGGTTTTATGAGCAATAATTAAGGTTCTCCATCTTTCCTCCAGCCTGGGCTTTAATTAGCTGTCTGGACCAACTCCAGGCAGGCTATCCAAGTCCCCACAGCACTTGTTATTGTAAATAGGATTAACTCTTTGGTCTCTGATGGCCCCCAAAAAACTACTGGGTAACGTGCCAGTACACTAAATTGGCCTGTGTTGTTTCTCATAAAACAGGAACAAGCAACTCCTGGCATGGGGGCTTATTTCAGCCCAGTCCGGCGCCTTTCTCTCTAGTCTCAAGTATAACCAATCCCAAATCCGCCTTTATTAACTGCTTTCTCTTATGTGGGCAGAGACACAGGCAAAGGACTCACTTTAGCTTCATTTTCCCTAGCGTGAATAGGAACAGAGCTTTGGAAGAATTATGTAATGTACAGTGATAATAATGAACAACAACAACAACAACAACACCTCCCCCCCTTATTTACTTTTGGTACTTTTAGACCTCTGTTCCTCTAGCCATTCAGGATGGAGTACATGGCTGTTTTCTGCCTGCCTGCTTCTCCCTTCCCACTGTATGTAGACTCCCATTACAGACCAAGATAGACAAAATGGGATATACAAAATGGGGGCCCGTTGCTACGATGTCTACGGGCCAATTTAAGTGCTGGTGATTATGCTGGGGGAGGAGGGTAAAGAACCTGTTTTGTACAAGTGATTGGCTCAAGTGCAGAATAAGACAGGTCCGTGCAAAAGCTTTTCAAGTGTCAGGAAAGAGGAGCCCTTTGAACGGGACTAGTTCCACATGAAATCTCAGTTGCTCTAGCTGACCCTTTGACCTTGGCTCAATTTAAAATATGGCTCTTGTTAAAAGTTAACATGCGGAAATGCAGTGCACATCCCCACACACTGTCAAAGCAGAAATCACATGTTCAGAGCAGACTGTTCTTCAGGCATTTGGAGCAGAAATAGCATTTTATTCTTGTACCAGCAGCACCTTTTATTTCTGCAAGGTATTTCCCATTGTTTTCAAATACTGTAAAGAAAGTGTGGGCCACTTTCAAACCCTTGAGTGTCTCTTAAGAAACATATTCTCTGGGTTAGACAGTCTGAGGGCTTCCACCTATTTCTCTCCACTACCAGACAGAGCAATCTTGCAGAAAGCACAGCTGTTAGACCGCCCACTAATAAATTACCCAGGCACCTGAATTGTGGAAACATTTCTAAATGAACAGCAGCAATGCATGTGAACAGAACGTAAACAATTGGCGCCACATAGAAGGGGGTAGAAGGGGGTTTCCGTCACTGAACTGAAGAGCTGTTGGGGTTCAATAAGAATGGCATAAAGAATCTGTAGACCAGGAATCAAATAAGAGCATATCAGAGGTGCAACAATTTCCGCCTTATACTTATTATTCTCTCTCTTTTTGTTATTAAATCCTCATTTGTTTAATTCTCATGAATTAAATCACCTGCATCTCTCAGACTTTCTCTATCTTCCCCACATTATTGGGGATGTGTGTTATTGTCTAGGTGTATATAAATTTTATGAAATGAATGAATGAATAAAGCATTGTTATAGAAGGAAGAAGGAAGCTAATGGATCCAATGCTGATGAATCTAAGAACCAGATATGGTTGATTCAATTTCTCTCTTCTAAGCACGTAAGAGCCCTCCTGGATCTGGCTAAAGGCCCATCTAATCCAACATCCTGTCCTCACAGTGGCCAACCAGCAGTCTATGAGAAGCTCACAGATAGGACTTGAGCACTCTTCCCATTGGCTCCTAAAGTAGAGGCAGAATATCGTTATCATGGCTAGTAGCCTTTGAAAGCCAACTCCTTCATAACTTTGACTTTACCCCTTCAAGTTGGTGGCCATCGCTACATCTCATGAACCCAACTATGCACTGTGTGGCAAAGTTCTGCTCTGTCCTGAATCTCCCATGTTCCAACATTCAGCTTTGTTGTATGTTCCTGAGTTCTAGTGCTGTGAGAGATAGAGAAACATTTCCTTTAATCGCACTGCATAATCTTATATGTCTCTGTCATGACCTCCCCAACTCACCATTTTTCTAAGCTGAAAAGCTTAGCCTGTTTAGCTTTTCCTCATGGGGCAGTTGCCCCACCCCTTTGATCATTTTGGTTGTCCTTTTCTGAACCTTCTCTACAATCTCCTTTCTGGGGTGAGGTGAGGTAACCAGAACTATAAAATCACACCGTTGCTTTATATAACAGCTTTATAACAGGTAGGTAGCCGTGTTGGTCTGAGTCGAAGCAAAATAAAAAAAATTGTATCTGAATGTGTGTATCTGAAGAAGTGTGCATGCACACGAAAGCTCATACCAAAATAAAAACTTAGTTGGTCTTTAAGGTGCTACTGAAGGAAGCTTTATAACACTGGCTGTTTTATTTCCCATCCCTTTCATAATGATCCTTAACATTCAAATTCACAATCTTTACAGCTGAGCCATCCACAACCACCACAAGATCTCAGCCACACCATTGAATGTATAAGTGAAATTAAGACTTTTTTTTAACCCCATGTGCGTCACTTTACACTTGCTTGCACTGAATTACATCTACCATTTTACTGCCCATCCACCCAGTTTGGAGAAATCGTTTTGCAGTTCCTTCTGTTTTGATAACACTGAACAATTTAGCGTCATCAGCAAATGTCACTGCTCACTCTTCTCTAGATCACTAATGAACAAGTCAAAAAGCACACGTGCTAGTATTGATCCTTGGGGGACTCTACTTTCCACATCTCTTCGTGGCAAGACTGCCCATAACTATCTGCTTCCTGTTCAGTAGGGTGCCCAGATACGAAGAGCCAGGTGCCTGAACTGTTGCAAAAGAAATCTCAGTGGAGAGAGCTGCTGCATAATTACTGAAGGAATGGGAATCCTGTCCTTTGTACCTGGTCACACAAAATTTCCAATAAATTTGGCAAAATAAATACATTTATATTTGTTAGCAGCAGGCAGGGTTTTTTTCCCAGCCAGAACTCAGTTCCAGCACCTCTCAGGTGGGAGCCATTGCTATTCTAAGAGAACAAGGGAGGTCTTCATGGTGAGCACCTCTTTTTCTAGAAAAAATAGAACTATCGGCAGCTAAGAAATGACTACTATAAAACTGGAAACACCGTTTAATACACCATACAGCCAAACTTCGGTTGTGGAATGTAATCTGTTCCGGATGCCCGTTCAGCTTCCGAAATGTTCAGCAACCAAGGCGTGGCTTCCAATTGGCTGCAGGAGCTTCCTGCACTCAAGAAGAAGCCACATCGGATGTTTGGCTTCCAAAAAAAAATGTTCGAAAACTGGAACACTTACTTCTGGGTTTTCGGTGTTCGGGAGCCAAAGCGTTCCAAAACGGAGGTTTTTGGGAGCCAAGGTTTGATTGTATGTGGCTTCTCAGTCCCAGAATAACACAAATCTCGATAAAGTTGCAATGCTGATTTTATGTTTCTATTTTAAGTCCCTGAAGGATTGCCCTAGAATCTGCGGGGAGCGAGGAGTTTGCCTCTCTTCCTTGTTTTTGCCTTAAGGGCAAACCAATTTTTTAACAGGCTTCACCGTAAATTATGCATCTCTTAGAAACCTGAGCTTTGTGTACAGTAAATTCAACTGCATATATTTGAGTGAAGCCAAAAGCAGCAGCGTAATCCATCTGAATGCCAGGGGAGTGACTCTGCTTAAAAGTCTGCCAGATTAATTATAAGCAATGGCATTAAGTGCATAAATGTGCCGTAGCAAGTTAACAATTTTCTTAAAGCTCAGGGGGTTGGGACCCTTCGGTTGCCAAGCCCATTCATGACCTACTCAGTGATGACACAGCTTCTTTCACAATTTCTGATTATTAAAATTATTAGTGGACTTGCATATTGTATACCAGTCTTCCCCGACCGGTTGCCTTTCAAACATTTTAGTCTAAAATGCCCGTCATCCCTGGCCATTGGCCATGCTTGCTGAGGCTGATGAGAGTTGTAGCCCAAAACATCTGAAGGGCACCAGGTTGGGGAAGGCTGCTATATATCCTAACAGGGATGGCTAACTGGAATTCTATAGGCTAGCACCCAAAGCAAATGTTTACTCCTGGTAGCTCTAGTGCATTTTGATCAAGATATGGTAGAAATTTTGCCCTGTTCAACTTACAAAGCAAAGGAAATTGTACTCAAGAGAGAGGGGGGGGTTTCCACACTTGTCATCTATCTCATTGGGATCTGAATGTAATACTGCACACCCACAATTAGGAATATATGGAAATATCCTCAGTTGTGAAACTGTTATTTTTATATGGCTCAAATTTACCCCTTAAGGAATCAAATTATGTATCAAATTAGATTTCTGATCCCCAGACCACTGGATGTTTGGCTAGATGTGCCTTTGGCCCAACCCAGCCGGCTCTTCTTACATTCTTAACTAGTGTGATGTTGAATATTTCTCCTGTGGTTTTTTTTTTTCTGACCATGTTCTCACCATGTACCCAGAAAAAAGAAACACATTCAATAATGATCAAAAGGGAGAGAAAGTTTCAGCTAAATTCTCATAGCTGGGGTGGAGGGTTTTTGTTATTGCTAAGATTACCTTACTCTTTAGGTGGCTAAGGTGTTTGAGAGTGCCCCTTCTTTCATTCCACAAATAATCTTGCCAGTAGTCTGCACTCTGCAGCCTTCCTTAGGTGCCCACGCTTCAATTAAAACCCAAGGGAAGATACCTTGGGGCACTTTATTCTCATATGACTTTTTCAGATCAGAAAGTGTGGGCAGCAAAGGGCCTTCAGAGTTGTTCACTGGAAAGAAAGGCACACACGCCACTCCCACAGCTGCCTCACAATAAGAGAAACTTGAAACCTCACACCCACTCAGAAAATTTTTAACAATTCTAAAGGTCCCTGAGAATAAAGCAGTTTTTTTTTTACAGGAGAAGGAAACTTTGGGGAAATGGGAGGACAGAATTCAGCACAGCACTATTATTATTATTTATTATTTATAATAATATAAATACCCCGGGTGGCACTGTGGGTTAAACCACTGAGCCTAGGGCTTGCTGATCAGAAGGTCGGCGGTTCAAATCCCTGTGACGGGGTGAGCTCCCGTTGCTCGGTCCCAGCTCCTGCCAACCTAGCAGTTCGAAAGCATGTCAAAATGCAAGTAGATAAATAGGAACCGCTACAACGGGAAGGCAAACGGCGTTTCCATGTGCTGCTCTGGTTTTCTAGAAGCGGCTTTGTCATGCTGGCCACATGACCTGGAAGCTGTACGCCGGCTTCCTCGGCCAATAATGCAAGATGAGCGCGCAACCCCAGAGTCGGTCATGACTGGACCTAATAGTCAGGGGTCCCTTTACCTTTACCCTGCCCATCTGGCTGGGTTTCCCCCACCACTCTGGGCGGCTTCCAACAAATACCAAAATACATTAAAATATCACAGATTAAAAACTTCCCTAAACAGGGCTGCCTTTAGGTGTTTTCTAAATGTCAGGTAGTTGTTTATCTCCTTGACCTCCGATGGAAGGGCATTCCACAGGGCGGGCGCCACTACCGAGAAGGCCCTCTGTCTGATTCCCTGTAGCTTTGCTTCTCGCAGTGAGAGAACCACCAGAAGGCCCTCGGCGCTGGATCTCAGTGTCCGGGCTGAGCAATGCGGGTGGAGACACTCCTTCAGGTATATAGGGCCGAGGCCGTTTAGGGCTTTAAAGGTCAGCACCAACACTTTGAATTGTGCTTGGAAACGTACTAATCTATGCAATCCCTCAGCCGCATTAGAACACAAGTATTCTTGAGAAAATCACTCAGCTTAACACACAAGATGTGTTCAAGTGTCCACCTGAACATGTAAAAGGTTAAACTGAGGACAAAGCAAGGACAAATACACAGATAGCTGATCAGAAACCCTGATGAGTATACAAGATTGTTGCTTTTCCAACATGCTATCTCTCTAATTCCAATTTTACCAGAGCCAGTATCTCCATTCTCCTGACTAGGGCAGCCATTCCCAAACAAATTCTCCTGACTAACCAGTCCAATCCAGACAGATTCTGACTGATACATACATTTTAGGAGACCTTTTCATTATACTTGAGATAAAAATGATATCATCATCGTCATCATCATGCACCTACTTACCACTTCAAAGTGATCCAGTCTTCAAAGACTGGACATCGTAGGAATTTGTGGTTCTTTGAGCCAGTTCTCATTAAACAAGCAAGATCATTTCCCTCATGCAAGAGAGGATCCAGGATGTTCAATGTTTTACTGGTGATTAAATGACTACTGGCATTTAATGATGGTATATACAAGGTAGAGAGCTAACTGATATATCAAGGGTCTCATTGGTTGGAAAGAGACCTGGAAAAGGGGAGACAGAAGCTTCATAAACCCCTCCCCTACTCAGCTCCCCTGTTGCCTTAGCCATACCTTCAAATTGTGCCAATTAGACCACTTGCCCTCTGTACTCATCAGGCTGATACACATGAATTTTCCTGGGCCAAACTCTGGTACTTGGTGCAAGTGCCATCTGTGGTCAGAAGTCCCAGATTTCTTAGTGCATCAGCTGCAGGCAGTCTTAAATAATAATGACTTGAGTACTGGGCCATGCTCTGATAACTTCAACATTGGGTTTCCGTAACATACTGTCAGGGACTCTCTGCTGATACTCAAACCAAGCCACTCCACATAGTTGTTGAAGAAGACCCATGTCCCACCCAGCAGCAAGCAAAGTCTTGTTGCCCCAGCATTTGGGACAACATGAGAACACAGCAAGGGAGCAAAGATGGCTGTGAGGTGCTGCCTCTTCTGGTCAAAGGCCCAGATGTCGCACTAGACAGGGATGAGGTTCCTGGCAAGACTTCAGGAATAAGGGGACAGTGATGGCAGCCCCAGAGTTCTTTCGGAAGTCCTGAGAGCTATAAAAAGAGAGCATGGGTATGCAAAGAAGGATACAAGGTGACTATGTCCCCCCAGGAGGAACTGGCAGCATGTCACACAAACACACATTTCAAATTGGGTTTGAAGAGTTTTCAGAAACTGAAGCTGGTTCAGAACACAGCAACCAGGTTTCAGCTGGTGTCGGCCAAAACATGGATCATGAAAGCAAGCTTTCCCATCATCCATCGCAGCATCCGGAGGGTAGTAAGTTGGGGAAGGCTATCTTAAAGCACAAACTATTAACTGCCCAATGGTCTGGGCCATGAAAACGTTAAGGCAGCCCTGTTTAGGGAGGCTTTTAATGTTTAATAGATTATTGTGTTTTATTTTTCTGTTGGAAGCCGCCAGAGTGGCTGGGGAAACCCAGCCAGATGGGCGGGGTATAAATAATAAATTATTATTATTGTTGTTGTTGTTATTATTATTGACTCGTGCGACGAAAGTACCCCTTTCTACTACTAAAATGCGACACAGGAATCCAGAGGTGGAGCCGCCCACACTCTTCTCCCACCGCCTCCAAATAAACCCCTTTATTCTTGTGGGTTTATAAGTAAAGAGACTCTCCTTCCAGCTCATGTGGCCTGTTATAAAAAAAAAAACCTCTAGGCTGTTTGATAGAATAACCTCCTGCCACCAGTAAAGGGTCTCTCCCAGCTTGATTCCCCCTACTGCAAAAGTTTGCCCTTTCCACGCTGGCAACTTGTTGACACCCCAGGTTATCTTTCTAAGCCTCCTCAGTGTTACTCTAAGACACAAACTTTTGCCTCTTTTCCTGAGGTAAGTTTTGTCCTCTAATGAGTTACCACTTCTGTGGGTCCCGATACCTTGCTGGAAAAATACTGACGATACTTCTTGGAATAAAAGAGAAGAATTTTATTAACCTTAGAACATAGTTGTTTCTTTAACGTTTCATGTGTTTATAAGCTGCATTTCGGTTGTAGATGATCTCTGTTAAACATTTAACATCGAGCCTTCCTAAACCTCATCTAGATCCCCACTATCCTGGCCTCTCAACTTTCTTCTTCACACCTACCCACCCCCACTCCCTCTTCTCAACTGACAAAACCGCTGCTCCCTCCTTTTAAACTGGGAACAGTCCCACCCCCACCAGAATGTTATGTCAGTCAGGCTGGAGGTGGATTAACTCTTTTCCAGCCAGGTAGGAATAAATATTTCAAAACCATGTCAATCCGTTACAACTCGCTCTTCCCACTGGTCTTCTGCAGGGTGCTCTCTCCCTGTTCAGGTGATAGCAATAGAAAGCTATTACTGCAGTGAAGACGTTGGAATAATTTACAAAAGGAAGAGCAGCAGCTTTTACCACAGAGGTTGCATCAATATTAGTCACATTGGGAATCCGCAGGAAGGTTCCTGTGATATTTTCATCACAGCTAGATTAATCATTATGGAAAATAGAGTAGAGCCCAAACTGAGCTGTGGCTCTGCTGTTGTATAATATTATGAGAATGGCTCCCTCAGGTTTGCAGCTTGACATGCTTCTGAAACCAGCTCTGTTACATGATGCTCAGATATAGGGATATGTCAGCTTTGGTTTCTCTCAATTCCTAATTGTTCCAACCTTTAGGTCTCTCTATATTGCCACTGTTGTTTGGAAGAATAAGAAAAAGGGGGGGGGGCATGAAAAGTCAGCAGCATTTTTGTGCAAATCTCTCCGAAAATACACATTTTTCTATGCATTTTTGACTGATACACACATTTTTGCAAAAACATTTACCGATAGCTGTTGTTGTTTCAACATACAGTTTGCAAATGTACGTTTGTACACCACACACCAAGGCAACAAGCTTCATTTAATAACCTCGTGAACAAAGCTTGAAGCTTAGATTCCAAATAGAGATTGTGCTGCCTTGTGACTTCCTTCTGCGTAGACCACATCTAAGTGCCTTCTTGGTAGTCTGTAGTGTAATGGTGTATGACAGTTAGATGAGGATGACACACAGCAAAAGGAAGAAAGCAAGAGGAAATGCAGTTTTTGTTAGTGCTGAAAGGATCTTCTTTTTATTAAATGTTCAGTATTAAAGGCTTCGTTGTTTTCCATCAAGTCAGGCTGAATAACTCCTGGCTGACATCCCAGACACAAGTTTTTCTGGGTTGGATACATGAGTGATGCCAGCCCTGGCACAAGAATCATTTATCTCCACCCCTGCTGAGCAAGGATGCAGTCAATAGAGCCCATCTAAGAGATCCAAAGCCCCCATTGTGTTGCAAACCAACTGGAGTTGGAGAATTAAGGTTACTGTGAGAACTCTAACCTTTAGAGAAAATGACACAGGCTTCCAGAGGTCCTTGATCTCAAAGCTTGCTTACATTGGGAAGCAATAGAGACCAAGGCCAACCTTTCAAATGCTGACATGCAGCTAACTCTGCCATCATGGACCCGTGTCAAATTAGTTAAGTTCACAGTTGTGTGGTGTGCTCTTCGAGGTGATCACTGGAAGGATGCAGATAAGTATAGCAGTTGTTTCCCAGTGGCATTTTAATGCTCCTTGTGTAGTTGCATTGAGAGGGAGGGTCCAGAAGCTTACCTCTTGCTGAACAGAACAGTGCCGGGTTAGGTTAGTGGTGGAGTAGAAATCATTCAAATCCTAGTGGAAACTCTACTGTTTAATGTTTAATAGATTACTGTGTTTTATTTTTCTGTTGGAAGCCGCCCAGCCAGATGGGCGGGGCATAAATAATAAATTATTATTATTAATTATTATTATTATTACTGTGAAGAAAAGGGTCAATTTTCCATGAGTCCAGATGGTGCAGATGTCATCTGTTTATCCCAAGTACAAGAGAGGTATCCGGGAATAGCATCTGAGGAAGTCAGCCATAAAATAATTTGGCACACTGTGTGAAAACTGGGAAGGTTAAATTCCCCCACCCCACTCCCTGACTAAGGGCCTGTACTTTAGCAATTGTAGGGTAAGCAAAAAACAAAAACAACCCCCCCCCCCAATCAACTCAGCTTTGGTTGTGATTTCACAGGCATTCAGATTTCTGGCTGTCACACAGCTGTTAACTGTGGAGAGTCTTTAATGAAAACTAAATTTGTTTCTTTGATTAAATTATTTATTAAGCTTATTAGTCACTTGTCACCTAGAAGGTCTCCACTGAAAAACATACACAAATACATTATACCATAGAAAAAGGGGGTGGGGAGAATCATATTAAACATTAAAATTTAACCCCCCCCCCCCCGTAATAAGCAATAGAGAATATTGGCAGCATGCTAACAATAAAACAAAAATATACTCCCACCCATTAACCATCTGATTAAAAAATAAAAAACACCAGCACCCCTCTGCTTCCTAGCTCAGAAATTTGCCTTGTCATCCTATGCCGCAGAGTTGAAGGCGTCACTGTACAAGTACTGTTCTCTTGCAAAAAGAAAAGAAAAAGCATTAAACATGTACAAGCCTATCTTATTTTTCTTAATCATTTCTATCTGGGGTGAGGCTATTTGTTATGGAGATCAGTTTTGCTATTATTGCTAAACATTTGTTTCTTTCTGGGTGAGGATTAGACCTACAGCAGTTTGGTAGGTTTATAATCCTCATAGGTCTTTTGTGGAAAGACTTGAACAGCTAATGATTCCAGTATGGAACTCTGGTATGCTGCCTGCTTTTATTAGCAACAGTGTGATAGGCTGAACACTTTTTTTCGGAATGTGCAGAGGAAAGGATAATGTTTATTAGAAATAAGGCAACAAACATGTTTGTTATTAACATTTTTCTGTTTTATTAATGAGATCTGTCACTGCAGGTCCTTCTGATTTATGGTAGAGCTAAGAATAATATAAGCTGGCACAGGAGATGGCTAGCGGGTAGGCAGTTTTCTCAACTCACATTGCAGCAATTGCGCTGCTATGCTGTGGCAGAGGCAGTTGCTGAGACACCTTCCTTTGCTGCCACTGCACTGATGGAGCTATTGGGAGTGAATCAAATGGGCAGGAGAACCATGACAGTCTGCATCTAGAAGTGGAATCATTGGGCATTCGGTGATGGTTTGGCACCTGCTTTGCAGGGAGCAGGAATCACTTGTATTGGACTCATCTTGGGATGACCAGCTTTGGAATCAAACTGGGACCTGTTTTGTATTTGCTTGTTCAGTCATACATACCAGCTTTCTCCAACCCAAGGCCACCCAGAAGTTTTGGACTACAATTCCCATCAGCCCCAGTGAGCATGGCTAATGCTCAGGGCTGATGGGAGCTGCAGTCCACAGCATCTGGAGGGTGTCACATTGTCTACCCCTGCTCTAGGCCCTCCCTTTCCCATGTTTACTTCCTGAAATGCAGGAGGTGAGCACATTGGACAACGGCAGCTTTTGCAGCAAGCCACAGAAGATTTAGAGACAAGTATACAAGTACTTAAACAGTTCTAAACAACTCAGTGCAAGCAGTTCTTCTGTTCTACCACACAAGATTGTCCATCAAGATTGCCATCTCGTACAGGAAATTTATATTAAAATGAATCTAAAAATAGCATGAAGATGACCCAATAGCCTATTTGGCTTTATGTATTTATTCTGAAACCAATACTTTTTTTTAGCGCATCATTGAGTCTAATTTAGTGTATCATGTCCACTTAATCACATTTTTTTTCTAGTTAAGACAAGCATGTGCTTAATGTAACCATCTGCCTGGATGACTCACTCTTACAGTAACCTGGCATTTCTGCTAGGGAAGTTCCTGGCTTAAAATTGCATTTGATAATATTTTTCTGCAACTACTTGGGAGAACCTTGCCAGCTCTTATGTATAGAATTACAAGTCAGCATTTTCTCCATCTCAGAATCTCATTTTTAAAACCTTCGGAACCATAGTGACTAATACCAGGGATGGAATCAAATTTAATGCAAAGTGCAGATTAAAAGAAGCTTGCTTCCCTGGTGTTTCTGCTCTGTGAAAACCAGGTTTGCTGCCTCAAACACATTTTAAACCTAATCGGAGAAGGAATCCCAGCCCACAGCCTTTGCTTTCTCATACTGGGTTCAAGGGTTTTCATTAGCGGGAGCAAAACAATTTGAATGGATTAACTAAGGCACATACAAGAGGCATGTTTCACATTAAAAAGGTAATGCTTCTATTTTCCTATAGGACGTTACTGTTGAATGAAGTCAGTGTGCCTTCTGGATATTTTCAAATGTCATTCCATGCTGTTTATCTGTCTTTGAGCTTTAATTACAGAAATAAAAAAATAGGCAAGAAATCTCTTTCACAGCTAGGTGACAGAAATCCTAAAACACTCTTGCATATAAGAGCTCTCATACAATACATATGGATGGCTTAAATCAGGCAAACCAAAGTACTGACCGAGAAAACAAAAGGGGCATAGAGGTGCTTAACTTTGGCTGGATCATGCCTAGCTTTAGTAAGCATTATCGCTATCGAGATATATATTTACCAGTTCAGGAAGTTCTCTGGCTGCTGTGAGAGGGGATTATTAGTGGGGGTGGGGATGGGAGGAGGAGACTGGCTTCACTACCTGCATGCAGGAAACTGGTTCTAAGAGATGGAAGCCAAAACAAACATGGCGTGCACTGCAGAAGCAGGACCTACTATGCACTGTGCTCTGCTGGTAGTCCTTCCAGAGGCAATGCTAGGGGTGATGCAACAAGAAGTTATGATGAAGAATGGGAGTGGCATCCCTCTTCAATTCTCACCTCCCCACCAAAGCTGATCTGATCAATTGTGTGTGTATATACAGTGGTACCTTGGTTCTCAAACGTAATCCGTTCTGGAAGTCCGTTCCAAAACCAAAGCGTTCCAAAACCAAGGTGCGCTTTCCCATAGAAAGTAATGCAAAATAGATTAATCTGTTCCAGACTTTTAAAAACAACCCCTAAAACAGCAATTTAACATGAATTATACTATCTAATGTGACCACCGATCCATAAATGAAAGCAATAAACAATGTACTGCAGTCACACAATCAATCAATCAATAGCTGAACTGGGTTCCACACAGTCACAAAAACAAAAAACAGCCACAAAAACAAAAATGCAAAACAAATAGCAAAAACAGACCTCAGCGTAACACTCAAAACGGAAGTGTGGTACTCAAATCGGAAGCATAACACCCAAAACGGAGCACGTTCGGCTTCCGAAAAAAGTTCGCAAACCAAAACACTTACTTCCGGGTTTGCAGTGTTTGAGTTCCAAGTTGTTCAAGTACCAAGGCGTTTGAGAACCAAGGTACAGTACAACTGTATATATAAAATCCTGAACTTCCAAGTGTCAAATACTCAGTCGCCCCAACAGAAAACAATACGAATCAGCTTCACAGCTGCAAAACCTGCTATCATCTCCTCCCCTACAAAATGGTAACACAACATTTCTTTATAGTCATTTGTGTATGAAGAGTTTTTGCAAGTCTCTCTTACAATTCTGTGGACTAGCTGGACCTTTGTGTCTCTTGACACTATTAAGCAGCGCAAATAACACATACACTTTTTTTTTTTTGAAAAAAGGATTTTGGTTTGGGTGTGTGTGTCCATTACGGGACACATTATCCTCTGATCTCCCATATTTCCCTTCCTTCTCCCTCCCACATATGTAGCACTCCCTCCCCTCATGTTCTGTCATGCTACTCATCATTCCTGCAAGAGCTTTCCACTGAAGAGGACTGTCAGATCAAAACCAAGTTAATACCTGTCGGATGAACAAGTCAGTATTTGTCGTAGTAACCTACTCCACAGGGTTGTTGCAAGGATAAATTGGGGGGGGGAACCATACCTGGAATGAAAATATGATCTAAGAGATAAATGTGAAATATACACTATAGTGCAATATACACAATAGTAATGCCATACTATTATTGCACATTGAACATTTGTGGCCTACTACTTAATTTTAGAAGCCTGAAACCAAGGGCTTTGCCAATCAGTTGAAATAAAGCTTGTGCAATTCAGCTTCTACTCCTCTGTACTTCTGCTTTGGGGCCCTCGTCACAGGTTTAGCCACAACAGGACAGCAACGGCAGAATTTGTCTTATTTGTAGCTCTCAAAGAAATAGATTTTTTTAAGGATCTAGACCAGCCTTTCCCAATCTGGTGACTCCAGATGTTTTGACTACACCTCCCATCAGCTTAGCCAGCATGTAGAATGTTCAGGGATAAGGGGAGCTATAGTTGAGATAGTAGGAGGGCACCAGATTGAGTATGGTTGGTCTTCTAGACCATAAGACCTGGTAATTCTGCAGCCTTCCAGCCTTCCTTTCATCATGCAAGTGCCCCCAGGGCAGGGTGCATCAAATATAAAATCCGACACAAACACAGCAAAACACTAAAATGGTTGAAAAGAGCACCCCTTTCCCTGCCAACTTCCTTCTTGCCAACAACAAACAACCCCTCCTGTTCCTAGGACCCTGGGTAATGCTTTCCCTCTACTCTCACTACGGTTTCCTCAGCTCTCCGAATGTTCAGACCATTTCATGTCACCCACTTCTGCCAACTTGCCTCTTGGCCAGATTCCCTAGAACTTCTGTCTTCCCACGCACATCAGAGTGTACAGGCCGTCCTGGCCTGAAGCACTTTGAGGTTTCTTTAAAGCCTGTTCCTCCTCTGAATATTCCAACAGCTTTAAGTGCCTGGACAGCTGGAATGTTGTCACCTGCTCCAGCTAATAACCGCTAATAACCCGTCAGAAGCTTCATTGCCACAAGCGCAATGCAATTTGGCTACGCTTATTGCTTACTTCTGGTGTTCCGCTCTCGGTTTGCAAAGCTGCCATGTGTTTTTCTGCCTTTGTCAGGAGCCTTAACCGGTTTGAATTTTGCAGCTGAGAAATGTGCAGAGTGTATAGTCACCTCCACGACTATTGCCTTTGTATGTCAACTGCACCGAACATTCGGACTTGACTGAAGCATTTATTTCTGTAATACTTCCTTGTGGGCAACGCTTCAGACTTCTGACGGTTGTGTCCGTGTGTGTAAGATACACAGAATAGATGCCACCCTCCTCCTTATCACCCCCTTCCCCTTTTATGTCTGCTATTGGGTTAAATGTGTTGCTGAAACAGGAAGCATGGTGGAGTGGAAAATCTGCGCACATGTCAGACTGTTTAGGCTGACTCACAAACTGAGTAGGAAGCCGTAACCAAATACCAAAAAACAGTGTGGTGAAAATGGACTAGAAAAAGACCAAGCAGAGAAAATGACAAAGAACCAAACTCATCTTTTCCTTAAAAACAACAACACGAAAGTAAAAAAACAAACAAACATCACAGCACCTTATGGACTAACAAAATTATTATGGCATAAGCTTTCATGGACTCTAGTCAACGGCATCAGAAGCATGAAGTAGGCTGAAGTTCAAGAAAGCTTATGCCATAATGTACTTAGTACACTTACATGTTAGTTTTTGCACCATTTCATACAGTACTGCCATGCACTGGCTGTTGGTGATATTATTGGTGACAACATGCAGTTGCACTGGAATGTTTATCATAGGTCTTTAATTGCTATGTTGTAACAACTGATTTTTTATTACGGCTTTAAAATGTTATCGTGTTCATATAATCATGTCGAGTTATTTGTTGCGCTGTTGTGTTTTGATTTGGTATTTGTAATGCTGTATTGATTTGCAATTTTGTTCTGCTGTGAGCTACTTTGAGCATGTTTATATGGGGAAATGGCATGCAAATTTATATAAAATAATAAATGAATTTGTTGGTCTTTAAGGTGCCGTAAGACGTTTTGTTGTTTTTTGCTGCAACAGATTAACATGATTATTAACAGATTAACTCTGGAAACTTAGAAAAGTAAAGGCTTGGTCCACTCATTCATAACATAGATCTTACTGGGATAGTTAAGCACATGTTTAGATTTCCCCCAATAGCTCAGGGGTAGAGACTTGCTTTGTAGGCAAAGGTTCATGGTGTCTTCAGGTATGGCTGTGAACTAGGTAGACAGTAGTGAACTAGGTAGACTAATGGTCTAATTTGATATAAGGCTGCTTTCCAAGTTCCCCTTGTGACTGAACCTACAGCACAATCCTATGTTGATTCAGAAGTATCACTGAGTTCAGTTGAGCTTATTCTCAAGTAAGTGTGCAAAGGATTCATAGTCTTTAAAAAGTGTTTACACTTGTGTGCCCTAGTAATACCCTATGCCTTATTTTCGGGGTATGGCTTATATTCCTCGAATGCTTAAAAATCATGCTATGGCTTATTTTATGGGTATGTCTTAAAATATGAGAAACAGGGTATATTTGGCTACAGAGAGGAGCAACCATTCTGTGTTCCTGTATTTGCTAATGAATTACAAAGATATGCCATAGGAGCACAACAAAAATAAGCTACTTATTTTGCTTTAGGACTGAAAAATTAATTTAATACAAATTAGACACACACTGAAGGATGAAGCTAAACCAGCCTAGTGCCACTCAGTAAATGATATTGTGCAGCTAAAATAATCCCCCCTTCTCCACCAGACAGGAACCTAGCCTTTGGACAAGAAGGTGCCAGTGATAATTCTATTTATATTGTTAAGTTTGCTGATACACCCCAGATACATGCTACAATCTAATTAAAGATGATTTACGTGCAAGATTACAAAGGTTGAGCAGCTGCAGAGGAAAATAAACAGCATGATAGTGGAGAACAAATGGGAAACACATACAAAATCATACAATACAGCTTGGCTGTGCTTTTTTTGATACGAAGAATGGGATGATTCAAAAACACAGCTGTAAAAAATGTGACGAGTTCAGTAATTATGTATCATATGTACTATTGTAGTTGTTCATTTCTATAGCATCAAATGCACATGACATTTTCCAGGGGTTCAATAGGTCTCTGTACCATTGGACTTGCAATCTAAAATTGGACACAGAGAAACAATAAAGGAAGCTGAAGTAGTCCATGGAAGCTAGGCTGAAGATGGGAAAGATACACAATTATTATTTCAATTATGACTACTTCAACTTAGTTACAATAGGTATTGGAACTAGAGGGTTGTTCCAAAGGCTTCCTGGGGAAAAGCAAAAGTACAGATATCCACAAGTGTGTCACAAGACCACAAACCATGCTCATTTTTTATTTCTATGCTGCTTGATTGTTGTAAAACCTCTAAGTGGTTTACAAGAACACATTTCCTTCTATTATTCTATTTCCTTCCATAAATCCATTGTTAGCATCCTTGATGTTAGCATTGTTAGTATCCTTGATACTGTGAGAGGCAGTGGAAGACAGGAGTGCCTGGTGTGCTATGGTCCATGGGGTCACGAAGAGTCGGACATGACTAAACAACAGACAAGTATCCTTGAGTCTTCGGGTAAAGGAATGCTGGACCATACAACCAAATATATACACAGGTTTGAGGACAACTGTGAGGCCTTTAGAGACCTGCACCCTATTTATGCAGATTGGCAAAACATTGTACTGTACTGCAACTTGAAAAACATTACCAGTATTGCCAGAAGGAAAATAGTTGGGACAGGAAAAAGGGGGTGATAAAGCAGAACCAACGAAGATTAAATGATAAAAGTGCTACGTGTTGGCGATCCATAAACCAAGTAAGAGGGACAAGAAAAGCAAAATGGACTTAACGGTCTTCCAATACAAGTTTATTGAAAGAGCATGCCGAGGATCAAATACGTGCGGTGACTTGATATTTCAACTGACTTTTCATTCCAAAAACCTGCTACGGCCTCTTGACGGAGTCTCTGTTCTTCTGGCACTCTTTATCAAGAACCTTCATTTCAGTGTTACATTGAAGAGTGTGACTGGAGGGGGAAATTTGTTCAGCTCCACCCGCAAGATGCGTCAAGCCTAACACACAATAGGTAGTTATGTCTGCCTTAACCACGTGTCTCCGCAGTCTCCTTTCATGAGAGCTTTTTACCCTAGCCCCACCCACCCAGGTGTGGTTACTAATATACTTAGCTCACCAGCAATGAGACTGCCCTCCCTTTCTGTCACAATTAAAATAATTTGATTAGCCACGGTCAATTTTATAGACTTGAAATGAAGACGAACTTGGAAAAAGTGACTCAGAATTCAGGTTGCAATCAATCAGAGGGATGGGAACCAAGGCTGAAAGCTTTTGTCAGCTATGCAAGAGGCTATGAGTAAGTCACAGAAATTCCTGCCCCCTTAGATTCAGCATAAAACCATCTCACAAAATCATCTTTGAGGTTGAAGAGCCACCATGAGGTCATTTTCTTGCTCAATATTGGACTCTGCCATTAAAAAAAGGGCATATGAACACTCTAGAACAGAGGTCAGCAACCTTTTTCAGCTGTGGGCCGGTGCACCATCCCTCAGACCATGTAGTGGGCCGGACTATATTTTGAAGAAAAAAAATGAACGAATTCCTATGCCCCACAAATAACCCAGAGATGCATTTTAAATAAAAGGACACGTTCTACTCATGTAAAAACACCACAAATAACCCAGAGATGCTTTTTAAATATAAGGACACGTTCTACTCATGTAAAAACACGCTGATTCCCAGACCGTCCGCGGACTGGATTTAGAAGGCGATTGGGCCGCATCCGGCCCACGGGCCTTAGGTTGACTATCTCTGCTCTAGAACTAGCAAAAGGAAGGGAGCAGGTGAGAATCTCTTCCCCTTTGCTGAATCAAAAAGCATTCTTGCAAGAGGAAGCTAGCATTGGATCTCAAGTCTTTTTTTTTAATCAGGCAATTTTAGGCTGAGAGTAATTTCAGAAAAAAAGAAATATTTTCTGAAGGCAGACTTGTATTCTTCATGGGTGCTCACCAATGGCTAAAGGGATTTAGCCAGAATTTACATGCTGGTCTTAGCTGCCAAGTATCCCGTTTTTTTGCGGGAAACCCCTGGATTTAAATCTGTTTCCCACTGTTCTCCCGAACGGAGAAAAATCCCGGAAATCCCCCAGATTTCCTACCTGCCAGGGAGCCTCCATTTTGGGTGCCGCTCTTCCCATGTGTGGGCACCGGAAATTGGGCAGAGCAGCACTGGAGGTCACTTCTACGCAAGATGGTCGCCGGGCATGCGTAGAAGTGACTTCCGGTGCCGCTCTGCCCGCTTTCCGGTGTGCACACATGGGAAGAGCAGCCCCGGAAGTTGCTTCTACGCACCTTCCGGTGCCACGCCGCTGCTGATCCCGCATTTTTCAGCGGGAGACTTGGCAGGTATGGTGCTGGCCAGAGACAAAAGTCTTTTCAGTTGAACTCAGACATAAATCAGCTCAGGTCTGCTCAAAGTTCACCTGATCCCTCATAGTCACTTGCTTCTATAGACAACCTACATTTATTATTTATTTTATTTAACAAAACTTTCAAACTGCTTTATTGGATGTAGACTCCTAAGTGGTTTACATAGATCCCACATGTGTCCAAGACAGATCCCAAAATTTTAAGCGATGTGAACTAAAGTCATTTCTGGACCCCTCTGGGATTAGGGACCCTGTAGCTTAAGCTTCATTAGTTTCATAGTAGACACAACCCCTGATCTGGACTGTGGCTAAAGCAGTACAGGCTTTTAGAACTCAGGACTCCCAAAGAGCTTAGTGTCATGCAGGTGGCAGAGAACTCTTGGTTCTCTTTCCCTGCCCCTCACTTTGATTAGAGGTTGAGAGTGTACTTTCTTCTCTATTTCTTCCAACAGTAGGAACCACAAGTTACTGGAACAGGTGTGCTCAATTAAGCCAGCACCTCAAGTTTTTGTCTTGTTATTTTCCACGATGCCAAATGAACCTTGAACTTTTTATTTTATTTTTATAAAGTTATGAGTGTGTTCTAATAGGGCATTTTCTTGCAAAACTGAATAAAGGCAAAAGTAGAGCACCGCAACCCCAGAGTCGTTCGGGACTGGAATTAACTGTCAGGGATCCCTTTACCTTTAGATGTCCTTCTAATACTGAGTGACAGCTGAGTGATAACCAACATCTTCTAACACCAATGATCCTGTCCTTTTACAGTCGTACCTTGGTTGTCAAATGCCTTGGTACTCATACATTTCGGCTCTCGAACGATCGAATCCTGGAAGTGAGTGTTCCGGTTTTTGAACGTTCTTTTGGAAGCTGAAATCTGCCCAATCCTGGAATTTGTATTAGCAAAAATGTGGAAAACTATTCAGAAATTCAGAAAAAGACTTAAGCAACAACAACAAAAAATACCCTTTTTGGTTTATTTTTCTCCCAGCAGCTCCCCGCCCCCCATGAATCATGGATAACATCATTTCTGGAAGTTATCTTTATGTGCTGAACATTAGCTGTTATCATTCTACACAGCTCACATTCATCTTACAATGACCTCATTACAACAACTTGTCTAAAGCTACCTGGTGAGATTCATCGCTTAATCAGCTTTCTTCAAGAACTGTAGTCATTGTGACGGCACATCCTCTGATTAACACAGTAATGCATATATTTGATTGCAACTCAGCACTGGCCTACACAATCAACAGAATGAGGTGGGAGAATGGACTGAACTGCTTCAGACTTCACTTGCAAGATAAATTTTCTGTGTTTACTGGTGAGAGGAATAAATAAATGTTAACACAGCAGGAAGAAAGGTTCTATCTCAATCCACAACCTACTGTGATAATTTTCTGAATGCAGAGCATTTTTTTTTGCACCTTAAAACATTTCAAAATGTGACAATTTAAATGGATTAACTTCAGGTAAGGCATGTTTGTAAGATCTACAGCCGGAGATGTATTCAAAGCCAGGCACTGTGCACAAACATGAGGGTACTCACTTGCTATGACGTCCAACTGCATGCATTCTGGGTACTGTATGGTATCCTAATATCCTGGGCGCACTATTCCCCACCTTTCTTCCCTCATGCACAACTAACTGAAGCACAATGATACAAGTTACAAGCTTATAATGACATTGTGAGTGAAAACTTCTTAAAAAGTCTTTTTCGTTTGTTTAAAAATAGGTCTTGCCTTTCATGAAAGGAGGGACAGATCAAGGTACACTTTCACAGGAAATTAGACAAAAATAGCTAGTTCTGTTTGTGCATTTTATGTGTTGTAGGGATTCCACAAAACAACAACAAAGTACTATCTTGGATGGGATCAACCAAATTGTCACAAAGTCATGAGCAAACTTTTGACTTCTCCACAATTTTTCATCAGATTCAAATCTTCAGCAGATGTGAAGATGGACGCTAGAAACTCTAGGAGCCCACTCACTAACGCCATTTATCCATTACTCCCAACAGCCAACTGTCCCTTCTCCATTGTGCTTCTGAAGAGTGAGAGATGCAAGAATCAAGCCTGTTATGGGATAATGGGGAAAAAAGCATACTGGTACATTTCCTAGCCCTGTGTTGCTCTTGAAACATGCATTTGAGTTGATTCCATGTCCAACAAATTTATGTGCATGTGTAAATAAAAAAGACAGAAGATGGAAACATAATTAGGGACTAATTAGGATAAGAAGGGTGCATTATGTTTCTTAAAACAATGCCAAGCACACTATAAATTTCAAACATGAAAGCATTTGTTTAGAGTTCCCACATAAAAACAAGCACCCTGAAATCCACATTCAGATATTGTTTTTATTAGGCCAACCAAAATGTCTTGCAATAGTGTGCAAGCTTTTGAGTTCTCCGGAACTGTTCATCAGGCAAGGTGGTAAAGAAAAAGCAAGGGTGGGGAGGAAAAAACGCACACATCTTGTCTGGTGTTCAAGCCAGCTGTGTTTGCCTCTGGGTAAGAGTCTTAAGGTAGACTGTGGGAAGAGGTAGCAGACCTTCCAATGTGGCAGTGGGCGGTGCTACGTAGGTAGGTATCAGGAAAGTTTTCTGGGATAAAGGAACACCTCTAGAAGTAAAACCATCAGCTGTTACTCAGTTCTTTCTCCATCCTTAGGCAAAACACACAGGTTCCTTGGTAGGTGGAGAACAGGAACAAAGGAAAAATGGGTAGTCATATATTAACAGGATTCCTTCAGTAGCACCTTAAAGACCAACTAAGTTTATATTTTGGTATGAGCTTTCGTGTGCATGCACACTTCTTCAGATACACTAGAAACAGAAGTGTCAGACCCTATATATATACAGAGGGTGGTGGGGGTGGGTGGGACCCTCTGTATATATATAGGGTCTGACACTTCTGTTTCTAGTGTATCTGAAGAAGCTCATACCAAAATATAAACTTAGTTGGTCTTTAAGGTGCTACTGAAGGAATTTTTTTATTTTGCTTCGACTCAGACCAACACGGCTACCTACCTGTAACTAGATATATTAACAGGGTTAGATATTAATTATAGATGGTATGCTGGGGGGGGGGGGGGAAGGCAACAGAAGCCAAACTGGGAAGCTTTACCTAGCAAGCATGTTATTCTTCCTTAAAAGTATTCTCCTACTCTCAAACACTTTGTTGAAATATGTTTCAATGTTCCATGCAAAAAAACCAAACTCTGCTTTTCTCCTCCACCAGTTTTGTTGTTGCTTTTGTCAATAGAAGTGCCAATGGATTTTTTTTTGCAAAGAATCAATGAAGCAGACATTGGTTTAGAACACATTTTATTTAAGATATGAAGTTGGATGCAACTTTAATAATAAAAAAACATGTATGTAGTGTCTCATACCTTAATATTTTAAGTGAGGAGATATTTGTTCTGAATTCAAACCAAATGGAGCCAGTAGATTCTTTATGGAGTCCATTAATTCCTGCTTGGTGGCATGGAAAAGGTAGCCCTGCAAATGTTTGTGGGTCAGATGTTTTACGGACCTTCATCTATGAGTTGTGCTTTTGGGAAAAAGCTTTGTCCTACTGTATTTTTCTGAATAGTTCATCTTTGCATTCTGAGCTGGTGGAACTCTTTCAAGATTTCTCCTGTCAAACCTGGAGATCTTCTTAATTTAACTCATCTATAGAAGCTAGAAGAGTTCCAGTTTCCTCAGAGCAAGACATCTCTAAGGACCCAAGGAATCATCTTATGTTTGGCCAGCTTGGAGGCACAATTTGATCAAAGTCCAGATCAAAACGAACTACATTTCAATCATTTTCTTGGTGGGGGTTGGAATTTGCCACTAGTCTGAAACACATAGAAAAGCTGGACTGGAATTCCCTTTTGTTCAATGCCATGGGTAGCAATGAAACATATGCACTTATACCATCAGAACCGTTAAACTTGACGCAGTGGCCAATTTAATTACACATAACGTATATCTGATGCAAAAAGAGCACATAGCTCAAATCACCAAGAACATCAGGTAAACAGATATTCAGTCCAAGAATGCCGGTCAGCATATTATGTATATCTTTGTTTTGTAAAAGTGACAATTTTAAGTGTGTTTGTTCTAAGTCCCTAATTTGCAATGCAGGACTGAGCACTTGTATTTAGAAGATGCCTCTTGATTCCAAGTGAATGTAGTTTCAATTAACAGTTTAGGATGTGAGGATGCGTCATTTTGAACTTCAACACATCCAATGTTGTGTTTGAATGGCCTAACACCCTGTATTGCTGTGATGGCCACATGTACAATAGGGTTATAAATCAGAACAGGTCTCAGAGGCATGGTAATGGTGCTTCTATCATAGGGACAAACCCATCCTGTTTAAGTTAATTTTGAGCTAAAGGGCAGCAAGAAGCTGTAATTCACACTGTTACATACTATTTAATGTGAAGATAAAGGCTGGTTTCCAATGCTACCTGCTTTGCTGACAGAAAACATTATCTACTCCATATATAGGCATAGAGTCTTCGTGGTTATGTCAGATCGCTAGAGAAAAGGGAATTATAAACAGATTGCTAGAGAAAAGGGAAATGATGTGGCCTATGATTTGAAACAATGGTTTTCAGACTGAGAGGGGCTACTGATGTGCTTGCAGCTTGACTATTCTGGCACCGTTTTTTCTAGAAAAAAATATGCTGGTGGGCAGGATTTTAGTCAGTGACTAGAATGATAAAGATGATCAAGAAACTACAGGTAGACAACACAGAGAACTCAACAGGAAAAGGAACACTTAATATATGTTGTGTTTTTAATGCAATTTGTTCTTCTGAAGTCAGCACTAGGCATTACATTGTTATAAATATTCATACACATTTTCCCCATTTATATCTGTTTTATACTTTAGACTTGACTCACTATTACTCTTAACTTCTCAAAACTATCATACCAGTACATACCATATACAGTAAGCAGTAAGCAGAGAACCAATACAAAGAATTCCCAACAAAAATTCCAGGTTCATATGGATGAATCCTAGTTTTAATGGGAACACGCTCTGTCTCTATTACACCGCTGCATAATTGTCACAGACGATTTGCTAGACTGAAAATGGTATATGAAAATGCTTTCAACTTTTTTCAGTCTGGAAAAAAATGAAAGGAAAGATGGTTTTGTTCTCTTTTATTACCTTTCACCCAGATCTATGCATTCAGGCATACTGAAGATATCCACATCTGATATAGCCACCCTGTTGTGCAATTGCTTAATCAGTTTCATAAATTTAGCATACTCAATAACAGTATTTAGCATATAAAAACCAAGATCTGGAATCTTTGAAAGTGTTTCAAGTCAGTTCAAATAAATAAGCTGTTTTATTGTCCATGTCTCACCAAGCATTTATCTTCCTATCTTTTGTACTTGGTTTTCTTTCATCTCCTTTTGCAGTTCAATTCCCTATATTGCCAAGAAGAGGACCAAATCTTGACCATTTTAGCTCAAGGCAAGGCGAACTGGATTCTCCAAATTGCTTTTAAGTCTCTCCAGAAATTTTGAAGCTAGTTCATCATCTACTACTCGGCCATCACTTGATAGCGTTACTGTCATCAACTGATGCTGCTGAAGCTTCTCATTCCCTTCGTCGTCCACCGCCACTGCGAGTTCAGTCCGAGTTCGTCCCACAGCTAAGATACAGGCTTGTGGAGGGTTTATGACAGCAATGAAGCTACTGATGCCAAACATGCCTAGATTTGAAATGCTATTGGTAGAAGGGAAGAAGACAGACAAACGAATATTGGGGGAAGGATAAGTATGAACAAAGCACTTTGAAAACATATTTAGGAAATTACTAAGGATTCATTTAGACCCAGAAAAAAAGTATATGTACTACCATAAACATATGGAGTCAGAAATTTAACTTAATGTATTAAAATCAAAGGTTTAGAATAAAGAATAAGGATGAATAAAAACCACACACATTCCCCTATATTCATATAACTTTAGTATCAGTATCAGTTTGATTTTGTGAGTATGTGACGAACTAAAAGGAGACTAGTTGGGGTTGTTTTTATCAGTCTGCATTTCTTAGTGCGGAATGTATTGATCTGATGTGTAGAGATCTATCCTATTCTACTTAATTCAAGAGGGTTCTGGAAGCTTCTGTGTTTGAAAGAAGGTTCATGATGTTTGGGTTATACCTTCAGAGAAGCTGAGTAGAGCTGGCTTAAACTGGTTGTCTTACCTCTTCAGTCAAGGTCATGCTGACTATAAAAGAAAGGCCAGAAGGAGCCTGAGTTTTACTTTTGCTTTCTATCTCTTTTCCTTCTGGTGTGGTGTTCTGTAAAAGTATGCTTAGTGTTACATGCTTTACACTTCTTATAAGTTGTTGTAAGTTTAAGTCTGCTGCAACTGGGTTTCTTATGGACATTGGCAATCCTGAATGAATTGGATTTGTGACCATTATGTTCATTTGCCTTCAGTAACAGTAAAGCTCTGCTGGATGAAATACAATTGCCTCTGGTCTATTTTTTGGGAATCCTGCAACATGTTTAAGCTGTTACTTTGCTAACTATACATTGGAATCTACTCTGGATCAATACTGAGTCGAATTTAAATGACATTTTTTCGTGTTTTTTGTTGTTGACTTCAGCCTGCAACCTATATACAGAGAGTCACACCCCCTCGGGCTTTTTCCATCTCATCATTTGCCACCAGACACCTCTCTCATTTGTTACCACTGGCTGAGATGGTAGCAGTGTGCTGGAGCTGGTTTAAATTCAGCTAACTCAGTGGGGCGTACTTTGGAGCAGAAATGTGTAGGGTTGCACTGTTAGCTGAAAAATAGGCCATGGAGTCATGATACTGGAGGAAGGCTTTGTCCTATGGCATAAAGTCTCCTATATAGATTCTGGAATAGGAATGGATGCAGAAAATAATTGTTGTTGTTGTTTAGTCGTTTAGTCGTGTCCGACTCTTCGTGACCCCATGGACCATAGCACGCCAGGCACTCCTGTCTTGCACTGCCTCCCGCAGTTTGGTCAAACTCATGTTCGTAGCTTCGAGAACACTGTCCAACCATCTTGTCCTCTGTCGTCCCCTTCTCCTAGTGCCCTCAATCTTTCCCAACATCAGGGTCTTTTCCAAGGATTCTTCTCTTCTCATGAGGTGGCCAAAGTATTGGAGCCTCAGCTTCACGATCTGTCCTTCCAGGGAGCACTCAGGGCTGATTTCCTTAAGAATGGATAGGTTTGATCTTCTAGCAGTCCATGGGACTCTCAAGAGTCTCCTCCAGCACCATAATTCAAAAGCATCAATTCTTCGACGATCAGCCTTCTTTATGGTCCAGCTCTCACTTCCATACATCACTACTGGGAAAACCATAGCTTTAACTATACGGACCTTTGTCGGCAAAGTGATGTCTCTGCTTTTTAAGATGCTGTCTAGGTTTGTCATTGCTTTTCTCCCAAGAAGCAGGCGTCTTTTAATTTCGTAACTGCTGTCACCATCTGCAGTGATCAAGGAGCCCAAGAAAGTAAAATCTCTCACTGCCTCCATTTCTTCCCCTTCTATTTGCCAGGAGGTGATGGGACCAGTGGCCATGATCTTGGTTTTTTTGATGTTGAGCTTCAGACCATATTTTGCGCTCTCCTCTTTCACCCTCATTAAAAGGTTCTTTAATTCCTCCTCGCTTTCTGCCATCAAGGTTGTGTCATCTGCATATCTGAGGTTGTTGATATTTCTTCCGGCAATCTTAATTCCGGCTTGGGATTCATCTAGTCCAGCCTTTCGCATGATGAATTCTGCATATAAGTTAAATAAGCAGGGAGACAATATACAACCTTGTCGTACTCCTTTCCCAATTTTGAACCAATCAGTTGTTCCATATCCAGTTCTAACTGTAGCTTCTTGTCCCACATAGAGATTTCTCAGGAGACAGATGAGGTGATCAGGCACTCCCATTTCTTTAAGAACTTGCCATAGTTTGCTGTGGTCGACACAGTCAAAGGCTTTTGCATAGTCAATGAAGCAGAAGTAGACGTTTTTCTGGAACTCTCTAGCTTTCTCCATAATCCAGCGCATGTTTGCTATTTGGTCTCTGGTTCCTCTGCCCTTTCGAAATCCAGCTTGCACTTCTGGGAGTTCTCGGTCCACATACTGCCTAAGCCTGCCTTGTAGAATTTTAAGCATAACCTTGCTAGCGTGTGAAATGAGCGCAATTGTGCGGTAGTTGGAGCATTCTTTGGCACTGCCCTTCTTTGGAATTGGGATGTAGACTGATCTTCTCCAATCCTCTGGCCATTGCTGAGTTTTCCAAACTTGCTGGCATATTGGGTGTAGCACCTTAACAGCATCATCTTTTAAAATTTTAAATAGTTCAGCTGGAATATCATCACTTCCACTGGCCTTGTTATTAGCAATGCTTTCTAAGGCCCATTTGACTTCACTCTCCAAGATGTCTGGCTCAAGGTCAGCAACCACACTACCTGGGGTGTATGAGACCTCCATATCTTTCTGGTATAATTCCTCTGTGTATTCTTGCCACCTCTGCAGAAAATAATACAACCAACCAATTTCCAACCAGACTTTGAACCCGTTCGTCACTATCAACTACTGCAAATTCATAATATTTAAGACTCTAGGATGTAACTACCTTCTTTGGCTTACTAGCATTATGGGAAACATAGCAATAAAGTCTTAAAAACACATTGGCTACAGTGTGATTTAGCATGTCTATTCAGCTAAGGTAATGTCAGAATGAATCCAAGAGTAGAGAAAGCAACCTCGGCTGCTACACAGCAGTGGACGTAATGATAGTGACATCTGGTAAAGTGAGAAAAAGGTTTCCTGACTGCCTATGTAGGTATTCAGTAACTCTGATTTAACAAAATAAAATAAAAAAAAAAAATTCCTTCCAGCAGCACCTTAGAGACCAACTAAGTTTGTCATAGGTATGAACTTTCGTGTGCATGCACACTTCTTCAGATACGATTTAACAACAACTGATTTAACAACAACTTCTCCCTGCTAAATAAGAAGACTCTTCCCTGCCATAATTTGAACATGACAATTCTAGTGGGGGACAAGGGCAGGAAACGCTGTTACTGCCATTTCCTTTCACAATTTTGTAGAACATGGGATGGTCCTGGAAATTTTTTTTAAAAAAGCATCCTTTGTACCAAGCAGCTGTAATGAGATTTCCATGCACCCAATATTCCAACAATCTAGGGTTTCTCACAAAGATCTTAAGAACAGAAAACAAGAAAGGGAAATGGAAGCCAACAGGAAATCAACATTTACCCCTGAAGGCCCATCTGAACAGAAGGGTCTTTTTAGGTTATAATCTTTACTCAGCATCATATACACAACTTCATTCTGGCCAATCTTAGCCTCTGGAAGTACAGAAGTCTGCTGTTGCTAGGTCTCAGTCTTGCAGAATTCAAAGTGCAGATAGGGCAAGAGATTGGAAGCTGGGGTAACATCAAGCATCCAAGGTGAAATTAATCACAGCATAGGATACCATCACGTATCAATATTGCCTCAATAATGCATCAGTAAAGGTTGTGGGCTCAGCAGCTGTGTAAAGGGTTTCCTGGAATTCTGAAACCCTTTACACAGCATGCTACACCAACCCCCAACCCCCCCAATTAAAATTAAATATTAAACTCACTTTATTGCACTATTCAACATGGGAATAAGCTAACAATGGATATTCCTCATGGCCAACTCTAGGACACTAATTTAGATATGTTGAAATGCTTACATTTATGTGAACCATCTCTTAACGTTGAAGCTCTTCCTGCAAACAAGGGTCTATATTCTTGTTCTGCTATGTCCTCATTATCCTTTATACAGTTTTACTGAAATACCTGATTATGTTCAGGGAGGAAATTTCTAATCTGAAAACCCCTCATAAGAAAAGAAAAGGTGCTGTGTTTTACAGAACCATATCCCAATTAAACAAGGAATATTAGCTGGTACCTTTATTACTAGTGCATTCTAAACATTGCTGGGAGTCACCAGTTGTTCATAATAAAGCTACCGTGTTTCTCCGAAAATAAGACACCCTTTTATATTTATTTTTCCTAAAAACACACACACTGTGTCTTATTTTCAGGGGATGTCTTTTTTAAAATTAAGTATGGTACAGTTTAACCTACTAGGTTAAACTGGCTATCACTATGGCTTATTTTTGGGGTATTCCTTGAATGCTTAAAAATCCCGCTATGGCTTATTTTATGGCTACGTCTGAACAAATTTGTGCATTCTGAACAAATATGAATGTTATGAGAGGAGTTAAGCTGGGTGGAAACTAAGCTCACGCAGTACGTCAGATGTACTATTCGTAGGTACATCCGAACACAGTCTAATATTACAAAAAGCTTAGATAAACCAAGTTTAGTGCTTCACTTACAGACTAACAATATTCTGGAACACAAGAGTACAACTTCATTCCACACTACTAAATTTTTAGCAATTAAAATACATTTGAAATACCTAAAAGATCCTCCTTGGTATTCTTCTGGTAGCAATTTTCCATCTCTTGCTTTCTTTGCTAGAGCCTATGGAAATCAAATCCAAACATATTTTAACAATTTAAGAAAAACGTTTAGCAAAGTTAATTGTATTTGTAAAATAAATATGCTCTTAAAACGTATTTTGCTTATATAAATAGTTCAGTTTAATTAATATCAGTAAATTCAAGCAGATGCTGTAATTTGTGTTAGCAAAACTCTTAAATTTGTATCTTCTGGGAATAGGCCTCCAAAGTAGGAATAAACATTTTGGGGTAGCAGAGAAATTTCTGTGGTGATCCCTCAATTAGCTTTAGAATCGTCTCAGACAACATTTTCTGTTATGCGTAGCTTGTATTAGTTATTCAACTGTCAGCACTGCTTTGCCTACAACCTATAGATGAAATAGTCTGATCTCATTGTAAGTAGCCATTAATTCTAACGCTGATAGGAAATGTCACCCAACTGTTTTCCAACCAAAAATGAGAGGAAAATGTAAGCCCTGTTATATGATTCACAGTTGATGGGTGGAGCTAACAAAGTGTCAAATAATTCCTTCTAGGAGGCAACAAGAGTCATGAAAAATTACAATTTCCTATGTTTTCATATGGCATATTTGGATGCATGAGATATCTACACATGACATCACTGTCTGAAAGTGCATTTTTTAGAAACAAGATACGGACAACATACAATTGGAACGAAAATTTCAATTTTCCAGATTTATGGCAGTTAAAAAGTAATGGTGCAACAAATGCATTTGAGAGACATGTCTCACTGAGAACTTCCCACAATTATGGGAAATATTTGTTTTTACTGTCTAGCCACCATGGCCATGGCAATTTCAATATAAAATATCAATGCACTCAGAGATTCAAAGATCATTTAGACCACTTACATAATCTATCTCAGTTTACTATTTGCAGAATGAAATAAAAGGTATCCAAGAGGTTGCCAGAGAGACAGGAAGAAATTCTAGAAAACTAAAATTGATGAATATTCAGCTCAGCTGTGATAAAGGTAACACCGTAAACTCAATTCACAGTGATGTATGTAAGTCTTTACAGTCCAATACTGTGCTCAGCTATGCCAAAGCAATGTCACATCTGCTATAAGAATCCCAGTGCATGAGGGGACAGTTCTAGTGACCAGTCCTAGCCCTTCAATATATTCAGGTCATGACAATACTGAGAGGGATAATACATGCTTATGTTCAAAGCAAAAATATTAATCTTGACAAGCGTTCACAACTACAGTGCTGCTAACGCACCCTTTATTTGAAAATATCTGGCAGTAAAGGATGTCCCAGTAGTCTTAAAATGGGATTGGAAGTCTGCTAAAGATATTACTAGCAAAGCTTATTGTTATAGATGGAAGTCTCAGATTTCCGAAATCCATCCATTATCTTTATGGAAATATATTGGCCTAGGAGATACTTGGGAGATTAATACCTCTTACTATAGATGCCTACTTCCTGCGGCACATTAGAGTTATGATAGACAAGTTGTTAGGTTTTACATAAACACAGGAGAAGAAATCTGCAACGGTTTCATTTAAGATTATGCCCCAGTGGCTATTTGTAGACGCTGGCTATGGAACAACAACAACAACAACAACAACAACAATAATAATAATATTTATACCCCGCCCATCTGACTGGGTTCCCCCAGCCACTCTGGGCGGCTTCCAACAAAATATTAAAATACAGAAATCCATCAAACATTAAAAGCTTCCCTAAACAGGGCTGCCTTGAATATTCTTTGTGAATTAAGATGACATGCATAAAGTTTTACAGATGAGTACAACACTATCAAACATTTATCAAAGAAAAAACAAAGTAAAATCGCACAACAGGAAGCTAAGGAGTAAAGATCAACAAAATGAAATGGTCTACATTCCTCTCAGCAAAAACACAAAAACAAAAGGAACACTACAGATACCCATAAGTTTCTCTGTCTCTGTTCTTTCACTTCTTAAATTCTATTGGACTTCCAGATAAGTGGGGTTAGGATTGCAGTCTTGGTTACTGAACTGAGATATGGATGACTATACTTGGCCTATATTGCACTGCCTAGTTGCTTATTGCTGGAGATAAAAATATATGTTTCCATTGGAATTTAAATGCATCTCTGATGAAATTGTCTTCATTGATCATCCTCAGAATTACTGTAACTTTTACTACAACTGGCAAGCAGGAAGATAAAGAAAAGCACACTCCTCTTTCTAATTGATGTTTGAATTATTGCTTAAAACCCCATAGTGATTACTGACAAAATAGAATCTTCCAAATCATTCAATTGTCGTGATTTATAATACTTCAATAAGCAAAGAGTTGAGGACAGGCCTACATGTGGGCAAGGATCAAGGATACTTTGCCTATTCATTTTTTTAAAAAAATACACAGACATCTAAACCTCTCTCTCTCAGGGTAATGAAAACATATTTGCGGAATGGTGTTGGAGGAGCCCAGATCAATAGTTCTGGGTGATTTCAACATCCATACTGAGGTGGACTCTAGTGCACTAGCTAGGGATTTAATGGCCTCCATGGCGATCCTAACTAATCCTCCATTTTCCATACTGCCAGCTTTTGTGAAGCTGGTGCAGCACATTGGCTAAAAGACCAAAAGGCAAATAATAAAGAGTCTGATACAAATTTCACTATTCTGATGAACTCACTAGGATGGCCTAGGCGAGACTTGATCTCAGAGCATCAGGCTCCTGTATGCAGAAAATAATAATAATAATAATAATAATAATAATAATATTTATACCCCGCCCTTCCCATGGTATAAATACCCTAGAAACCGGGCTCAGGGCGGCTAACAACACATATAAAACATTGATTAAAAACGACTTAAAAAACAGCTTAAAAACAGCATAAAATACAACATCAATATAGCATTGCCAGGGCTAACTGGCCAAGTTAGTCCTGCTAAGGCCAGCAAGGATACCAGGGGAAAATTTAAATGTGGGGACCCAGAAAGGTTTCTTCATAAGAAAGGGAAGGGGGAAAATGAATGGAGGATCAGGCTAAATTGAAGGCCAGTGGAATAACTCTGTCTTACAGGCCCTGCGGAAGGAGATCAAGTCCTGCAGGGCCCTAGTCTCATGGGACAGAGCATTCCACCAGGTCGGTGCAATCACTGAAAAGGCCCTAGCCCTTGTGGAGGATAATCTGGCTTCTTTAGGCCCCGGGACCCTTAAGCTGTTATTATTCATGGACCTTAGGGTCCTTTGCGGGACATACCAGGAGAGGCGGTCCCGTAAGAACGAGGGATTAAGAATGATGGCCTACCATAAGAAGAAAGGAACAGCATGTGCAGTCCCCAACTTCCCCAACAGAACTCAAAATTAGCCTCCCTCTGGGGAACTTTAAATAAATGGAGGCCAGAAACAAAATGTATTTGTTGATTTTAATTTCACTTAAAATCCCTGAATCCCTGCCAAAAGCAAAACACTGTCATTCCTGTGGAATGGGACATCACCACAGATGTCTCATATCCAACAGAGAAGCGGCTTTAAAGCAGTTTGAAAGAGTTTCTAAAAGGCACGACGTGTGTGTGTCGTCCCCCCCCCCCAAAAGACGTACACCATGCCTTTGGTTGTACATCTAAATGCCATTATGCTCCGAAAGATTAGCACCATGTATGTGGAATACCTACCTTTGCAGAAGCTGCAATTTCCCGAACTCCCTTGGCTGCAGCATCTTTTATGATTGGTGTAATGAGACCTCGGTCTGTTGCCACAGCGATAGAGATGTCTATAGATTGCTGCTGCCGGGGGCCCTCTCCATCCCAGGTCACATTCACATCTGGCATTTGCTGGAAGAAGGAAACAGAGGGAGGCGCAGCTGTTAAAAGAATAATGGCATAACCAATTACCAAGGAAAAGGAAAACCCTTTAGAATGTGTGGTGATGGAGGAATTCACATATGTGGAAAGGTTTGCCTTAAGCAAGACAAGGCTAATAATAACAAAAGATCTGCCACGTGAGTCTAAAAATAGACCTATCTTATTAGCTAGCATCCATGTATACCTACTTTGTCACAAGGCATGAGTGTACAGTATACTGGAAATTGTACAGCTGCAGGCAGCCAAGAAATACATGGTTTCTGAACTGCTAGTGAATTATTAACAGACTCCAATCCCATCGGATATCAACCCTCAACTTGCAGATGCCTTGGAAACAAGAATTGTGACTGCTGCCCCAATCATAAGGAAGCACATATGGATTTTCTGTTGCCACTTGATTCATAGGAGAAAATACAAGTTAAAAGGGAGAAAAACTCACGTCAACATATCCATGTTAGCAGCATCTGCTCTAAAAGTAAAACAAAATTTGACTAATTTGAAACTTGTTAATGTCAGAAGTAAATTTCACATTTTAAAATTAGATTGAGGATTTATTTCTTTGCATACAAATGGATATTTTGTATGAGAACGTTCTCATTTTTCTCCTACTCATGTTCCCATAATCATGGCTTCCATCAAGCTAATATAACTAATTTATTTAAAACCTGTACATGATGAATTCTACTTGTAAAATATTCCCAATGCTGATCACACAAATAGACTGAGCAAGACATATGTGTGCCCAAAGCAGTGGCGTTCAGAAAGTAGATTGGGATCTCTGGGTGAAATACCATAAGCCTACATATTTACCTCTTTGCCTATACTGGTACTAGCAGTACTCAAGCTAGAAAGAAATAATACCAAACAAACAAACCGGTATCAGTGCTGGGCCAAAAAGGAACATCAGGCAAGGGTTTACTTTCAGTTAAAAGACAAAAAAGTAAAAGAAGATCAAGCTCAATATTCAGTTTTCTTTCCATTTTAAACCTAGGAAGAAAGTGTTGCATATGTGAAACTGAAACCTTATCTGCACAGTGTAATGTAAACAATCTAGAAGCAGGAGGCGTCAAGGTCAGAACCATGCGCCTTTGGGCCTAGATAAGAGGCAGAGAAAGAGCCCTGTTCTTCTCCCTGTGGGGAGGGGAAGAACCATCTCCAGATGCAAACCATGCTAGCATCATGCTAGTGACTGATTTATGGGCTAATGATGCAAAAAGGTAAAAAGGTAACAGACTCCTTGGACGGTTAAGTCCAGTCGAAGGTGACTATGGGGTGCGGTGCTCATCTCGCTTCAGGCAGAGGGAGCTGGCGTTTGCCCACAGACAGCTTTCTGGGTCATGTGGCCAGCATGACTAAACCGCTTCTGCCGCAATGGAACACTGTGACGGAAGCCAGAGAGCATGGAAATACCATTTACCTTCCTGACACAGCGGTACCTACTTATCTACTTGTACTGGTGTGCTTTTGAACTGCTAGGTTGGCAGAAGCTGGGACAGAACAATGGGAGCTCACCCCGTCATGGGGATTCAAACAGCTGATCTTCCAATCGGCAAGCCCAAGAGGCTCAGTGATTTAGACCACAGTGCCACCCATTCCCCTACTGATGTACTGAACCGTTAAGCTGTAAATCGGCACTAAAACTTACTGCCTGAATTGTGGGTGTGAAGTGAGTTTATTGCATCAGTGATTGTCTCCACAAAAGGCTTGACAACGCTGCACAGAGTGGAGCATGCAGAGGAGCGTGCTGGACACCTTGTGAGTTGGAAAAGATACTCACAAATATTCAACAGAAAGACGCCTTCACCGATAATGTTTTCTGCATGGAGGCCAGATAAAACTAGCACATCTTTCTTACAAATTCATTGAGCTGATACAGATCAAGTGAACTGGAAATCCCAGAATAATGGGGAAATATTTTAGCTTCCTCTTAAGGAAGAAGATGCCCACATATGAGGAACATAATTTTAATTGAAGATGGCACTCTAAATCCTATCCAAGATAGCAGCTCACACAGGATTTGCTTTGCATAGTGCTAGAACTGGAAAACAGGGCAGTCGGAAAATTTTGCATTTTATGCTGCTATGTAAAAATAAACCCATGTTCAAACATATGGCATTTTTTTGGCAGTGGCCGGAGGTGGGGTTGCATTTATTCATTCACAACCAGACACAGTGATGAATTGGATGTGGGCTAACATAATGAGGGTTAATCCAATCAGACAGAGGTGTTGTTGGTCAGAAGAAGATCTGAATGGGGAGTGGGAATCTGTCCCATTTTGTTATTAATGGTAGTGCAGGCACCTGTACTAGTTGGCATACTAAACCATATTCAAGACAAGATGTGCTTAAATTCCACCAGTCTGCTCCCAGTAGTGCTGTCTAATTGGTTTCAAAGGTTTAAAGATGATTTTAATCTGAAGACTGGATAACCTTGAAACAGCAGTAGTCCATGTGTATATAAGAATTTAGGTCAGCCTTCCCCTACCTGGAAGCAAGGCCACTAGCCAAATTGGCTGGGGCGGATAGGAGCCATAGTCTAAAACATATGAAAGGTACCAGTTTGAGGGATGCTCTAGAGATGGTCTTTGGCATGGCAACAACACAGAAGCTGTAATCTCACCATTAAGAGAATGTCTATCTGAATGGTGACTAAGAAACTACTCCTGAGGCTAGCAGATATTTCAAAAGAAGAGAGAAAGTTTTGGAGCTGACTTCAAGGCACCAAACCTTCAGTTACGCCTAACTCAACACAGCACTTCGCATTATTGAACACAGAAAATCTACAAGGATCATTAAAGAATGGTTACTTACTTTCAGGGTAACTGCTGTTGCTTTGATAATAAAGTCATTCACTGACACTTTAATATCATCTGTTTAAAAGACAGCGAGAAATTAAGATACATAATTTCAAGATAAACAGTCCACCTGCCCCAATTTGTACAATTAATATACCAGTCGTTAGCAGAAGAGCAGAATGACCTCTTAGGAAATCATGTAGCCAAAAGCAGTTCTAATTACTTATCTTCATAGTAGGAGTGTTTTTATAGTACCATAAAGCAGCAATTTGGAAATGTTATGCTATTAACTGAGAGCATATAAAGCTGAATACTTGCATCCTCTAGAGAGTCTACCAGAATGGAAAGTCTTTTTTTAAAAAAATGCATTTCACAATAATAATGTTTTATTTTTTCCCATTCTTTTGCGGAAAACAGCAAAGAACAAACAAGACCAACCCAGAAACCTGGATATCTTTTTAAGAGGAGATGTAAATACAAGGGAAAAATGGAGAACAAGACAGGAGATGGAAAACCACTAGTCACCAAAACACCTCTACTCTGGTCCACCAATGAAGGAGAAAGTGGGGAAGGCTTATTCAAGACAAAATGTGTGGAGAATTGCAATGATGGCCAAGATGCCTTTGCAGAAGTACAGCTGGAATTTCCTCATCTCCATTCTACTATCATCCCTTCATCCTCATCCCTGAGCTATGTAGCATCTTTATTTGGGAGCATATCTGTGAGGGACAGGGGATATCGCGTGACTGTGACAATATCTATTGACAGTATTAGCATTTAAATCTCAAACTTCTCACAGTGCCAAAGTCGGTGTCAAGATAGTTGATGTTATTATCTTTTCACACAAGAAGTACAGCTCTTTTTCCCCACACAGGGAAGCTTGCAGTCAATCAGTATTCCGCAATAGACCCAGAGGTTAGGTCCTGCCCATGTTGTTTTGGTATTCACACATGGTCTCCAGTGGCGACAAGCAATATCATGGGAAAAGGCGTTTCTGTTGGAGATTCATTCCCCATGTTTTCATTCATGGGATTGTTGTCTATCACATGATTATGTATGTTTTCATTCCACAGCGTCGGACATGACGGAAACAGGATGTTTGTGTTACTGTGTTTCCTGAAGTGGGACTATTGTCCTTTGTTCATTCTCTTTGCTGTCTGATGCTAGAGAGAGAGGGAGCCATGTTGCAGTGCTCCGTGTGTATGTATATATGTAAATAAACATAGATTAGCCAAAACGCTGAGTTCTGTTATGCAACTGTGCAAACTCTGAGGATCCGTAAGTGTGCTGGTGTCAGTTGGCATCAGTTGCTGTGATGTTCGGGCTGGAGAAAGCTTTTGAAGCTCCTGAACGATTGACCAGGAGGGAGAGAACATGCCAGTTGGGCATGTGTCTCTGCCAGGGTCCTACTCGCGAGTAAGGGATCCTAACAGTTTCCATGTAGCTGGGTATATGTGAAGGATCCCTTTTGCACTGGATTATACAATCAAAAAGATGGTAACTAGAGCTGTACACCAAAGTCAAGCAGGCAAGGTTTCCAACTGACTCATTGAAATGAAATGTTCATTGACCACGTAACTTGGAATACACGAAGAGTAGTGCTGAACTTGAAAATGAGGGAAAGATGCCAGTCATTCAGAATAAATACTGCTGTTATATCAAGCTTTCAGGATCATTTACTGTAAGCAAGTTAAAAATAAACATGATATTAAACCAGTAAGCTAAAGGCTTAAAGGTTACTTCATCAAATACAGGTAGTTTTGGAAAGCATTTTTAAATACGAAGGGTTGTACCCAACACTATGTATGTGGAGCTCTATTTACACAATGGGACTACCCTTCATTTCCTCATATCCCCCCCCCCCAATATGTCTCCAGAGCAGATGTTGAGGGAGGGTGGAGGGCTACAAGGGAGAAGAAAGGAGGAGGAGGAAGTTCAGTTGCCCAAGTGGAAGTCTGTTGTGCAAATGGGAAGGCACAGCATTGGATAGAACCCAAAGTGATGTATTCATTATATGTTTTAGTCAAAAAATATAGCTCTTAATGTATAACAACATTCTGGATGAAAGTGGTAAGGGTTCTACACAACATTGAGGGTTGTATATAATGTAGAGCTAAGATTCCATTAAGGGAAAGGATTTTTCCTGTGTGATGGAACCTTGTCCTGCTCTCTCTCCCCCCACCCACCGTGTGTCCCTTAAATCTGTTCTGGGGTTTGAGCATGGAGAAGATTTGAGCATGGCGCAGAATGCATACAGGGAGAGGAGACTGAGGCAAGTCCTGTTGTACTAGCAGGAATCCTTTTGCTGGCATATGCTAGTGCAACAATTTAGCTGAATACAGCTCATAGCACATAAATGATTTCATATACCTAACTACCAACCAAAACACAGTTGACGCGCAACTATTTTTTTTTGGAAAGGCATAAAAGAACGAAACAGGTTAATAATTATATTTAATTGAAGGAATAATGTCATGCACAGATTTGCCACCCTGAAGTCAAATATTTGTGGTAACAACACCAGCACAAAATATTATCCATAATTTTATCACACATACACACAGACCAATGAATGACAGCAGTGTGTAAGTATTACACACTGGTTTACTGTGATGCAAAGATCTACTATAGGTCTAAAAATACAACCAAATGAGAAAAACTCAGTAAATAGAAATCTCATTGTTCAGTTTGGTATTCTACGATGCATGAAATGGAATAATCAAAAGAATTATCTTGCATATCTATTCAACTGTAAAAGCAAAACATGTCATTGTGTGATGTCCCTTGGGGACTTGTCCTGTTCAGATTACTGAGATGAAGGCACTGGCAAATCATAAAATTGCTTTAACAATAGCAGTAAAGCAGGTAGGAACTCTGTTGCATAGTTGAAAATTCTAACATATTTGAAAAATGTAAAAACAAACAAATCGTCCCTGAAAACCTGCCCTTGTTCTTTCTGGATTGGATACCACAGGGCAGTTCCTTCATTGGTTCACGTTCTAATTAGGTCTGTTGAGAAAGTTTAATAAAAACGGGTACCTGGAGTCTATTAGATTTGCACAAAATTAGGATAAATATTCAAAATTCCAAAGATATATTCATATATAAAAAAGAACGCAGACTGCAGTTAGCACCACAACACTGTTACAGTATATCCTGTATAAGCAGCCAATAGAACTGTGGTGGAAAATCCTTCATTAGGTTACAGAGAACTTTATTATGTCTTAGGTTGCAATCCTATACAGTACACTTGCTTGGAGTTAAGTCCTATTGAACTCAAAACAAGCTACTCCTGAGCAGACATGCACAGGGATAGATTGTTAGGGTTAGATTGTTAAAACATGTTTCAAAATGTATCTGGCCTTCTTTGTTTTGAGAGGAGCAGTTTGTTTAAATCAATAATTCTGAGAGTAGTGTAGAAAATAAATAGGAAGATAGCCTTTAAACAAACAACAGAAAAGGGACATACAGCTGTTCTACCAAAATTAGCTGAGGAAGGTTGAAACCAGACAAAATTACTAGGAACTTACCCCCCTATATATTTGGGGGTGGGGGAAGAGAATTTGCAGAACAATAGAAGAATGCTAGCACAAATTCATATTGACTTTAGTTTTTCCACTGACCCCATGCCCGCCTCAAGCTGCATAATCATTTTTCCTATTTGTGCTAGCAGTAAGAAAAAATAATATAAATACCATGCAATATTCTTATTTAAGCCACAGAAATCTCTTGCTGGAGACCTGAAAGCTGGAAATCTCTTTTTCCCTTCCCCCAACTGTAATGCTGTTAAGTGTCTAATTATGGGAGCTCAAGAACAAAACACAAACTTCAATAGAGTTAAGTTTTATATTGGAAAACCAGAATCACCATATGAATAAACCGTACCTGTTTAGAATTCTAATGGAAGACTTTTGGCCTTCACATCGTCCAAGGCTGCTAATTAAAAAGGTAACCTTGAAATGCTTCAGCCAACAGGCAAAGCCATTCATGTGAGAAAGCTTACAGTGGAACTTGTGGATTCTTGTTGCAGTTGGGAATATGGCTATATCAAAGCAGTTTAACTCTTTGCAAAAGCAAAGCTTCCATTAAATCATAATCCTTTGCTTGTGGCATGACATCCAGGTGACCCTGTTGGTCATCAAAACCAATTTAAGAATGATCAGTGCTAAATGCTAGATTGCAAGACACACACACACACACACACACACACACACACACACGAGAAAGAGAAGCAGATTAATAAACTACAGCTAAGGTTCAGAAGACTGTAAAGTAGTGCAAAGACAAATTTTGTTCCATTAAAATGCACCAGATTTTGGAGCACAAATGGACTATCATCAGAGGCACTGCACCTCTTGAACACATAATTTTGAAGCAAAATAAAAAAATTCCTTCAGTAGCACCTTAAAGACCACCTTAAAGACATAATTTTGAATTAGGAGTGCCAGGGAAATAATTTTTCCTCACGTATAGTCACTGCTGAAGAGATATTCGTTATCTGAAAGACATCAGACAGCTTCTGAATACCTTTTATCTCCTTTGTGCTAGGCTCACTTTGGAAGTTTCCTTTCTACTAGGCTGTCTTCTCTCCCACCACCCAAGTTGTCTACATTTATGAAACTGAGCTAATTATTAGACACAGATATAGCCCTTGCTATCATGTGTACTATTTAGCATGTCTAGTTTAAAGTCTTTTGTACAATAGTGTCAGCAGCATTGATCTAAATTATCAGTTTCCTTTTTTAAGGGAGACTGGATGCTTAGTAAAAATCTGCTGCCTTTCTGCAGCCTAATGCAGTATCTGGAAAATAATAATAATCTTTTTTGGATTTTCCTGGTCTCAACCCTCCTCCTCAGCCACTAAGCCAGGCATGTCAAACCTGCGGCCCTCCAGATGTTTTGGACTACAATTCCCATCTTCCCCAACCACTGGTCCTGCTAGCTAGGGATCATGGGAGTTGTAGGCCAAAACATCTGGAGGGCCGCAGGTTTGACATGCCTGCACTAAGGGTTCCTCTTGTCTGCTTTCCCTCCCCAACTAATTTGTTTCATGCCTGAAGGGGGTATGTCCCCCAGGGAAGGACCAATGGAGGGCAGTTGCCTATCTCTCCACCTACACAAAATTCATTGTTTCTGTGCTAGATCCTTGGAGATGGCAGGCAGAGAAACTCACTTTTTAGCATGTTCCCCCTCCCAGGCTCAGAGGTACTTGCTGGGTCTCTGAGCACAACCAGTTGAGCCTGGGGAGATCTAAGACAGAGAAACTTTAGGGAAGTCAACAGTCAGTCCCGAGAGTCAGCTCAATGAAAACAGTCCACAGAGGGACTCGGCTGGCAGAGGGATGAAGGAATAGGGAAGAGCCTCTTTCCTCTCAAGTTTCATGCTAGGTCTCTGAAATGCAGCATGAGGTCAAGGGAAAATGTCTTGCTGTGTTATTTACATCAATATAATCATTTAACATATTAATCGCTGAACATAATGAAGTCTCCTTCGTGTACAATAGTATTTAAAATACGCAAAATTGTTAAAAAGAACGCCCTCCCCCCATTAACAGATAAAATTCACTCTAATTTTTGCAGCTGGGAAGGAATGGGGGGGGGAGAGAAACCCAAACTCACAACTGTTCAGTTGGCTTTGTTTCTAAACCTGCCAGCTGTTCCAAGCTGAGGGAATCCCCATGTCTTGCCTCCTGTTCTGAACTGAGAGGCAGAACCTTGCTATGCTTGTGCAGGCTCCTGCCAAGCTTGGTGTATGGAGCAAGAGTGGGTTTATCCAGGGCTTTTCCCCCAGCTGGAACTCAATTCTGGCACCTCTCAGGTGGGCGCTATTGCCATTATAAAAGAACAAGGCAAGGCATTCATGGTGAGTTCCAGCACCTCTTTTTCTAGAAAAATAGCACCATCTGCACTGTAGCTCCAGATCTGGAGGAAATCTCAGGTGCATCTCACTCACCAGAGCCTGGCTCTTCCACTTGATAAGGAGGACTGGAGAAATTGATCAAGCCATACCCCTAAGCCACAGCATCTTCTTCTTCTTTGGCGATCACTCGTAGCCGAGGAAGATTGTCTTCCCTAAAGATGGTTTTAACAATGGGTCCATAAGGGACTGTGGAGGCCAATTCTGGATCCACACGTTCTTTCACAGTGGGGACATTGGTTTCTAGACGGAAGTTGATCATGGTGTGGATTTGCCAAGCGTGCCTTCCTCTTAGCACGTTTCTCCCTTGCGTCCTGAGATCGAGTTTCTTCAAAGCCCATGACACCTTTGGTAAAGGCTGTTCTCCAACTGGAGCACTCGCAGGCCAGTGTTTCCCTGTTGTCGGTGTTTATACTACATTTTTAAAGATTTGCCTTGAAATAGTCTTTAAACCTCTTTTGTTGACCACCAGCATTACACTTTCCATTTTTAAGTTCGGAATAGAGTAGTTGCTTTGGAAGACGATCATCAGGCATCCACACAACATGACCAGTCCAACGAAGTTGATGTTGAAGAATAATTGCTTCAACACTGGTGATCTTTGCTTCTTCCAGTACACTGATATTAGTTTGCCTGTCTTCTCAAGTGATGCGTCGAAATTTTTTGGAGACACCTTTGACGGAATCTTTTGAGGAGTTGGAGATGGCGTTTATAAGTGGTCCATGTTTATAGTAAGGTTGGTAGTACAATAGCTTTGTAAACAAGCATTTTGGTTTCCCTGCGAATGTCCCGGTCCTCAAACACTCTGCACTTCAATCGGGAGAAAGCTGCACTCGCAGTGCTCAGGCGATGCTGGATTTCGGCATCAATGTTGGCCCTTGTGGAAAGGTAACTGCCTAGGTAGGAAAAGTGATCAACATTTTCCAACGTTACACCACTGAGTTGGATTTGTGGCGCTGCAGAGGAGTTATTTAGTACTTGTTGGTGCAGCACTTTGGTTTTTTGGATGTTGAGTGATAGGCCAAGCTTTTAATAAGCTTCTGCAAAGATATTTAGGATGGTCTGGAGGTCATCCTCTGAACGTGCGCACACTACATTGTCATCAGCATACTGAGGCTCTATGACGGAATTTACCTTACTTTTTGCTTTCAGCCTGCTCAGATTGAAGAGCTTTCCATCTGTTTCGATATACGATTTCTACTCCGGTGGGGATATTCCCGTTGACAAAGTGTAGGATCATGGCAATGAAAATAATGACGAGAGTTGGGGCAATAACACCTGATCCCACTGTGAATGATTCACTTTGAGAGCCATTGTTACTGGTATCTGCGATTGTTGCTGTCATATTATCATGGAGGAGCCGAATGATGTTTACAAATTTATCTTTATCAAGCCATGCCCCTAAGACACAGCATCTTCATGGGAACTAACCCTGTGAAAGATTTGTAGATCTTCCTCAAGAGACTAATCTGATTCCTCCCTAGATTTTACATATTTTACATATTCTTTCCAATCTGGACTCCTATTAAGTGGGAATGAATATTGCTTAGTTCAACGATATTTTTCTGTTTTGACGTCTCTCTCACACACACACACGCGCCATCTTCAGCAGTTGTACACATCGTCTGTTACACTTTATTGAATGAGACCCATTCAGCTTCAGATAGTGGTTCATGTGCACATATCTGTCTAACGAGAGGTGTTTTAGTCTATCTGAATCCTTAAGAGAAATTTGTTTAATACAACCCCCACTACTGCTGTCGCCCAGATAATTCTGGCTTTTCACCTTTTTAAGAAACACATCCTCTCATGGCCAGTGGTGGGCAGGGCGAAATCAAAAGTAGGCATGGTCAAAGTGGGCATGGCTAGAGCTGATAGTGGATGGGCTGCTCCAAACCCTCACAGCTCACACTCTAGCTTCTCCCCTCCAGCACAGCAATTAGGCTTCAAAAAAGCCTTGCATTGGAGAGGTGTGTGGGTTTATAGGTGAGTGAGCCTGTGGGCCAGAGCATTGTGAGCCCCATCCAGCCCATAGAGCAGCAATTTCCCCATCCCTGTTTCACAACATGTACTCATTTTGTAAATGTTTTAATTTATCTATAAAAAGTGAACCAGCAATTTTGAAGCACTGATACCTTTTTAAACAGGGCATTTTAAATTATACCCCCAATCAGGGAAGCAATTTCATTCTCTGTGTTTAAAGCATTAAGTAGTAGAGAGGCAGCACTCTCAATTTCAATGGAAAATCGTTACAGCCGAAACAGAATTAAGAAATCAAGCGTGTTTAAATGGAAATGTGGGGAAAGCAAAATTGCTTAAATCAATTCGGTGATTTGCAGTGTGATGGCATGGGCTACAGCCTGGACGGTGAGAAGGGAAGGAGGCAAGCAAATCTGCCAAACCAACCATTCTTTCTTGTTAGCTTCATCACTGCCCCCAAGTGGATATATCTTTTTTTCTTTTGGCTGCCTCCACTCAACAACCCTTTAATCTCTTTTTAACTGGCCCAACTTATTCCCTGTACTGAGGAGAGTGGTGTGGCATTTAGGTGTGGGGTGAATAAACAAGGCCTCAGAACATTTCCCCAAAAAACATGCCATGCTTTTACTTAAGGTTCTAGTGAGACAACAAGTTAACAGTTTTTGTTTATTTTAGGGGGGGAACCCTAGGTTTACAGAGTGAGTAATTACTCATAAGAGCAAATCATTAGAGAGATATGTACCTAGTTAGACCATTTCCTGAACCAAGTCAATAAGTCAACATTTGCACCTCTCAGTTCAGCTTCTAGGTCCCTTTCTAGCCTCTCTACTGCAATGCCCAACTGTGCTTTTTCCACAGCCCTTTCTTCTCCCTCACTTCAACTGTCATGGCTCTGACGCAACAAGTCAACTACCTTATTTTCTCGCTTGACTCCAAAGCTAATTAGAAATAGTGTGTTTCCCCTTCATTGCTAGGCTTGTTTGTTTACTTAAAACACTTCTTATCCACTTTCAATTACTGTATAATCCCAAAGAATGGTAAAATGGAAAGCAACAACACATAACACAACACAGTAAGAACCCTAATTAAATTTCCTGTACAGGAAAACCTCAGCAAAAAGTAACAATTTTATAAGAGGCAAACAAAACACAAAGGAGTGAACAGTTTCATTCCTTCACGTGCAGGATAGCTTAATTTATTACCAGCAATGCTTAGCTGGGTCGCTGAATATATAAATACTAACCATCCATGACAGAGTATGCAGAATTGCTGACCAAATAGATCAGGATAGATAGGCAAACTGAGCATATTATAGGAAACAAAAATTTATAAATAGTAATAGTTCACCTCTTGCCAGCTCTTGCCTTAGCTTCATAACAGCACCAAGGTCACAATCAGCAGTTGCATATGCATGAGGTATGGTGGTTTTAGATTCTGTTAGCCTCTGAGCAATAACTCTTCTAATATTGCTAGCAGGGACTTCAGTGAATGTGCCCTGTAATAAAAACACACACCACATTGCGCATACTACATTAAAGGAAGACAAGTTCAATGAAATATGCTAATAGCAATAAATAACAAAGTTTGAATTTCAAAACAATATTGATGGTGAAAGCAGGAATGATGCGATCCATCCAGAACCATCTCTGCCATAAGGAAACTTTTCAAATGACCTCTCATCTTTTTGAACTCAATATACATTTTTTTATTTTCATACTGTTGACACAAGTGATAGATGTATTTTATTTAAAGGTGTGCTCCTGGCCAGTTCATTTGTCCCCTACAAAAATGAGGAAAAAGCCTCAACAAGTTTGTGTATCTCCCACAGGTTTCTCTTTTATTTTTGTGCAATTAAGAAGGAGCATCTTTGGCTTCCCAAATAGCCCTGTATGTTTTCTGGAGTGTCCATGATAGGGAAGCGATGGAGAGCCGGGGATACCTTTTTTAACTGCAGAAAAAGAAAAGCATTGGTGTGGCTGAGAGCCATAAGGCTCTTTTTAAATTCCCACCAACCCAAGAAAAGGAGGGGAAGGAGGGAAAAAAATGCAGCAGGACCACAGAATTGTAGAGTTGGGGGGTCACCTAGTCCACCCCAAGGCAATGCAGAAAACTCAATCTAAGTAGATCCTAAGAACTGCAACTCTTTAAAATGGGGGTGGGGGGACCCTGCCCACCTTATAAGCTTAACTAATGTAATTTTGACAGTGCTATGTGACTCCTGTTCACTTGGGGACACTTGCCCATGCTCATCCATGTCCCTGTGGTGGACATATGCAAAATGTTCTGTCTTCTTTCAACTGGGATGTGACAGATTCTAGAATTCGCTCCCTGCTTCTTCCCTGGCATCTCTTGAGTCCAATCTGTATGCAACTATGACAGAGATAGCCCTGTTATCTATTACCCCGACCAGCTATTTGAACGAGATACTGTGATCTGAATATGAAGATCCCTCTAGTAACAAAGCTTCCTCTTATTTTAACCCGCACTATCGTGTTTTGTTTTGACCTGAGTGAAAATTCAAGGGGGAAAGGCAATTCTGCCATAGTTATTACCATGGAAGCAGGTCGACCTGGCACAGAAACAGGTGGAGCCAGAGGACGAGAAGCAGGAAGATGTGTTGTTGCTGAAGGCACTCCGGGTTGTTGTGCAGCGAGTAAAGAAACCACTGGCTTTGCTGCTACAGGTTTCCCTTTCTGCTTCTGCTCTAAAAGCTTGAGGGCATCCCTGTCATTTAAATGACAAATGCAAATACACTTTAGAATACGATAAAAGCACAAACCCAAAACAACCCACACCCCCAAATTAAAAACTAAATCTCTAATGCTAATGAGGTTTGTTGTGAACCCCAACAACTGTTTGAAATAGTTGTAAAGTTCTTCTTCTTCTTCTTCTTCTTCTTCTTCTTCTTCTTCTTCTTCTTCTTCTTCTTCTTCTTCTTCTTCTTCTTCTTCTTCAAACCAGAGCCACTTCCTGCTCCAAGTAATCCTCAACAATTATGGGAACAGTGGTTCACTAATATGCCAAGTTGTGGAGTGGGGGGGAAAGAGCATTTATCATCTTTCTTCCACTAAGGCTACCTTTCAATTTTCTTTTTGCCCTCGAGATATATATTTTGGACAAACCACATCCCATAGTGGGATGGGAAGTTAATATACAACAACTTCATCACCTTTGGAATCGAATGTGTAAATTGGCTTGGGAGTGAGGGGTTGGCAACACAAAAGCTGAAAACGTGACAAATGTGAGTTAGTACTGCAACAACACCTTTAAAATGTAGCTGGCAGCTGACCTGCTTTTTCTATCACAAGACTAAAACTAAATTTAAAAACCCTGGGTTAGAAGACTGCGTGGAACGTGCTTAATCCAAGATTAGAATTTATGAAATAGGAAACGAACACATTTTTCATTTTGATTTCCTGTGGCACGCAAAGTCTCCCTATCCTGCCAACACCTTTTCTAGAAACTGCTATTATTCTGTCCAGGGATTATGATGCAATATATACAGAATGTAATCTTCCCACAAGTTTGGTACATGAAATGCTCAGTACAAAGTACAGGTGAAGTTCCATCAGCAAAGAACAAATTCTCCAGGGATGTATATGCTTCCAGCCAATGTACTAATGTTATTTTCGTGGCTCGAGAAGAAGAATCACTTTTTGATTTTAAAAAATCTTACTCTGGTTATTTAAAAAGTCTTCAGGTGTGAAGAATTTAAACAAGTATCCCAAGAAGTTAAAATATTCAAATATGAGTAATTTGATTTATAAGAGATTTTATTAATCCAGTGTACCAAACAGATCTTTCAAATGGTGCCATTTCCACAAGCATCCTCTAATATGAGGTGGGCAGACTATAGACTGGTGAGATCTCCTCTTTTTATTTACTGAAACACAAAGGTTCAGTTGGTGCCTGGTCCAAAACAGTGGCTCAGGAAGGCAGAATTGAGGAATAGGGTACTTTTCACATAGCTCAGACCAACAATTGGTTTACTTTAACAAATTGAACTTTGAATCCTACAGGCATGTCAAACCTGCGGCCCTCCAGATGTTTTGGCCTACAACTCCCATGATCCCTAGCTAGCAGGACCAGTGGTTGGGGAAGATGGGAACTGTAGTCCAAAACATCTGGAGGGCCGCAGGTTTGACATGCAGTTTAACACAAAAAATCATTTCCCACAAATCTATTGCAAATCATTCAGAGATGCATAACTAAATGTTGATCTACCTTGCGCTCAGCACTGCTGCACTTCTCATGTATCATGAGAGATTTCCCATCTAGTCAGTCCATACAGCCCCCCCCCCCACTTTACAATTACGGCTGCACATACAGCTACAGATATTGCTGTCAGCCTAATACATTAAATGGAACAGTACCAACTAAACATTATTTTTCCTCTCAGCCATTTCTCAAACTGGTAATACTGTCTGCAGCTCAAATATCCACTGTACTTTACAAGACACAAGACAATTTAGAAAGTTACTGGCGTATTTAAGGCATATAAAAATATGTATTGGATCCAGACTAAGTTGAATGTTGGTCCGCTTCTGGGCAAGTCATGTGACCCATGCAGCACTCTCAACGTGGAAGAAGCGCTTTTTCTGGGACGAGAGAATGGAGCGAGAGTGCAGTATCCAAAATGGCCACCGCGATCTCACCTGAAGAAACAGAATGCCCCATTTTTTCCCAGGGCACTTGTGCTGGTTTCCTCACCATAGCTGCCAAGTTATCCCTTTTTTACAGGGATTTTCCCTTATGCTGAATAGGCTTCCTCGCGAGAAAAGGGAAAACTTGGCAGCTATGTTCCTCACCATAAAATAGGGAGCCATCCTGAGGGATATGTAGTCCCTTTCCCCACATCCTCAGGGTGAATTCCCGCTATAGCTAAGGAAATATCTACATGGTGGCTGACCAAGCTTCCCATTTAAATTGGGTCCAAAACCTTGTTATATGTTGACATTTCCTTTAAATGTGGTTACAGCAGAAGGGAAAGAACTTGCTTCAGAGAGAGGGAGAGTGAACTCGCATTCCTGAGGCCTGAATTCTTAACCATGATTTAGAGGAAGTTAACTTTATAACCGTACTGGCAATATAATAATGACAGTATCAGTATTTACCTATTTGTTTTATCCTCCTTTTCTCTTTAATTTGTGATTTAAAAAGAATACCTTAGAAGGAATTCACGGCTGTGATGATGACTACTAGCTTAGATGACTCTTAAAGATTGGCTTTTTTGCACGTAACAGTAAACTACCATGAATTGTTTGCCATGATTGCAACTGCTGTGCTAGCATATGGAAGAACAAACCATGATTCCAGGCTTAGTATTATATTCGGCATCAAGTGGTTACATTCAGTAAGCCTAAAATAAGCCTAGGCTACATATCATGGTTTCTTAGGGGGAAAACAAAAGCCATGATCCCTGGTTTGGCAGTAACATGAATAGAATAGAATAGAATAGAATACAGTGGTACCTCTACTTACGAATTTAATGCGTTCCAAATGCACATTTGTAAGTCGAAAAAAATTGTAAGTCGAATCCCATAGGAATGCATTGGGAGAAAAAATTCATAAGTCGAAGCAACCCTATCTAAAAATTCGCAAGTAGAAAAAATCCTACCTAAACCGCATCCAAGATGGCGGACGGAGCTCCATTCGTAAGTAGAAACATTCGTAAGTAGAGTTATTTGTAAGTAGAGGTACCACTGTAGTAATTTATTCGCCAAGTACTTTGGCTAATTATACAATGTAAACGTACTTTATAAAAAATATATATACATTAAAGCTAGAATAGAATTTGTTTCCTCCACACACCAGCCCCAAAAGGCACATTTGTGGCAAACTATTAACTATGGTTTCCTGTGACATGTAAAGTGGGTCAATGTATCTAAAAGATGCTATAAACAACGGGATTAAATGGAACCTCAATGTTCAGAGGTAATATCAGATACTAGAAGCAAACAACAGAATTGAGGTGCTACTGACTGAAAATAGTAATAGACCAGTTAGGATTTTCTGTGATTCATTCACGTTCTTAAGGCAACTGTACTATTTTCTTATTTTGCACTACAAGACGTCATTGATAATCAAAGCCAGCATACAACTGTATGTGTGAAACCTGTCAGTGGAAAAAAATCACCTTGCTCCAAGTTACTTAGATGCATTTTGGTAGGTAAAGAACAAAAAGAAGCCTGGAGAATTACATTACAGTGTTCATATAATGGAACATTGACTATTTTTAAAGACTGATATAATAAAGCCATAAAATTTAACAGTCTTCAATTTCTTAATTTAAAAAGCCATAACTAGCTCGTGCAGAAAGCCTGGACAGCTTAAAATAGCTATTAGGAAATTTATACTGCTAGCTGCATTATTAATAGATTTTTTTCTAATTCACAGAGATTTGAAAGTTGTGGTTGAAATAAGTTTTCACCCTCATTCTCATATGATAAAATACCATTATCAACTCTTTCATACCATTACCAGCTTCAGTGACTTTGGAATAATTAACATATTCAAAGCACTATAGAAAATCTTAGTAACAGTAATAAATAATTGCAGTGTTCAACAGGACAGACTATTTGTCAGCCAGAAAGATGCTTAAATGTACTGAAAAGTACATATATATCATACATACATCTTCTTTTAGACGTGACAGTCCCCCCATAAAATTTAATTGCTTCCCCTGCGACTTGCATAGATAATATATTGCTGCTAGTTATGAATGAATTTATTTGTGACATGCAGCGCTTTAGTTAATAATTATGGGAGCCGATCTGGCTCATTAAAATCAATAGGGGTTTTGCCACTGATTTCAATGAAGTATGAACTTCAGCCATAAACATCTGACCTGGTGTGTGAGCTTCCTTTTCACTATTGTTTAATTTACACAAACAAGTGTCACTTTGCCTTTTATCAGATGTTCTCAAAGTATGCTGTATATACTTATTTGATCTTTTTTTATATAAAAAAATGCTATAATAAGTTGTGGATAGATCCTCATTACTGGAGGAAATGTGGTTATAGCCCAATACTTGGAGTATTAAAAAAATACAATTCTTATTCCAATTTTGCATCTAAGCTGGTTTCCAGGGTTTCTTGGTTTGTGATACAAAAAGAGCAAAGGCATGTTTTAACAGGTCAGAAACTGCTTCCGCTAAACTGCATAGAGGTTAGAACGAACAGACAATGTATATATTTCCAAATAAAGGTAAAAGCCAGTATTATGAAAACCAAATACAGGTTCATGCTCTTAAAGATTTTCTGATAATTGACCAATGAATCCTTTATATAGAATCTAGATCCATTTCCACAATTAATTTGCAAGATAGAATGCAGGGATTTAGCTACTTTCACTGGTTAAGATGTCACGGCCTCTAAAAATTGTCTCTTACTGCCACCTGCAGTTCTGAAAAGAACCAGACTGGGAATTATCGAGCCAAATACTGTCAGTAAGATTAGCAGAATAGTATGAACAGGACAACTAAGAGGGTTCCTTGTAGGTACCGGTAGTGCTTTTTTCTAGAGGTACTCAAGGGGCAAGCAGTTCTGGCACCTTATTTTCTAGAAGAAAAGCACTGCTTGTAGGGCCATGGCTTCAACTGGACTCTGAATTTCTTCTCAAAGCTACATAAGCAGGTTTCAATTTGGATGCCAGGTTAGCACCGGTCCTAAAATTTCTGTACTGGCTGCCAGTGAGCTACCAAGCCCAATTCAAAATGTTAGCTAGTGTACCAAGTGTTAACGGTTTGGGGACTCAAGCACCTAAGAAAGCATCTCCCCCATATCAACCATCTTGGGCCCCACAATTCGTAGGGGACACCCTATTGGTGGTGCTGTTGGCAATGAACTATAGCAGGGCCTTCTGGGTGGTAGTTTCCCGTTCGTGGAGTGCCCTGCCTGGTGAGGTGTGTCTCCCTCCCTCATTATTGACTTTCAGAATTTTTTTAAAGATATCTATTTACCCAGGTATTTGATGGCTGATAAGATACTGGCCATGGCAATCCTGAAATTAGTAACCACGAGGGGATGCGATGGCTTTTAAACCAAAATGTTCAAAGGCCTGGAAACGATGCCTTATGAGGAACGGCTCAGGGAGCTGGGCATGTTTAGCATGGAGAAGAGGAGGTTAAGGGGGTGATATGATAGCCATATTCAAATATATAAAAGAATGTCATATAGAGGGGGGAGAAAGGTTGTTTTCTGCTGCTCCAGAGAAGCGGACACAGAGCAATGGATTCAAACTACAAGAAAGAAGATTCCACCTAAACATTAGGAAGAACTTCCTGACAGTAAGAGCTGTTCGGCAGTGGAATTTACTACCAAGGAGGGTGGTGGAGTCTCCTTCTTTGGAGGTCTTTAAGCAGAGGCCATCTGTCAGGAATGCTTTGATGGTGTTTCCTGCTTGGCAGGGGGTTGGACTGGATGGCCCTTGTGGTCTCTTTCAACTCTATGATTCTATGAAATATCCTAAATTGTTTTTAAATGTTTAAAGTATGTTTTTATTTTATTTAACACTGTATTTTTTTAACGTTTTGATGTCTGCCGTCCTCATAGCTGCCAAGTACCCCGTTTTCCCCGGGAAACCCCCGTATTTTCTTACTGTTTCCCGCAGGTGTCCCAAATGGCAAAATACCCCGTATTCCCCTGTATTACGGAGCTCCTGCGGCCATGTTCTTCTGGTGCTGCGCCAAAATGTCTGCAGTGCCAGAAGTCGCTTCTATGCACTTCCGGACATGCGTAGAAGCGACTTCTGGCACTGCAGACATTTTGGAAATGGGCACAGCGGCATCGGAAGTCGCTTCTACGCATGTCCAGAAGTGCGTAGAAGCGACTTCCGGTGCTGCGGCGCTGCTGATCCTGGATTTTTCAATCCGGAACTTGCCACCTATGGCCGCCCTGGGCCCCTTTGGAAGGAAGGACATTATACAAATTCAATAATAAATAAAAGCTGGATAGATTTCCCAAGCCATAGTTAAGTCACCTTCAAGACAGAAAACTGCTGAGGTGATATCTCCCACATGGTGGGTCAATCTTTACACAACTCACTAGTTTCCCCTACGGCTTCCACACAAGTAGTCATTTTACTGACTAACTACAGCTGCCATGGAACATTCAGTCTCCTTGGCAGCTACAGCCAATAACATTCAGCAAGACCGTGAACTGCAATCTGTAAATAACATTCAGGCAGCAGGCAGTTGTCATGTGCACACTGAATGTTACTGCTATGCACATAACTGCTGATTCATGCATGTTTAGGGACTCACTTCCAAGCAGGCAACTTTGCCCATAGTTCACTTATTTTAGGATTTATTTATTTTTCCTACTGAAAAGGGTTTACCAAAAGCATAAGGGTTGCCTAACCCATCCTAGTAAGTTTTTTTTATCGCTGTCTCCCATACAAGAGATCCATGTTTACCTATTCCTTGCAATATAACTCAAAGCAGATGTGAGAGCAAAGTTGGAAGAATGAACAGCCCTTCCAGATTTGGCAGGTTTCCAAACAACACGGTCCATACATATTATGTAGAAACACACCCACCCCTATTTTTAATATTCAAATATCCACAAATATCACCTGTATTCATATTAAGACTATGGTCAGACTCCAAAGAACTATGCAACTAATTCCACACACACAAGGGACTTTTGGCTTGTGTCTTTCAAGCCGCAGATCCCTTTGCTGTAACTCCAAACCTAGGAAACTTTGAATTTGTGATACAGCTGGGAGGGGGTGGCTATTAAAATTGTAGAAAGCAAACTAACTAGCCAAATTCAGGACCTTGGCTGTACCTATAGTAGCTTTCTAAGATCCTAGTCCATATTTTTTTCTTTAGGAGTTGTTTTTTTTAAAAAAATATGTAACCACTGGATAGCTAATCAAACAGAATGAAAAGTGCCAAAATTTCTAAATAAAGTAATGCTGTCTAATTAAGCAGAGGAAACTATGGACATAATAATCCAGCTAAAACACTTCAAGGTATTCCAAGTCCACTTAATTGTACACATATATGGGAAATATTCAAGTCTTTCATTGCTCAGGGGTTTTGAACAGGGTACCAATGGAAGAATTGTATGCTTAATTCCCAGATACTCCCCAGAAAATGGCTCAAATACACAGGATAAATGTACTGCCATTCCTTTGAGTTTTGAAAAGAGCAGCCAAGGCAAAAAATAATTTCTGAACATATCATCTACAGAATTTGAGTCTTTTGCTTGTCAGTAATGCCCACATGCTATAATGATAGTAACCACCATTATCAAAATAATTGCAGACAGCTTATGCAATTACACAGCTTTGTATACTACATAAAACACTTGACTGTCCAGTAAACATAAAAGTTAATTGGCTAACAACATGCTAATAGGGAAACCTGAAAGAGGAACAAGAACAATATTTGATGGCAGCAATGATTAATCAAGGTTTATGGTTAGTGCCAATGTGAATACATATCTGTAAGCATTGCAGTACTTTCCAGGACAATGATACAACCCATCACATTATGTGTGATGAGTTGCACTTAATACTCAAACCGGATGGCACTGGATATATATTTCAATATTTTAAATTTATTGCCTTCATAAGATCAACAGAATAATATATAAACAAGTTATGCTGCAAACAAGACACTTGCCCTGCTGCCTTCAACTAGTAAGCCTGACCATCCAGACCAGGCGTTGGCAACTTTTTCTGCCCATGAGCTGGAGGATTCCCACAGACTATCGTCCGTGGGCCGGACATGGGCCACACAGGCGCAGAAGTCATTTCTGGTGGCGCAGCAGACATTTTGGAAATGGGCAGCCAGCACCGGAAATCGCTTCTGCACATGTCCGCGGCTGCGCAGAAGCGATTTCCGGTACTGGCTGCCCGTTTCCAAAATGTCTGCAGTGCCGGAAATCGCTTCTGCGGCTGCGTAGACGCGATTTCCGGTGCTGCTCAGCGAGTCTCCGCCCCGCGCTGCGCCAGTTTACCGCAGCGCACGGGGGACTTGCCGAGCAGATGGCTCGGTTCATGGGCAGCCCGTGGGCCGGATAAATGGCCTCCATGGGCTGGAGGTTGCCGATGCCTGATCCAGTCAAAGCAGTAATAATTTCATTCAAAAAATGTCTGAGAACCCCTGTTCTGTGATAGTTTCACACCAGAAGTATCAGGGCTGGCCCAAGACATTTTGTAGCCTTAGGCGAAGTAGCCAACGACATTTCCCACCTGTCTGCAAGTCAAGAACCCAGGGTCAGCCAGGTCATTTTGGCATCTGAGCTAGCAAATTCCATGAACGGCTTTTCTCCCAATCTGGCATTAAAAATACAATAATAAAAAATTAAGAACTTGTTGCCCTTTCATGACGCCTGAAATGTGTTGCCTGAGATAGCTGTCTCACTATACCCATTAGTAGCACCAGCCTTGTGAAATATCTACTCTGAATCAGCAAAGAACCATGTATTTAGATACAGAAATAGCATCGGTTGCATTTCACTACACCTCGGGTAACGTAAACTTCAGGTTGCGAAAGTAGCAATCCTGAAAGTATTTCACCGCGTGCACATGCGCAAAAGTGGCCTATTGCCATGCGCACGTATGCAGAAGCAGTCTACTGCCACGTGCATGCGTATAACAGTGATCCTCAGGTTGTGAAAACCTTGGGATCCAGCCAGACCTCTAGAACAGATCCTGTTTGCAATTTCCACTGTATCTCCATGGAAAATAACCCGAGAGCATTTATTGGTAATTCAGTTTTAAGGGCAATATCCAATGCCCTTGTTCCATTAGCACAGGCATAGGCAAACTCGGCCCTCCAGATGTTTTGGGACTACAACTCCCATCATCCCTAGCTAACAGGACCAGTGGTCAGGGGTGATGGGAGTTGTAGTCCCAAAACATCTGCAGGGCCGAGTTTGCCTATGCCTGGATTAGCAAAACAATTGATGCTTGTGCAATATAACGTTCCTCTCTCCCCTCCCTTCATGTGTTCCATACATCTGTAGGGATTTGGGAAGGGTGCAGGGCACATGCCCAGTGAAGTTCCGTTGCCCAAGCATAAATCCTTGAACTTATGGGACATGAGACTTTGCCCTACTTTGGATGCAAGTCAGGCTTACTAGCACTGCATATATTTTCCCAACCAACTAACATTCATTCAAATCTGTTTATCCAAACATAAAAATTATCCATACACAGTTGGGTTGTTGTTTTAAACAAAAAACAAAAAAACCCAGTAACTATGAGTGAATGTGTCCCTCTTTTTTACCACGATTTAGTAATTTTACAGTGATGATTTAAGCAGCAAACTCCTCTTTTAAATGGGCTATTCCAAGACAATTTATTCTGTTAAAAGAAATAATAAAGGTAGGTGTTGGCATGTGTGTGTTTTAAAGGCATTTCTCTAGCTGCAAACATTCCCTCTACTCCTCTAGCAAAATCTGTGGTACATCTCCATGGCTACCAGGAAAAGTTAATTAGATATCCTTGTGACCTAGAGGTTTCCCACCTGCCACGAACTACTTACATACCATAATTTACAGTTACACTTACATAATGACTAAGCTTCCTGATAATGAGCTGCTATTACAAATGATATAACATCCACACAGCCCACTGTTCTGTCTAAATCAGGTCACAATGTGAACGAAGCACAAGCTGTGCTGCTTCTCATTGTTGTTCCGTTTTAATATATAATTTACTAAACCATTTAAATCTAGGTATTGACTTGGTATAGGGTTATAACAGTATAGGCAGACAATTTATTCTAAGGAAGGGAGAAAGCAGCCTTCAAGCAGAGGTTGGATGGCCTGCCCATCAGGGATTCTATAGCAAAAGATATCTACAGTGGTATCTCTGGTTATGAACTTAATTCGTTCCGGAGGTCGGTTCTTAACCTGAAACCATTCTTAACCTGAGGTACCACTTTAGCTAATGGGGCCTCCCCCTGCCACCTCGCCACTGCTGTTCTCATCCTGAGGTAAAGTTCTGAACCCAAGGTAATACATCCGGGTTAGCGGTCTGTAACCCGAAGTGCTTGTAACCCGAGGTGTTTATAACCCGAGGTACCACTGTATATCAGCAGTGGGTTGGATAAGAAGGCCTTCGAGAAACTGTTCCAATGCTATGGTTCAACCAAGTTATGTAATTTCTGTCTACTTGAAAAATCTCAATAAATTCAAAACCAAAACCAAAGCACTTTAATTCATCTCCTACTAATCTACTGATCACACAGGTTTCAGTATCAGAAACTGCTTAATCGGGACATCAGAATTTTTTGTGGCTGTGGAATGTGTGATGCATATACTAGTGACCAAAATTCTGTGAAACCTTTTGGGAAAAGGGTATTTCTGAGGTTTGATGACTCATAACACCATTTTTTTTTAGTAATGTCATAAAATTATATATCAATGGGAAGATAATTTAATGAAGAATGTAATGCAACAAAGTTTGTTCAATTATCTGTATTCTATAAAAAGTTATCGCCAAATAACCAGAAAAAGGAAGCACAACTTTCTTAGGTTGATATGCAGAGGCTTTCCTTCATTTGAATGTAGCCAATGTGCATGAGTGTTTAGAGAGCCAATCAGGTGTTATGAGCCATCAAATCTCGGAAATACACTTTTTCCAAAAGGTTTCCACAATTTTGGCCACTAGTGTACATTGAGCTCCACTACCCACAAGCCCTTTCCTATTCATGCCAACTGAGTTAGACGTTAGTCTTTTCCTGTCAAGGCTCTCAACCTAGCAACTCCAGCCCTTGCCTGCTCACTTCCTCCTATATGAGGTTTTGCTGCAGTCTTGCTTTTCTCTTTCATCCTCCCTTTCTTCGACCACACATATATACAAATATATTTCAGAGTTCAAATATGCCATAATCTAATAACTATTAGAAACAGGTAGGTAGACGTGTTGGTCTGAGTTGAAGCAAAATAAAAAAATTCCTTCAGTAGCACCTTAAAGACCAACTAAGTTTATATTTTGGTATGAGCTTTCGTGTGCATGCACACGAAAGCTCATACCAAAATATAAACTTAGTTGGTCTTTAAGGTGCTACTGAAGGAACTATTAGAAAATCTTCCTAAGATAGCTTCCAATTCATTGAACATCAAATCAGTCTCAACATCTACCTACCATTGATCCTTCCTACAAAAAAAAATTAAAACATTGAGGAAGAAATATAGAAATAAAAGAAGAAAGGGGTGAACAGATGCCATACTCTTTAGTGAAGATGTTTCGAGGACCTGAAGGCGTGCAACCGCTTGCATCAAGTCCATGTGTCTCCAGAATGTTGCGAGCAGCAGGACTTAACCGAAACCTATAGACAAAGCAAAAACTGCATTAAAAAGGCACATGTTTAAAAACTGGTCAATTTTGGTAAAGGAATTTATACACCATCATCCTATATTCTAATTCTGAACCAAGCCTTTGTATGCTCTCACTTTTGTAGTCAAAATGACAACAGGCCACACACAGTATCAGCATACTTGTGGTAACCCTGAAGTTTGTAGAAGTAACAAAATTTAAAAAAATAATAATCAGGACAGCCAGAATATTAAACAACATATTTAAGAATGTAGCACCTAAAAAGAAGCACATTTGATCATCCTGTTATTTACATATAAATGAACTTTAGAAATCCACCAATACCTGGATGATCTATATATCTGTGGACCCTATTTCCAGACTAACGGCTTTTTCTCTTATTGCCAGGAAACTATCAAGTTGTACAGCTCTAGCTACGCATAATTTTGAATGCTTAGAAGTTGATTATTTTTGCATGCACTATTGAAGATTATAGCAACAAAAAATAACCAAAACACTCTACACATGAAAAATAAGTTGGTAAGTATCATATCTCCCATCAAGGTTTGATGGTTAAAGATTCCTGCATCTTCATCCAAAAGCAGGGCAATTTTCCCCTTTTGTATAGCATGCAAATCTACAGGCATAATTACTCTTTTTGCCACAGCTTTGAAGCAGTATCAAGGGCACTGAATTTGGTTGCCATCAAACGCTAAAAGTGTGCAGAAACTCACTGTAGCTTTCCAGGATGGTGTTGCACTTTATGGGCCAATGTTACAGAAGGAGGGGGAGGTGGGGCGGCTGCTGCTGCTGCTGGCACAGCAATGATTGTTTCACTTGGTATTTCAACTTGCTTCCAGTCTTGTCCTTCATCTACTAGCAAGGCGATTAGTTGACCCAAACGCACATTTCTGCTTCCTTCTTCCTTCTGAAAACAGATAAGGGGGGAGGGATCAGGTTGATGTCTACATACACACTACATACCTGATGTAAATGTTTTATAGTTGGGAAAGAGAAATATGCTCCCCTGCACCCACTCAGCAGCTTCACTAGCCTAACCACTCCTTCTAGGGGTCTAGGACTGCCCAGTCCTGCAGGATATCTAGCAGAAGGTTTAACTCTAAAAGTTAAATACAAGTCCATGAAAGAACCCGCGTATTTTTTAGCAGCCAACCCGGACCCTGCAACAGAGTCTCATATTGTAGTTAGTATGACTACATCATGCACCTGAAGTTAGTTGCAGAAGCTGTAGTGAGATTGAGAGATTCTTGTGTGCCCAAACCTTGGTTAATGTAGAAAATGTGAGGCATTGTGGGATAAGCAAAATGTGGGAAATGTGGGAAAATGTGAGGCATTGTGGGATAAGCAAAACTGCAGCCTTCTGGGGAAAAGGGGCATCTGGTTCCTTAAGATGAATTATTTTGCACCTCCTGTGTCAGCTAACTTGCCTCCTGAATTCCAGAGCAGGAAGAGATGCTTATTTGATTTACACGGTAAAGTGGAACTGACACAGCTGTGTGATAAAATGTGGATTGGGTGTTGTAAAAGACCCAGGAGGTTATCAACGCTGGGCGGATTACAGACCCCAGATGTGTTAAAATGAAGCTTGGGAATGAAAAGGGAGCGTCTCCTCAAGCTTTTTGGAGACTAAGCAGGGGGCAGCTGCTCTGGTCTTTGACAGTTACAGGATGTATGCTCATCACCTTGCTATTGGTAACTTTGTAATTAAAATCCAAAGTTGATTGGCCCCTGATCAGAACCTCACACGTGACCATGGTATTCTCAAGGATAAAGGTTGGGGGAATCGAGATGTTAATTTGCTCTTAGCATTCAGCTTTTAAGCATGGCTTCTGATCCTTTGCTGTGTTCTTTTGTTATGGCTTTTCGCTCGCAGCCGGGAAACTTCTGTTGCTTTCTAGCTGCATTGTGAGTACGGTATGTTTTAGTTAGTTATACAGTACTTTGCAATGTTTTTAAATTATGTTTGTAACCTTTTGAGAACTGTGTAACCATTTTAGTTGTCCTTTCTTTTAATAAATATTTGAAAAGGACCTTCTGTCTTGCCTCTGAAGCTAAACCAGTACCTGACTGCTTGACACCTACCGGTTGAATTTCTGCCCAGAGAACCAGGAAGTGGTGGCAGTTTCTACCCTTTTGTTTTGTGCATTTTGGAAATTGGTGCTCCTCTTTCCCTTCTGTCCTAAGCAAAAATCTGCTCTTATTCCCTTATGGGGTACACAAGAGCCTTATTGGGTTCTCCATCGGTCGGAGAATATATAACAGAGGCCAACCAGAGAAGTTTGAGAAGCAAAGCCTGTATTTGCTGTTGCAACAGGGTCCTTCCCCTCACGCAGGAGAACAAGGAAGGAACCCAGAACAAAAGAGAACCTCCACTTTTATCAGTTTTCCCATCACCAAGATACGCCCCCAATACATCATTCCTACATCACAGCTATGTAATCAATACCTCACAAAAAAGGAGGGTTCAAGGTAGAAATCTGAGCACTTTTGACACCTCTCCTAGTCCTCCTATCACCCCTCCCAGGTGTGAATTCCTAAACACAAAGAGAAATTAACATTTTCATAAGAGTTGATCACTGTCTTTTGTTCAGAGGAGTCTTCCATTGTGAATGAGATACCATTGACAGGGAATTATGGCTCCCAAGTTGCTAGTCATGTGGAAATGTGTGCATATGCTGATCCTTAAGCCTTCCTTAAGGCAGGGTTGAGTCCAAGCGGGAGGGGTGCGGGTCTCTGGAGTGGAGCAGAGGCGAAGAAGGTGGTGTTGCGAGGGATTCTGGGTAACTGCAGCTGTCAGGTTCGGTCACCCCTCTCTGTTCATTAGTAATGGTGTTCTGCAACCCCCTCCCCCAAATATGATTTTATAACACTGCTTTCCCAGTTCTTGTCTTGGATTAGAAGAACTGGTTAAGAAGGGCAGAGAGTGGTATTCCACTACAGTAGCATAGACACAAAGCAAACTATTTCACGCTGCAATTCTAAGCATATGTATCCAATCAAACGTATCCCAAGTCTTCTACTAATTACAGTGAGACTTCTTCCCAATAGGATTGCACGGTCAGAAACATGCTGTACTGAGGTAAATGGCCCCAGAATATGCTTACTGACACTCATTGTCCCCAGTAACAGATAAGGTGACAAACTTGTATCTGGGCTATACCATTTCAAAATGAGGATGGCGATTCATATGGGTGAATGCTCAGAATTCTTAGTGTTCAGAATGACTGTAATTATAAGCTGTATTAATTAAGCCACAAAAAGAAAAGGAGGAAATAGAAAAGGGGAGGGAACAGATGCCAGGATGTTCCATACTTTCCCATTTAGGATTTGCTTTCTAAGTAGGTGATAGGGGGTACACAGGGGATTTTTTATGAATAGAAGTCCACATATTTGGTAATCACAAACAAACACTGTGCTGTTTGCATAAGAAGCAACTAAAAGAGCACATCTTATGTCATGCTTCAAGCAGGCATTTTCCTGCTTGGTTTCTTCCTTAACTAGCCTGGCTGCTATTTCATATCCTTTTCACACATTGGGCTATATTTGAAACTCATTTGCAAAACACGCTTAAGCACACTTTTTCAGCTCACTGTAAGTTCAGTATCAGGACCAGTGATGTGATATGAATTTACACAAGGGACTGCATATCATGGCACTGTCTTAATGGGATTTTAATGTGCAACATTAGTAGACCTTATAATAGTGTTTTAAATGCAGCCTCAGTGTAAGATATGCTGACAGAAGGGCTTCTGCATATGACTTTGCTTGGTTAAGACTGTTCTCCAATCTGCTACACCCCTTTTTCTCCCTCAATGTATTTACCAATAGTGGGAAAGAAGAATGGAAAAACAAGAAAACCCTTCATTTCAATGAACACATTTTCAACTCTTTCAATCTGTACCACATTATAGTAGCCCATCATACTGACAATACAAAAAGGTCTCCTCCTCATTACTAGCTGCAATGATGTGGTGTGAAAAAAAGAATTACTACGAGGCACAGAGCAGCTTCTGTTAAAATAAAATTCTTCTGTCAAAAAGCATTACAAAAATCAAAGCATTTAAAAAACAAATGCTTGGCGGAATAGCAAATCAATCACATTCTGATGCCAACAGGCCTAACGAACACATTTGGATACAATTAAGTTATCCTCATAGGCATATTTCATGTACATGCATGTGAGTACACACATTGTGGGTTCAATTGATTTGTAAACCCATTTCAACAATAAGAGTATAAAAAGAGCCTGATGGATCAGTCAAACAGCCCATCTAGCTCAGCATACTGTTCTCACAATGGTCACACAGATGCTTTTGGGAAACCAACAAGTAGGATCAAAGCACAAGAGCATTCTTCCCCTCCTGTGGTTCCCAGAAGCTGGTATTCAGAAGCATACCGCCTCCAGCAGCGGAGGCAGACAACAGCCATTATGGCTAGAAGTCGCTGATAGCCTTATCCCCCATTAATTTGTCCAATCCTTTCCAAGATGGTGGCCACCACTCCCTCCTGTGGAAGCAAGTTCCACAGTTCAACTATGAGCTGCATGAAAGTGTACAGCTAAACCTTTTCATCATAGAAGAGTCCCCTTGACCATTTTAGTGACTCTCTTCTGAAGCTTTTCCAATATCCTTTTAGAGGGGAAGCGAACAAAATTGTACACAATATTCCATATGCAGTTGCACCACAGATATGTATAATGGCATTGTGATATTGACTGTTTTATTTTCAATTCCTTTCCTAACGATCGTTAGTGTGGAATTTGTCAATTTCGCAGCTGCTGCACACTGGATCAACATATTCATTAAGCTATCCACTACAATCCAAGGTCTTGTTTCCAGCTAGTCACTGCCAGTTTCGACCCCATGAGTGTATATGTGAAATTGAGATTTCTTGGCGCCAACATGCATCATTTGATGCTTGCTTGCACTGATGTCTCTCAGAGCCAGTCAGCTGATGGACCCAAAGAAACGTTGCCTTTACAAACCACTTGCAAATGAACTAAACCTCCTACAAACAGACTTAAAGGTGAGCCCCTTTCACGTTGTTGCTTGACACCGTAACAATGTCAGGTGATTGACAAGTGAGCGGCTCCGACCACGTATCAAAGTTAGCCTGTGATGTGGTGGGGAGGAGAAGGGAGGATATTGTCAGCAGTAATAGCCAATTCCACATCCCTGAAATAAAGGAAAGGCTTAACAAAGCTGAACTCGTATACCAAAGGCCGTAATATAGAATAAAAAAGTTATCCCTACCATTATTTTAGCCAATATGCCATCATCACTTGACTCCATGGTAACCACTGCTTTATCTGTTTCAATTTCACACAATGCATCTCCAACAGTCACTGTTTCTCCTGTAAAAATCAAAAGATAATTCAACATTATAAATCAATTCATTTCAGAGCACTGAGAAAAAACAGTATTTTAAAACCATATAGTGTGACACGTTTAGAAAGAAAGTCAAGACACAATAGTGAAAACTGATACTGGAAAAGAGAGGGACTACACTTAGCAACTTACAATAGCATTAAGAAATGATTCTAAAGTTCAAGGAATCTCAGTAATATAAAGTGAGAAATAAAGGCATTTGCAGAACCTTATTACCATTTTTAAATTAAAACCACCCTAAATCCCATCATCATATAATTTGGCATAATGGGATGGGGTGGAGGTTATAGCCTAAGTCATGTAGGGCACTAAATAGCAATAAGCCAAGTACAGTCACACCTTGGTTCTCAAACGCCTTCATACTCGTACGTTTCTGCTCCCAAACACCGAAAACCTGGAAGTAAGTTGTGAGGGAGAGCAGCTACAGACAGCCTCCTCCCATCCTAAGCACAAGCTCTTCTCCCAGCGCCAGTGGGAGCGGGGAGGGGGATGTCTCAAGCGGGGAATCAGGAAGTAGAGGGCACAGCTCAGGTAGGGTAGGAGAGCCACTGCTCTGCTCAGGAGAGGAAGTGGGAAGCAGGGAAGGCGCGACCAGAAGACCGCTCCCGCCGACCCCGGAATTGCGCAAAAAGCGACGGGGGCGGAGATTCAATGTTCCCAGGCTTCTTTGTTGGAGGAAAACGCGGGAATCTCCATTCGGAGGTTCTGACCCAGACTGACAACATGTACATAGTACTGATTCTGCACTGTAAATAGTTTGCACTGAATAAAAGCATGAAAAGGCAACGTCGTGAGGAGTCTTTACTCTAGAGTAGCCGCGACCGCGCCTGTGACATAAGTGTTCCGGGTTTCAAACATTTTTTGGGAGCTGAACATCCAATGTGGCTTCAGCTTGAGTGCAGGGAGCTCCTACAGTCAATCGGAAGCCGTGCCTTGGTTTTTGAATGTTTCGGAAGTCGAGTGGACTTCCGGAACGGTTTCTGTTCAAGAACCAAGGTACGGCTGTATTCTCTTTGCCACTGCTAACTGGAGCTTTAGTCTTTACCAGCTCTACCATTTTGCTACCTCCAGGGAAAAAGTGTCAAGTTGGGGGCAGCAAACCTATATGGGAAATGGATGGCAGCAAGCTAGACAGTAACAACTGTTAAAGCAAGGACATGGTGAACTGGGGCAATTGGGGAAGAGATTAGGGTGGCAATGAGGGAAAGGCTGCACTGGAAAATCTAAATAAAAACATTAAAAAAAACCTGTAAGGGATATGAACCAATGACTGATTCAGAATCAGTCACAAGGGTTGCTCCCAAGCTAGGTCAATCCAGAGAGGGTTTTTTTATTTAAAAAAATCAATGGCACCATCTGAATCAGCAACAAAAATTGTAGATAAAGAAGAATCTAGTCCAGTCTTGATAAGCAATATATTCTTTAAATGATAAATTGTTTTGAGCTTCTAAGCAGAGATTTCAAACAAATGATATTTTAATTCATACTACCGTTTGCAGATAAGCAATGCTCTTTTGCCTTCTCCACCCTACCAAAAAGAGAAGAAAATTGGGAAGCAACTCTGCAAGCTCAGTTTCTTTCAACATGAGACAGTCCTTTTTAGAAATGCATTTTCATTTTTTAAATGAAATGGAATCGTTTCAAGCCAGTATTTTCTTCTCAATTCAAGAAGATCACTGTCTGCTGCCTTGTGATAGCAGACCTGTGAACTCAGACGCCTTTGTCTACTGAAAGACCTGCTGGATGGCTGCCATTAAAGCTGGATTACAGTGGGAAGCGGGAGAGGCTTCTGAATGTTTCTGGGGTCAAAGCCATCCAACACACACCTTCTCTTTAGAGCACTGAAGTAACAAAGGCTTGCTTATGTACCAACTCTGCATGCAGTACAGTTTTCATCAAAATGTGAAAAAAGGCTTTTAACAGTCTTGCCTAAAGGAAATGGAGTGACTTGCCTAAGCCTGAAATTGGATTTGTCTTTGCTTTCTTTATGAAACACTTAAAACATTGAGCAATTAGTGGCAATGTATAATAGCTGTGTCAATGAAATGACACACACGTCTTTTGTCTTTTCCTTCCTCCATTACATTCATGAAAAACAAGAGAGAGAATATTGAAAGAGTGTGATGTTTATAACTCAGGTGCCTTTGGTAACAGTAAGCAGCTGCCAAACGTAAACTTCTTTCAAAACTGTATTTGGTGTCTTCAAACATTTCACTTCAAGAAAAGGAATAATGGTCTAATTATCTGTCCAATAAAACACTTGTATAGAAATTATTGGATCTTTCCTCCCATTATTTGCTTTCCATGGGTTTACCTGTTAAATCCTGAAGAATTAGTAAGAATTCTCAAGATGCCTTATGTCAGAGATTTTGCCAGTATTGTAATACATTGGCCTCGTGAATGAATGTTATTGATTTGGAATGTCCTTTTGACATAGGGACACAGTATACATACCGTAGGTAAGAGATGTGGAACTATTTAGATGGATAGCAAGCATCTGCACGAGAGGTTTAAAACTATTTTATAAAGGAACAAACTCATAGTGCAGGTCTGTTCTAAACTACAACTACAACAGTGCTTAATTTTAGAGAGAAGAATAAGAAAATTCCATGTCCAGAACAGAAACTGGGGCCAAAAATGGGTCATTTTTAATGCTTTGGGCGATTCAAACTCCTGCGCTGCTTTATTTAAGATAGCAACAAAGGTAGGTAGCTACGTACTTTTATTTTTAAACAAACATATTAATGCAAATTTTCAGAGGCCCAGAGTTCAGACTATATTTAGGTCCCCCCACCCACTCAAATCCTCTTTAAAATATGTGATTAAACCGTACTGATTAAAAACCTTCCAAATGCCTTAATAAAGAGCAGCTATTTTAAGTGATAAGAATCTAGAAGAGCAGTGGTAATGAATGACCCAAAATATCATTTTATTAAGAAGTTAGTCTTAAAAATAAAAAACCCTTTCCTAATTTAGAGATGACACCTGCAAACTGATAGAATGTTTCAAAATTTCATTAACACTACAGATAGGCTGATTTATTAATAGCATATGCCTGAAATATTTTATAGGCTAGTAGGAGTCCAAATAATTCATGCTACAGAACTCTCAAAAGCCAAGTCAGATTTTATTTTTTCCTTCATTTAAGAGGTGCCTCTTCCTACCAACTGAGACCTAATCTACATATGGAGCACACCATGAAGGACTGAAGTAGTAAAGTCCTGTGGTGGAATGGACTAAACCAGGCATCCCCAAACTTCAGCCCTCCAGATGTTTTGGACTACAATTCCCATCTTCCCCGACCACTGGTCCTATTAGCTAGCGATCATGGGAGTTGTAGGCCAAAACATCTGGAGGGCCGCAGTTTGGGGATGCCTGGACTAAACCAACTCAGAATACACATGGGGGTGTGTGAAACACATTTTTACATAATTCTGTATCTAGAAAATGCCCTTCACGTTAAAAAAAAACCCCAACCTAGCAAAGCTGGCTGGACTACAACCTCTCCCCCTACTGTGTTAAATGTTCTATTTGCAGGGAATGTGGTATCTCAAGCTTCTGTCATCTGCCCTGCATGTGGGCTGGAGACCACATGCAAGTTGGTCAGTCCACCTTGCAAATTGCAAATGCCTTTGAACAAGTGAAACAAATATGTGCTGCTGAAGTCCAGAGCCTTAGGCCAGAAAATGCCTGAAGGGAAAGAAGTGCAAAATGTGCAGCAAATTTGGTGACTTCAGGCTTTCTGCGGCTTATGGCCTGCAGGCGAAGAAAGCTCCGTTTAGCTACAAATCAACATGTTTTAAAGTTATATCTATAGCTGTCAAGTTCTCCCTTTTTAAAAAAGGAAATTCCCTTTTGTTGAATAGGCTTCCTCGCAAGAAAAGGGAAAACTTGACAGCTATGGTTATATCAACCAATGCATACATTTTTGCCTTAGTATACATCAGAAGCACAAAACTGAATTAAATGAGTCTCTCTTTTGCACAATTTTATCATCTGAACTCGTATCACAACTGCAGCAGTCACTGGACAGGTTGCTGGAAACATTCCAGAGAGTTTATAAATCTTGCAAAAAAAAAATTAAAAAAAAATTCTTGTATTTTTATGTCGTGAACTGCCCTGAGATCTATTGATGAAAGGCAGTATACAAATTAAATAAATAAATGGTACAAACTACTCTGGTGTTTTCTGACTTAGCAGTATACAAATACATTAATAAATAAATAATGGTTTAGAAGTAGTGCAGAGTCACTGTAGTGTAGTGGTTAGTGTGAACTAGGACTGAAAAGACCTAGGCTCAAATCTCCACTTGGCCACAAAGCTCACACTAGGATACAGTTGTGGGGCAGGGGGAGGAGTTAACCATATATGCCACCCTAAGCTTCTGAGAGGAGAAGCAGGACCCCTGACCGTTAGGTCCAGTCACAAACGACTCTGGGGTTGCGGCGCTCATCTCGCTTTACTGGCTGAGGGACCCGGCGTACAGCTTCCAGGTCACGTGGCCAGCATGACAAAGCCGCTTCTGGCGAACCAGAGTAGCGCACGCAAATGCCGTTTACCTTCCCGCTGGAGAGGTGCCTATTTATCTACTTGCACTTTAGACGTGCTTCCGAACTGCTAGGTTGGCAGGAGCTGGGACCGAGCAATGGGAGCTTACCCCGTCACGGGGATTCGAACCGCCGACTTTCTGATCAGCAAGCCCTAGGCTCAGTTGTTTAGACCACAGCGCCACCCGCATCCCAGTGATTACACTGTGGTAATTATTTTTGATGGGATAAAGATGTGGCAAGTGACGAGGCTGAAGTGGAAAAAAATACACAGTTCTCAGTGCTCCAAAACGGCATTTAAGTTAACTCAGATTCACCTTCTTTTTTCAGCCATTTCACTATGTTTCCTTCTTCCATTGTAGGTGATAGCGCAGGCATGAGGATTTTAACTGCAGGGGTACCTTGGAAAGAAAGAAAAAAGGAATATCAAGTCTCTAGATAAGGATATGATTTCATTTTATCAGCGTGACAGGTGTAATAAATCCTAAGTAACCCTATGCACTTACTCCTTTGTAAATCCCACGGAACTCTATCAGAATTACTACAAAGCAGCCATACAGGAGGGGTCTGGCAGCTGCACCGTAATTCGTGTAGCCAGAATGTGAGCTGAATTATGCCCATGGTGAAGTTGTTGCGTAAAGTGTTTGCCACAAGCACAACTTGTAATTTGTACTACAACACTGCCACAGAGTTGAGTGGTGGCAATTTAAGTAAATTTAAGCTCAGCTCAGCTCAGTCTACATACAAATTTACCCACACCAGTTTTAGTGTAAATAACTGGATCTCAGTATATCGTTGATAATTCCTTACAGGGGCAACCAAAGAAATAAACTTGACGCAGTGTAAAAAAATACATGCCCAAGCATACCGGTAGTATTATTATTATTATAAATATTTTTTATTAAGTTTTACAAATAAAATTTCCATTAAAACGTATCATTCACCATTGCACATAGGATGCCCAAGCATAGTATTAAATTACCTATTCTTGTTTGCACGGTATCCTGTATCAAGTCCCCTTTCCCAAGCTTCTCAAGTGGGAATGAAAGGCATATATACAAAGCATAATGCCAAACAATATTACCAAGAAACTGAATTTTGTGATTACACACTTTTTTTGTATTATAAGAACTATCCCATGTATCATTCAAATCCTGACTTGAATCAATATTAACTTCATTTCAACAGGTTTTAGGTTAAATTTCTCATTTAACCTAGTCTGTCAAAGTCATTAGTACGTGATCACAAAGAACTATGCATTCCATAAGGTTTCTTGAGGCACTGGTATAATCTTGGGTAAGGTTCATATTGATTTCAGATTGGACTTGAGCAACTCATGGAAAAACTCAAATTATACCCATTTGTGAAAGGAAAGAAACCACAGTGACCTGCCTTTGAGTAATTTATCAGTCATTATTGGAGAAATTCTAAAATTGGATCATTATTCATTAAGCAAGAAAGGTGACTAAATAAGCTGTTGAAAAATCAGACTATAGTGTAAAATGTGGTCTCATTTTAAAATAATAATAATAATACAGTAATAAAGACATCAGGTATCAAATATATGATCACAGACCTCTATTACCAAGACAGCTGCTGACAGTTTTATCTACCAGATAAAGTACATATTTTCCCATTATTGTAACAGATAGGATTTTGTACATGGATGTTAGTGAATTTCCAGAGAACACCAAGGAACTCCACAAATATGATAATATTGTGAATGCTCGCTTTTTTTTCTTAGGTTTGGTTATGTGTATTGTTTTCTACATTGTTGTATTGATTGTTTTGTATTTATTTATTGATATTATGATTATTTCTAACAATCCCTGAATGTATTTTGATATAGTTAAAAATTATTGCTCTGTTGATATATGTGAGCCACTTTGGACTCAATTTTGTGGAAAAGTGGTACACAAATAAAAAAAATACATAAGCCATGAAACACAACAGTTTAGCGATCAGCTATAATATTGAAGCAAAATAATTTGAATACAGCCAGCCAAGCAACTCAACAAATCTCTCCTTCTTTGTTGTTAACATTACTATTCATTCATTCATTCATTCATTCAGGGCAAGCCCTACCATGGGATGGTAAAGCAGCTGGAGAAAAGGACAGAGAGTGAAAAAAGAGCTGTGAGTGACAGGGGGCTCTTCCCAACTGGTGGGCTGGGCTATGTCTGTGGGCTGGAGGTTCCTACTCCTGTGGTAAAACTAAGTTTAATGACTTAGCTAGAACCCAGGATATAGTGCTCCAGTATCTCTGGACACAATACAGGTCATGAATGCAAACTAAAAGTCATGTATAACGTAGAATATCTTTATTAATCATATTTCTATGGTCCCATTTCTCTAGAGAGCTCAGGAACATGCATTATATCTCACTTTATTTATTTCTACAATATTCATCAACATATCAATTGCAGGACAAGATGTTGAATCATTTTTCATTGTAGGGATCCATCCCTTATCCTTGTTTGTAACTATGAAGGACAGGCAATAAATCGTTAGATAAACAAACAGAAAGAAACTCACTGCTTTAGAAGTAATCCCATAATACACAAGCTTTGAACGGGGCGGAAATGTGTGGTCCCACAGCCTCTTCATGCAAGAAACACATGATGAGGGCTCCAGACTATAGTCTGTCTTTTAAAAAATAATTCATGAATGTATCATTTTACAAGAACACTTGAGTGAATGCCAAATATGAGTTGTCCGACAGTGGGATGGGTTCCCTTGGGAGATTGTGGACGCCCCTTCCTTTGAAGATTTTAAAGCAGTGGTTGGATTACCACCTGCCATGGATGCTTTAGTTGAGATTCCTGCATTGCAGGGGTTGGAATAAATGACCCTTGGGGTCCCTTCCAATTATATGATTCTATAAGTGTATAGTGTTGAGTTTTATCACTAAAAGCTAAGGTGCAAAGAGGAACAGCTTCAGATACATGGCTGAAGAGACTGCTACACATCAAGGATGAGATTTTTTCCAGCTGTTCTTCTTCTCCAAAACCTTGCAACAGGGATAAGCAACCTAGTCCCTTTAAAATATTTTAACACTACAAATCCCATCATCCCTGGCTACTGACCATGCTGAGTGGGTAGTTTATAGTGACTGGTGGGTAGTTTATAGTGAACAATATCTGGAGGGCCCCACCTTGGGTACTTGCACCATATTGGGTTACTCCTACCCCCGTGGTTTCCAACCTGGGGCACACGCCCCACAGAGGAGCATTTGATTTTTAAGGGGGGCAATTTGAGAATGAGTTATTAACAGTTAATGGCATTTTAGGCTTCCTCCCCATGAATAGAAGTTCATTTTTGAATAATAAGAATTATATGTCACAGGGGGATGGGCACCAGGATTTTAGAGATGCTTAGGTGGGGCATGGCCAAAAAAAGGTTGGGAACCACTGTCCTATCCCCTTTCCATTCTTAAGGACTGGGCTTTTTGCTTTTAGGCACAAGAAAATATGTCTGTTGGGTTTTTTATTTTATTTTTTACTTGTATGTAAATCTCTTTCTGTAAGGACACAGGTTTTGCTGTGGGTTAAACCACAAAGCCTAGGACTTGCTGATTAGAAGGCCGGTGGTTCAAATCCCCATGATGGAGTGAGCTCCCGTTGCTCGGTCCCAGCTCCTGCCAACCTAGCAGTTCGAAAACACGTCAAAGTGCAAGTAGATAAATGGGTAACGCTCCGGTTTAGTCATGTTGGCCACATGTACGCTGGCTCCCTCAGCCAGTAAAGCGAGATGAGCGCCACAACCCCAGAGTCGTTCGCGACTGGACCTAATGGTCAGGGGTCCCTTTACCTTTACCTTAAATCTCTTTCTAAGCGTGTGACGCTTAAAAACCCACTCCATCATACCGTTTGAATTCAGGATTTGAAAACCGGCTCGGGCACCAGCATAGAAACGAACTGTGACATAACATAAGCAGCTGCAGGTACATTCAAAGTCAGACCTACGTTGGTGAAAGGCCAGTAGGCATGCCGGGATGAATCCTAAAATCCATCCCTGAGCAAGGGCACCTGCGACCTTCCGACCACCAAAACAAGCAAGCCTCTTCCACCAGCGCCCCCAAAATCCATGTCCCTGCGATCTGATCCCCACAGGCAGCCAAATAACCCCGACCCTTAAGAGGCAGGTGACCAATGCGGGGCTTCGGTCTGTAATTTAACCCAACACTCACCCAGGCGCTCCCGGGTGAGGTGCAGGAACCTCCAGGCAGCCGTGGGAGGCCGGCAAGCGGGAGCCCCCAGCGCTACATGCCTGCCGAGCAGCAGCTTCGCGGCTCCACGGCCGCTGCAGCTCAGCCGCAAGGAGGCGGCCATCTTGTCCTCTTCTCACCACCCCTCCCCTCTGCCACCGGGGCTGTCCTCGCCGCTGCCTGAAAAGAAATACCCCCACTACGGCGCAGTGCCCTTGAAGCGCCTGAACAAAAATGCGTGCGCGAGGAATTCCTCCTCCTCCTTCGGAGTCGAGGCTCCATGGGCAGCGCGAGCGGGTGGATGCACGACGCGGCCGTGTTGATTCGCTACGGTCGAAGGGGAGGGAGGCTGCTGAGGTTTATCTCGCTCTGAAGGAAGCTAAATAAAAAAATTCCAAAGACCAACTAAGTTTTTATTTTGGTATGAGCTTTCGTGTGCATGCACACTTCTTCAGATACACTGAAGTATAATGTATAATAGTGTATAATTTCTGTGTATCTGAAGAAGTGTGCATGCACACGAAAGCTCATACCAAAATAAAAACTTAGTTGGTCTTTAAGGTGCTACTGAAGGAATTTTTAAATTTTGTTTCGACTCAGACCAACACGGCTACCTACCTGTAACTCTGAAAGCCGGAAAGCAGGCAGGCAAATAAAAAAAGGGACGCTTTCTGGAGATCGCGTTTCCACGCTAGGTCGATTTTTCTTTTCTTTTTCAGGCATTGAAATAAATGTGGCAAGCAGCCGTAGTCTAAATGCAAAAGCACGTTTCGAAATCGGCTCGTTGAAAATAAGCAAATGGTCTCCCTGGTTCACCCCATCTGACACCCATTCACTCCTCCTCAGCCTCTCGCCCAAAGAGGCTTCATCTCTGTGCCCATCAGATATTTATTACTTATATAGTGCCATCTTACAAAGAACAGGTGAGTTGATCAGTCCCGAGGCCTAGGCAATAAAATAGACCCGGGGAGACAATGGAAACGGAGACATGAGTTGTCCGTTCAGTTACCCACTCTATCTCAACAATCTTCTTAAAACATATACAGTATTAGGGATGCGAACTAAGGCAAGAGAAAGGATGCAGCAAACGCATTAGGAAATGCGTTGTGTATCTTGTTTAAATAAATTGAACTCAAAGCAGATTCAGATTTATTTCTTATCCGGACGGGTGGCTATTAGAGGGTAGTGATGGATTGGTACTTGTGCCTGCAAATGAGGGATAGCCATAGCGGGAGCCTTCGGGCGCTGATGGACTCCAACTCCCATCGTGCAAGACCATTGGCAGCGCTGGCTGGGGATGCTGGGAATTGGAGTCTAACAACACCTGCCAGGAGGTCCCAGGTTCCCCCTGCCTGCTGTGGACTTAAAAGATTCACCAGCTGCTCCCCAGTCATATCTAGCCTCGTGGGCGAATTCATAACAAAAATGTGAAAAAAAGGTATTATCACTCCCTACTAAGCGGCAAATTAGGCACGGAGACACGCATCCCCGCCTGCTAAATAGCGACATTTGGAGCTTTATGGCTGCGACCCTTTTCTTGGGAGTAAGCTACGTTGAACTTGGTCGGTTTCACGTTTGAGGAAATGTATGCATTCCACTTAATGAATCGCGTTTTTGTTGTTGTTGATCGCCGGGGTCGAGGTGATAAGATAAGGCTGCAGCAGGACATAAGGAATCACTGCCGCCGGCCTGGAGGGCAGCCGCCCCTTTTGCCAGCGGCTCAGCCAAGCTCCTCCCTGCGCGGGGCCTTCGCTCTTCCTCGCGTGCAGCGAGATGGCTGAGAAGCAGCAGCAGCAGCGAGGTGACTGTGGCTGTCCTTACAGGAAGGGCCTGGCGAAAGCCGAGGTAAAGAGCAAAGCCGAGGAGCTCCAGCCTCTCTTTCTCTTTCTCTTTCTCTTTCCCTCTCCCCTCACGCAGAAGAGAGGAGGCTCGTGGTGCGAGGGGAGGGAACAGGTTCAGTCGCCGGGGGTCCCAGGTTGGGCAGGGAAGATCGCCCGCTGGAGCAAGGCTAAACTGCCATGGTCCCCATTAGGTTTGGGGAAAACCTAAAATTCAGCAGATGAAAAGTTTTCATTTACAGGCTGGGAAGCGTGATGCAACGATTGCTGTTATTATTAATAGTACTGTGCATATCGACACAAGCCATATAAGCAAGGAAAGGAGAAAATGGAGAGGGAGGCTTCACCTCGTCTGGCTATCATAGCTGTTTAAAGAGGCTGGGGCAGAAATCAGGAGTAGCTGATAACCAGCAAATGCAAGGAACTGTAGGATCCAACTGTGCCTTCAGTTTTTACCAGTGACAGGAATCAGACTGTAATTTTTTAAATGTATGCCAGCACTGATAAAAGCACCACCAAAACCCCGCCTTTCACCTAGAGCAGCAGTCTCCTACTTTTTTCAGACTTAGACACAGCTTTCATCCAAACATGCATTTGAAGACCTCCCCCATCCTCTCTCTTTTCCTATATATTTGTAGTAATGCTGCTGTTGGACCTGCCCCGACCCTTGAACAGGCTGTGACTTGGTAGTGGGTCCCAGCCACCAGATGAAGACCAATACTGTAACCCAGAGCAGGCATAGGCAAACTTGGCCCTCCAGATGTTTTGGGACTACAACTCCCATCATCCCTGACCACTGGTCCTGTTAGCTAGGGATGATGGGAGTTGTAGTCCCAAAACATCTGGAGGGCCAAGTTTGCCTATGCCTGACCCAGAGGAATAGAGCATGAAAACGAGAATTCCCTAATTCGACATCCTGGATTCTGTGCAAATTGAGAATGCTGGCATGGATGGGACAGGGATTCAATCTTGATTCACTACGGGGTAAAAAAAAAAAAAGTGATATTGTCACCTTCTGGAGTCAACTCTTATCCAGGATCTAATTTCTTCTTGGCTATGAAGCTTTACTAGGTGGCTTGTGGCAAGTCAACACTGCCTAATTATTAAAGTTAAGATCTTGTTTTCCCTATGCGCCTTTATAACGCATTTTAAAATTGGGTGGAGCTTACTTGGCAAATGTGCCTACATCAAAGATGAATACAATACCTATATTAAAGTTTATTTTTGAAGTGCCTACTAATCCCCATACAGCTATTGTTTACCTTGCTTCTTATTCTGGGGCGGAATGGCTTTTGGATTACAACATTTGGGTAGCTACTGGAAATTAGGCTTACATTCAGTTAATGCTCTTGATAAGTATATTTACACATATGTATCTAGCTGTATTACAAATTGTAAGTGTACAGCTTCATGAGCTTTAATACTTTTATTTGTAAATACTTACTAATTTTCTTGTTCATTTTTATTTTGAATAGTGTTTTGAGTACTATTTGAGAGAGTTGAGCTGAAGTCAGCATAGAATTGAGCTGCAATAATCTTCTTCTAGCTTTATATTTAAGAACCAGAGTGGTCAGAACTTTGACAGCATGTGAGCGCTTCTGCCTAGCCAGCAACAGCATGAGTAATTTCAATGTGTAAAGAAATAAACGTTGTACCACTTTCATAATCAGTGGAAGGACCCATTGGTTTGGTGAAATCAACAAGAGAGAGTGTGAGATCTGTCATTTCAGTGCAGCTCTGCCTGGGAGCCCAACCACCAAAGATGCTGCCTTTTCTCCCAAGAAGCAGGCGTCTTTTAATTTCGTGACTGCTGTCACCATCTGCAGTGACCATGGAACCCAAGAAAGTAAAATCTCTCACTGCCTCCATTTCTTCCCCTTCTATTTGCCAGGAGGTGATGGGACCAGTGGCCATGATCTTAGTTTTTTTGATGTTGAGCTTCAGACCATATTTTGCACTCTCCTCTTTCACCCTCATTGAAAGGTTCTTTAATTCCTCCTCACTTTCTGCCATCAAGGTTGTGTCATCAGCATATCTGAGGTTGTTGATATTTCTTCTGGCAATCTTAATTCCGGCTTGGGATTCATCCAGTCCAGCCTTTCGCATGATGAATTCTGCATATGTAAATCAGCAGGGAGACAATATACAGCCTTGTCGTACTCCTTTCCCAATTTTGAACCAGTTAGTATCCCTGCCAAGAAAACTCCATGGACAAAGACAACAGGGAATCTCACTGCTCACTCCCAATTCTAAAATGTTTATGAACCTGTTAAGAAGCACAGGTCCCAATATCAATCCTTGGGATACTCCACTATATCTCAACATTTATTCCTATTCTCTGATTCCTGCTACCTTATGGGTAGCCCCCAAGCTGATAGCATTAGTGCCCACCCCAAATTTTATACTTAGACCCAAAAGGCTAGAAAGTCTCCTTCGTTCTTCTGATTAAGGCTACCTGCTGCCCATTTTGCAAATGGTATTGACAGGAAGTGGGAAGCATACTTCCTGCTCCACTTCCTTTGGTCTCCAGTTCCAAATCAGCAGTCCAGGCTGTTACTGTCTGTATCGGGGGTCCCCATGGGCCGGAAGCAGCCTACAGAGGCTGATTAACCAGCCCACGAGCTGCCCCCGAACGGAGTCGCCTGCTCAACGAGTCCCCGCATCCTGCACTAAACCAGCGCGCAGCGGGGACTCTCTTCTGCGGCTCTGGAAATCACTTCTTTGCATGCCCAGATGCCAGAACTAGCATCTGTGCATGTCTGCGGCACCGGAAATTGCTTCTGCGCAGGCACGATTTTTGGCATCTAGGCATGTGTGGAAGCAATTTCCGGCGTCACGCTGCACCAGTCCGGCCCATGGAAGATCTTCGCAGGAATGATCTGGCCCATGCCCTGTAAGCCTTGCCAACCCCTGGTCTATATCCTACCCTCAGAAGAGAGAATAGATGGCTAAAGAGCAAGCCAGCAAGTATCCAGGCAAGCAGGGGAGCAGTGGCAGTGGGGAGACACTGGAGGGTGCCAGGCATCACCAGGGTCCTTCAAACATGATATTGCCACTCTCAATTCCCCTGGAAAACTAGCTGTTTAATTAATCTAGTTTTAAAGGATGATTGCAAATCATGTTGTGGGGGAGAGTTGTCTAACACTACTTCTTACATATGTATCATTTTGTGCACGTAAATTACTAAGGTTATCAGCACAGCTGCCTCATCTATTGTTGCTTCCTCAGTTTATTAATGCTTCTAATTATTGTAACAAAGGAACTGAAATGTGAAGAGCTCAAATTCTATTTTGGAATTTTGAAAATTGCAGAAGCTCTGACTATATTAGTTTATAAGTTCTTCTCTATAATTAAGATGTAATTCATCTCTTTCCAAAAATAAAACAGCAAAATTATATATCATGTGAATTATTTTGATACATTTTGTACAAAACTGACTAATTAAAGGTTTTATGGTTGCTATTTTTAGAAAAGGAATATGACCGTTCTTCACACCATTATATTAAATGGAAATCGTAGAATTGAAATTGGGTGAGTGTCCGATGGACAAAGAAAAATACTTGCCAACTTTTAAGCTAACACATTCCATAATATTTGTTGGTTCACTTCCATAGGTGATGTTTCACTTCCATAGGTGATGTTTCTCATGTTTAAAGCTCACTGAGCTACCGTACACTCCTTCCATCTGAGACCATATTTTCAGAAACGTGGCATTCAGTTGATTTATGCCAGTCAGTATTGAACTCACTTCCCTATTATTAAGTTGAAAATCAAAGACCCATCTAGTCCAGCATCCTGTTCGTGCAATGGCCAAATATCTATGGGAAGTCTGTAAACAGAACCTGAGTGCAACAGGGCTCTTTCCAATGGTTTTCCCCAGCAACTGGTATGCAGAGGCATACTGCCTCCAAGTTAAGACAGAACATTGCCATCATTGCTAGTAGCCTTTAATAGCCATACTGTTGTTGTTGTTTTTTATAAAAAAATCCACCCAAGTTAGTCGCCATCAATACCTCTTATAGGAGCTGTCACAGTGGCCGGAGCAGGCTACTTCAGAGTAACGACGCTACGCAGCTCTGCATTTTATTCTTTTATTGGTGCTGCGTATTTACAGTGCTGAAGTCATTGCTATTTACACGGAACGATGGGGTCATTACGTTGCAGAACCTCCGAATGGCTTTTGGCGCGTCTTTCCCCAACACAAAAGCCTTGGAAGACCCATCCTCTTTCCCCTCCTCTTTCTCCGTAATTCCGGAGTTGGGGGGATGGGTCTCCCCCCCTTATTTGCCCCTTCCTGTCCCACCTGGGACCCTGGCTCCGCTACCTTGCCTGAGCCTCGGACACGACTTCCTGCTTCCTCACTGGAATCGGAGCTCCCTCTGCTTTCCCCTGTGCTCTGGGATGGGCTTGAACTCAGGAGGGGAGGGACTTCGCGATATCCCCTGTCCCTCACATCCACCCCCCTCCCAAGCTCTCCTTCTCCCCTCCCCAAGTCCCCCCCAGGTGTCGGTGACGACTCGAAGCCTAAGAACTCAGTACTTTCCGAGCCCGTTGGTGTGAACACCTCCTCCCAGTCCTGCGAGCCCCCCCCTTCCGCCTGGGAGGACTGGAATCCCAAAAAGTCCGTGGCGTCCGAGCTAGTGGGGGTAAAAATGTGCTGCCAATCTGCTTCTTCCTCTGACTGGGTGGATCTCGGCGACACCCATATCTCGTCTTCTGGTTCCTCAAACTCTGCTTCCCAGCGCCATGGTGAACTGCTCTCCCGTGCTTCCTCCTCCTCCCCCTCCCTTTCCATGTGCCCGGGCTTGGGTCTATGGGGAAAGAGGGCGTGAAATTCTTCCACCAAGAATTCCTCCTGTATCTGAGTGGCTGGGACCCATTCATTCTGGGACGGTGGAGCATCCTCCCATGCCATGAGGTACTCCAGGCCCCCCACCCCCCTCCGTGAATCCAGGATGGCCGTGGCCTCATTGAGTTGCTCCCTGCCTCCCCACTCCCCCCCTCCCTCGGGGGTTTGTTCGCTGCCTCGGAGCCTGCTGCTTTCCCTGTACGGTGACAGCAGCGATCTATGAAACACTGGGTGCACCCTCATGTCCTCTGGCAGTGCCAGTCTGAAGGCCACCGGGTTGACCTGTTGCGTGACCGTGAAGGGGCCCAACCTTCTGGGCGCCAGGTTTTTGCACCTCCCTCTGATGGGAAGGCCCTCCGAGGACAACCAAACCTTGTCCCCCACCCTGATGACCTCCCCTTGTCGCCTGTGGCGATCTGCCCCCTTCTTGTACGCTTCCTTGGCTCTCTCCAAGTGTTCTCTGAGCTGCTGGTGCACCGTCTCCAGTTCCTCTGCCCAATCCTCAGCCTGCGGGCCCTCCTCCTCCTCCTCCCCCTCCCTCTCTGGGAAAGATCTGAGGTCCCGCCCATAATTGGCCTTAAAGGGCGACACCCCTGTGGAGACGTGCACTGCATTATTGTAGGCAAATTCTGCCAGTGGCAGGCGATCCACCCAGTCTGTTTGCCTCTGGCTGACGTAGCATCTGAGGTACTGCTGCACTGGGTCATTGGAATAGATAAGGATGTCATCTAGGAAGACCAAGCAGTTCTTGAAAAGGAGGGACCCCAGGACGTGGTGCATGAAGGCCTGGAAGCATGCTGAGCCCCCTTGCAACCCGAAGGGCATCACCAGATATTCAAAAGAGCCCAGAGGCGTGAACATCGTGGTTTTCCATTCATCGCCTTCCCGGATCCTGATCAAGTTGTACGCCCCCCTCAGGTCTAGCTTGGTGAAAATCTTGCCCCTGTGTGCCGCTGTCAGGAGATCATCCACTCTGGGCATGGGGAAAGCCACTGGCTCTGTCACTGAATTCAGCCGTCTAAAATCCACCACAAGACGGCGCTGTTGCATGTCTTTCTTGTCCACCCAGAAGACCGGGCTGCCCCCTGCTGCCTTGCTTTCTCTGATGAACCCCCGCTTGAGGTTCTTGTCGATGAAAGCGCGCAGATCCTCCAGTTCCTGGTCTGACATGGCGTACAGCTTGGCTGGGGGTATAGTTGCCCCTGGCACCAGGTTGATCTGGCAGTCAAAAGGCCTGTGCGGGGGTAGGTGGTCGGACTCCGCTTCGCTGAAAACCTCCTGCAGGTCCCAGTACGGCTTAGGTATCGCCTCACCCCCTTTGACGTGCATGGTGGCCACCGTGGCTATCGGAGGCCCCTCCCCTGGTTGGTGCTGCATGCAATGTTCCAGACAAAAGTCCGATCCAAACGTGATGCATCTCTGGTGCCAACTGATGGAGGGGTCGTGGCGCGCCAGCCAGCTCATGCCCAAGACGATGGGGGGGGGTCTGAGATGGTGGTGACGTTGAATGCCAGTGTCTCTGAGTGCCTTCCCACCGTCATTCTCATGGGGGGGGGGGTTTGATGAGTGATTCTCTGCCGTCAATGGTGGCCACGTGCAGAGGAAAATCCAGCTGCAGAAGCTGGATCTGGTGCTCTTCTGCAAAGTTTCTCGAGAAGAAGTTGGCTGAGGCACAACTGTCAATTAGGGCGAGGACCGTCAGGGGATAGCCATTTGGGAGCGTTAGCGTCACTTCTAGAACCACTCCTGCTCTGGGAGGGGTGGGCTGGTTCTGCTCCTCTCTGTGCGGGTGGGCGGGCTGGGGCTGTTGTCTGCTGACTGTGCCTGGCTGCTGCCCCTTGTCTCCTGCAGCCAGGCTTTCCCGTTTCCCTGCTGTGGTGCTGCGTCAGTGGGGGAGGGCATAACCGTTCCCGCCTTTCCTTGCCACTCCCTGCGATGTGGGCAGTCTCTGACGAGATGCTGGGGGGAGTTGCAGAGAAAGCAATTCCCGCCCCTTCCCTCCTTGCGTCTTGGCGCCGCTGGGGTTTGAAAAGCCCGCGCGCGCGCGCTATCAATCTGCATGGGTTCCTGGTCCTGGCTGGCCCCAGGCGTGGCTTGAAAGGGTTGTTGGGGGAGTGGCTTCTCCTGCGACCGTGGGAACCAAGCCCGCTTTGCGCGCGTTGCTTGCTTGTCGCTCCACCGGGATTCCTGTCTCACCCCCACCGCCAGAGCCGCTTTGCTCAGCTGATCCATATTACTGTGCTTTGGACCTCTCGAGAGCTCATCTTTCACCTCCTCATGCAAACCCAAGTAGAACGCCGCTTGCATTGGGCCTGACTCTCGTTCCCACCCCAGTCTGTGCACCAGCATGGTGAATTTCGCCCAATATTCGCGAACTGTCATTTTTCCTTGGCGTAAATTATGAAGTTCCTCCTTAGTCTGGTCCATATGACTATCGGACGAATACATCGTTTTCAAACCTTCTAGAAATAGTTTGACATTCTTCATGCAAGGATTCCTTGTTGCGATTAACGGTCTTAGCCACTCCCTGGCTGCCCCGGTAAGGTGCTCCACAATAAACGCTACCCTGTGCTCATCATCAGGGAAGTCATCATGGTGCAGCTCAAGAGCATACACGATTTCAGTCTCAAAGCCATGATATTCCCTCGGGTCTCCATTGAACTTGCTTACTAGGGTCCCGGCTCTCCTTCCTGGCAGCACTTGGACTTGGGGGGCCCCTCCCGCCTTGTTTTTCTCTGCATCCAGCTTGTTTTGGAGGTCTACCGTCACCGCCCTTAATTGCTGCTCTCTTTCCTGAAGCGCTCTCACCTGTTCCGCAAGTTGTAGCCGGTCGTCCTGGACCTTCTTGGTTTCTTCTTTAGCTGCCTTTAATTCCCCCTGCGCCTGCTGCGCCAGCTGCTGCAGGTCTTGCTGGGCTTTCTCCGCGATCTGCCGCCATTTCTCCGCCTCTGACACACTCATCCCGGCAACTCCAAAGTAGCCCAAAAAAAGATTCGGAGGTTGCTGTCACAGTGGCCGGAGTAGGCTACTTCAGAGTAACGACGCTACGCAGCTCTGCATTTTATTCTTTTATTGGTGCTGCGTATTTACAGTGCTGAAGTCATTGCTATTTACACGGAACGATGGGGTCATTACGTTGCAGAACCTCCGAATGGCTTTTGGCGCGTCTTTCCCCAACACAAAAGCCTTGGAAGACCCATCCTCTTTCCCCTCCTCTTTCTCCGTAATTCCGGAGTTGGGGGGATGGGTCTCCCCCCTTATTTGCCCCTTCCTGTCCCACCTGGGACCCTGGCTCCGCTACCTTGCCTGAGCCTCGGACACGACTTCCTGCTTCCTCACTGGAATCGGAGCTCCCTCTGCTTTCCCCTGTGCTCGGGGATGGGCTTGAACTCAGGAGGGGAGGGACTTCGCGATATCCCCTGTCCCTCACAGGAGCAAATGTGTGAATAAGTAATTTCTTTTGTCTGTCCTGAATCTTCCACCATTCAGCTTAATTGGATGGCTCTGGGTTCCAGAAATTAAATTAAAAGACGCCTGCTTCTTGGGAGAAAAGCAATGACAAACCTAGACAGCATCTTAAAAAGCAGAGACATCACTTTGCCGACAAAGGTCCGTATAGTTAAAGCTATGGTTTTCCCAGTAGTGATGTATGGAAGTGAGAGCTGGACCATAAAGAAGGCTGATCGCCGAAGAATTGATGCTTTTGAATTATGGTGCTGGAGGAGACTCTTGAGAGTCCCATGGACTGCAAGAAGATCAAACCTATCCATTCTTAAGGAAATCAGCCCTGAGTGCTCCCTGGAAGGACAGATCGTGAAGCTGAGGCTCCAATACTTTGGCCACCTCATGAGAAGAGAAGAATCCTTGGAAAAGACCCTGATGTTGGGAAAGATTGAGGGCACTAGGAGAAGGGGACGACAGAGGACAAGATGGTTGGACAGTGTTCTCGAAGCTACGAACATGAGTTTGACCAAACTGCGGGAGGCAGTGCAAGACAGGAGTGCCTGGCGTGCTATGGTCCATGGGGTCACGAAGAGTCGGACACGACTAAACGACTAAACAACAACAACAACAACAACAACAACTGGGTTCCAGTGTTATGAGAAACGGAGCATTTTCAGGGGATGAACATGGCAGGCTGAACATATTCTGTTGGTAATGCCTAATACTACCTGAGATAATTACCCGGTGATTGATGATAGCCAGGACATAAATCTTGGCTATCAAAATTCACTCTGGAGATAAGAGTGAACAGGGTAATAACCTCTGATGCTCTGAAAAAGCCTTTTTCTATGCCAGGAGACCAAGAAGTTGTCAGCACCTGGGAATCTGGGTGGGGGTGAGCAACTTAGAGCGGAGGAATCAACATCTTTCCTAAAAAGCCACACAAGAGCCCTGAAGGCCATAGCAAGTCTGCCCTTTTCTAAACATCTCTGAGACTGTTAAAATTTACAACTGAGAAAGATTTCTCTGTCTTCTGGCTGAGATTTACATTTGGTGTGTGAGCTACTTTCTGGCTTTAAGAAGCATTGCTCATTAAAGGGCTGCAAGCAAGGGTGGGGAACATGTTCTAATTGCTTGAACCAAAAAAGTTTTAAATGATAAAGGGAGTTCTGACTGCTAAGAATTTTTTATTCTCTATTTTCCCATTGAAAGTGTTGCCTTGAAATCGAAAGTAATTTTGCTACTTCATATTGGCTTTGTTGGAAAGGAATGTGTTCTGATAAGAGATAATGCTATGAAGATCTTAAATTTGAGACGGGAGATTGAAGATCATAAGATGGAGACTGAATTGTTAACAAGAACATTCAGTATGGCAAATACGCTGTTGGGCGTTCCATTGACTGTTGGCATCCTTTAGCAATTGTTTGATGAGCAGTTAAAAGAGATCAGAGCTAGGATCGATGAAATGGTGAATGAAAGTCGACCAGAGAAGGATGAAATGGGAAGTGGAATTAAAGAGGACACAGATTTTGGAGAATATGAATATAGGATTGCCAGAACAGGAGGGTGAAATGGTTGAGTTGGAGGCAACAGAAATGGAGAAGACCTTCACACAGGTGTGTGTATGAAGGCAATTGTGGGTGCACAGTGGGGAGGGGGCCTCAAACTGCTTTTCACACAGTCAGCCTGGCTCATGATAAACATGACTGTGTGGACCTGCCTTCACTAACAACCTATTGCACATTTTGGAATACATACCAGATTTATCTGTATTTTAAAAACAACAATTTCAAGTTCGTGTCTGATAAATGATTCAACTTCATTTGAAATGTTAGAGAAAAGTGGCAATCTCCCCCACCCTGCCATCAATATACTGTACTTTCGTCATGTTGGCTTAACAGTAATTCTGTAAATCCTTGGTGAATCCTTTTGCAAATGTTTGTCATTATGTTGATACATACCATAAGTTGAAGCTCATACTAGAAGATGTTCTACTGAGATGAAACTTACATTCAGCTTATGCAAATGTATATCATTTTTCTTTGCACCAAATAGTGTGTATAATAGTTAGACTAACATACAATAATAATAATATGAAAGGTTTCAAAGGACTTTGATTTCATAGCAGATTTGAGATTAGTAATGATTTGCAACGTTAACTGGTGTAAACCTTGCATTGCATTCAGGACAGATACTCTGGTTTACATCAACTGTGAAGGTGCCCTGGAGTGTTTGCTTGGCATCTGCTAAAATGTGGTAAATGAAGAATGACAAATTGCAGTTGTTAATAGTAATTTCATGAAACTCCATTTGAAAGTTATCTTTCAATGTCTGTTACTGATGACCGGTTATCAAGCTGAACGAGTTTCAGAAATGTAATTTATTTTTCCCTTCAATTTAAATGTAAATATTTTGGGAATCTTGTAGTTGCTCATCCTTTAAGAAAATATATAGAGTCTCATTTGAGAGAAATATTTTTAAAAAGAAGCACAGTCGACTGTGCGTCTTTGGAAGCTATATTAGAAGCAGATGTTTTAAAGCTGTGCATAAAAGTCATTGGATAGCTACTGGGATAGCCTTGTGCACAATGTATCACAGATACAGGAAACCTTCATGCTTTTACTTGAAACCATTGCAGAGATGGGTACTGAACCCACGGGTACCCATAGCATCTAAAGGTGTCATGCAGTGCTGTGCAAGGAAACCAGAAGGAACACTGTTCTTCATTCAACATGTGCACGAGAACAAATGCTTTTTGTGCAGCCCTTTTCACTGCTGGGCAGATTTTGCATTGGACTGGACCTGAAAAGTCTGTTGGTCAACCACAACCAAGTATCTAAAAGCATGTACCCCACCCTCCATAGCTGCAAACGGTGAGAATTGTGCTATTTAGAAAAATAACAACTGGGGTCAAGTCCCTCCTAGAATCATGGGACAGGATTATCCCAGATCTGCACAGAAATCACAGTGGACTCCTGGATGCTTGTGCCACAATGTTTATGGCTTATGTGTGGCCTGATTCATTCATAGTCCTAGTGCACAGTTTATATGGATAGTGTGGAAGGGTAGGGGACACTTCTGCACAAAGTAAAATGATATACAGTAAGCCAGCAACCTATGTGCATGGCGGTTAAGAAACAAAATGGAAAGGGGGCAAAGTCCTGGGGAAAATGACTTGGGCATTCCCACCCACCATTGAACCCAGTGTGTTCTGACTATACACAATTTTGGCTTTAGGCACGATTCCCCACGGAAATTGCAGGCTTACTTGGTTGCAGAGATGGCTCATCTGTGGTCCTCCAGAAATTGCTAAACTCCCAAGTGCTATCTTCCTTGACTATTGACTATGCTGCCTTGGGCTGTTGGGAATTGTAGTTCAACATCTGGAGGTCACCATGTTGTCTACCACTGACCAAAAGGATAGAGCACATGTGTGGGAACCTTTTACCCTCTTGATCATGGGTAGGCAAACTAAGGCCCGGGGGCCGGATCTGGCCCAATCGCCTTCTAAATCCGGCCCACAGACGGTCCAGGAATCAGCGTGTTTTTACATGAGTAGAATGTATGCTTTTATTTAAAATGCATCTCTGGGTTATTTATGCAGCATAGGAATACGTTCATTTATTTATTTTTTTCAAAATATAGTCCGCCCCCCCCCAAGGTCTGAGGGACAGTGGACCAGCCCCCTGCTGAAAAAGTTTGCTGACCCCTGCTCTTGATGCTGCTGAACTACAATTCCCATCATCCATGGGATTGTCGCTGGAGCTGATGGGAGTTCTAGCTTAGCAAAATCTTAAATGTGAGATAGATAATTTAGTCACCCATGCTATATGGACTTTACTGTATATAACAGCTGCCACCCACTTAAAGAAATCTCAGTGAATTTATTGTGCAAGTTTTGATTAATCAAATTTGCATATAAACAAACCATAATGCTGAAGAAAAAGCTTACTCTTTGCTTTTAGAGATTCATGTGTTACAGCAGGAAGAAGCAATCCCCCTTGACACAGAGAGAAGGGCAGAAATCTGTTCAAAATAGCAGTATTTCTAAGTGTATTTCTCAAGGGGGGGGGGTGATTTCCTGATCAGCTGGAATCACATTTTAATCAATGAATCAGATAAATATTGCAGCTTTCATTTTAAAAGCAAATAAACCATTTTAAAATGTGTCTTTTCTTTTTGTTTCCTCCATAGGAGAATGTGCATCCAAGGAATTTGATCCCAGAGCTCTGCCGCCAGTTTTATCACTTAGGATGGGTTACAGGGACTGGTGGTGGAATCAGCATGAAGCATGGGTGAGTGTTTAGTAGTTGTTTTAAACTAATACCCACTTAGGCACAGGTCAGCATAAGTGGAGGGAAAGTGAAAACATGATAGATGTTGAAAAGAAGTAGACAATTGGAACTTCATTAGAGTGGCCTGATACCATTGTCAAAGAAGGCTACCCGATACTTATGTGCAATACAGCAACCTTTTATGGGCCCCGGATAAGAAAGCTGTCATTCTTGTATATCTTCAGCAAGTAAGTCCTCAGACTCTCTGAGCAGAATATAAATAATTTTCTCCAGCTGACAGCAGAACATAAAGGGAATGATTTAGTGCAGGTGCAGTACTCTAAATAGATTTTGTAAAGAAACATGTACATGAAATGTTTGGCTTATTTCAGAGTTGCTCTGCATATTTGCATTTGTGGATACCTAGCTCCACTTAGTGGTGGGAAACGGAAAAACTTGCACTCTGTTGCCCTAAAAATATACTGTATGTGTGTCTGTATAAAGACAAATTAGTTGCACTGTGAAGGGTTTTGCCACATGGGCTGCCAATTTCTAGCCTTGGGGTCACATTTGGATTCAAGCAGGTGGATCTCGAGCTGTTCCAAAAAAGAGTTTTCCAATGATAATTGCCATTTCCCTCTTCCTGTATAGCCAGTATTAGATAAGCAGTGCATGCTTGGAGAAGAAGGTGAATCTAGATGATAAACAAAAGTGGAAGTAGCAATGGCAACAGAAGTGAGACTCCAATACCCCTGAAGAGCAAGAGAGGTTTTAGAAAACAGGCTAGAATTGGACAGCAGGATGACCGAAGTCAGTGGCTTGGGTTATAGAAAGAATTTTGGAGGAATAAATGGGAGAGCACCACTTGTATTCATATCGGGCCTGGAGACAGAGGAAGCAGAAGGCCTGTTGTAGTGAAAACCATAAAGTAACATCTCTCAAAACAAAAGCACATGATGCAGAAATAAATCCCATTGATGCTTTTTTACATAGTAATAAAGAATAACTTCACCACTTAATAAAGGCTAAATTATTCTTAAGGCCAGGGCAGCATTCCCATAAACATAGTGCAATGTCAGTTTCAAATGCTGACATTTTAGAATTATCCTTGCTTAATTTTATTGCAAATGTGTAAATGCCCTAGGGAAGAGGTTGGCATGCAGGGCAATCCCAAGAGGGTCCAGGGAGGTGCAGAGTGGCATATCCTTTGCCTCACCTGAAGCTCGGCTCATTCCTGTCCACTGCGTATAACAGTGAGGTTGCGAAAACCTCGGGATCCAGCCGGACCTCTGGAACAGATCCCGTTCACAACCGGAGGTACCACTGAATTCCCAACAGATATATAGTGTACTTTTTAGTTTGACTGCAAATCCTTGCCAGCTGAGTGATCAAATGGAATCTTCTTCATAAATGTGCACCCACCCACCTCCCTTTAACATTCAATGACTAATGGTACCTATGTCTTCAAATATCAGCTGTGCATAACCTGGCCAATTAACCACTAGGTGTCTCTGCTCTGCAGAAATCCAAGTAAGAGCTACAGAGCTCTGTATTACTCCCATATTATTAAAAACAACGGTTCTTCGTGCAGACATTTCCTCACTTTCTCTTTTGCCCACAAACAGATTTGTGCAACATATATACATTATGCATTTACAATCCCACTCCTCCTCTCTAATAGTGGCATGTGCTAAACACAGTAAAATACGAACAACTAGTAAGAAAGAACAAAGCATGCAGCTTATGTTTCACCTTTTAGTCCTAAACCCCTTTATTTGAGTATCAAGCCCCTTGGCTTCAGAAGGATTTTCTTCTACTTCGGCTTCCTTAGAATTGCAGCCTCAGTTAACTTGACAGTGTGGCATTCCTACAGCAGTATAGATGTTTCCCCCCCTGCAAATTGAAAGGGATTTCTTTGCCTTATAACGTGCACTGCATAATCACAGCTATGAAGAGCTTTAAGGGCAACTGCAAGCAATAACACCTCTAAGCTATAATAATGTCGGGCGTTCTAGGGCTAGCTAAGCTTGTGGCAGTAGCTTAAGCGCTGCTGTCAGATCCAGATCATGTTGTGATGGGAGGAATTGCTGTACGTTCTGTTGTTGATAAATGAAGCCATATGCTTCATGCTACTTTGTGCCTACAGCTAAACGTCTCTGATTTCCCCCTCTAGCAATGAGATATATATTGCTCCCTCTGGTGTCCAAAAAGAAAGAATTCAGGTAGGTACAGCTAGCATTTCTACCTCTAATAATCTTCCTTGAAAACTAATCCGAAGATTTATCCCATCCATGCTTACTCAGAAGGAAGTCTGGCTGAGTTACACCCTGGTAAATATGTATAGAATTGCAGCCACAGACATATTTAAACACACATTTATTAGTAGGAAGAAAGCTCAAAAGCTTCATTTTCTAATTTGCTCTGTTATTATTTTTATCTTCATCATCTGGCTGGGTTGTCCCAGCTAAATATGTTTAAGTTGGAAAATGACAATGAGAGAGTGTGGTAGATCACTGCCAGTTTTTGATACTGGATGGTGGATCGCAACCTGTTGTATACCATAATGAAAATTTGGATTTTAAAGGAAATCTTTGTGTCCTATTGGCATAGAAACGCAATCCGTGAATATTGTGTTGTGATTAACAGAAAGCATGACCAATACAGTGTTGTTTCTTTAAAAAAGTTACTAGATTGAATTCTCTTAGGTGCCCCAAGAATGTATCGGTAAAATAAAACTTAGGTGCAATTCTATACTTATCGACTGAAAGGTTGGCCCCAGTGAGCTCAGTGGCACTCCTCCCAGGTAAATGGATGTAGGAGTGCAGATTAAATCATAGGCTGTTTCTGCTGCAAAGTTATTGAAGTAAATATTAAGGTATATTTTCAGATGAAGGCTGTAATCCTATACTCCCCTGGGTGCAAGCCCATTGAATGCAATGGAATTCACTTCTGAACAAATGTGCATATAGGATTGCTCTGTAAATATTTGACCAGGGCTCTGTGTCTTTTCTGCGATTGTTTGTACATGTGCCAGAATCAAAAGATGGACTCCAGAGGCTCTTGGTCTCAGCTTTCATTTGTTTGTCTCTAATCCTTTGAAAGAGAGAGTTTCGAAAACCAATGAGTATGCTGAGATTGTGGTGTCGTAATTACGAACAAAGTGCACTTCTACATTATATATATATATATATATATATATATATATATATATATATATATAATTTACGAGCAAAGTGCATTTCTATATATCTATATAGTACTGGTCATACAGTTTTCTTAACATTATTGTAAATTAGCTATTTACCAGAAAGTGAACAGCTACAAATAATAATAATAATAATAATAATAATAATAATAATAATAATTTATTATTTATACCCCGCCCATCTGGCCGGGTTCCCCCAGCCACTCTGGGCGGCTTCCAAAAAAACAGAAATTCTAAAATACAGAAATCCATCGAACATTAAAAGCTTCCCTAAACAGGGCTGCCTTGAGATGCCTTCTAAAGGTCTGGTAATTGTTCTCTTTGACCTCTAGTGGGAGGGCATTCCACAGGGTGGGTGCCACTACCGAGAAGGCCCTCTGCCTGGTTCCCTGTAACTTGGCTTCTCGTAATGAGGGAACCGCCAGAAGGCCCTCGGAGCTGGACCTCAGTGTCCGGGCAGAACGATGGGGGTGGAGACGCTCCTTCAGGTATACCGGACCGAGGCCGTTTAGGGCTTTAAAGGTCAACACCAACACTTTGAATTGTGCTCGGAAACGTACTGGGAGCCAATGTAGGTCTTTTAGAACCGGTGTTATGTGATCTCGGCGGCCGCTCCCAGTCACCAGTCTAGCTGCCGCATTCTGGATTAGTTGTAGTTTCCGGGTCACCTTCAAAGGTAGCCCCACGTAGAGCGCATTGCAGTAGTCCAAGCGAGAGATAACTAGAGCATGCACCACTCTGGAGAGACAGTCAGTGGGCAGGTAGGGACTCAGCCTGCGTACCAGATGGAGCTGATAAACAGCTGCCCTGGACACGGAGTTGACCTGTGCCTCCATGGACAGCTGTGAGTCTAAAATGACTCCCAGGCTGCGCACCTGGTCTTTCAGGGGCACAGTTACCCCATTCAGGACCAGAGAGTCCTCCACACCCGCCTGCCTCCTGTCCCCCACAAACAGTACTTCTGTCTTGTCAGGATTCAATCTCAATCTGTTAGCCGCCATCCATCCTCCAACCGCCTCCAAGCACTCACACAGGACCTTCACCGCCTTCACTGGTTCTGATTTAAAAGAGAGGTAGAGCTGGGTATCATCAGCATACTGATGGACACCCAGCCCAAACCCCCTGATGATCTCTCCCAGCGGCTGCATATAGATGTTAAAAAGCATGGGGGAGAGGACAGAACCCTGAGGCACCCCACAAGTGAGAGCCCAGGGGTCTGAACACTCATCCCCCACCACCACTTTCTGAACATGGCCCAGGAGGAAGGAGCGGAACCACTGCATGACAGTGCCCCCAGCTCCCAAGCCCTCTAGACGGTCCAGAAGGATGTTATGGTCGATGGTGTCAAAAGCCGCTGAGAGATCCAGCAGAACAAGGAAACAGCTCTTACCTTTGTCCCTAGCCCGCCGCAGATCATCGACCAGTGCGACCAAGGCAGTTTCAGTCCCATGATGAGGCCTGAATCCTGACTGGAAGGGATCCAAATGGTCCGCTTCTTCCAGGCGTGCCTGGAGTTGTTCCGCAACCACTCGCTCAATCACCTTGCCCAAGAATGGAAGATTTGAGACTGGGCGATAGTTGGCCATATTGGCCGGATCTAAAGATGGTTTTTTAAGAAGCGGTTTAATAACCGCCTCTTTCAGCGGGTCTGGGAAGGCTCCCTCATGGAGAGAAGCATTTACCAACCCGCGAAGCCCATCGCCCAGCCCTCTCAGGAAAGGCAGCATCATGTGCCTGACTTGGCACCAGCACTACTGCAGTTTGCTAAGAAGGGGAGAGGTGATGTGGCAGAGAGAGAGAGGTGCTGTGCGGATACACTGGTGGAAATGGTGCCTTGGTTCTGCTCATGCAGCTTCACAGAAGCATCTTCTCCACTGCCTGGCCCTCCTGCCCCCCAGTAGACAGCAGTGGCACTGGTCAGGCCAGGAGGACAGGTTTGTGCTGCCATTCCGGCCTTGCCAGCCATTCTGTGCTAGGGTATGCACAAATATAACTTCCTTCTGTGAAGCAAGACTGGCTTCACAATGCACTCAAAGAATATACCGTATTGGCCCAGATATAAGCCGCTCCCTTAAAATTCCGCAGGCACTCACACCTGTAAATGGCAAGTGTAGACGAAAATCTTACATGTACTAGACAAGACCCGCAAGTGGTTTATACACCTGATCATAGCACCGTAAATGCAAATAAAAAATCAATACTGCCCTGTAAAATATGGGGAAAGCAATGAATGACACTAGAATTAATTGCACAACAATCTCAAGCTCGCAAATCGGCAATAAAATATTTTTGTTTGTTCCGTTTTACCATATGTCTGTTTCAGCAGCCAAATCCTAAAAGGCAATTTTTGTAAGGTCACGAATTTAAGCCGCACTTTAACTTTTCATGGTCAAAATTTGGGGGAAAATGCAGCTTATTTTCAGGTCAATACGGTATTTAACTACGAGTCAAATGCTGATCTCAGTCATCTGCCTAACACACTCTCTCTCCGCCCCCCAACAAAGCACAAAACTTTATAAGGGCACTTTCACTTTATTTTTCAATGGAAGATGCTTTAAAAACATTTGTGAAACTGCTCCAGGGTTATTGGGGGGGGGGGAAGAGGATTCCAAGAACACAAGGATCAACCAACTTTTGCTCCACAGTGGATAAATTGGTTTTCTCCCCCCCCCCCAAGTTTGATCCTGGACAGGGAACTGGTCACTTCCACTATGCCTTAACAACTCACTGTGCACTCACATTTCTGCACCCCCCTCAGAATCTAATTATATTGAATGTATTTTATCAAGAACTAGTTTCTCCAGTGGGTTTTCTCTTTCTTGTTTTATTAAAATGCAAAACCAAGCATCAAACAAAATCATAACAGAAAGCAGAGACACAAAAAAGGTGCAGTGGTTTTTCAGCTCTCAATGCACTTTAAGCAGATCTTTCTCTGATCTTTGAACCCGTTATAATTTAGTTTGTTGAAATGTAGGTGTGCATAAATACTCCAACTCTGTGTCTCCAAATGCTTTCATTATAGCCTGAAGATATGTTTGTGTGTGACATTGAAGAACGGGACATCAGTGGTCCCCCACCACACAAGAAGCTAAAGAAGAGCCAGTGCACACCTCTCTTCATGAATGCTTACACCATGAGAGGTAGGCAGCAAGCAGCGCTATTGAAAAGTTAGCACTTCGTAAACACGAGTGTATTCTGCTTATAAAATGGAGATTTCTTCATTGAAACTGCAGCATAATTGGAACATGCCTTTACTACAGTACAATGCAATTCTTGCAGTAATTGCTATGACAGCTAAAACATCTTTCTTTTGTTGTTGTTGTTTAGTCGTTTAGTCGTGTCCGACTCTTCGTGACCCCATGGACCATAGCACGCCAGGCACTCCTGTCTTGCACTGCCTCCCGCAGTTTGGTCAAACTCATGTTCGTAGCTTCGAGAACACTGTCCAACCATCTTGTCCTCTGTCGCCCCCTTCTCCTAGTGCCCTCAATCTTTCCCAACATCAGGGTCTTTTCCAAGGATTCTTCTCTTCTCATGAGGTGGCCAAAGTATTGGAGCCTCAGCTTCACGATCTGTCCTTCCAGGGAGCACTCAGGGCTGATTTCCTTCAGAATGGATAGGTTTGATCTTCTTGCAGTTTGATCTTTCTTTTACTGATGGATTGATTTCATTTACTGTGTGAGTGTGTGTGTATACCTCCTTATAACAAGTTCTCTTGATGGCTTTTTGAAAAGGAATGATTCACAGAAGCTTCATTTGGCAACCACAAATATGTACCCCAATGGAGTCTCTCTTTTTTTGGGTTAACAATTACCACATTTTTAATATGGGCCTTCTGGCAGTTCCCTCCCCGCGAGAAGTGAGGTTACAGGGAACCAGGCAGAGGGCCTTTTCAGTAGTGGTGCCCACCCTGTGGAACGCCCTCCCATCAGATGTCAATGAAATAAACAGCTATCTGACTTTTAGAAGACATCTGAAGGCAGCCTTGTTTAGGGAAGTTTTTAATGTTTGATGTTTTGTCGCTTTTTAATATATTCTGTTGGGAGCCACCCAGAGTGGCTGAGGAAATCCAGCCAGATGGGCGGGGTATTTATTATTATTATTATTATTATTATTATTATTATTATTATTATTATATAATTCAGCCTCTCTGTATGTGCACAGAGTATGGCTGATTTACTAGTCTGCTGAGGGGGAAATCATAAGTGGCAGAATCGGAGCTGCCCAGTTGCCTCAGCTAGCAGTGGGCCAGTGAATGAGTGCCTCTTGGCCCTTCCCCTTACTTTCAATGTTTTGCTGCTGCTCATGTGTTGGCAGCTTATCCTCCCCTCCTCTCTGCCTCATTCTGAGGAAGACGGAGATGCATCCTGGGAGAGGTGGCTTCAGAGAATGCTTTCCCACTGTTTTTTTTGAGGGGAGGAGTGTTAGTAGACACCCTCTCTTACATAATTCCCAGCCATCCCAGAATAGAGGCAGCTCAGGCATTCTCCAGGGCCACCTGTCCCGCAATGCCTTGCTCTGAGAAAATACCACTTCTCTTCGTCAGAATGAGGTGTGCTGCTGCCATATTAGCAGTGGCAAGACATTAAAAGCGAGGAGGAGGAGGAGCACTTGGAAAGGAGTAGCAGAATGTTCAAAATCAGTGAACCTGTCTGCCACTTAGGCTGGGGAAGGAGGAGGCAAAGAAGCAGGAAGGTTTTGGAGAAAGGTTTTATTCTGTGTCTGTGGACAGGGGTCTGGGTGCTCTTGGTAGGAATGAATGCAGGGAGATGAAGGCTTAATTTTCTAGCTCAGTTCAAAATAAGACAAATTTTGACTGTGGGACTCTAGTCCTTATCCTTAGCACTAGACTACAGTCATACCTTGGAAGTCGAATGGAATCTGTTCCGGAGGTCCGTTCGGCTTCCAAAACGTTCGAAAACCAAACCACGGCTTCTGATTGGCTGCAGGAAGCTCCTGCAGTCAATCAGAAGCCGCGGAACGCCCGTTGGACGCTCGGCTTCCAAAAATAGTTCGCAAGCCGGAACAGTCACTTCCGGGTTTGCAACATTCAGGAGCGAAAACTCTTGGGAACTAAGCTGTTTGAAAACCAAGGTACGACTGTATAATCCTGAAAATATGTCTAGCACGATTAACAAGAGATCCAGTAAATCAGAATCTGCTCAAATTGTTGCTTGGCACCTTTGGAATGGGTGGAGGACCAGTTCAAAGGTTAAACTCAAAGGACTGGTTCTTTGTTAAATCAAAACAAAATCTTAGAGAAAGAGAAAAGAGAGGCAGCAGTTTGGGGTATTTCAGTCTTGATGGGGGGTTTGCATTTTTATTCTGAGAATGTATGCCTTCTGGGGATGTGTGTGTGTCGAATGTAATTAATACACCCTCAGGTGGAGAGTGTGGCTGCAGTCCAAGTAGAGAGAGATAATTTTCCAGATTATTATTTGCTTCCTTTTAAGTTTGTTCCCCGAGGAATACAAATGACTAGAAACTGTGAATATTGCCTCCATTTCCCACCTGTGCTACTTAGCTGGTACCTGCATGCTACTATCAGGCGGAGGGAGGGGTGCGGTGGGTGTGGGCCGCCCCGGGTATCATACACTGAGGAGGGTGACAAAATGCCGGGCTGCACTCACCGCGGGGCCTGCAGTGCGCCCGAGCCATGTGTCTCTCCTGGGAAAGATGCAGTGGCTTGGGTGCGCGCAGGCTCCACACAGCCCAAACAGTCCACCCACTGCCTCCCTCCCCCCCCCAGCTGTAGGGCAGCTGAGTGGGAGGAAGCAGGCAGACTCCGGAGGCCCTGTGGTGCGCCCCGCCCCTATGAGCGGCTTGGCCCGCCCCAGGTGCCCGAGCGGCTTCCTCCACCGCTGGCTATTATTAGTAATTAGTATTGGAAATGGGGAAAAGGTAGACACAGTTTTATTAAGAAAGATTGTAGTGGGGTGAAGCCACCCTTCCGGTATCCCTGCAACTTACCTGGAGGGGACAGGAGCAGAACTGGGTGATGACAAGCTTGGAGCAATGTGGACAAATTGACAGGAGCACCACACACCCTGTTGAATATTTGACACTACTCTCATTTTGACACACACACTTCCGTTTTCCCAATATTCAATGCCAGTGTTGGAATATATGGCACATTCTCTTGAGCTCTCGGCTACAAATGAGGGTTTTTAAAAAAAAAGTTTTGCTGATCTCTTGATAAAATACTACAGAGAAAGCATATAGGAAAATGTACAAATGCCCCCTTCATTGTTTTGTGGTGCGTAAGAAGCTGGCTGCATTGAGCTGGTGAAACTGAAGCAACCCATACATTTTCTCTGAGGATTACAGAGTGCAGTCTGCCATGCTTTCTGTTGATTTAAAGAAGTGAGTTGTTTTGTCTTTTAATTTCCCTTGTCCGTATTACCAAAAATATTTAGCGTAGGTCATAAGTTTATATACCAGGAACATATCAAGGAAAAAAGGAGCTGCGATTGAAGAGTGATGTATGAGTCATGTTTTTCATTAAAAATAAAACATAGAAGTTTTCCCTTTCATAGGAGCAGGAGCAGTAATCCATACTCACTCCAAAGCTGCTGTAATGGCCACACTTCTCTATCCTGGAAGAGAGTTTAAAATTACTCATCAGGAGATGATAAAAGGGATCAAGAAATGCACAGCAGGAGGCTATTTCAGGTAATTTCCCCTTGATAAGTTTTCAGGCTCGTGTCATAGTTTACCCTGATTTCAGAACAATCTCTCTTAATTCATATTTCAGATAATCTGTTTTTATGTGCAATGTGCAAATACTTCACTTTTTAAAAAAAGAATTTCTGCTGGTAATTTTCCAGAAAATATCCTATACAGTGGTGCCTCGCTAGACGAAATTAATTCGTTCCAGGACTCAATTTGTCCTACGAAAATTTTGTCTAGTGAGGCACCGTTTCCCATAGGAATGCATTAAAAGTCAATTAATGCGTTCCTATGGGCTCCGGGGGGAACTGGTGGTGGCGACGGTGCTTGTTCTCTTGGCTTGGGGAAGGCAGGCAGGCGCTTCCCCAAGCCAAGAGAGCAAGCACCGCTGCTGCCAACAACAGAGCCGGATCGGATGAAGCTTCAGAAGTTTCGTTGGATCCGACTCTGTCGGGCGGGGTGGGGGAAAGGCGAAGGAACGATCCTGCGCCTTCCCCCCACCGCTGCCAAGCCCCATGCCGGCGAGAAGTGGCGGCGGGGGAAGACCTTCTCCTGCCGCCCTCTCTTGCCTGCCTCCCCCGGCACTGAAGGCAACTTTGGAGACCTCCGAAGTTGCGTTCAGTGCCGGCTTTCCGCGGCAAGACGCGGCGGCGGGGGAAGGTCTTTCCCCGCCGCCACGTCTTGCTTGCCTCCCCCGGCACTGAAGGCAACTAGAAGGAGTCGGAGATAACGTTTGCGCATGGGTGTGTGCGGACTCCAGCCCACCGTGGCATCTACGGGACCGTGTACTGGCCCAAGCCACAAGAACTTTGTTGACCCCTGGTGTAGAGCTATCTAATAATTCCACAGAATCTCTGAGATCCCAGGTTGCTGTTAGTGTTATCCTTGGAAGAATTGGGTAAAGTGGGGTGGTAGATATTGTTTCAAATCCAAATTCCTATCGTCGTTGCATTTCCAACTACTTAGCACATTTCTTGCACATTAGTGTAAAATTATCTCCTAGTAACTAGGGTCTCTTGTGTCATTTTGTATACCAAATTCTAGCTTTGTAGCTAGTTTATGAAACATCTTAGTTCAGTAGCTTGATCATTTTGACACTGTAACTATAATTATTTAGTTGTACCTCTTACAACAACATTGTAAGGGAAGTAAACATTATTACTCCCATACTGCAGATTTGGGGGGACGTAGCATTAGATTGGCTTGCTTTAAGGCCATCTAGCGCATACATGGTAGAGGGAAGTTTCAAACTGGGACCTTCTGATTAATAAGTACGCCTGCAGTCCTAATCGTACTTCCCTGGGAGTAAGCCCCATTGAATTCAATCAGACTTTTTTCTGAGTGGACGTGGTTACAGTTGAACTGTAAGGCCCCATCGGCACTGTACATTTAAAGCAGTATTATACCACTTTAAACAGTCATGGCTTCACCCAAGTAATTTTGGGGACTGCAGTTCCCCTGAAAGTGATACAATTCCCAGAGTCCCATGGGAAAAGAGATTGATTGTTAAACTGCTCTGGGAATTGGAGCACTGTGAGGGGAATAGAGGCCTCCTAACAACTCTTTGCACCATAAACCCCATATTGCAGACTACAGTTCCCAAGATTCTTTGCGGGGGAAGCCCAAACAGTTTAAAGTAGTTTGATACTGCTTTAAATGTATAATGCAGAGGGGGGCCAACTATGCTACTTTGGTTTTCACTGCTAATGCCCCCCCCCCCCATTTTATGGAGGGCACATGCAAATACTTCCTTTCCAGAGTTTTTCTGGTAATCAAGATGGATTGAACTTACATGTACTGTATTTAACCTTTTTAGATCACGTGGAAGTATCCTAACAATCATGATACTTCTGCGAGTGAGAGATGCCCAATCATCTTTACATATAAGAGCGAGATAGACTTAGAGTCATATCTTATTTTAGAACAACAAAGTTCAAGCATATAAATTGTGGCATGTTTAATTTATTATTTCTGTCATGGTTCCAACAGTGTATAGCTAGTACCCTGCCAGTTTTAATTAACTTGATTTAAACAATGCCAGGTTATCTTAATCCCACTTTAGTATTCATAGAGCAAATTCCTGGGAGAGACAGGCTCCATCTTGCTCACAGTTGAGATTCTCAGAATATTATAGAACAATACGAATGATCTGCTAAGACTTCTAAGCAAACAATTACGCTAGGGAACAAAACATCAATTCTTGGAATTCACATGATATTTTTCTCTCCTCACTCCCTTCAAAATGAAAGAACTCAGGAGCACCCAACAAAACTGCTAAGTGGTGTGTTCTTTACACAATTAACTTCTGGAATTGACTTCACTAGTGTTCTAGGATGACCAGTGGCATAAGCAGACTTTAACCTGTTCCAAAAGTGTAGCATCACCTACCATATGCTGGTGATTAATAACAGGAGATTAATAATATTGTGCTGTTTGTCACAGCAGAGTGAAGTTACCAGAGTTGCTGCTGGTAAATGCTTAAGACAACTAAATGCAAAACACAGAACAATTGATAGAGTCTAGCCAAAGTTAAGAAGAGTTTCGACGTCTTTGAAATTGTTGACACTTGCAATGCAATCCTATGCATTTCTCCTCAGAAATAAGCGTCAGTGGGACTTGTTCCTAGATAAGTGTGTGGTGCACGGTTGCTGCCTTAAGTCATGTGGTTGGTCGTGCCCATTGGTACTCTGCACCCAAACACTACCATTTTCTGAGTGCCAATGGCATGATGAAGAAATGGAAACGTAGATAGGGAGATGTTTTCAAATGAATGTTTGTTTCAAAAAGTCCTTAGTACAAACAAGCTGTGATGTTCACTGTCTCTTTGATGATTTAGTTCCTCTTTCATTCACTTCTATGCTTTAGATCAGGCATCCCCAAATTGCGGCCCTCCAGATGTTTTGGCCTACAACTCCCATGATCCCTAGCTAACAGGACCAGTGGTCGGGGAATATGGGAATTGTAGTCCAAAACATCTGGAGGGCCGAAGTTTGGGGATGCCTGCTTTAGATCAAACTCTTCCTAATACCATGGTAACATGGTGCTGGCGTTGTCATTGTGTTACATGATTTAGGCTGCAATCCAGTACACACATAAACTGGGGAGCCTTTACAGAGTAGGCACTAAGCATCCAGAGCTCTGCTGCACGCAGCTGGTGGAGCAGAAGGTGGGGGGATCGTATTATGACCCAGCTCAGGCTTAATGCTGTTGCATGACAACAGTGACACTGGCTTGGGATCCAGCAGACGTGGGACCAACTCAGTCAATCCCCACCTCCAGAACACCCTGCATCCGGTTTTCCACTGGCGACTGCTGCTGCTAGGCATCCCGGCAGTGGTCCTCCTGTCTTCCTGCACCTTCAACTGATGGAAGGGGCAATGTACCACTGATGGCCAGCAGGAAGTCAGCTTAACCAGGAGAACTGGGTAGAAAGGATTGCTCTTCTGTGGGTATACCATTGCTGATTTTAATTCATTGATAACTACCTGGGCGGCTTTGTGGCAGAAAAGTGGGACACACTCCTCCATTGTCTCCTGAGACAGACGGATGCCAACCAGATTGCTTTGGACCAGCCTTTCCAGGTAGCAGAAGCACAATGCTAACCTGAAAAGGAACATGTGTCCCAATTTCATCATCTTTTCAGGTATGATGATACCTTAGTGGTTCCTATTGTCGAGAACACACCTGAAGAGAAGGACCTGAAGGAAAGAATGGCTCAGGCAATGGATGACTACCCAGACTCCTGTGCTGTGCTGGTCAGGCGTCATGGAGTCTATGTTTGGGGAGAAACTTGGGAAAAAGCCAAGACAATGTGAGTTCTTCTTTTTTGGCAATCACTCATAACCGAGTACAACTATGTGAGTACAACTATGAAGAAGCACAATGGTAGCCCTCCGCTGTTGCAAGCAAATACCACTGTATTTTACATTCCCGAGGGTACTAGAGAATACATGTTGCTTTCAGGTGAAGCTATCGCCACTTCTGCTTCACCTGTGTCTTTATATATGAGGACAGCCCTCATACACTCAGATTACCAAAAGTGAAGATCCCTTTTGCAAATATTTTCAAAAGCCTTCGCATGTTTTGCAGATCTTAGCACAGACTTGGGAGCTAAGCATAATTTTATATATATATATATATATATATATATATATATATATAAACTTCTTCTGGTCTTGTTGCTATTTATGATTACGTTTCTAATGTGAGGAAAGTCATTACCAAGATAATGTTGTATAAGAAAAAACACACAAAATTCATATTGCTACAATTGGTGCTAAATCACATAGCAAGATGCCAGCTTCTTTCGTTTTGTCTTTTAGGTGTGAATGTTATGACTACCTTTTTGATATTGCGGTACAAATGAAGCAACATGGACTTGATCCTACTGCAGTTCCAAAGGAAGAAAATGGGATCGTTTAATAACTCAATATCTCTTACCAAAATGACACTAATATTGCAGTGAAATATCAACCCTAAAATAGGTTTTAGGGTTCATGCCCAAGCAACTTTTAACGTTTTGCACAATATGTGCTTATTGGTTTTAGTGAAATATTGTTGCTAAATACAGACCATTTTATGCTGTTTGTTAAAATCCTGAAGGATGCCCAAGCTGGATTCCCAGTTGTGCATATTAAAGGATCTGGGACTTCCTTTTCCCTTTACTTTCACAGTACAACTGGCATGTTTCTTTAGGATTTTCCTTGTGCCTCATATTCTCTATCATAATAGCATGATCAAAATGCAAAGGTCTTACAACTTTTCAAATTATTGTAAGGTCGCATTTTGAAAGCCTAGCATGGCACTAAATGGAAAAGTTCTTTAAAACAGCTTTAAACTAAATCAACAGAGAGTCTATCTCTGGAAAAGCTAGATAGTGTTGAAAGAGTGCTACGTATAAAAGTACGCCAAAATGAGAACATTAGCCTTTTCTCTTTGAAAAGTGTAGTAGTAATTATCTTTTGCACTATCCTCTTTTCCTCAGCAACCCCTAGGTTACAATAGATTTTCTCTTGGTTAATTTTAGTGGATGCCTTCTTTGTAAGTTGAGCAGAAGAGAAAATGTATGTATCAAAAATTATAATATTTGAAGTAGAAATGAGAATCAGATATGTGAAAGTACATGGTGACTTTCTTTTTTATATAATTTTATTCATAATTTCCATTTTATGTACAAATGTACAATTATTCAACAATCGTTCTAACATTTCAAACTTCAACTCTCTTCCCCCTCTTTCTGCAGTTCTTTGCATTTATTTTCATCATTTCCTGCATACTCCAAATTAACTTTTTATTTTATTCATCTATTCTCATATCTATCTCATAAACATTTTTGAAGCCGCAGGTTTTTACAATAATCCTACCAATGTCTTGAGTTGTTTACAGTTTGTTTGTAAATACTCAATAAAACATTTCCATTCCTTTCTACAAGGTTTATTGTCTTTATTTCTTATTCTTCCAGTACAGTAAATATAGTGTTGTGGATAAAACAGCACATATCATTACTTTATCATTTCGGTTACATAACTATCTTGGATAATATTGCCAAATTATTTAATCCTCTTTAGAAACAATACTGTTTTCAAGGAAAATTTAATTCTGTAATATTAATAAGGTAGATATTGTGCCAAGTTTCTTTCAGTATGGCTTACGCCCTGTGTAATTTTACTAATGGGACTTGATTACAGAAGCTTTGAATTCTACAAGCGGGTGGTTTATAAGAGCAGTTTCTGTGTGACTAGAATCTATGCTGTTCCTGAATGATTTCTTTAAAAGGCCAGGGGTTTCCTTGTCTCTACAGAGCTGCCCTTAAATCTGAATCAAACACTGGGCTTGAGGTGGTAAATAAGGCACTACAAGAGTCATAGGCAAACTTGGCCCTCCAGATGTTTTGGGACTACAACTCCCATCATCCCTAGCTAACAGGACCAGTGGTCAGGGATGATGGGAGTTGTAGTCCCAAAACATCTGGAGGGCCGTGTTCGCCTATGCCTGCACTACACCCTTTTAAATTAAGCACATATTGGTATCAAATAGCTTCCATGATACAGTTAACACCTGAAGATTTCATGCAGGATGGAGATACAAGGAAGAGAATATTTCCACACTTCCATCAGCTAAAGGTCCACCTGTGTCAGGATTCAGGGAATCAGCTTCCTCCCCCGTGGCAGTAAAGAAGATCAAACGAAAGGAACATCTTACCAGTTAGATTCTTTTGTAATCACAGTGAGAGACAAAAGAAAATGTCTCCCCAGAAATGGCGGTGCTCCCAATTAAGGCTCACACCCCATCCCTCCCTATTAATCTATGTCACTCCTACATCTTGAAATCTGAATGTGTACACTCTGCGCTTTCTGTTCTGAGACTTTCTGAGCTGTTCTCGACCTTGGGAAGGGCAGTGGAGAAATGCTGTCCAATGATTGTTCCCCATCCAGTATTTCCCAGCTTCTGCCTTCTGAACTATGCCCCTCTGCAAAATAACTGTTCCAAATCTACACTGTCCTCCTTTTCCTGGGAAAATTCAGGATTGGGGGACGGGGTGGTTCCCACCATTCCTCCTCAGCACGGTCCCAGACAACCAGTCAGTAAGATCTTGAAGCGATTCTAGAAAAATTTCTAGGTATGGTGAAACGTCAAGGGAGCAGATGTTTCACATTATACTTTGGTATCATTTGCCTCTTGTGGCTCAGTACTGCTTACAGTGACTGGCAGCAGGTTTCTAGGATTTCTTACAAGAGTTTCTCCCAGTCCTACATGGAAATGCCTGGGATTGAACCCAGTACCTTCTGCCTTTTTCCCCAGAGGATGGTTTTGTACACTCAAGACATTGTCTTTGCCTGTCAGATATTGCAAGAGGGTTGTCTTAGCTGCACCCTGTTTGGACAACTGTTTCAACGTCAGTGTTGCTGAACTATTAGGCTAGTTGTTGGCTCTCTGCCTTTCATGGTTTTAGGTGTCACAAAAGGCTCATAGAGACACTTCAGACCTATCCTGTGCACTCAGATCCATTCAGCACTATAGACACAAATATATGAAGAACCGGTTAGACACACCACAGGCCTTATTACTCCTAATAAACAGTGTTCCAAGTTTTGTTTCAGGGTGCTAGAGAAGTGAAAGTTATAACCAGCTTACATTTTCATTCTTGCTTCACTTGTGTATTTATGAGTAGATCCACTTTTGAGTTCTCAGAGTATACTTAAAAAGCAGTTCTAGACACCACCTTGCTGAAGTCCTCAAAACCTACATGCCTTTCCTTTCCTGTCTAGTCTGAATTGAAAGTGTCAGGTTGAAGGTAACTGAAGTTAGCATTAATGACTGGTGCAAAGTCAATGCGAAAGCATCAGTATTTATCAGTTGCTCATATAATTAAAAGTACCTGCTTTCACTCATCTTCTCAAGGATTGCACGCCAATCACAGGCAACTATATGGTCAATTTAATACAGCTGTAAAGGCTATAATAATAATTTATTATTTGTACGCCAGCCACTCTGGACGGCTCCCAACAGAACACCAATATCAATAATAAAAAACCAACAACATCAAACATTAAAAACTTCCCTAAACAGGGCTCCCTTCAGATGTCTTCTAAAAGTTGTTTATTTCCTTCACATCTGAAGAGGGAGTTCCACAGGGCAGGTGCCACTACCGAGAAGGCCCTCTGTCTGGTTTCCTGTAACCTCACTTCTTGCAGGGAGGGAACTGCCAGAAGGCCCTCGGAAATGGACCTCAGGGTCCAGGCCTGACAATGGGGGTGGAGATGCTCCTTCAGGTATACTGGGCTGAGACTACCTTTATAACATCTCACAAGGTAGGATTCCACCAGGCTTACCAACTAGTATGAATTTTTTAAAATATTTTGAACAAGTCCAAGTTAAACTAATCAATAGTTCTGACAGTGGGAGTGGATCAGGCTGCATAATCTGTGAATGCTTGGGTAGAGCTTAATACAGGCATCCCCACACTTCGGCCCTCCAGATGTTTTGGACTACAATTCCCATCTTCCCCAATCACTGGTCCTGTTAGCTAGGGATCATGGGAGTTGTAGGCCAAAACATCTGGAGGGCCGCAGTTTGGGGGTGCCTGGCTTAATACCTTGTTTTATGATAAATTGCAGGTGTTGAATTTAAAAGCTGCTCTACCCATTTCCAGCACATCTTAAAAAACAAAATGGGCATTTTGTCACAATTTTTTTTCTAAGAAACATCCCACCTAGGTACACCTTAACTGATCATAGTATTACAAAATGATTTGTCTTAAATATATATGACTGTACAGTGGTACCTCGGTTTACGAACTTAATCCGTTCCGGAAGTCCGTTCTTAAACCGAAACCGTTCTTAAACCAAGGCACACTTTCCCTAATGAGGCCTCCCGCTGCCAATGCCCTTCCACTGCTTGGATTCCGTTCTTAGACCGAGGTAAAGTTCTCAAACCAGGACACTATTTCCGGTTTTGTGGAGTTTGTAAACCGAATCGTTCTTAAACTGGACTGTTCTTAAACCGAGGTACCACTGTATGTTCCATTGACAAGAAATGGTCAACAGGTAGTAATTTTATTGCAGAGATAGGGAACCACTTACCCTCCAACTCCCCTCATTCCTGATAACTGGGCATGCGGGCTGGGGCCAATGGGAGTTTGAATCCTACACAGCTCCACCCCTGTTCCACTATGTTAAAAATTAACTTGCAAACCGTAGTAAAGGGTGTGTGTATGTGTGAATGCTGATAAAATTCTTAATCTTCAATCCTATATATTGTGTAACCTTTTTTTTGCTGTTTGGGGTTTCTTCAAATCAAAACCAATAAACTGGATAAATAGGGTATTGGAATTTGCTGTAAAATGGAAAATGATTTAACTTTATTTTAAAAAAGAAACTGGATAAAATATTTCATGCGCTCTAGTCTCAAATCTTCTGCAGAAAGACTATAATGAGAATGCCTGTCTGTCATTCACCATCACTTTTTAATAAACAATCTTCAAAAACTGAGAGACTTCGCCAACCCCAATTGCATTGTTGTTCCGCAGCTCTGATGCCTCCTTAGAAGCTGATGTCTCGGGCATTTAGAGCAACACAATGGTAAAGCTTATAATCTTCAGAAACCTGCTCAACAAGAATGGTAACCGCAAAGGGTAGTGTAACCCTTGAATTAGTGGCCTTTTAAAAAAATCAGGGTGGTACATTGTTAATTATAAATCTACCATATTCTTTATAAAGCGAAGAGGCAGGCTTATGATTAAAGTAAACATAACTCAAGGATCTTATTCCCAGCTACCCACATTGATTTAGGATGTCGGTCTAAAAGTGCCCTTGAAAATGTATCTTCTGAACTGCTGAAAGGTGCTGAGCTAGCGCATTGGAATGCCTGCATATTCTGCCAAAATAAGCACTCGAGGTGTGGCTAATGCCCAATTCATACATTACCACTGTGGCCTGGCTCCCCATGAGAAACTGCTTCCATATGATTGGATCTCCATCTCACAGCAGTAGTTACGCCTTATGTAAATATGCAGAAATTACTATTATTAATTACTATGCACCTAATTTTTTTCTAAGCCCTGAACAGAAATTTAGAAGAATTTTTAAATCCTAAAATGCTGGAAGACTCAGTCTAATAAACATGTACCGTAATAAAAAGAAAAATGAATGGGGAGAGGCAAGGCAAGGCAAGGCAAAGCAAGGCAAGGCATCAAAGACAGATACTAATTCTTGAAGTGACATACCGTAATCTCAACAACATCATCTGATCTGGACAGATGGGACTAACTGTTAGCAAATCACTAACTGCCTTTAAGGACACATACACAGCCTTGCCCTCTGGCCAGGAGCAGAAGCCAGAGACTGCTTTACTTCAGCTTTGCGGTTCCAGCTGGTATATAGATTCCAATGTTCTTTCTGGCAGGGAAGGGGAAGAAGGTCCCTAAATTCAATCCCCAGCATCTCCAGGTAAGAATGTCTAAAACCTCTGGAGATATAGGCAATAATCAGCTAGACTGATCAATGGCCTGACTCACTTTAAAGCAGATTCTTACAATCCCAAGATTCCTGCAGCTATTCCTTTTCTGATGGGCCCATGCTGTTTTTCTTCTAACTGTGGTTTCCTTCCTGGGAGGTAGGGAGTGCAATCTCTTAGTAGTACATGGTCCTCCAGCTGGTAGCAGAAGCATCTTAGTGTGTTTCCCTTTGGCTGAGAACTGCCAGAGCATCATAAAAAAGGAGCCTCCTAGCTAGGGATGGGATAATCTTTTAACTTCAGCTCCTCTTTTTCCCAATCCTAAATTCAGTTTCCACATCAGTTTGCTTTTTTTAAAAAAAAAAAATCTCATGAATAGGGTTGCCAGACTCAATAGTGGACAGGACTTCTGTGCTTTTAATTGCCCTGCTCTCTTTTGAGTCTGGAAACCTTAAAGAGAAACCAACAGACCCTTCGCATGGAAATTAAACAAAGGGTCTGCTGGTTTCTCTTTAAGGTTTCCAGACTCAAAAGAGAGCAGGGCAATTAAAGGCACAGAAGTCCTGTGCACTATTGAGTCTGGCAACTCTACTCATGAAAACCCACCCTATTAGTGCAAATTTCTTCTAACATCTTGTTTGCAATCGTGACTCATATGCACATTTTTTTGCAAACCATTTCCCCCTAATACAATGCATTTTAATGTTATTTTCACAGATGTTAACAAGATGCAAGACAACTATAAATTCGGTGTAATTGTGAGATCAACAATTCAGCTTGGGAACAATGATTTTTAGAAAAATAAAATTTGACACATTCAAATTACATGAATATGCCCTAAATGAGCTACAGTTCATTTTCAAGATTTGATATGATTTAAATTTGATGCTTTTACTGGTATATTGTGTTAATTTTGCTACATAATTTTGTATGCTGCCTTCTGAGGGCAGTGTGACCTGAAAGGCAGTTAATCTGTCTTTAAACAAACAAATAAAACCTGCATCTTCAGACAGGCCTCCAAGAATAGCTTACGAGCTGTCTCAGGTTAACATCCAATTTGAAGAGGAATGTCTGCATAAAGGCCTTAGTTATGTAACCCTTACTTTGAAGGGGGGGGGGGAAGTGTAGGAAGTCACGTAGAAGAAATAAGATGCTACTCTTTTGCCCAAAGATGCAGTCCTCACTAGCTCACTGTCTCAAGCTGTTATCACAAGCCAGCACAAATATATCATTGATCCACACTCTCCAAGCTATAGTCAAGATTCTGGGCAAATATCCCCACCCCTCAATGTTCATGGGAAATGCATGATGTGAATACCAATAACACCAGTTCCGTCAGTTTTACAGAGTTAATTCTCCATGCACTCAGTGGTTTTGGGGAAAGCATCCCCACACAGTCTCAAGTATTTGAAGAACAGCAGAATTAAGTTGCAATCCTGTACATTGGGGTTGGCAAACCTTTTTTGGGCATTGATCCATGCTTTAGACTCCCTGAGCTGTATGTCAAAGTGGGAATGGCCAAAGTGTAAAAGCAGGCATGGTGACATTTCTCAAGATCACTTTCCAAAAGGCCTTCTCATCAGCTTTATGTATTTCATATATTTTAAAACATTTTAAGATTTTAAAACATTTTAAACATTTATTATCCATTCTTAAACTCAGTTAGAATCCTTTTTTCTTAATAGCCGTTTGACACTTTTGGGGGAGACACTAATATCATTTGGCATCATGTCATCACAGTGACTAAGTTAAAATGCTGCCCATATTTGGGGGGGGGGATCTACGGGAGAGCTGCCATAAACCTTAGGAGGAGGAAGATATGGCCCATAGGTCACAGGTTAGTTGCCCTTCTGTACACATCTCATTGTATTTAAAGAGACTCACCTCTGAGTAGACTTGCACAGAAGTGAACTGTTAGTGTCTTGTACAAGTTCTTATGTAACGAACTCTTCCTTTCCTACCTTCTTCAGAATGACACCTTTCAAATTAATGATCTCTCCCTCCCTCCCTCCCTCCCCTCTCCCTCTCCCTCCCTCCCCCCCCCCTCTCTCTCTCTCTCACACACACACACACACATTTTGCAGTTTTGAAAACATTTACTTGTTTTCATGGGTGTACCCAGCGAGGGGCAGGGGGGCAGCTGCCCCCCCTAGAAGCAATAAATAAATAAATGGTTATAAAGTGATGAAATGAAACAAAATTAGATAGGGCAATGGTGAATAATCAGTTTTTTACCACACTGAAATGGTGTAAAAACCGAGAAGTATCTAGAGCCACCTAGCAGCTGGTAGAGGAATCTATGTCAGCCAGCCATTGGGATTCAAGGGAGGGAGAGGTCTCTAGCGGCTCTAGCAGAGAGAAGAGGGAATCTTCTAGAGGGGTCTAGTGAGTTCCGTGTCACTAAACTGAGCCACCCGCTATTAGTTTACCTTCTTATTTACATTTAGAAGACATCGAGGGTGCCTAAATGGATATAAGAAACTGGTTCCAAAAAGGTAAGTTAAGTAATTTCTGTAGAAAATTAAATTTTAAAGGGTAAAGACCTGGCTCAGAAGTACAATGGGAGAGGACAGACTGCCTGGGTTGTGTTTGATGAGCGTCCATCGGAAATTCTTCAAGGAAAATCAGGACTGGATTGAAATGAAAGTTTTGAACAAGTTTTCTTCAAACCCAAGAAAAATTATATTAGTATAAGACATGTAACTAGAATAATTTTTTTCCAAGCAAATAATTGTAATAACTACCGTAATAAAGCACTGCTATAATTATATATAATTTTCTTAAAATTTTGGTTTCATTCTCCTTTTCTGTGCTGAAATGTCACAACCTGCACGACCATGGCTTGCCCCCCTCCCTAGTTTTGATCCTGGGTACGGCCCTGCTTGTTTTGTCCTGTATAAGTGGCCACCAGAAACAAGAATGCACACCAAGTTCATTGAATTTATTAAGTCATCACACCAAATCATAAACTAGGGGGTATTTAAGCACTAGTCTATAGTATCAACATTTTCAATTGACTTTCTTATAGGCAGCAGATCAACAAAGAATGGCATGCACACAACTGTGTCAGTATAGTCCATGAGATCCTCATATTTACATGAGCAGTTTTCCAGCACAGGATCCTCTGAGGGGGTGATGCTGTGATAGCAGGGAAGGAGAAGGAAGAAGGCACAACAACAAATCTTTATTACGTTTAAAGACCAGAGAAGAACAACAACAATTTTATTATTTATACCCTGCCCATCTGACTGGGTTGCCCCAGCCACTCTGGGCAGCTTCCATCATAAACGTATAAAAATATAATAAAACACTTAACATAAAAAACCTTTCCTGTGTCTTCTAAAGGTTGTATAGTTACTTACCTCATTGGCTCAGGGCTTCACCAAATTTGTCGCCTCTGTTGATCTGCCCACTTTTGCCTCTGGCCATACCCATCACAGGGCAAAACCCCCAAACTTTCCCAGTGAGGGATGTGACCCACAGGCTGAAAAAGTTCCCAGCCCCAGCATATAGGATTTCAACCTCGGTTCCTTTGACCAGAAGAGGATGAGAAAAATTAATTGTGCTAGAAAGTATATTGTTGCTCCATACCTCCAGCGCCTTATGCAGTAGTGGGGCACCATGTACTTTGTGCATGAACACATTCACAAGGATTGACTATAGATTCATGTAAAAGATTTGCATAATAATGAATTATGGAAATATGGAACAGGGAGCTGAAACCTAGGGATCAGCATGTAAAGCTCTGAGGGTCAAATTCAGCTAAGGCAAAAGGGAGGCATCAACAGCTAAGAACTTACTCTGAGAAAATGGGGGCAGACTTCTGTTTCTGAAACAACCACAGACCCTCTTCCTCTATCTTGATTAAAATTAGTTGCTGGGCAGAGAAATGAACTTTTAAGGATTTTATACTGAGGGAGAAATCTGGCCATTTGCATGAACACTGTCATAACTATGACTAGTTTCCTGTAAAAGATTTGCATAATCATGATCTGGGAAGAGCCAGGGAAAACCTGGAGGATTGTTTGGTTGCCAAGCCCCAAATGTAATTTATATGAGTGAAAGCTTTTTATTAGTCAGTACCTCAAAATCCTGAGTAATGTAAGACTGTGCTGCAGCAACCGGGTCATGCTCCTCCTAGATAAGTCACTATCCACAAAGAAATACCAAAGGATTACTATAAATTTGCCTCCACAATGGGTGCATTTTAAGCCATTCAGTAAAAAATCCAATCCTTTTGGGGTGTTACTTATCTCAAATGCCATAATTTGTGCTGTAATATTTTCTTGGGTCAAAGCGCTATTATGTGGATCAGCCGTCAGGTTACAATGACTTTGGATATGCCTCTCATGCTACAAAAATAAAAATGCCTGTCTACACCTACAAAGGTTCTAGCCAAAAAATGAAACAATAAAATTTCACAACATGGCTAGGTGTGTTTTACTCAGTTTGTCTGTAAATAGAGGAGTGCCAATGTAGGAGTATAATAAAGAGCGACTCAAAGGGGTGGGGGGTGGGGAGAAATACATTAGTAATTAATGACTTCACTTAAATGCATGTGAACCCTTCCTATTAAAAATCTGAAGCACTGGCAGTGGCAGTGACCATTTTGAATCAATATAACTTCTCAAACCAAGAAACATCACTGGCAAAAATAAGAGTTTATGACTAAGAATTATCCATGAAAGCTGAGACCAGCCTGTAGGAGAAACACTTTTGCTGCGAGAGCAGATATAGAGGATGGTTCCTTCCCAGAACCACCTCGGGGCTGAGCTTTTTGGTTTTGTTGATGAACATCAGTGGATGAGGACAAAAATGTAGCTTCTTGATTGTCTACAACAGGTATGGGGAAATTTTGGCCTTCCAGTTGTTGCTACTCTACATGTCCCATCATCCCTAGTTGTTGCTCATGCTTGGGCCGATGGTGCTATAACTCAGCTACAGCTGGTGGTCCAGAGATTCTCCACATCTGGTCTATAAGCTTTGCATGAGGAAGGTGTCATGGTAAAAAAAACCCTTGGCTTCTCCCATGGTATAGGTGAGGGGAGCACATCTCCAGGACTTTTTTTAAAGAACAAGAACAATGACTGATGGATTCTCCCTGCCCCGACGTGTGAATGAGGGGATAATGAGGCTTTCAAGTTGGTTTGCGACAAATTCGGAGAATGAAGACAACAATCAAGCCGACTCCTATTTCATGCGAGCAATTTAAATGATAACACGTCTTTGCAAAATTGTTTGCATTTCTAATTAAAGCCTAAGGGGTTGTGCTTCAGCTTTCTAGATCTTTCGCTAATGCTGATTTTGTTTCGCAACTTGAACCTATAGAAGTCAGAAGTAAGGGCCACTGAGTTTATGGATATAATCAGTTAAGACAGCTGCCTGCATGTTTGTACTCTCCTTGGAGGCATGGCTATGGAGGGCTGTCATGATGACTTCCACTTCATAATCTGCCCATTAGGGACAAAAACACTGTTTTTCTTCAATTAAAAGGATGGGGTAGTACAGGCATTCCCAAACTGCGGCCCTCCAGTTGTTTTGGCCTACAACTCCCATGATCCCTAGCTAACAGGACCAGTAGTCAGGGATGATGGGAATTGTAGTCCAAAACATCCGGAGGGCCGAAGTTTGGGGATGCCTGGGGTAGTAGGTGAGTGAAAGACTGAAATTCTGGAGAACCACTGCAAACAAAGATGGTAATACTTTGCTAGATGAACTAGCAGTCTGGCTTGCTATAGGTAGCTTGCTATGTTCCTGGTGTCTGAAGACACAGAAGGTCCAAGAAGCAGCTATTCAGCATTGATCATGGCGGAAGATGTTTCCACTGGGTCCAGTGTGAGCCCCAGGATGGCAAGCAGATGCTTTCTACTGGCACACAGAGGGCTAGTGCTTGCAGAGAGGCATGGGGCATTTTCACAGACGTTCATCTCGAGTCTTTCATACATTGTCAAGTGAAACACAAATCAGAAAAGAGAAATTTGCAATCAAATGAGCATTCTCACTGATCTTACTTCACACATGTGAGTTGCAGGGGAACGAAACACAGGGTGCTTATTTAAAACAGCTATGGGAGGTTTGTGTGTTGCTGAAAAAAGTTCTGTTGAGTTGAGCTGAGTTAGACAATTCGTACTGTGGAGGTCAAGATAATCTGCATGGCTCCCTCCTTTATCTGCACTGTGAGGTAACTGCACTGTGAAATATAGTGACTGGCCCAAACTCACCCAATCTGTAAATCGAAGGACATAAATTTTAACCCAGATCCCCCAGACTAAGTTCAACACTGATTTCCTCCAAAACCATGACGAGAACTGCCAGGCCCAGAAATCCTGGATCTGATGAAATTGTGGAGTAAGGAGTACCTTTTAAACACTGTCCCTAAGGCCAACTCCAATCAAGCCTACACAATTTATTCTAGGGTAAGAGGTGCACAGCTAATAGAGAAAACATTGCCCACTCTCTGCACCCCTTCATGGCTCCTGTCTCTTCAATAGCTTCACAACATGTGGAAATTCAGCTGGTGAAGCTTTCACCACCATGACAAAAATGGACTATCTTGCTGCAAAGCATATGCTGAATATGTGGGAAGCTTTCGTGGCAATCCAGCTATAACTGAAGCATATTCTTCAGGATTGGGACCTCAAGAGGGAAAGCTTTATGTGTGATGGGGGCGGGAAACATGTGAGTACTGTTTTCTGAGTGTATAAACTGCCTGTATTCTGCAAGTGCGCGTTTGGTGAAAACAGTGAATGGATCCTCGAAAAGGAGATATAAAAGTAATTTAAGAAATGTTTAGCTTTCCAAATTTACACATTTTCACTATAGTTAGAAGTGGTCTACTTCTGGCTCCTTTTCTGAGAACGCTGATAGATGAATTCCTCAGTCATTTACTTTGGCAGATCCCTCATTTTTTTCATGCCAGTCACACACCCTAAAATTTGCATTTATAATCCCTTTCTGGAATAACAAAAGTTGCTGCAGAAACATGTCTATAAGGATGCTCTTCTGCTACATAGTATTTATATGGTAAGTTCCATGGCAATGACCAGCAAGCCACAGTGCTAAAATACTGGTTATGGCAAAGGGTGTATTCATTTCATCATATATTTTATTAATGTTTCTAGGGGGGGGGGGATTCTCTTTCCTCGCACTGAAAGCCAGAACAAATTTTGCTTTTGTCATGAGCTCTATTTTATTCAGCTGGATTTGACTGTAAGTTAACTATGCCTTTATGGCTATAAGGAGCGTTTTGGGATGCACCAACCAAGTTGTGACTGTATTAGGCATGTTCTAAATACTAATTTGTACACACACACACACGTTTATCATCTAAAAACCCAGATAATGTGTCTTTGAAGACTTGGTAAGGAAACATATGGTATATAGCAATATCAGAAAAAATACTTTCTCCACACATATGTTACTACTAAAAGCACAGCCACAGCATTTTAGTGTTGTGTGGTGGGACATTATTCAATATACAATGGGCACTGGAGAATACGAGACACTACCAGAAGTGGTGAAAAAGTTGTGGCTGGGTGATTTATTCAGATATGGACAATATGAACCACAATGTAAGATCTAGATAAGATGTACAGTATATGTGAGAGATACCATATTATTTGAATCAACCCCATAATGGTTTTGTGGCTATAGATAGATTTTGTATTTCATTTCCAGACATTTAGCTTTTCGTTTCTGTTTACTGTTATTGCTATCCTCATGCATGAAAACAATAAATAATAAAAAAGCAAATCATGTTCATCACTTGATGAGTGTAACATCAAAGATGTGTTCAGGCATTTACCTGAACACTCCAATGGGTCAGAGCATTGGAACGTGTGTGCAGGCAAACCCCAATTTTTTACGGAAAAGGACACGTAAGAAATCCTCTAAATAAATAAATGTCTTCAAGGTGCGCTTTTTTTAAAAGCACATGTGTCAAAACAATGTTTCATACGGTTATGAGACACAACAAAATAATGCTGCAAAAAATTCTCATGAATGTGTGGAATATGACTGCTGAAAAACAATTTTCGTTCAGTCAATCAATCTTTATTATGGTCAAAGACCAGACAGCAACACTTTGTATTATTTCTCAATAAATATGCAATTAAGATTCACCTTGTGGTATTTTAAAAGTGTGGGTGTGCTGTGTGCTGCACTCCTCACTGTGTTACATAATGCTAGTGCTGTATATGGCACGGTATATCTCAGGAGGATCGCAAACATTCATGCAGACAGAGAGACGCTCCACTTAGCTGTCTCAGCAAAAGAGAACAATTGGCATGGAAAATAAATTACTGGCACACAAAAAGGCAAATGGGGAGCAAAGAATCTACGCATGACTTTGGAGCACGTCAAGTGTGTAGGAGCTATCCATTAGCAAATGCTTCCTTTCTTCTGGAAACCCCCAAAAAGCTGCTAGCTAGCAGAGGAATCGCACAGCAAGGCAGTTCAGTTGCTGCTTTTCTAATGAGCAAATGATCAATAATTCCTCTAAGTTAACACAGAGCCACCGTGAGAGCTAAACTAGATGTAACTTTGAGTCTGCATACACACCATTCGTTTAAAGCACACCTAAGGCATATCCATCCACTACAAGAATACTTTGTTGTTGTTCAGTCGTTTAGTCGTGTCCGACTCTTCGGGACTCCATGGACCATAGCACGCCAGGCACTCCTGTCTTCCACTGCCTCCCACAGTTTGGTCAAACTCATGTTCGTAGCTTCGAGAACACTGTCCAACCATCTCGTCCTCTGTCGTCCCCTTCTCCTAGTGCCCTCAATCTTTCCCAGCATCAGGGTCTTTTCCAAGGATTCTTCTCTTCTCATGAGGTGGCCAAAGTATTGGAGCCTCAGCTTCACAATCTGTCCTTCCAGGGAGCACTCAGGGCTGATTTCCTTCAGAATGGATAGGTTTGATCTTCTTGCAGTCCATGGGAATACTAGGAACTGTGATTTATCCCTCACAGAGTTACAGTTCCTAGCACCCTTAACAAACTCTAGTTCCCAAGATTATTTTTTCCCTTTTGGGGGATGGGTGTGTTTTAAATGGATTGTGTAGACTCAGCTTTAGTGAATGCAATTAACACACCTTTTTATATAAAAAAATACATGCATTTTAAAAATGTATTTTTATTAACTTTTGTATTTCATTTTCATTTTCAAGCTTTATTTGTTTTAAGATAGGTTGTACACTGCTTAGAGATCTCCCCCTACCCTAAAAGAAAAGTAAAGCAGTACAGGAAATTAACAAAAGAAATACAGTAATATAAATAGCCTCTGGGGCCCTAAGCAGCATCAGAACTGAAATTGGTGGGGAAGGAAAGTTTAACCCACCCACCAGGGAGGGAAGCTGTTCTGATGCAAATAGCAGCTTCAGAGGATCAGTTTTCATTGGGACTATGGACTTCTGGTCTACCTCCAGCACTGATCGGCGATGAATCCTCAAGCTCCGAGGTTCCTGGCGCTGTGAGGGAGAGGGAGAGCTGCGAGAGCACTGCGGCCCCCCCCAAAGAACCCCAGCTTGAGTTTTCTGGGGGCATGAGAGCTCGGCTACGCCCAAAGGTGACTCCTCGGCTCACTGGCAAGCTCTCTTTGATAGCTCCGAGTTAGAGCAGAGTTGCAGTCGTGGGCGCAATTTTCGAGACTACTGCTACTCTCACAGAGCAAAGCTCCGAGCGGCAGCAGAGGACAGTGGATTTTTTTAAAAAAAATGATTTGGAAGACATTGGACACCATGAGTAATAGAAAGATTTTTTTAAAAAAAAATCAATTGAAAAGAATTGGCCACGGGAGGAGATTCAAACAGGAAGTTGGTCTCCCCCATTGAGAGAACGGCAATGCAGTTAACTTGCCTGCAGCCAGAGAGTTTGACAGGACTTTAACAACTTCCAAGGATTGGACTTAAAACCTTCCCCCTGAGGGCAGGGTAAAGGGGAGAAGGATTGACAACATTAAAATCCCTGTAATTTTTTAAATTTGGACTGGGGGAAGCCCCCCTGGAACTGGAGTCGGGTCCCTGGAGGGATCAGCCAGCCGCCATTATGACATCACAATAGGAAGGAATTTGTTTACCTCTTTGAGGCTGAGAACTGTTAACTTTGAAGAGAGAGCAAATATAAGGCTGTGTACAAGAAGTTTGATAATGCTATTTTCAGAAATGGACACAATATTTTTAAAATATGAATAAGAATTAAAAATGAGAGTTGAGAACCAGATAGGACGTAAACTTTGTTTTTGAGGTTTGGAAATACGAACAGCGCCACTTCCTGCATTGTAATCTCTGCAGCTCCCATGGAATTTGAGACAAACAGGATGTCAGTAGACACAACATCATCTGGCTTTTTAGACTTTGTGGATTATCAAAAACTCCTGGAACTGATTTTGGACGTGAGAGATGAATTGCGGCAGAACAATATAGAGATTCGCAAAATAAGACACCCGAAACAAGATGAACAAGAATCATCCAGGGGCATTGTAAATGACTTTGCAGAAGAGGAGGAAGACCCATCAGTCCTGGACAATACCGTGTTTCTCCTAAAATAAGACACGTCTTATATTTATTTTTTCCTCAAAAAACCCACACCATGGCTTATTTTCAAGGGATGTCTTATTTGGGGGCTGGATCATAACAGGGAAATGATTTTTTATATGAATTTTACAGATGCTGTACAACAGAAATCACGTTTCTCTCTCTCAGGACTGATTAGCCAGATGCTGCCTGAGATCACAATTGGCTTTACCAAATAGCTGTTAAGTACTTTCCTTTGATGCCCAGATCTCATGGCTACAATAAGGTTTCTACCTTTCAGGACAAAGGCAAGGTGATAATAGGAAGTTGTCTTTATCTATCTCCTTAATCTCCTCTTTCATATGCATAACCTTTGAAGCCTAGGAATGCTGTCTGGGTCTCTCGGCAAAACGAGACGGGAGGGGATGTCAGTTTTTAAAAAACCACTCGCGTGTCTGCGAGAGCTCGCCACTTTCCTACCATAGCTGCAGTTTGCCTGCCTTGCTCTCTGTCTCGGCCATCAAGAGGAAATCAACAGGCAACTCATGGCTGGGTAGAATGGAAGGGGGAAAAGGTGGGGGGAAGCGAGAGGTGGGCTGTGTGTGTGTGTGTGTGTGTGAGAGAGAGAGAGAGAGGCGCAGGGGGAGAAAAAGAGGCGCGCACAGGGGGAGAGAAAGAGGCGCGCACAGGGGGAGAGAAAGAGGCGCGCACAGGGGGAGAGAAAGAGACGCGCACAGGGGGAGAGAAAGAGACGCGCACAGGGGGAGAGAAAGAGACGCGCACAGGGGGAGAAAAAGAGGCGCACACAGGGGGAGAGAAAGAGGCGCGCACAGGGGGAGAGAAAGAGACGCGCACAGGGGGAGAAAAAGAGGCGCACACAGGGGGAGAGAAAGAGGCGCGCACAGGGGGAGAGAAAGAGACGCGCACAGGGGGAGAAAAAGAGACGCGCACAGGGGGAGAGAAAGAGACGCGCACAGGGGGAGAGAAAGAGACGCGCACAGGGGGAGAGAAAGAGACGCGCACAGGGGAAGAGAAAGAGACGCGCACATTTTATAGGCATGTCTTATTTTAGGAGAAACACGGTATAACTTAACTTTAAAAAGAAGAGGAAGATTTATGGAATACTGTTCCCCCAGTAGGAGAGGGGGAACAAGACTCATGTTTGATTCAAGGAGTCCTCAAAGAAGAACCAGCATGGAATAATGTCCTCCCTGTGAGAGAGGGAGGGCAGGATCCATGCTGGGGCCTGAGATTAACTGGAAAAAAATGAGATAGGGCTAGAAAGTGGAAATATAGCTGGATGGTACTGCGCTATAGTTAGAAAATTTTGGGGGGGGGCAGCAGGGGACAAAGAAGGGAGAGTGGTGGACAGGTGGCAAAAGAGTGGGACTAGGGCAACAATGGGTTATTTTCTGATTGATTAAGATGGTCCAAAACTGGAATGTTTTATGGAGCTGGTTGATACATCTGGGAGATCCGGAGCCCAGGGGGAGGGGGGTAGAATTAGATAAATGTGGTTAAAGGTTATTATGATAGAAGAAATAACATTTGAATGTATGGAAATTTTTTGGGGTATAAATTGTGAGGCTAAAGGAAGAATTAGAGATGGATGGGAAAATAAAGTTAGATTTGGATTAATTAATTAATGATTTACAGGTTGAGAATAGTCAATGTCTTTTTCTTTTTCTTTGAGTAGATTAGAATCGGTTGGGAAATAATGGAAAAATTGTGTCAGAATGATTTAAGATGATAAAGGAAAATTGCTTAATTTAGATTTAATAAATGGACCCAGTGTGGGGGGAATTGAGGAAGTCCACAATGTCAAGTTAATGTAATGAATTGATATGTTTTTTCTTTCTTTTCTTTTTTCTTTTTTTTTGATTATGTTTTATTTTTGCTTTTTTTGCTTTTGTTTTTGTGTTAAAATGTTTGAAAATTAATAAATATTATTTGAAAAAAGTTTTCATTGGGACTATGGTAAAGGGTAAAGAGTTAAACTTCTCCCTCCTTATCTCCCGTGCTCCCAGACAAATACTAACTTCCACCCCCTTCAGCTGCTGTTTACATTTTTTGAAAATGTGCACGTTAGTTTGCATTCATGCAATTAACATCACATCTCTCCTGTACCTAAGAGAGACTTGTTTCCTGGACCCGGCCTTGATCCTAGATGCCCAGACAGCCGTTGTGGCCAGCAGTTTCTTTGCCCAGCTTAGAGTGGTTCTCCAACTACACCCATTCCCAGAGAATGCGGATCTGGACATGGTGATGCATTCCTTAGTTACATCATACCTGGATCACTGCCACATGCTCTATATAGAACTGCCTTTGAAGAATACTCAGAAGCTACCATTGATACAAAGGCTGCCGCAGCCAGAATATTAACAGTCCACATATAGGGAACACGGGGATTCCTTACTATAGCAGCTGCATTAACTTCCCATTTGCTTCCAGGCACAATTCAAATTGGTTGTGCTTATCTTCAAACCCCCAAATCATTCTGGACTCTGGACCAGGTTATCTAAAGGACTACCTTCTTCTCCCAAACCTGCCCAGGTACTGAGATCAGTTCCAGCTTTAGGGCAGTGTGGCCGCCTTCCCCACCCAGGATACAAAGATGAAGGCACACAAAACTGAAGATTCATAAATGAAAAGATCCATTGGACTTGCACAGGGTGCCATATTACGGAAGATTACCAAAGTCATTGAGATAATATTCAAAGCTCCTCCTCTCTGTCCTCTGAAATATCCTTGCTTGTCACCAGGAGAAAGGTTTGTTCTGTTGCTATGCTAATGCTCCAAAAATCCCTTCTAAAGGAGGCACCCACACCTGTTCTTGCACAACCTTCCAGAAGCTAGCAGGAAAACAACAACCCAACAACCTTTAAAAGAAGATGTTTGGAAAGCAGACAGTTGTTTTATTGTATTCCCTTTAATCTATTCAACAGTAGCTGTAAATGTGATGTTGTGGTTTTAAACTGATTTTGGTATTTCATTGGTTCTATCCTGCATAATACTACACTGGTTAACACCCTGAATACGTAGCTGATGATGAACAACAGATCACAGCCTCCAGCAAGGCTCCATTCATACAGAACTCCTTAGGCTATGCCCCAAATGCTTTTACCATTGAAAATGCATTTGATGGAATGGACTCATAAACTGGTGCCCAATTTATATGTGCAGTGAAAAATCGAAAGTGTTAGGCGAGGATATATGATGCACCCAAACATGACTTGTCATCATGCACAAGTAGAAGCAAAGGGATCGCAAGCTAATAAGCAGCATTCCTGAGAAGTGTAGGGCTGTAATTGGATGGCATGCTTATCTAGGGCTCAGTCTCATTGGATATAGTGTGGCTTGCTTCTAAGGAAAGGAGTACAGCATTGTGCTGCATGGGAATTTTAGACAGACATTCAGATAAACACATCAGAGCAATTTAAGCAAATAAACAGAAGTGTCCTATCCAACACTTTGAAAGTTACATTACAGAAGCAACCTATCTAAATAAAAAAGTCAGCACTGATTATGTGCAGTTTCTGACCGTGCTTCAAAGAGGGGAAAATATAGCATACCCTCCATTTCTCTGATGAAAATAGGGATGTCCCATTCCATAATGATAATTTTACTATTTATACCCTAAGGTCTTACTGGGTTGCCCCAGTCACTATGGGCAGCTTCCAACATATATAAAAAACATAATAAAACATTAAATATTTTTTAAAAGCCTTCCCTATACAGGATTGCCTTCAGACAGCTCGAGGGTTGGATAACTCCATACCCTCCAACATTTCTCCAGTGAAAATAGGGACATCCTAATGAAAAGTGGGACATTCTGGAATCAAATCAGAATGTTGGACTTTCTTCAGCAACTGGGGCGATGGAATAAAACTTGCCCACAATACTTTGCTTATCTTTATTTTTAAATAATAACCAAACAGCTGCAACTCACCACTCTACACCAGCCGGTACCATACAAAGCATTTGGTCAACTTAAATACAGTTTTCAAAATAATCAATTACCCTATCACATCGCTGCATTCAGTGCAGCAGGTAACCCCCCCCCCCCCCCCGCTAATTAGTTAAATTGTTGAGATGCCACAGGTGTGTTGAATTGTCAAGAGCTCACAGATGTGCTGCCATGCAGGTTATAATTACAAACACACATCTCTGAGTAGCACCATTGACCACATCAGTATTAAGAAAACCCAACACAGAAACCAGGATGGCTTCTCTAAATTAGGGATGTCCCTGGAAAATAGGGACACTTGGAGGGTCTGATATAGTGAAAGGAACAAGAATGTTCAAAGTTTGCTATGAAGAAGTTGCCTAAAGCAGGTCTGCACTGAATTGGAGTTTATTAGCAGTGTTTGGTGATTCATCAGGGGTTCAGTGACCGTCCTGTTTTCGTTGCTTGCTAAGATTACAAAAGCAACGAGAAACCTGATAGGCCACAAGACATGTCTAAAGCACTGTGTCTGTCTTAGTGGTCCATGAGTTGTGTGGGTTTGGTCAAGTATACAACTACATAAGATACGGAGAAAATAAGGGTCACTTGCTGGTATGAATGGGGTCCTTTAGAATCTTAGACTTACAAGACAACCTATGGACGAGCTGGGCAAAAGAGGTGGGCAGCTTCGATAAAGGAGGGAGAGAAAAGGACTTTCAATGGGACATGACTGTCTGATGCATTCATTCTTGTGCTGGGTACAGTAGTACCTCAGTTTTCAAGCGTCTCGGAAGCCAAATGTTTCGGTTTTTGAATGCACCTCGGAAGGTGAACGGCTTCCGCTGTATGTTTTTCAGTTTTCTCAATTGAACTTGCAGCCAGCCCTTTGCGCCTCGGTTTTTGAATGTCTTGGAAGTTGAACGGTCTTCCGGAATGGATTACAGTGGTACCTCTAGTTACGAACTTAGTTCATTCCGGAGGTCCGTTCTTAACCTGAAACTGTTCTTAACTAGAGGTGTGCTTTCGCTAATGGGGCCTCTTGCTGCCACTGCACTGCCAGCACACGATTTCCGTTCTCATCTGGGGCAAAGTTCTCAACTCTTACAGGTTAGTGGAGTTGTATCCTGAAGTGTTTGTAATCTGAGGCGTTTGTAACTCGAGGTACCACTGTGATTCAAAAACCGAGGTACCACTGTACTATTATGAAAAAGAAGTAAGAAAATGTATTTCCTGAGAAGACTATGGCCATATTCACATGTATTTCTTCTTTTTTTTCTTTCAAAAAAAGAGTTTTTAACAAGGTTTTCTTGGATTACAGAAAGTACATACATCTACTCCACTTTAAGATTATAAGGTCCTTTTTACAGTACAGTGGTACTTCTGGTTGCGAACGGGATCTGTTCCGGAGGCCCGTTTGCAACATGAAAAGGCCGCATCCTGAAGTGCCGCGTCTGCACATGCGCGTGACGCAATTCGGCGCGCATGCACAAAGGGCGATTTAGTGATTCTGCACCTGCACGCGCGCCAAACCTGGAAGTAACCCGTTCCAGGACTTCCGGGTTTGGTGCGTCCGTAACTTGAAAAGATGTAACCCGCAGCGGACATAACATGAGGTATGACTGTATTTCTTCATGACTTCTGACTGCAGCAGCTAGTGGTAATTTGCATGCACAGAAGAGCCACTGAATAGCTTAGAGGTTTCACATACTTTTTTCGGTGTACTTGACAAATTTAACAGAAAATATAATATTCCCTACATAATTGTATATGGATCGAGCATTTTAGGTCTGGGAGATAACCCACAGCGCCTGTCAATGCACACATTTCTTTCTACAGTATTACATTGGTCCGATAAAGGTAATAGAAGTGTGTTCAAATAATTATATAATTATATAAGAAATGGATTCTAAAGGAAGCTATGAGAGATATAGGCAAAACCACAAAACGTTTCCCTCTATAACAGTTCTTTGGGAAGGCTATCTATAATACCTTCTTTTTACCCCTTTCTTCCCGTAGTATTTTCCATTTCAAAGATACCAGTTCAAATGAGTTGGTGCCCATTTTTTTTGCAAGCTGCCAAAACAGATATTAAATAGGCCTGCCTGAGGCATTTAGAAGTAATTTCCTGTACAATCAGTAGGATAAAAAAATAGTGTATGAGGACCACTATGCAGGGTCAGAGTAAACCTTTGTACCTTCTTGGTACTTACTCGGTTCTTGTTTTTCACCACTGATCCTGATCAACTCAGCAGGTTGCAGCTGAATGAGAGAATTATGATGGAGAGGCTGCTCACTGGCTCTTCTGTGCTGACACTGAGTTTGTTGCTATTTTCAAAATAAGGGGTGAGTCTACTTTGAAGATAATACATTTTAAAAAACAATGAACATTCCAGAAAACCATTCACGGTTTGTACATTAACATGAAAGCAACCAATTAATGAACCCTGTTACCTTTGGCAGGCTGGCAATCATATATTTAAGCAGCTGTTTCATTTTTTATTTGTTTAACAAAATCTAGGAACTGCTTAATTAATAAGAACTACAGGTAGAAGCAACAGAATTTAAAAACACGCATACATGCTGGCCACATGACCTGGAAGCTATACGCTGGCTCCCTCGGCCAATAATGCGAGATGAGCGCGCAACCCCAGAGTCGGTCATGACTGGACCTAATGGTCAGGGGTCCCTTTACCTTTACCTATATGTAATTAAATTACGTTTGTCATTTTCAGAAGGTGTCTAAAACATGCCTGACATTAATGTTTTTTGGGAATGGGGGCAGGGAGAGAGTACTGACAGAGATTTATAAAATTACTAGTAGCCTACTACTCAGTGTAGCTTGGGAATTCTAAGAAACCAACAAAATCAGTGAGGTTTTGAAAGGTTCAGTCTGCCATCTTGATTCGAAATAGTGTCCATTTGTATCCAAACACAGATGAAAACCTTCTCCTTGATCTCAGAACCTTTCACCCAAAATTTGTTTGAAATCAATGCAGCTTTCAAAGGTGCAGTCCATCATCTTGATTCGCAGTGGTGTCCAATTTTATCTAAACATAGATGAAAATCTGCTCCTGTATTTCAGGAAACTTATGCAAAATTTGGTTATGATATTTTAAGTGGTGAACAAATGCATAAGAATGTGTATACATTTCCAAATATACACATTAGAATAGAAATAGATAGACAGATGGAGATATAGATAGATCAATAGATCAATCAATGATAGATTGATAGGACCAGCTTCAGTACTTGACATTACTGGGTTGCAGCCAGAGCCCAGCATCTTGGCTGGGACTGCCTTGGAGGCATGCAAACGAAACAAAATGGGGGAAAAAAACAGTCCTATTCTATCTGCCATTTCAATTTCCCACAATGCCCTAGACCAGGAGCAGCCAGATATTGTTCAACTTCAAAGTTCAACTACAAGTCCTGGCCAGTGGCGATTTTGGCTGGGGTTGATGGGGCTTGGAATTTGACAGTATCCAGGGGAACCATGTTGGCTACCGCTGCTTTTGAATGGAATGGTGCTACATCTGAGGCACTGAGGGCAAATTACAATGACAGCTACACCTAACAATCTGGCAACTCTTGGAGTTCATCAGGGCCCACTGACAAAGGATGGGGGCCGCTAGAGGGCACTTTGCTCACAACCCTGCCAGAAAAGTACCTTCATAATACTAAAACCAGGAGGGAGGGTTCTCAATTATTTTGATTGGCAGAAGATTTAGGACAGACAAATGAAAATACATTACTCATAGAAGTGTATAATTCATAAATTAATTCTTGTTGTCGAATGGACTCCTTAAGAAACATTTTGTTTTCTTGTATGTATCTTGTTTTACAATGAGTGATAGGTAGCTTTGAGGCATTTTTGTTCCAGTTGTAAACAATAATGTAAATGTAAACCATAATGAAAAGACTCTTATGAATTCACTGCCACTTTATGTACTGGTTTAGATAGCTTTAGAAGGCCATGGAAAAAAATTCATGAAAATATGTCTACAGCTATTAGCCAGGATAACTAAACCAAACTTCCATATTCCACGCTGAGGAAAAATAACAGATTATGGTTGGGCCTAGGCTTCCTAAAGACATCTGACTACCAGTGGTACATTCAGGTAATTTTAGACTGGATTTGTCTTAAGACTCACCCCTTTTGTTGGAGGTGCATTTGGATGCTTAAGACTCAACCTGGAACCTTCTGAATGTGGAGAGTATTACTCCAGTTTAGCAGAGATACCAGCGCAAATGTTCTGACCACAGCTTTCTGACCAGAAGGCCCTATCTGGTATCTTAACTGCAATTACTTAAGCACAGGGCAGAACAATCCCTTGAGAACAGAGTTGGCCTAGGGAATCCAGGTATATTAAAAGTTTCTTTGTGCAAACAACCCAATGTAAATAATTAGTCTTATAAATCAAGTGGCTATCTGTGCAACGTGTACACTATGCACTGCACCACTCAAGCATGTAAACAAAATTATTCCGTACTTGACCTGGGATCCTGCCACACCCAGAGCGCACACAATAATGCCTTTCATGTTGTGCATGAAAGGCTATATTGCAAATGAATTTTGGTACAAAGTTTAAATAAAGAATTGCAAAGTAATAATTAACTCAAAGTGTCATTTATTATGACGAGATGGTGGAGCATTGCCTGTCTCTTGTTATGCTCCTAACAGAATGTCCTCGGCTCAAAACTGGTACAACCAGTTGACAAGTTGCACACAGCTCCTAAGAGACACACTGTTCTCATCACCCCATACAATGTTTTCTTTTAGGGTTTTGTCAAAGCGGTTAGTAAAGCTGAGGAAAGGGGATGCGGCAGAATGGTGGCTGAATCACGCTTTCATATCTGACCATGCCCCAGGTTGACATAATATGTCACAGATTGGCTTTTTTAAAAAAAAGGATAAATGAAAGAAGACTGATGTTATACGCACATGGCTTAGGCACGTTGTTCGAGTTAACATTCCATTATAGGACATGATTGACATGGTTGGTGAAAGACATGGTTTAACCCAGGCATCCCCAAACCATGGCCCTCCAGATGTTTTGGCCTACAACTCCCATGATCCCTAGCTAAGAGGACCAGTGGTCGGGGATTATGGAAATTGTAGTCCAAAACATCTGGAGGGCTGAAGTTTGGGGATGCCTGGTTTAACCAATGCAGACCACCAGGGAATACATCAATAGTATTGAGTCAGATGTTATATGACTGAATGCTCCCCCATGTTAAAAATGAAAAACCTCACAAAAACTGTCACATGAGTCATAAATTGGCAATTTTTCTCTCTGACTTACATGCACCAGTCTCCACTGGCTAGAAACCTGCAGCAATCCAGGAAATTATATTGTCATGCTGTTTCCACTGTGAGTCAACAGATTTCCCAGTAGCAGATTTCATTGCCCATTTGTACAGATGAACCTTTTCTCTAGCTGAATGATGTTCAGCTTCAGCTACCCAAGGATTCAGTTGTGTTGCTGAAAGAGACTGGGGAATCAAATCAGTGTAGATCCACTTGCTGACATAATGAAAAATTGAATTAGAGGGGTGGGGGAAGGAATAGAATCGATTAGAGAAATTCAGCAATGATCATGTAGTTTTATACAGCTGGGGGAGGTCAACACATGTTCCCTATTTTTCCTGTGTGTAAATATTCCATTTATGAATGATCAAATTACAATACCTAAGAATCAGGATAGAGAACCAGCTTAAATTGCTACAGAATCTTTTTAAAAACTGATTGTGATACCAAAGGACTGTTTAATCTGCACATATGACAGGATAACACTTTTCATCGCCTGTCTGCGGACATATGATGAAATAGTATCTTCTATATTGAAATTCTACTTGCCTCACAGAGGTTGTGATCCAGGAAATATAACTGAACGTTGAGAATAAATTTACATAATTGCACCCCTCAATATGTGCAAAGGGGGAAATCTTTCTGCAATCTGATTTAATTGGCTCAGTTGTTGTTTGAAGGTACATTTTAAAATATGAATGGGCCACTGATTTTAGCTTTGTTAAAAATGCATTGCTTCTTTGCAATTTTGATTTGATTTGATTAAGGTCTGTGACAGGTGACATGTGCATTGTCTGCAACTAATCAGCATTACAGCCGCCACCACGGCTTTTTCAGCTTGGTCTCTAACAGAAAGAAAAGAACTGGTTTCATTTGAAATGGAATGCTAGCCTGATGAAAGGGTTTGGCCATTAGAGAGGAGGAGGAGGAGGAGGAGGAGGAGGAGGAGGAGGAGGAGGAGGAGGAGGAGGAGAGAAGAGGCTTTGAATCCAGATAGTCCTTCCCAGGATCCCAGGATTGACAGGCGGGACTGAAAAAGTCCTAGAAACTAGGTTATGTGGGAACCTCTGGTATGGGAGCCATTTTCATCCGCCAGGTGGCCCCAATTTGCCCTGCAAACTATGCCCACCTGTCAATCAGCATTACTGGGTGACATCAGCTGGTGTGCGTTGTGGCAGGGCTCAATCCTGGGGGGGGAGGGACTTACCCCACTGGTGGAGAAGGGGGGTGCGGTAGGTACGGCCCACCCCAGGTGTCATTCCTGAGGGAGTGACATCGCCCCCACCCCCCTGGGACGCTTGCCATGGGCAACATCCCCCTGGGATGCTCGGCCCCGCAGGCGGCTAGCCCCACCCCTGCAGGAATGTGTGCCACTCCGGGTGCCAGAGCAGCTAGTTCTGCCTCTGACGTACTCTTGTCTACCTTCAAGTTTATCTACCTGCCAACATGGAACAACCCATTATACAGTCTCTATATCAATGAAGCTATGTTAGCTTTTTCTATGAGTTAAACACCATGTGTGCATAAAGAATGTCATTAGGGAAGCGATCCTGTACAGCAAGTGATTACTTGGGACCAGATCCTATGGGGCTAAACAGGGCTTCTGATTAATACAGCACTGTACAGTTTAATGATACTTTAATTTTTGCCCACAAGTGAACAAGTGCTCACATATATACCGGTAGTAATAAGACGCTGCCAATGCAATACTAAACCAGCCTTGCTTTTAACTAGCTACTGCGCGAAAGGCTAGTCATACAATGCTACATAAACAGCAGGAAGTCAGTCTGACCTTAATTATGACTCGGAACTGACCTTTGAGTTGTGGCTAAACAGTACCTTTCTAAAGCATAACTCTTAGTATCAGAGCTCATTAATTTCTAATTGCTTAATTGTTAGGACTCATTAAACAAAAGGTTCATCATGCATGTATGCACAATCCTGGAAGCAGCTGGCAAACAAGTATTAGGAACTACTTAGAATACTAGTATATAGCAGCTGAGGGCCAAAGTGCACTACACTACATGAAATGATAGCAAGGCAGTCCCTTATAAATTGCAAAATGTATGTCAGAACACTAACTAGAAAATGATTTCCCAGAAACCCTTGGGGTCTCAAATTTCAATGGCACCCTGTGCAGCGCCTAAATTTGGCACCCCCTGCGCTTCTTGCCTTCCATTCTACATAATAGTTGCAGGCTCTGCACCCAGTGCAAGCAAATTGGTGGTAAGTCCAGTATTCAGCAGGGAGCAACAAACTCTGGTTCAGGTGAATGAATTGCAAGATCTAGGGTAGGGACACACATGTAAAGATCTAGGCTAGGGAGCACACATGTAAACACACTGGAATCCTCCACATCCAGTGCAACTCCCCAGGCAGAGGGCCTTCTCGGTAGTGGTGCCCCCCCCCCCCCCGTGGAACACCCTCCCATCAGATGTGAAGGAAATGCAAATCAGGGAGTCTGTGATTGGAAATCTCCCCCATATGTTGATAGAAAGACCAACATTCTGTCTCTTCCCCCAATTTCACACTCTTACTACACTACCTGTAGGGTTACATTTAATCACATGCCACTTTTAATCACATACTGTAACTGAATCATAATAATTTAAGACCCAGATTGAATTAAAGGCTGCTTTTCTGCGAGATGAGTGTCACAACCCCAGACTCGTCCGTGACTGGACTTAACGGTCAGGGGTCCCTTTACCTTTCTATTTAAATAAAAACAATTGTACAAAAATATCTGATTTTTTGAAGCTAACCATTTCAAATGATACAATAAGACTTCAATCTCACACACTGTAAGTCTAAGTGGTTGAGTAACGTCTAATTAAATAAGTCAAGATGCATCTGATTGTGCTGAATGGGATATTATTTTGGATTTAGCATTAGGCTAGGGATTAGCAGATATAGCTGGTATAATCCAGAAAACACTGTTTTATATCTCATTACACTTGTATGTGTTAACTTACACTCCTATTGAATGTTGCCAAACTACATGAGCTCTGTAAGGTATTTATTTCTCAAATTATTTAGGATCTAACAACCAAACAGTATGAACATTTATATTTCAATTTAAAGGAAAATATTGTATCTTTTTGCCCAATTAGCAGAGCCCTTGTTTATGAAAGTTTTGGACATTTGGCTTTCAAGGAGGTGGTTTTGGTTAGTAACCCTGCATGGGTATAAACATGCTTCCTACATAAGAATAAACATTCAGCATCCTGATTCTTGCAATGTTTAACCAGATGCTTCCAACATCACAAGAAAGGCATGAAGGCATCACTGATGCAGCTGAAGTTTCTCCACAGTCATCATTGTTAATAGCTGTTGATATTGTTAGTAATATTCACATTTACTTCTACATTTATTAGTCACTCACTTGACACAATAAAAAAGTCTCAAAGCAACTTGACAAGGTAAAACGCAGCACCTAGAAGCAATTTAAAACCAGGGAAATGGCAAACAAAGAAAAAGGAATTCATATCTGAAAGACAACAGAAGTCCTATTGCGTTAGCATAACATATATGATGGACTGTGGAGACAAGCACTGCTAGCCTGAACCCCAACTCACTGTTTCCATTGCCATCCTTGAATTGGAGGGAGGGACATAAAGGTGCCCTGTGCCTTTTAGAACCTGCAAATACTCAGAAGACCATTGTGATATCAAGGAGTAAGTGTGATGTGATTCACTTCCTTCATCTGTACCCAGTTTACTTGAATCTCTTAGTAGTCAGTCATACTTCTTCTGTTGCTTTTCCTATCCTTTTTCCTGAGCCAGCTATGTATGCATCTGTCTAAAACAGTATGTGCTGGGAGCCTCTTATTTAACTCTAGCCCTTGATGGAAGTCTCAAGGCCAGCCACCTGTCTAATTGTATCTGGGATGGCTCAATCCTGGCAAAAAGAAACAAAATGACAGTCCAGAACATATGCCTGTTCTCAGAGTGACCAACAAGATGCCCACAGGAAGCCAGAAGCAGGAGCTGAGTAAGGGCCGTCTTAAGCATATCTGGTGCCCTGGCGCCATGGTGTGAAGATCCCTCTGGCGCCCCCCCCCCAAGCCCGTTTCCCAGCACGGCTGTCTGGCGGGCGCAGCGCGGCGCGCCCCTGGCGGCCCAGCGCCCTGGTGCATTGCGCCACCCAGCCTTGCCTTAGGGCCAGCCCTGAGCTGAGTACAACAGCACTCTACCCACTTGTGATTTCCATAACCTAATAGATCTCAGATCTCAGTGGTGGGCCCAATATCAGCCTCTGAGGCCAATCTCCCACATGCAGGCTTTTAAATAGGGTTGCCATATTTCAAAAATCCAGACATGAAAGCTATCAAGCTTTCTTTGGCCAAGAATTGATTAGTTTATCAGTACAACTGGTACACTATAGGTGTCATATGGTCCAATCAGTTGGCCCCCACCAGCATTCAAGCAGCTGTATTCGATATCAGCTGAAAGTTAAAAATGTCTACAAAACATTCTCCTGTTTGCTTCTTTTGTAATTATAAACCAGCAACTGGAAATATTATGTATCAATACCTAGTTTTTCAGTTCCTTGTGTCCCAGCAAATGGGGGAATCCCATTGTGTTGAAAGAATAAGTACTCTCAGGCACTCCTGTGACTAACCAGGAACATGCAGCGTCGTGCTTGGCCCTGGCAGCAATATTTGTGGGCGGGCGGCCCCTTCATGGGGAATTTCATGGGTGCTGGGGCACCCAGGAACTCAGGGAGTTGGCGCTTATGATTTGGGCTGTGGACTTCTGTGAACACAGAGCTGCAGCTTCATGATGAGCTAGATTATTATATAATTTTAATTACTGTGTCCTGTATTCTTAATTTTGTTTTGATTTGTGAAGTGCCCTGGGAATATTTATTAATGGGCAGCCATATACATTTAATATATTATTGTATGGTTTTATAATTTGATGTTGTCTGCTGCAGAGGGAGGATGGGGGGAGTGTCTCCAGTAGGTGCTAGAAATTCAGTAGGAAGGGGGCTTATCTGGCCTAAACTGGGAGTTGCATAAAATTGGGCCCACAAAATGGAACTCATAGCGCCCAGTTGATACGAGCTGTCCATTCGAGCCACCAAAAGTGACTCCCCCAAAGTCTGACTGGGCAGTTGTGATGCACATACAAGTTGTGAATTCATAACCCCTATTCATGTGTTACTTGTAGGTAGGACATATCCAGGTTGGCAGTAGAGCAGGGTTGTGCCTCACCCCCACTGTTGGGGCTTCTTCCTGCAACAACCTTATGTTGCACATGGTTGTCTGTAGAGAAAATGCAATGTTGGAGCAGCTGCTTGTGTGTAGGGGCTCCAAGTGACCAGGAACAGACCCCACTGCCCCCCACTGCATGGACAGAAGGGATGTGGCACATCAGTTGGAGCCAGGGGGCAGAGTGCTGTTATTCCCCTCCATGCAATGTTAATTGTGTGATTTTGCAGTCAAATGCTTCAAAAGCAGTCATTATTTCCCACCCATCTCTGACATTATGGAACACAGCTGAAGGTGTTATAACAGAGTAATCACATAACAGATTTCACAAACTGCATTTTAAACCTAGGGAGGTTGCTTCTTTTGCACACTTTCTCAACAAATCTTCTGAGAATTTGACACTTCTTAATAGTTAAAATCAAACTCCTTCTGATTTTCACCTTCTTCTGATCTGTCTCATTTGGAGCCATTAATTCTGGTTTCCCGAAGGTCTCCTGGACCAGCATTTTTAAAGGACTTCCGTTTATAAGGACTGTTTCTAAACTTCATTTCTGATTCTGTAATAACAAGAACCATGGCTGCATGGTCTTTCTGTTTTTGATAACTGAAACTGTGGCCGTATATACAGTATATATATTTCCATCAGTCTGTCGGTCAAGCTGTTCTCCTATCTATCTCATTTTGTTGCAATAGCTGCTCCTTGAACTAAATAGGTCAGACATCCTGACAAACAAGCAAAAGATTGGGAAGGGAGATATAATTGCCTGACAGATGTTAATTGACAGTTATATGGAAATCCTCCACCCGTTTGGTATGATCCTGAGTTAGAGACAGAAATGATAATGTGCCTGAAAGCCCTAAACTTTAATTTATTTCTCCATCACCCACAGTGCTTATTTTGGGCTGTGTCTTTTGGCAGTTGTTACCCTCTGCATCCTCACCAATCTTGATCACACAGCATCATGGAGTGCCTGAATAGACATCCCTTTTGCTTGCTTTCTCACCTAGCTCTTCCCACTTGTCCTATGTCCCTGCTAACCCCATTCCATTCAGTTGTGAACCTGTCTTGCATACTCCATTGCCTCGCCAGCTCATCTCAGATACCAATAGTAAACAGCCTTATACAGAGTCAGAACATTGATCTGCCTGGCTTAGTGCTACATGGACTAGAGGGGCTCTCAAGTATTTATTTATTTATTGCATTTATTACATTTATTACACATTTAAAGGTAAAGGTAAAGGTACCCCTGACTGTTAGGTCCAGTCGCGGACGACACTGGGGTTGCGGCGCTCATCTCGCTCTATAGGCCGAGGGAGCTGGCGTTTGTCCACAGACAGCTTCCGGGTCATGTGGCCAGCACATTTATTATAGATTTATTACAGGTTAGGCTGAGAGACTATGACTTGTCCAAGTTCGCCCAGCAAGCTTCATATCGAGTGGAGATTTAGACCCTGGTCGCACGGGTCCTAGCCCAGCATCCTAACCACTACATTACACTGGCTCTCTTTGGTAACTATTTATTAATGATATCAATGTATATGTCGTTGTCATGCCAAAATGGCTTCTAAGCAGTTTACAATACATAATTAGAATATACAAGAACAATTCCACTAGGGCACCAAAATGTCCTTAACTAAACTACATAAACTAAAACAAAAAATTAATAAGCATGGCAATTAAACAGTTTAAAAAAGTTTTAAGAGTTTCCTTGTGTGAGTACAAACTCACACAGAATCCTTTAGGGACTGATAATTAGAAGAGCTGCAATGCCCATCATATAATTGCTGTGGTTGCTTACAGTATATGTAATTTTTCCATTCTAAAACAAGTATGGTGGTGGTTTTCATATGAAAAATGGTAGGGGCCAAAGAATCAACCATACATCTTCCTGACCCAAACTGCAACCACCACCATGTGCTCATTGCCTAAGTTTATCTGAACTACAATTGATATTTAGGGGAAATGGACAGTGGGGACTGAGCATTCTCCCTTGTCATGAAATGCTGACTGAGGGCAAAGAATAAAAACAAAAGTGATTAGGATTAGGGGAGTGGGAGAATTCTGAACAGGACCACACCATTGCAACATTTTGTTGAAGGCACAAACACACACACCAACTCATCCCAATGATATGTGGCAACAAACCACCAAATCTTGCTTGCAAGTCAGAATTTGGGCATGCAGACAGGGCGTGTTGAGTTATCAGTATGTTGTTGTTTGTTGTTACAGAACAGAGAGACGTTGCTTCTTGGTGACGGCAATATTGGTGAGTGACATATTACAATAAACATGACCAGGAAAAAAGCAAGAGCACCCTTTGCACGAGCAGTTGCATCAAAATGAGTCACGCTAGGAATCTGAAGTCCTCAAAGTCTCAGCATCCCTCAGAGCTGGGTGAACCATTGTGCTAAATGGGCCACAGAGCAAAGTGAAGCTACTGTTGCTCTCCAAGTTTGTAAAAATGGCTCTGCTTGCCCTTTTCTTATGGCAATCAATGATACTAAGATTTTTTAAATAAAAAATGCAGTTATATTGAGGTTTTGGTAATAAGCATGTTAATTTAAGTATTATAAATTGATTAAACAATTCATCTGTTCAGTTCATGAGTATATTATTGAAATTTCAATAGTAATACAGAAAGCTGAGATAGCTTACATTTTTTCAGCAATTGTATTTGATGATAATAATAATAATCTAGTGGCTTCCAACAATATATTAATATATTAAAATACAGTAGTCCATCAAACATTAAAAGCTTCCCTAAACAGGGCTGCCTTCAGATGTCTTCTAAAAGTCTGGTAGTTGTTGTTCTCTTTGACATCTGGTGGGAGGGCGTTCCACAGGGCAGGTGCCACTACCAAGAAGGCCCTCTGCCTGGTTCCCTGTAACTTGGCTTCTCGCAGTGAGGGAACCGCCAGAAGGCCCTTGGAGCTGGACCTCAGTGTTTGGGTTGAATGATAGGGGTGGAGACGCTCCTTCAGGTACTGTATACTGGACCAAGGCTGTTTAGGGCTTTAAAGGTCAGCACCAACACTTTGAATTGTGCTCAGAAACATACTGGGAGCCAATGTAGGTCTTTCAAGACTGGTGTTATGTGGTCTCGGTGGCCGCTCCCAGTCACCAGTCTAGCTGCCTCATTCTGGATTAGTTGCAGATTCTGGGTCACCTTCAAAGGTAGCCCCATATAGAGTGCATTGCAGTAGTCTAAGCGGGAGATAACTAGAGCATGCACCACTCTGGTGAGACAGTCTGTGGGCAGGTAGAGTCTCAGCCTGCATACCAAATGCCCTGGACACAGAATTGACCTGCGCCTCCATGGACAGCTGCTGATATACAGTAAAAGGATTAAAATTACACACCAGAAAATAAATAATCTCAAGTGTCCTCTTGTCTTGACAATCAAAAGGTAAAGGTAAATGGACCCCTGACCATTAGGTCCAGTCGTGACCGACTCTGGGGTTGCACGCTCATCTCGCATTATTGGCCGAGGGAGCCGGCGTATAGCTTCCAGGTCATGTGGCCAGCATGACAAAGCCGCTTCTGGCAAACCAGAGCAGCACATGGAAACGCCGTTTACCTTTCCGCTGTAGCGGTTCCTATTTATCTACTTGCATTTTGACGTGCTTTCGAACTGCTAGGTTGGCAGGAGCTGGGACCAAGCAACGGGAGCTCACCCCGTCACAGGGATTCGAACCGCCGACCTTCTGATCAGCAAGCCCTAGGCTCAGTGGTTTAACCACAGCGCCACCTTGACAATCAAATCCACCACCAAAGAAAACTTCTCTTTATTAATTAAAATTGGCTTCCACCAAATAGCCAACTAACAGCACAATCTCGTATTTGTCTTCTAAAAAAATTTCTAGGGCTTACTCCCAGAGAAGTCTCCTTCTGAATAAACATGTATAGGATGTAAAGCATTAATTGATTACTCTGTCAATGAAAGTTTGCTGGCTTTATTTTCTTGGTTGGATGATATAGCATAGAATCATTCCCTGACACAGTGACTTATCCAAGATCAAGCTTGAAATACAGATGGAAAGTGAGTTGCAACTTGAAACATAATCTGATTTTGTGGCTACTAACCACAAAGGGATTTCCAGACATAGCTGTTCATCAAGGAAAGATGTATTTTGTCAAACTGAAAACCCAAGTTCTGCTTTTTCAATCCCTTTTTCATGTTTTGTCTGTTAGCAGGTAATTATGCTAGCATTTGTGACTCTAACCCACCACCACTAACAACCACTTCCTTCATTATAGTATTTTTAATAAGCACATCGAATTTGCCCCCACTATTCTTACTTTGAGATGTGTCTGCCTCTGTGCATTGATATGTATGGTGCATGGGTTTAACCGCAGCAAATATTGTAGCAAGAAAATCACTCACAGCACACTTGATACATTACAATCCACATATGTTATCCTACATGAACCTTAATACCTTTAGAGGAAATTGTTACATGCAGAGCAGCCCACAGTTCCACAGGAAAGTATTTTTCCATGCAAAACTAATTTCTGTCGCCTTGGTACCAAGGGTCTTCTATATATATGAGAACTTAATTTGTTCTGAAGGTCTGTTCTTAACCTGAAACAGTTCTTAACCTGAGGTACCACTTTAGCTAATGGGGCCTCCCACTGCAGCCGCGCCACCAGCGCGCAATTTCTGTTCTCATCCTGAGGTAAAGTTCTCAACCCTAGGTACTACTTCCAGGTTAGCGGAGTCTGTAACCCAAAACTTAGACAATGTTAAGAATGCAGAAGCTGATACATGGAAGGTAGGCTAAATTATATTGGAGCCAGTCCAACAAATGGCACATGGAGCTTAAGAAGTGCCTGCTGGGTTGAACAAAAGGCCTGTCTGGTTCTGCATGCCACAGTGACCAACCAGAGGCCTCTGGGAAGCCCACATGCACCTCCCTTTCTTGAGCAGCTGATTGGTGAGATTTCAGCTTTTTGAAAAGGGCTTTGACATTTGGGTTGATCTGGGAAATTGTACACACACAGTACTTTTGGGGGCTCATGATGTCCTTTAGGATACATACATGTAAACATGCTTGCTCATGTGTTTAGTATCCACCTAAATTGGGACCATTGGCTTTTTGCAGGCATAACAATAGCTAATTTCTGGGGCTAATGTATAGGAATTTAAATGGATGTACAAATAGCTGGAGTATTTTCCACATAGAATGTTTGTGATGAAGTGTGATTGTTGAAGACTCTATATTGGAAGGGATGGATAACTTTTCTGTTTATTGCATACTGGTTTTCGTTATTTTGTATTTTTAATTAATAAGAAAAGAAAATGAATTTTCCTTATCTGGAGGCTAGGACCCAAACCTGTGGATTCATGTTACAAGGAGAGTTCAAATAAACATCAGGAAGAACTTTCTGACAGTAAGAGCTGTTCAACAGTGGAACGAAGTCTCTCAGGAGGCAGTGGACTCTCATTCATTGGAGGTCTTTAAGCAGAGGTTGGATGGCCATCTGTCATGGATGCTTTAGCTGAGATTCCTGCAACGCAGGAGGTTGGACAAATAACCCTCAAAGTCCACCCCAACTCTAAAATTCTATGATTCTATGAATTAACCTTTCACTATTAGTACAATTGAATGACATGCATTTTAACAAACGATCTCACCAAGAAGACCTGCTCAGATGTTTGCACCTGGTGCTAAAAACTGATTTTAATAACCTCTTGTGCAGCAGCAGAATAACAACCAAACAAGAATGACGAGCAAATTACGTTTTGCTGGGAAAACTTTGCAAATATGCAGGATGAGTTAATTCTAGCTCAAAGGATTAAAAGGGAAACAAAGATCTTCTCAAATATGCCAGGAAAAGAAAAGAAGCACTGTTATTTGTTTTGGAGACAACACCCAGTGCTGGTGCACACGAGGTACATGATGAAAAGCATAGCAAAGTAGACTCTGCCAGAACTCACATTACTTTGAATAGCGACTGAAGGGAACGGGCTGAGTGAATACAAGTGCAGGCACAGAGCTTCGTAGAACTTGGAGTAGAATGAATTTGTCTGAACTAATGTTGCACTGTAGCTTGAACTGCAGCTGCTGGCTTGTTTCAAAGGAATATGAAGGATAGGTTTTGTTTCGAGTTTTTAAAAACACATTTTATTGATTTAAAACATAAACAGAATTACATAATGACAACAAATCTCCAGATTTGCTTCTAAGTAAGAGGTAGCTTCTTTCCGGTTCTGTGTTTTCACAAGCATCAATAAAGTAATTAATTGAAATTGTCATTCCACCGTGTTCCATGTGTGGGCGAAACTGTGTTGAATAGATTGCGCATATTGAATAAAATCAAACCAAGTTTCATAGATGGTGGTACTCCTTTTTCCAGTACACATGGTGGTACTCCTTTTTCCAGTACACATCTTAAGACAGTCAATTTGCCCATGGGTATAACGTCCCAGATCTCTGAGAGCCAGGCTTCGAAAAAGATCTGTGCTGAGGGATGTCCAGTGTCTGTCGATTGCTAGCTTTGCAGCAATTAGCAGATGCATGATTAAATCTTTATTCATTAAGCTGTGAAACTCTCGAGATAAGTGAGTAGTACCACCTTGGGGTCCATAGGATATGTTTTAAAATCTGGATCATCAGATTTTTATTTTTATTTTTAGATATCAGTATAGAAATTGAAAGGGAAACTACTGCAATCTGAAGATCACAGAACTTAAAAGTCTCTCTCTCTTTGACAGGCCCTGAGCTGTGGAATTTTCTCACCACAGAGGCACACTTTCATCATATGCTGAAGATGGACATCTTTGCCCTGACCTTTGACTCCTGAGGATCGTTATGATGAAAGTTAGGCAAGAAATAATTAATAATTATACTTCATCCATCCATCCATTCAATATGTGAAGGTATTTATTGTTTGTTTAGATACCTTCACATATTGAATGAATGGAGCATTATTATTATTATTATTATTACTATTATTATTAAAGGTGTTTGGGGAAGGGGGTGATCTTCCTGAACTTCTGCCATTTTTACACTTATAATATCTGGATAGAAACATCAAGGAAAGAAATTGACCAGGGAATTGAATAACAGTAGGCCAAAATAATTCAGGTGTATTACCAGTGTGAGCTATAATGAACATCATAAAAACCATAGACCAGAGTTCAGAGATGGAAAGCAAATACATATTTGCAAGTTTAACTGTACAGAAAGGGTGTCCCATGGTTTGCCATATGGAGCAGGGAAGACTCAAGCCCTCAGCTCATGCGGAGGGACTAGTTTGTTGCCAAGCGAACAATTTCTCTGTCATTTTTTTTCCATGGCAGAGTGATAACTTCTTTTATTTTTGCTATGAGAGCCAACCCTATTAATACTGCTAAAATAAACACGTTGTTGGGCTTGTCAGATGTTCCCAAACCAGCGCTTTGACAATAGCCCCTTTTGTCCCATTGAGTTTTATGATGGGAAAATGGAATAAACCCAATCTGCCTGAGGATATCCTAGGAACGACTGCTAGGATGTCAAATTACCTTTCAGAACTAGAGTTACTCAAGACTGGTTCACACATGCATGCATATCACTCGTCTTATCTGAAGATGTGAACTGCCTTCCCTGAGAAGGGCTGTGCTGTGTGAGATGAGATGAAAATTCTGCTTTTGAGCTTGTAATTGGTAGTGACTGTCACCTCTTTATTTTGCACTCACTCACCACAATGTGGGAAAGAATGAAGGTGTACTTCAGTTCTGTGGTTCACCCCCCCCCCAAAAAAAAAACACCTTTCATCTCTTAGTTGGTAGTTGCTAATTTTCATGTGGATTTTTTTAATATATATTTTATTTTACAAAGTCTCTGTAACATAAACATCGGCCACACTTTGTACAAATAATGATCAGTTGAGTCAGGAATTGTATAAACCCAAACACCAAATGCAAACTTTGCAACTTTCAGATTAAGTCAATATGCCCGGGGTTTTGTTTCATTCTGAAGCAAACAAACTTTTACAGAATAAACAATGGTTCAAAAGTAAAATCTTTTTTGTGAATAAAGATTTACAGCCTGTGCCTATGCATATTTACTCAGCAGCTAGTCCCACTGATTGCAATGGACCTAGCTTTCAGGTAGACATGGGTGGGATAGCAAAATTAACTGATAATTTCAGCAGTAAGGGCAAAAGACAACTCCATACTGGCCCCCAGTAGCTACTGCAGTCATCTGAATATTAAAGCCATGCAGTCTTAACCAATATGCTTACATGATAAAAGAGTAGCTCTGAATATCCCTCTCAGTAGGCATGTTAGATCTAACTAAGTGCATTTATTTGATTCACAAACGCAATACACTGTTCAGTGGTTGTGGGAACCCTATGCTAAGCCACTGGCTGGTGGACCCATTGATCTCTCATGCTGTTCCATCCACACAAGTTCAAAATGGATTGTTATTGTTTTACTTGGCAGGACTTTCACACAGGCTCAACATCCTATTGCAGATTCTGCAATACAGATGGCATGTTGTTTCTAGGACTATGCCTGTCCCAGCAGTTACTAATAGGCTGGATATGACCAAATCAGTTTTGGGATGTGCAGTAGGCCAGATTTACACATTATTGTTGCCAGGACAAGAAATCTGGTGAAACTGACTCTATACAGGGATGCCAAGAAACTTGATTCTTTCTTTTTTTATCAACAGCTAGAAAATATTCCACTGCTTTCAGTCATTTAATATTTCTAATTGTAGAGGTTTGAGTTCATCTGAACTGCCAAAACCTCAAGGTTTTAAAATGATGTTGTTTTAAAGTAGACTGAAAATAGCTGCATTGGATAATAATTTTGCTTCTCTTTACTTTTTCTTTACAATTTTGCATCCAGTATAGAAGGGAAGGGAAGAATGAAGGAGAAAAGGTTAAACAACGAAGAAAGAGAAAGAAAAAGTTTTGGAGGTATGGAGGATTTTTTCTTCTGTATTATTGTGCTCATTGCGACTCTGAATCCCCAGTGTGTGAGAGAGAAACTCCTTTTACCTCTGCCCTTCTCTTTTTCACAAAGTTCATATTGAAATAATGATCTTAATCCTCAAAAAGCAGCAATATTTTTGCTGGAAAAAGTTGCACAACTTGTGGTATGGACCAATGCCATGTATTAGCTGTGAAGCAAGGTTTGACGTAGCTAAAGAACACAAACTACAATACTACATTTTATCAAAACCAAGCAGCATAACAATGCACATATCAGACCCTTCAGATTTCAACCTGATAAAGACAATACAGAACAGAAATATAGGGTACAATATGTCTTCCTTTCCCAATAAATACACCTAGCAATTGTACTTTTCCTCTCAGCTAAATTCTTGGTCCACTAGTCAGAAATGCTGATCACCACTATGGGAGAAAGTTAATTTTGCATTATGTCAGGGATCAGGGACCTGTGGTTTAAAAAGTCTGTGCCACATACAGGTATAGGGGAAAAATTAGGGGAAAACATACTCTTGGTTCTGGTACTTTCAATACTCCCATAATATAAGTACACTTGTAATTTAACACTGTATAACAAAATATCAAAGTAAACCATCCCATAATGATCAAAGAAGATGTTTATTCCTCTCCCCGGGTTCCCCTTTGTTTCCTATAACTTCTCCCCCCCCCCCTCTAGAGTTCAAAATGCTTTGCAATGGCTGAGGTGATTAACTCCACCCTCGTAGTTCATTGGAAAGCTTACGATAAAACCTAAGAATAATTGAGAGCCTTTCGTTGTCAATTTCAGCACAATACTCCTGTGAGATGAAAAAGAGAACTTGAGGTGGGCGTTGGGCAGGAGTGGTTCCAATTTCTTTTTTCCCAGTGAATTTTTGCACCAATTGACAGTTCAGTTGAAATCTCTGGCAGAGCAAAAACTAATCCTATTAGCACATAAACTGCAACTTCAGCTCTGTTTCAAGAAAGGGTTTCCCTGCTCTTCCCCCTTACTCTTTCTCATTCTTTCAACAAGGTTGTTCTAAAGACTTTTTTATTTTTTACAAATACAGCTTCAAAATTTATTCTGCGTAGGTTATATCCTGAGAAATTTACTGTGTGTCAGTTGGGTGTTCTTTTTTTTGGAAGGGGGGAATTATGAATTAAGCACCTTGAGATTAGCCTGTATAAAAGGGGTGGGGAACCAGTGGCTCTGAAGGAGTTGTTGGACTACAACTCCCATCATCCCTAGCTATTGACCATGCTGGCTGAGACTGGTGGGAGTTGGTCCAACAACATCTGCAGGGACCACAGGGTAGCCACTCCTATTGTATAAGGTGGCTTTTAGATTTAAATTCCACCATTGCAACAAAATGAAACTCATCAGATAAAAGGCTATAATCCCGTCATTATCTGCTTGGTGAACTAGGCCTTTGAACTCTATCCCAACAGTTTTCTTGAAGATTCAGCAGCAATTCTAAAAGCACTCATAGGATTGCACTGCTAATTTACTATCAGAAGGATATTATTCAGTTCAGTTTTAAGAAATCAAATATATATCAGCATGACACACCCAATTCACATTTTAGCATGCAGAAACTATAAATCAAGGAATGATGAACCAAGAAGGGAATAGAACCGCATGGCATTTGGGAAGTGAAGTAAGCTGATTTATTTATCTCTTTAGCTTACAGTGCAATTCTAATCATGTCTACTTAGAAGTAAGTCCGGCTGAATTCAACGGGGCTTACTCCCATATAAAGCTCCTGCAGCCTAAATGTATTAGTGCTTTAGTATTCACTGCAATTAACAGTAACTTAAAACAATGATCGGAAACAGAAACTGAAAAAGGATTCGGTTTAGAGGTTGACCTGTTTGTGAGCGACCTCTGAAAATGTTTACTATTCCTAGCAGAATACTATGAACTTGCCTTTTTATTTAATCAGGATCCTTCAAATTAGCAGTAAATCTAGGTAGAACTTAGGTAGAACTCAATATGCTATTTATTTTCTATGGGTAAGATTGATGCTCCCCCCCCCCCCCCGTCATTGCAATGAACAAATAAGAGTTGAGGCCATATAAGTTGCAACACAAAATTTTTCATTATCAAGCTGTTCCAGACTAAAACAAATGACCTAGAGGTAAATGGCTTCTGAGCTCATTAACCTTAAACCATCTAATCTTTTGTTTATGGTTTCTGCTTTCAGTGAAGTTCAGCATCATTCTACCTGAACAGAAATCAAATATAAATAATATTATGAGATAAACAAAAGAACCAGTATGTACTTTACCGTAAAGCAAGTAAAAACACAGGATAAATTATAAATATTTCATACACAATGCAGATGTTTGTTTATTGGATCTGTTACATTAAAGGTAAAGGGACCCCTGACCATTAGGTCCAGTTGTGACTGACTCTGGGGTTGCGGCGCTCATCTCGCTTTATTGGCTGAGGGAGCAGGCATACAGCTTCCAAGCCACTTCTGGCAACCAGAGCAGCACACGGAAACACCGTTTACCTTCCCGCCGGAGTGGTACCTATTTATCTACTTGCACTTTGATGTGCTTTCGAACTGCTAGGTTGGCAGGAGCTGGGACCGAGCAACAGGAGTTCACCCCGTCGTGGGGATTCGAACTGCCGACCTTCTGATCGGCAAGCCATAGGCTCTGTGGTTTAACCCACAGCACCACCCACATCCCATCTGTTACATTAATTCAATTTAATTCTGATCACCACTTCAAATGAGTCTTATGATTCTGAGGGACTAACTCATAATTCTGATTGAGTGGCCTCTAGGTTATTTCAGTGGGCAGATTTATAAAACGGTGTTTTAGCTGCTTTGTACTGCCTGCTGCTCTCATCAGCATGACTTGAGGTGTGTGTGTGTGTGTGTAAAAACTGAATTTTGAGACTTCCAAGGGTTGGGAAGTTTATCACAAAAATGTATACATACCCACATCCCACTTTTTTGTTTACTGCCATTGAACAGGGATTGACTTTGAAGGAAACAAGATTCTACAAAATGAGAGACATTTGGGAAATGATTGTTGAATCAAATATGTCTATATACATTGAGGACAAAAGGAGGTGTTATGGGTTCCACCGATCACCCTCTATCCTTTTCCCCAGAGGGGACCCATAGATCAGTGGTAGAGCTCATGCTTTCTAGGCATAAGGTCCCAAGTCCAATCCCTCATGTCTCCTGTTAAAAGGACCAGGAACCGGCAAGTGGGAAAGACTGCTCTGCCTGAGTTGCTGGAGATCCTCTGCCAGTGCAGGTAGACAGTACTGGGCTAAATGAACAATAGCCTGGCATGTCATGAGGCAGCTTATTCCATGTTCTATGATAGCCTTTGCCAACCTTGTGCCCTCCAGATGTGCCTCCAAACTGGCTGGGGATGATGTACTCAAAACATCTGGAAGGCATCAAGTTAGCAAAATATATTTCATGGTATAAGAGCATGTCCTACAACTGTTACTCTAAAATGTACAAGCAGCGTCCCATGAAGGCGTGTGGGAAGGCGTGAAAACACACAAGGCGAGGCTTTTGATTAGCTTTCATAACACCTTGCTCTGGTGCTTGTGAGCAGTGCTGAACTACACTACTTTCCCTCTTCCCACAGCATAATTGAAAATTCAAAAACAAATGCTTCTTCAGCAGAAAAGGCTATCTTTTTGAGACACTCTGCATTTAGCATTTAAATTGGCATCTTAGAATTCCGCTGGGTGCCATTCTGTTTTGTTTTAATAAAGCTAGTTATCTTTACAAGGTATTAATTTGTAGACAAACATCAGGAAAGAAAGGAGGAGGACATCATATGGGGGAGCTGAGAGAACTGGAATCACAACGAGAGCATCTGACAATGGCCAGAGTGGTGTGGTGGTTAGTGTTGGATTAGGACCTGGGAGACCAGGATTAAAATCCCCGCTTGGTCATGAAACTTGCTGGCTGTCCTTGGTCCAGTCATTGCCTCTCAGTTTAACCTACCAAACAGGATTGTTGTGGAGCTTAAGTGATTAGGGGAGAGAACCATGTCGATCACCTTGAGTTCCTTGACTGGCAAACTGCCTTGCAAAATTCAGATATGTGTAAATTTTGAAGGATGGCTGTATTTTGGTTCTTGGGCTGTTTTGGAAAGCCCAGATTACAGTAGTTCACCTATAAATGCAAAGTGAATTGATTTTCTTCCACATCCCTTGTCCAAAGTAGTTTCCTTGGGAAGAATTGTTGGAATAAATTCTATTTGTTAAAATTGATGCCTCAAAATGTGTCCAGTGTCAAACTGGATCTTGGGGGAGAAATTGAAGTAAAAATGCAATTTTGATATAAAATGGATTACAATTTTTGACTTTCGATTCCGGAGTTGTTGTGGATACCATTTCCTGTTTTTCACACCCTGTCTGTCCTTGGAAAGGGAAAGCAGACAGTCAAAATATGTCCGCTTTCCAGCAGATGGTGTTGACATGGCTAACGGAACTTAAAAGCGTTCAATAAAATCAGAAGGTTGAAAAAATGAGTAAAAATTATTAATGGCACCGATGATAGGGAAGAACTGACCGAAAAGGAAGAAGAAAAAGAGGGAGGACTGGATGAAGGTGAGAGCCTTGCAGTCCAGACAGAAGAAAATAAGAAGAACAGCTGGAGTGAGAGCCCAACTGTTCAGAAAGAACAAGAAGGGAAAAAAATCAACAAGAAATATTGAGAAATGTTTCCTTTCTACAGATGAAATACCAACAATTGACATCGGACCAGGGAATGAAAAAGGACATAGAAAAGAGAAAAAGGGCACCCAGAATTAGAGGACTGATGAAAGATATAGGGCAGCAGGGGAAGGTTAAAGAAGTGGAGGTAGTAGGAAGGGGGTGGGGTAAAAAAATATGCAAATGTATATGTTATAGGATAACCCGGGTCGAAATAGGACTGTTTATATGGACTTGCTGAACTGAAATAGGGGCCTTATGACCAGAGGAGGGGATAATAGAAGAAGTTTGATGTTAAAAGTTATAGGAGTTCTTAGAAGAGACGTGAGGTAGTAGGGAAGAAACTTCTTTAGCTTAGTTTTGTGTTAAAGTAGGAAAAGGATTTTTTACAATGAAGAAGTATGATTGGATATGTATTTCTTATTTTGTTTTAAATATGGATAGAAAAATCTATCTAGAATATTAAATCTGTTAAGAATAACCGATAAGGATAGTATAGAATTAGAGTGCATGATTATAAGTGTATAAGTATGTTTAAGGTTGTAAGGAAAAACATAATGAAATATGATTATGAAGTTGCCACAGATGATATAAGACGAAACGCAGGAAGGGGGGCTCTGAGGAAGTCAACCTACAATGTGAGAAAAGATGAAAGGTTTAGAAATGTGGCTCTTGTATGTTCATATTTATGTTTTGTTAATGTTTTTTCTTCTTCTCTTTTTTAGGTTTGGTAGGTGTTTGCAGTGTCTTGGTTGTTGTCTTTTTTCTTTTCTTTTTTTTCTTGTTATGGAAAAAAATCAATAAAGATATCTTGTAAATTCTGTGTGCATGTGTAGTAGGAGCTTACTGTTTGTTACTGTGTTATGTTTTTTCATCACCATCGTTTTCAAATATAATTTCTTTTCACATTAATTTTGGAGAATGGCTAGCACAGCAGAACTTCACTACAGTAAGGCTGGGGTCTGCTGCCTGACTCTTCATGATGATACAGTTTCTAGATGCTATGATGCCCCATTTTATCTCTATTGGCTGTGGATTTGGCAACACCAACAGAGCAGAAAAAGCAGTCCTTTTTCATGCTAACTGCTTTCATGAATTTAGTATAGCGTTTATGAAGCTTGAAGTCACTTATTGCCTCTGCTATGGGAAAATCCTTCTAACTTTAATTGCCAAAGTGGTTAAGAGCTATTACAGAAATCCAGTGTTTTCCATCTACCTTAGTTCATCCCTAAGCTACAGGATGAATGCCAGCAGAGTCGTTGTTTTGAACTACTATAGCCAAGATGTTGCAAGCGTTGCAATTATCCATTTTCCTTGTGGTTTCTTTTCATTGGCATCCAAGCTCTTTGAGTGATTGATGTGGTGATGTGCCATTCAGGATGAGCACAATGCCATTTAAAAACAACAACAACACAACAACAGAGGATGAAGTTAACAGGTGAAAATCTATTACAACACATCTACCCATATTAGTTAAAATGCACTTGCCTCTATCATGTCTATCTGAAAACTCAGCATAGCTGTAATTGCTCTTTGACTTTGGAAGTTGCAGCTTGAGTGGCTTTCGCTACCATATAATGAACCTTATACCTTATAATTATGAAACCAACAGCTCTATTAAGTCTTAATACTCGATACCTATTACAGGCCAATCCACAGTCTGCTCTGTTACAGCTCATAAGAGAGTGATCACACAATTGCTGCTGCTTCACCAACAATATGCATTCTTCTCCTTGCACTGCAAGGATGTTTCCCTGCTCTTGCTGTGAAAGACAGGGAATATAGTAGTATTCTTTTTGGATTTCTGTATTTTAATGTTTTGTTGGAAGCCGCCCAGAGTGGCTGGGGGAACCCGGCCAGATGGGCCGGGTATAAATAATAACTTATTATTATTATTATTATTATTATTATTATTATTATTGTCACTATTCCTGCACATTGAGCTAAACTGTATGATCAGAAGCACAGTTACTTCCATACCTGCCATTTCCCCGAACCTTAGCTTCAATGGGGGAGATTTAGATTATGCTGTGGCTAACCTGTTGCATTGCAGTGTTTTCTGTGGTGTTGCTGTATCTTTCTGAAGAACTAGTTTGCAGTGATGTTTCTTACTTGAAATACATTTGTAGCATTCAGCCAGCCTCCTCCAGCCTGTTGCCCTCAGATGCTCTGGACTACAACTTTCATAAGCCCCAGCCAGCACAGCCATATGGAAGAAGCAGAGATGGCTGCGTCAGCAGTGTTGGGGATTCTAGGACAGCATGGGATGCAATGCATATTTGCTGAGAATGAAGTTCTGTGCTCTCTCGTGTCTTGCATGGGACTGTAGTCAAAATTGCCCCAATGCAAGCAGTTCAGATGGGGTGGGAATTGCAGAAGGGTCTCTCCTGGTTCTTCCTTGTTTGCCCTCCCATCTCAACAATTAGCTCTGCACATGCCACTCTGAAAAACTATGCAAGCTTTGGATGTCAGATAGATCATTAGAAAGCTAGGATAGTTCACAGCAGCCCAAACAGCTTTGACCAAAATCCTCATAAATGTTTGCCTATTTTTTCTGAATGGCTGTTCCCTATTCAAATCAAGAAGCTGGAGGTAGTTAATCAATTTCTCCTTAGCTCATATTTACAAATTATAAGGGAGGTTCTATGGGTCTGTCTGTTTATCTATCTATCTATCTATCTATCTATCTATCTATCTATCTATCATCATCACAAATACATTTGTCTTGCAGAATTTGCCTTGTTGTTGAGAGGTCTGTCTGGGCATGAGACAAATAAGTCCTAGATACTTTCTAGCCTGAAGGTAATTTCAACGTGGAAGCTTCATAATATTTTACATATTCATTGCAAAGCTATTAAAGTAATCTGACAAGTATAGCAGGTGAATCATCTAGTGCAGGATGGTCTGATGAGATCTTACCAGTCTTAATAATTGCATATGTTATGCTAGAGGACTCTGATATTAAAGAGGTGTTGCTAATTAAAACAGATGAGATTTAGTTATGCTGATGAGAACATGATGTGAAATAGATATGATGAACTGAGAGCTGGGAGAATGTCATTGTCTCTACTGATGTCAATAGAAATGTGGTTATTAATTTTGCTGGACCAATGTTTACCAGTGAAGGCTTATGTCAGGCATCCCCAAACTTCGGCCCTCCAGATGTTTTGGACTACAATTGCCATCATCCCTGACCACTGGTCCTGTTAGCTAGGGATCATGGGAGTTGTAGGCCAAAACATCTGGAGGGCCGCAGTTTGGGGATGCCTGGCTTATGTTGTTTTCTGAACTGTGCCCAGAGAGATTGTGAACAGAAATCAGTATGAATCATAATATAAAAGAGACTTCTTAACTGAAACATAGGAATCATTTCTGTCAGGAATATGTGACAGTAAAAGATAATTTATTTCCTCTTCCAAAATGCTAACATTGGATCCACTTATGAATAAATGCCCATCTTCATTAATTCTGCTCTGTTAGATTCCAACTGAAGCCCTCTAAACAGAGATTCCTCAAACTTCCATGGCTCTAACTTCCTACTTCACATCTTGCCTTATCCAGACTATATTATTTCTTTCTCAAGCAACTGCCATGAGGGGAATTCAAATTATTTATTTTAAAAAAACCCACAGGAAGCAAGGAAAAGCATTGTTTTAATTAGCATTCATAAACAGAAATCAGTGTTAAGCATTTTATGGCACTTCTGTGACAGTATTTAATCTGACATTTGAAGCAAAACAACAACAACAACAACAAACAACAACAACAACAACAACAACAACAACAACATATTGTGCTGTTGGAAAACATTTAGACAGCAAAAGATGGAGCAACAAACTGAGATTATTCTGCAACATGAAAGCTGGAGTGCTAAGCATATAAATGCCCCAACATTTAACTTGACATTCAGCAGCTCCCAAGAAGTATCTTTTTAAAAGCTCACTGTGGCTTTGATCCTATGCGCATGTACTGAGGACCACTGAACAAGGTGAAACTTATTTGTGAAAAAATATGCACAGAATCAGACTGCACTGTACACAAGAAATATGTTCTAAGAAAGATTGTTTAGGTAGTAAACAACACAGACAGATCGCACAACAAATTCTTTGACCATGTGATTTGCTTGCAACCAATATAAATATAGAAACACCTTTATCCTATATAGAACTTTATGCATATGAAAAATATGCTAAAATAAAAAATATATACAAATCTTACCAGAGTAATATATATACCTTTTGTTTTTGTTTTGTTTTTAAATCACCAATCCATTGCTTGCCAACATATTAGAAGAGCAATCTCAGAAATGCCTTTATGATATAAACATTCATATAAACATCCTGATGGTTAGAGATGGTAAAAAGTTCATTTTTGGCTGGGACTGCATGTGCTTGGCAAGATCTGTGGCAGTTAATAAATCTATTGTCTCTGTTTATAGCAGAGTAAATCTTATGTTACTTCTTTTTCCAAATCTATAGAGTCCTGAAATCAAATGAAGTCCTGAACAATAGCGGGAAATATCTGATACTATTATTCAGTATTTTGGATTGATATTATAGAATTGAGAAATAATCTAATGAAGGTTGAAACAAAATTTTAAAAATTCCTTCCAGTAGCACCTTAGAGACCAACTAAGTTTGTTATCGGTATGAGCTTTCATCAATAACAAACTTAGTTGGTCTCTAAGGTGCTACTGGAAGGAATTTTTTTATTTTGTTTCGACTACGACAGGCCAACACGGCTACCTACCTGTAACTTATGAAGGTTGTTTATGAACTCAGAAAGAGACTATTCCTGCAGTTCCTGCTCATTAAAGTCTTCTCTAAAAAGGTAAAGGAAAGGTACCCCTGATTATGTTAGTTTTATGCTAGTTTCTACCAAAGAATCCTGTATAGCCTGGATAGAGAACCTATGTTTTCCAGGTGCAGCTGGACTTCAATTTCCATCAGCCCTATGCACCATGGACATCATCAGGGATGATAGGAGTTGTAGTCCAACAACATCTGGAAGGCCACAGCTTCTCCACCCCTGTTGCGTAGTACAGGAAGGGGGTGCTGAGATAAATCACTAGGCCCTCCCTCTCATAGAATTTTCGTTCCAAGGGATTGCTGGGAAGAGAGAATAACTCTTACCGACGTAAATATGTAGTCTTATGTCCTAAAGGTTCACACCTAATTACAATATCTCTGCAAACTGAGGAGCTGCTGGGAACAGTCTAGCTCCTGTAAAATTGTCATCAAAGAAGTATTTTTACATGATGGCATAATTATAAGTAGTTACCGCAAGATCTATGTGACAGTGAAATAGCAGCATTAGTCAATGTGGATTACTTCCAAGAATTCCAAAGCAAGAAAGGTGTGGGGCAAAATAAGAAACCAGAAAGGACTACAGCTAATTTAACCAGCTGACGACTTGAGTTTGAGCCAACACAATAATTAAATACTAACACAACTGTCAGCCATTTTGTATGTAGTACAGAAGTTCTTTTAATTACCTTCTCATATTAACAGAAGAAGACACATACAGTTGGCATGTAATGCTAATCCATGCCATGGCTAGTTATAAATGAGTGGGAGTACAGATCCCTTTCTCCTCTTCAAGTCCTCCTGTTGCTATGCTATCCGAAAGCTAAGGCATGGCTTGGATTTGGTGTTATGTCTGATCCCAGGCTCATGGTTTGTCAAGCCTCAAATAAGCCATGAATGTTGCCAAGGTTTGTTCTCGACCCCGCATTCATGATTTGTTGGGGAAAACAAACTATGAGCTCAGATCCAGACGTAATGCCAAGTTAAACCATGGCTTAGCTCCGGGAAGCAGGGCAAACGCTTTGCCATAGTTTGCTTAGCTTTATGTGTGATCTGGGCCATTGTGAAGCACTATTCTTTTATTCCCAAGCACTGATAAATTAGAAGTACAAAATTATCCATTCAGTGTGTTTCATTCATGAGAACTATAGATTGGCTATAAATGTGTATAACCTTTTGGCTCAGAAACACTCCCTACTGGTAATTCCCAACAGTGACAAATCCAACCCATTGCCTAACATTTATGCAGGATCAGATAATTGGTTAGATGCGGGGATCCATGAAGTCAACAATGGCAATAGGAAGCAAGCTGGGGTGGTGGAATCTGATTCAGAGACAGAACAAATGTTAAGTCAAGAAAAAGACACAAGAAGAAAAGGCTTGCTTTGACGGCTGGAGCTCTATGATTTCATTTGTAAATAAGATGAACCTGCCTCCACCCACCTTATGTAAAGTAAAAAATGTCACATAACTATAACTGATGGTGACAGCTTTGGCAATAACTGAGCAGGAAAAGGTGTTGTCTCCCTGACATGCCTATATGTGTTTTTCTGCAAAGACCAAAGAGGGAGGCATAAAAGCTTACGCCATAATCAACTCATTGACCTTTAAGGCTGTAGAAGACTTGATTGCTTCTGCAAAAAACTGACCATGTCCCCCAGTAGCCTTGACAGTTTTGTGCTGTGCTCTGTTGCTTTATTCTTCCATTATATACCTAGAAAACGAGCTATCACCTGCCATCTAATAACTTTAAAAGGAAACTTTAAAATTAAGACTCCAGTTTGGATTTAAATCACGTGGGCAAATATAAATGAGCCCAAAGCAACCATTTTTAAGTTTAGCACTTGCAACCATCACCTAATTTCCCCTGATAGGGTAAATCTGTATCTAGACCATATCATTTCACAGTGCCTGTAAGTGCTCATGTGATGGAATGGTCTTCCATAAAAAAAAGAAAAACAAAGAAATCATTACAAAAAGAAATTAGATGTAAGGTTAGGGTTGCCAGACTCAATAGAGGACAGGACTTCTGTGCCTTTAATTGCCCTGCTCTCTTTTGAGTCTGGAAACCTTAAAGAGAAACCAGCAGGCCCTTTGTTTAATTTCCAAGCAAAGGGTCTGCTGGTTTCTCTTTAAGGTTTCCAGACTCAAAAGAGAGCAGGGCAATTAAAGGCACAGAAGTCCTGTCCGCTCTTTGAATCTGGCAACCCTATGTAAGGTTCTACCATCGGCTTTTCCTTGAGATGTCAGTTTTCTCCTTGAGATGTCAGATGGAAGGAGTGGCCTTTGTATGGAGGAGAGTTCAACTATGGAATGTGGTGCAGCCCAGATCTCACCTGAGTGAGAACTAGGCCAACATGTATACATAGCAGCTAGAAACAGGACTTTTGAGTGCTTGATGAACAGTTTGCATTGGGCCAGGAGTAGATAATCTTGCCCCTTCCAGATTCTGCCATACCACAAGTTCCACAATCTCTGGCAATTAGCCATGCTAGCCGTGACTGTCAGAGTTCAAAAACATTTGGCAGGCTCCAAATCTCCCCCTCCCCGTATCAGACCATTGTTAGATTTTGAGATATATATATATTGTATATGGTTACATTTATGTCCTGTTCTTACTCTATCCTGCTCTTACTCTTACACCTGAGCAGGAATTAAACCCATATTAAGTCGAAACATAAGAAGGTACTATATACGGAGTCAGACCATTGGCTCAGTATTGTCTACAATGACTGGCACCACCAAGGTTTCAGACAGGAGCATCTTAGTCCTACTGGAAGATTCTGGGAACGGAACCTAAGATTGTTTGCATGCAAAGAATGTGCTCCCCCAACAGAGCTACAGCCCTTCTCTGTATGAAGATTATACAAGACCAAAAAGTTGACTTTTTCACAGAGATTTTGGCACAGTGATTGCCTAAAATACTCAAACGTGTCTCGAGTTAACAGCCAACCACTTCTTCAATGTGGTGCTGTCCAGGTATTGTTGGACTCCAACTCCCATCAGCCCCTGCCAGCATAGTCAATTGTCAGGAGTGATGGGAGTTGCAGTTCAACAACTTGTACCAAGTTGGGGAAGGCTGCCACCATGAGAATTTTTTTTCCCATAAGCTAGCCAAGCATCCACAAAACTGGTAATCAAATTCCACCATTAAAAAAATACAAAATTATTATTATTAATGATAATTGAATTTATATACCACCCTATACCTGGAGGTCTCTGGGCGGTTCACAGAACAAAAGAATACCCTTTTACTGAGATCATGGATTCTTATGTTCCAGGACTGTTATTTGAACAAATAGTCTTTCATCCAGGAACATGAATCCATCTCGTAAACTGAGGATCAAGAACGGAGACCAAGACAGGGGAAGGGCACATTGACATCAGAAATAATATCCCACAGTCATCATATTCCACAGTTTTACTCATCTACCTCTAAAACAGGCACAAGATTTGAGTGGCCAGATATTCTCATACAACCCTTACACTGTGATACCTTTCCCAACCTCACACCTTCCAGATGTTTTGGACTACAACTCCCCTTGTTACTGACCATTTGCCACAATATCTGGAAGGTTCCAGGTTGGGGAAGGGCAATATATAGATGCATCCTAATTTCTTTTAAAAGCAGAAAGCAATTTTCAGGCTCTGAAGTAAAAAGTAATGCCCTGTGAGTTCATCTCAGTACATACTTCTCTCACAGTATTGTTATAAATCACATTTCTCTTGGAATACATTTTTAAAGTCTTCACAAGAAAGGAAAACACATCCCCAAACACAACCATTATACAGCATTATATCATAGGTCACAGAAAACTGTGTACATCTTTCCCGATAGAAGGACATATGTCAAATAAAATAATTTCAACATCAATAAACCATAGTGTTCCTTCTTCCCATTAGAAGTAGATTTCTGCCCATCCTCCCTCAATTTTTTTTTTTACATAAATAGAAGAAAATAGTCTCTGAAATATTTACATCCATGACAAGTTCCTGTTGGTGAAAATTTGTACAGTTGTTTTTAAAGTGGATCCTTAGTTCTCATTTTCTCTCCAGCCACGGGCATTCTTTCCAAATTTATATACTAGTCTCCGACCGTCTACACGTTCAAGAATTTCTCTTTTGTAATAGTATCTGTTAAAAAGGAGCAATGAAGTTGGATATATCAGAACTGTATAATGAATGGTGGGTGAATTCCCCCCTGAACTCAAATTAAAATTGGGTTTGGCAAATTAAGTTATTCCTTTTCCCCAAACAGAAAATAGGTGAGCTTATTTGAAGGCCGATTCAGAGGGGATTCAGAACCCACTGCATGATGTGATCAGGAGTGCAACAGGGTCTGCAAACCCCAAACTCCATCCACAAGCTACTGTGGCCGACCCACCACCTACTTTCTGGTGAAGGTCAGAGCAGGGACAGGCAAGTGTAATCTCACTGCCCCAACAAGTATTGACTCATCAGTTTACTGAACAAAAGGCTCAAAGTAACATAGCTCAATATGAAATGAGTATAAAATTAGGCATACTTTAAATCAATGAAAACCAATTAACTCACGGAGATTTAAGTATTCCTAAAAGGCTACATGCAACATTTTGCAATATCATGCATCACAGTTTTTCAATTATCAGTCGGTGTGGTTACTTATATTTCATTGGAACTCCTCTATCCAGGATGAGGAAGCAGTGCCCTCTAAATGTTGGCTTATAACTATCAAAATCCAGGACCCTTGGTCTTGCTGGGCCAATGGGACTTGGACAAAATCTAGGAGGGCTACGTGCTCAACCCTCCTGCTCTATATCAAATACATTGATCGCACCGTAGAATTCCAAACTAAGCATAGTTGCTCTGTGCCCAGACTTTCTCCCTTCTTGTTAACCTACCTCATGGCACGGCTGAGTTTCTCATAAGTCATGCTGCTATTGTTTTTCTTCTTTCCCCACAGCTGAGCTACTGCCTCAGATTTTAAGAATCTGAAGATGCCTTCAGACCGGTCCTCCCATTTTATCAAGCCTGGATTCTTCTCTGGATGCAGGAGAATGTCTCGAATAAATTCCCACAAGTGAGTCCCTCGAGGAGCTAAAATAAAATGGTGTTACAATGAAAAGTTATCCACAGCAAGAACTACTACATGGGCATAATCCTTTCCCCCCAATTCCTGATAGGAGGACATCCTTATGCTGTGTATAAAAATAACCAATAGTTCTCTGAATAGGTGAAAAATTAGACGGTACATTGTCCTTAGTCAAGCATATCGATCTAGGAGAGTTAGAAAAATTTTTGACCACTGGAAGCATCATTTGGTGTCAGGCAAAAGACATGCTACACTGCACCTGTGTATAAAGAAGCTCAAAGGCTCTTCCTTCTGCCTTTGAAAGTATACTTAGAGGGAAGCAATTTGCAGTGGATAATTGACAAGAGGAAAGAGAGTGCTTGATCCTTCTCATTCCAGCCACATTTCCCTGAAACATCCCCCACTAACTGTTTAGCTGAGGACAGTTTGAAATGCAGTTTATCTCCTCCATCCCCACCAATGGCAAATGTTTAATCAATGAAAGATTCAATCCATGCCTACCACTACAAGGTTTACATTTCTCTGAAAGAATGACATCTTGGCTAACGAGCCCGTCTCCTTTATTTGTAGTAGTGAGGTTCTCATTGAGGACAAACAAATACCTAACTCATTTTTGTTTTTAAATAATTTTTATGAAAGATTTTCCTGGGTTACAAAAGTACATATATTGTCTCTCAGATCGTAGAGTCTTTTCTACAAATTGGTTACGTTCGATGTCATTTCCCATACTCTTGTCTGCTTTGAACGAAGGGAAAATATGCAACTGATCCCAGTTCAAATGGGACATTCTGGGAAGAACTCCCAAATTAGTATCAGACTCTGAATGGGCATCCTCATGGGAATATAGGAACAGTTTAAAAGGGCCGTTGTGTGCTTTTTTGAGCATTGTACTTGTCTAACCACCACCAGTAATAATAATAATAATAATAATTTATTATTTATACCCTGCCCATCTGGCTGGGTTTCCCCAACAAAATATTAAAATACTGTACAATGGTCTGTTAAACATTAAAAGCGTCCCTTTTAATGGGCTGCCTTCAGATGTCTTCTAAAAGTCTGGTAGTTGTTCTTCTCTTTGACATCTGGTGGGAGGGTGTTCCACAGGGTGGTTCCCACTACCAAGAAGGCCCTCTGCATGGTTCCTAACTCATCTCCAGATACAGTGGGAGAAGGTTAAAGCTGCATAGCTGGCAAGCTACAACATTCAAACAAATGTCTTAAAGTACATTCCTTACTTTCACATGACAGTGAAGGTGAAGGGGATGTTCATAGCCAAGGCTATCATGGTGTCATTTATCCCTAGGACATAATGCTTAAAAGGGTGTAATAGAGTAGGACCTTCAGTTTTTTTCTCAGACATTTAAATTCTAATGAAGTTTACAGTGGGCATTTTGTGTCCAATTCCTTTTCTGTTGGCTCTGCTTCTCTTCACTATCTGTTATGTCAGGAAATATTTGCTCAGCCCCACCTTACAGGGCAATAGTTCTGTAGTAGCTAACTTACTGTGTTTCTTGCTGTGAGATTTTGGAAGGTGGTCTTGTGTTTTTTTCAGCCCTGAAGCATCTTCTGTAACAGAAAAGGGGGGGTCAGTTATTCCACCTGTTCTGGAACACACATTCATGACCCTGTTCTAGAAACAATCACATGATAAGCCTTATCTACACAAAAATTGATTGTTTATATCCTGTTCTCAAAGTAGCTTGCAAGATGAAGAAACATGACATAAAAGTACATTTTCATTCAGTGCCAAACCTTCAAATCTGTTTGAAAATAAAGCAGCAGAAACCTAATAAAACCCTCACTTTCCAAAATCACAAAGGGCTCAAAGAACAAAAATGTTTTCCCAAAGTGCTTAAATGCATCCATGAATATCACCAATAGGAATTTTCACAACCCAAGCCATCATCTGTCTTTATTATTGCTTATTTTCATTGCCTTGTGTTGTCTATTACATTGTCCTGCCTTGATTTATTTTTCCTTTTTTGTTTGTTATACAATTATTTAAGTTCATAATATTATTTATTTAATATTCCTTTCCCTATCAATAAACACAATAGTGTATCAATAAACTATTACATTTCTTTCAGTTACAATCCCCAGTCTGTGGCCCTTGTCACTGGTTATGTTTTACGCACTGGGAGGAGGGGGGCAAATTAAAACGCATATTGGTGCCGCAACAAGGAAAAAAATTATCCAGATGATCCAAGTCAGGGATGCAGAAGCTGTGGCCTTCCAGAAGATATTGCTGGACTACAGCTCTTATCATCCTTGGCCACGGGCTCAGCTAACAGTGGCTGGCGAGAGCTGGAATTCAATAATATGTAAAGTGCCGCAGTTCCCCATCTAACATATGATTCCCTAACTAATATATGGAGAGAGAAACTCCCAGATTATCCCAGGCTCAGACCATTTTGGGCTTTAAAGGTCAAAAGCAACAACTTGGATTGAGCCCAGGAACAAATTGGCAGCTAATAAAGGTCACACAAGATCTATGTGAGCTTGCTATTTGGTTCCAGCTAAAAGCAGAACGGCTGCATTTTGAGGTTTCCAAACTGCATTTTGTAACAGTTCAATGGATAGTGTATTTTAGTAGTCAAGTGAAGAAGTAGCTGGAGCATTCGGAACAGGAGCCAGGTGCTTTGCTTGAACTCCAGAAAGGAGCATACTGGGTGAAGATTAAAATAACTAGTAATTCATTAAAGAGGCACAATCTTCCTCTCCCTCTTCTTAGTCCCTTTATTTGAACCCTTTGCCTTTTGAAAGCTGAATTAGCAGAGATGGAAGGGTGCAGAAATGATAATGATTAGCGCCAAGACAGCGAGGGAAAAACATACGGACAATGTTAATAATAATAATAATAATAATAATAATAATAATAATAATAATTTATTATTTATACCCCGCCCATCTGGCTGGGTTTCCCCAGCCACTCTGGGTGGCTTCCAACCGAATATTAAAAACAGTACAGCATCAAACATTAAAAACTTCCCTAAACAGGGCTGCCTTCAGTTCTCTTCTAAATTTAAATATATAATAATAATTGGCTTCCTTTGTTGGATATTCACCTCCTCAGTTGTTCAGCCTGGATACACAAGGGCTAAAGTGGGTAGGGGGACAGGTAGACTCATACTCTAGGACAGCAGCATATTTCAGAGGGTCCTCACCATGGATGCCTCCTCCCCTGCTTGGCAACACACACACACACTATGCAACTTGACTTTTTTCTGCAGCAGCAATTACTGCTTTCCTTGCTGGGTCTCCAGACAGCATTTTAGCGTAATGGTGCAGGTTAATTTGATTTCTTACCTACTCTTCACCACAATGCCCCAGAGCAGGTTACATACATTTTATAAATACAATATTAAAATCAGTTTGAAACTAATACAATCAAAAGAATAGGGTAGGTTCATTTGGCTCCTGTCCATAGTAGCCGCCTACCATTTTAATTGACTCAAAACACATTGGCCCTGGATCTAAAGGTAGGGTCAGTGCATCTGAGGTAAATTAAAGTGGCAGGCAGCTACCACAGATAAGAACCAAGGTTGGCTCCTGTTCAAAAGCAATAGCGCTACCTACCCAAGGCAAAAACAGATACCCTGGGGGGCAAGCAATAAGGGCAATAAGATGGCACAGCCAGGTCAGGCCACTGAAGGTCAGGCCACAACCAGGTCAGGCCACCTATTGATCACTGGGTTCCTTGACTAAATGCTTGACTGACTGCTGGTGCCAGGCATGCTCATGCAAAGTCTTCCACTCCCAGGCCTAGCGTTATTGGTTCCTGACCCGTGGAATCCTGTAAACCTCTCCAGACCTTCATACAAAACAAACAAGCCTCAGTAGTGTGTGTGTGTGTGTGTGTGTGTGTGTGTGTGTGTGTGTGTGTCCCTTTCTAAGTTTATGGTTATCACCACATCAGTGAACTCCAGAAGTGGAGGACACACTAGGTGAAGCAATACTTTTGTTTCTCACACTTGAACCTACTGCCAGTCACCTTGATTGAGGGATAACCCCAAGTTCTAATATTGCGAGGGAGGGAGGAAAACTTTCCTCAGACAAAGCTGAAATTAAATGACACACTAGTGCTAGGCCTGCCACACCCTTTGCCGTATCTTCTGTAAGCCCATTATTCTCCATAAAGTATATTGAAGACTTCCTCCTTCGTTATTTTCTGGTGACTGATCTAATGCAAAGTGTGGATAGTGGTGAAATACCAGGGGTGGATGGAAAACACTGTGTTAGTTTTCCTAATTATAATGTCAGCACTTCTGTTTTTTTAATGTGCCTTTCACACTGTGGTACCTGTTGCATTATGGAACTGTGGCTTCTTGACTGATATGCTGGCATGCTAAACTAAATTTCGTTCATACTAGTGGACATTGGACAGCATTGCTCCTCCCTCATCTTTTACAAACATGTTCATTTCTGTTTCCCCATCCTTCCCCAAAAAAGACAGCAGGAACTGTATGCAAGTACAGCACCCCAAATTTCAGCATTTTACCCCTGGGTTAATGGAGCTGCAAATAGATTTTTCCCCAGAAGGAATTAACACAGAAATGAGTGCTAATCTCCATTTATCAGTGGCACATCACCGAGTGCCAAGGAACCTGTGTTGTGTCTGCCTTGCAGGAGATCAGCGCCAGAGAAGCTTAAAGCCCACACGTGTTCTTCCACCTACACACATGTATAAACAGTCACCAATGGAAATTAGCTATTTGCATGTGCAGATGACTTACAGTAACTGCCAGCCTTTCTGCACAAACTTGTCGGAACAGTTTTTTTGTTGCAACACTGATAAGCACTCCAGGAAAATGGCCTTCCATTAGATTCTGCTGGAAATCTGTACCCACAGCTGAAAACCAGCTAATTACATTTGTGCTTCCTTCTGCATTGTCAAGTTCAGAGAACACCATCCTTTTGTACGATTTGCTGAGCTTGTGAGAAAGTCCCAAAATCTAATTAAGGCTTGACAGTCCTGCCTTTATGGAAGCCATAAAACTGAAATCCATTGGGAATTTTGCCCTGAGAATGAGACTCCGAGGAATTTAAATTTCCTCTCCTGGGGAAAAGAAATCCTCACTGCTCTTGAATATCTAGTTATTTTATTCTTGTGAAATTAGGGCACAATCCTATACTGGAGTTCTGTTTGCTGAATGGGTTTTTGGATCTGATAGAAGCCCTGCTGTGCCAGCAGAATGCCAGTAATGTTGCCACCATGACAGATACACCAGTGCAGTGGTTTACAACCAGTGTGCCATGGCACCCTGGGGTGCCTTGAATGATGGTCAGGGTGCCATGCAACACTGGCCTCTGACCCTCTTTCCTTCCCTCCCTCCTCTGATGCCCTCTCCTGTCTCTCCTTCCCAAAGACTTGCACAGCTGTTTGTTGCAACAGCCCTGCCTACAAGCTCCCCAGGTGAATGATGCCTCTGGGGCTGGCCAGGGGGTGTGTGAGGCCCTCTTTGGGGGCAGGGTGGGCAGCTCAGAGACCAGTAGCAGCCCGGAGGATCCCAAGGAGAGGAGGCTGAGGGAACACTCCACATGGGAGGTTGTTCAAAAAGTGGTGAGGGGCTGTTGGCTCTGTAGGCAAGGGGTGACATAACTGGGCTCCAGAGCCCCAAGAATGTAGTTGGTCAAGGGAGCTGTAGACCCAAAAAGATTGAAAACCTCTGCACCAGTGGAATGCCTGTGATTCCTTCCTGCAGAATATCCTGGTTGGCAGAGCTGCTCTGTGGTTGAAGAGATGCCCGTAATGCAGTTAAATCCAGATCCTATACCTCTTCAATCCATGCCCATGGATCCCTTTGCAGCACAATTTTATACTAGCTCCAGATCTGGGGCAGGAAATTACCCTCCCATTGACTTCAGTTGAAAAGGGCAGGGATTCAAAAATAGTCAATACCTAATGATAGCACACTGCCATGGGGACAGTGACGAACAGTGCCGCTTGGCTGCTCAGAGCAGCATCCCCTGGGGGCGGGACCTCGCTCCACAGCGTGCATGTGTCCTGACGCATGCTTCGTGACATCATGATGCACGACGCGCGTACCAGGACGAGCCAGGACGGACTGCGCATGTCCGCACATGCGTAGTCCGTTTGGGTTGGCACTGCTGCTCTGCTTGGCTCGCATGCCTGGCAATCTGCTTTGTAGCACGCTCTGCTTCTTTCTGCTCAGGCGGAGGAGGCGAGGGGCAGGCCAGGGGCGCTGCCCCCGCCAGAGTGGAGCTAGGGGCGGATCGCCCCCTTCGCCCCTCCCTTGCTACGCGCCAGCATGGGGAGATCATAACTCATACAAGGGGTTGCTTGGAACATGGAGGAACCAGGCTATTTGCTCCGCAGTTTGTTGGCTCAATGTGCCTTTTACGAGAGTGCACTCTGGGTTTGAGCCAAAGAACTCAAGAATGGGAAACAGTAGGTGTTCTTCCTACCTAAGAGTCTTCTTGCAACCTCTGTGCTCCTGGCGCTTAGGATTGACTGTTGAAATCAGGTGCAGGGAAAACAAATGCTCTGTGATTTGTCTGATTGCTGCCGATTGCTGCTTAGTGGTGTCTGCAGTGTGGGTTGAAGTATCAGAAGTTCCCTCCATCCTTCACTCCTAACACAACCGCTTTGTTTTCCCAGGTATGCAAACAGTTATTGGGGCATATTTCCCCATCCTCTGATGGGCCTCAAACTCTCCTCACCTGCTTCCCAGCCTATAGAGCGAGACACTGGAAGGTACAGTCATACCTCGGTTTACGTACGCTTCGGTTTGAGTACTTTCAGTTTAAGTACTCCGCGGACCCATCTGGAACGGATTAATCCACTTTCCATTACTTTCAATGGAAAAATTCGCTTCAGGTTAAGTACGCTTCAGGTTAAGTACAGACTTCCGAAACCAATTGTGTTTGTAAACTGAGGTACCACTGTACTGATGTTAGCGTATGTTTGTGACTCCCCTTATTGCTGGTCCTCCCCCTTGGCCAATTGGCAAAAGGCTCTTTTCCTTTCTGGGTGGGTCTGAAACTCTTGTCACAGGGAGGGGTATGTGAGTTTCCCAGGACACAATTGGGCACTTCATTGCATCACATCTTCCATCTCTTGAGCATGTGTTATGCTCCTAAAAGAGTAGCTGATAGGAGAATAAAGATATTATCATCCCTGCCTGAGGACTGGTTGTGCAACTGGGCCTCGTGGGCTGGTGTTGTTGTGGCTTCATCTTGCTTGGTGTGGGAGAGGGTGTGGGTTGTGTGTTGGGGTGTGTCTCCATCACTGAGAGGTCATTGGCTGCCTCTGTGTATGACCAGCTTGTGGGCGGGACTGCTAGCATATACCCTGATTACTTGGCACTGACCCTATTTCTAGACATATTGCGGGTGTCCCTCTCTTTGATTTATCTTATTTTTATATTTTCCGCTTGTGCCTTCAGATGTCTTTTGAAAGTCAGATAGTTGTTCATTTATTTGACATCTGAAGGGAGGGTGTTCCACGGGGAGTACACTCTGCCCGGTTCCCTGTAACCTCGCTTCTCACAGTGAGGGAACCAGAAGAAGACTCTCAGAGAAGGACCTCAGTGTCCAGGCTGAACGATGGGGGAGGAGACACTCCTTCAGGTATACTGGGCCAAGGCCATTTAAGACTTTAAAGGTCAGCACCAACACTTTGAATTGTGCTTGGAAACGCACTGGGAGCCAATGAAGATCCTTTAGGACTGGTGTTATATGGTTCCAGTGGCCACTCCCAGTCACCAGTCTAGCTGCTGCATTCTGAATTAGTTGTAGTTTCAAAGGTAGCCCTACGTAGAGCGCATTGATGTAGTCCAAGCGGGAGATAACCATTTTTACATTGAGAGAGATATTTCAAGCATGGGGCATTTTTGAAGGCTAGCCCTTGACAGTTTTTGTTTGTTTGTTTGTTTTAAATGATGGTGTTTCAAGAAAGATGTCTTGCAAAACCTGGGAGTGTGAAAAACTCACAGTATTTGCATATGATTCAGGGGGAAAGCCACATCATGTTTTTTTCCCCAGAATATGCAACTTTGGTTTTTACAGCGCTGTGCCCTTGGCTTGGCATCCTACCTCTCTAGGCTTAACAAATAAGTGGACAAACACACCACAACAGGGAGCTTGACTGAACCTCATCACTGTCAGGAAAGATTTGAAGAGCTATCAGCCATTTTTAATGAGAATGGGTGGACAGCAAAAGGGAAAGAGTCATCAATTGCTGAGCTCACTTGTTTGAAGTGTGTGCACCGAGATAAATCAGGTTGCACAGCTGCTGTAGATCAAACGACATTAAACACTCAAATGCATTTTTCTGTCATTGTTAATAGCCTATTTAAAAATAGGACGGCCATCTTTTTCTGCTGGCAGAGCTCCTGTACAGCTGCAAGAAAAGAAGCCATTAAGCACTGCAAATTCCACAGCATGGGCACCCTGTGCCGTAGTGGTTAAGTGCTGGGCTTTGACAAGGGCAAGACAAGTTCAAATCCTAAGTCATCCACTAGTTGACCTTGGCCAGTCACCAATATCTCTGCCTAACCTACCTCACAAGGTTGGCTGAGGATAACATGGAAAAGGGTAAAACCATGTATGCCACCTCAAACTCCTTGCAGGAAGAAGGAGGCAGATGGAACAGTAAATAAATAAATCACTTGTGATGAATGTGCAGGTGTGATTCAGTTCATAGTCTTCTATTTCTGACAAACTCAAAGTGTACTGTAGTAACGAAGAAGAATTAAGGCAGAGACAGCCACTCTCGTTCTAATTCTTGGATCACAGACCAGTCCATGTTGTTCTGAAGTCTATACACATACTGTACTGAACCATGCACAAAACTGGCAATGAACCATGCACATGAAATGCAATGTTTATATTCATTCCAGTTTTCAAGAAATCAGATATCATGAGGTGGCCATCCAACTCTGCCCAGGTTTTGAAGCATCTGAACTAAATCTTAAGATGTTAAATATGCTTACCAGTAGGCTGGTGACTAGCAGTGTTGATTGCAATCTGTGCTCGACAATACGCTTTGCTGTCCACTAATTCTAAGGATTCAAAAAGAAAGAGTGACATGATGTAATGTCTTGTTAAAGAGTATCCCAGAACCATTTGAAAATGCTTTATAGGTTGTTGGGTTAGTTACCTACTGTGCCACCATATCCACTATCATAGAAATAGTTCTCTTCTTTCCATGATGCCATTAAAGACGGATCTTAAACAAGCAAACAAAAAAGAAACAAGAGTCAATGTTGGTAAAGTAACTTTTTAAATGCTCCATATTCAGAGCACACAGCACAAATCCAGACAAACATACACATTTGAATGTCTCACTGGTTTTAAAAAAATAGTGGGGCAAACTGAGTGGTCTAGATGTTCAGAGTGAGGTATTCTGCCCTCCATGTGTCTTGATCTTTCTTGCTGGGTACCCTTTGCAGATGAGGAACTTTAGCTCTCCTTGGCAAATCAACATAACGCTTACATGCAGGTCCAAGTCGCTGTTCCTTCAGCCAGATCTGGTCCCATGAGGATGCATTCTTTTCTCTCTTTTTGCACCAATGTGACAACAGCTGCATTGGCAAGAGGGTAGGAATGGCCCTGCCCAAACCTTTCTTGCTTAAATTCATTCCCAGTGCATTTTATATAGCCCAAAGAGAGATTGTAGCTGCAGAATTCTGCACATGTTCTGCATCTGAAACTGAGCCTGAAGTTGCCCTGAAGTTCTGAAATCTTGACCTGGCACCCTTACAATGAACTGCAAGAAGCAAAATGTATTGTTGCAACAGAGAAAAACACAAAGGTTTCGAAAACCTTCCAAAATTTCCTTTTGAGCCATAGCACACAGGTAACAAACAAACTAGTGTGGCTATTGTTACAAAAGTATCATCAATCTGTACAAACACATGTTACTTATTTGGAGCTGTTAAGTTTGTTTCTGTTTGTATTTCAAAATACAAGGTGATTTTGGGGATCGGTTTGTCTTTTAAAGCAATGAATGTGATTACAGCTGAAAATGAATCACTTACTAAGTCATTGTTCTTGGCTAGGTTAAGAATTATGACACAGGAATTTAGCTGATCTTCTGCTTACCAGCTACGTGTTTGGGCATCCCAAACCTCTGTCCTTCAAATAGCCCACACCCTCTTGTTGTTTAGACACCTGATCTACCCATTGTTTTCTCTAAAAACAAGCCTCGCCCAAGAGGGGCTTGGAAGAATTTTTATTTTTGCAGTTCTACACGGTATAAGAATATCTCCAGTAGCATTCTACTTTGGTTTGTTTCCTTTGCAGAAAATTAAATAAAAAGAGTCATCATCAGCGGAGGTTTGTCCATTAGAGTGAATGGAGCTAGTCCAAGGAATGGCACCGCCTGTCAGGGGACAAGACTAGAAAGGATGGTGACAAGACTTGAATGACTTGGCTCTGTCGGTCATTCGTCTTGTCTTCACCAACTATCGGTCTGCTTGCATTCCACTCAACCAGTCCCCTTTAATCAATGGATAGAAGATATGGCAACTCTTGCAACATGCAAGAAGATTGCTCATAGCCATAGATTGTGTATGAACAAATAAAATGACACTGGGAATGGAATGTATTAAAAAATATAGTCAGTTATAAAGAAATGTATCTGTATTAGAATGATAATTTCATCTCATATGCCTTTGTGCTGGACAATTATGTACGGAATTACAGGGTTTTTTTTGTACTTTTTGTTTCTTTTTTATTTCTTCACTTTAGTTTAATTGAAATTGGGGTTTTTTTTGGGGGTGTGTGTGTGGACTAAGTCCCAATTGGCATCAGCCACCACTGGTAATCACATACAGCTGAACTCAAGGAATGCCACATATGGCAAGCAGTCTACATCCAACTGAAGTCAATGACAAATCTATCAGTAAGGAGAAAGCCACAAGGTGCACCGAAGGACAGAGCTGTGTCAGCCATTCAACGTCTCCAGCATTCCCTAACCTAGCCCATAGCCCTCAGGTCTGGTGGAGGGTGGTATCCTCCCTCACCTTGGACTTTGACGGGTGAACTTGCCATGCCTAGATTGCCAATACTAGTATCAAATTCCTTCAGTTCTAAAGGTGAAGCCCAAAATGTTCCCTTACACTTCCAGCACTGCCATGGCATCTCTACCAAAGAAAGGGATATCTGGAAAAAAGCTAAGTTGGATAAGAACATATACTATGTCAGTAGCATTGTACTATAGCCTGACTTTACTGGCTGCCAATCAGTTTCAAGGCCCAATTCAAATGGCTGGGATTGACCTATAAAACCTTCAATGGCTCAAGACCACAATACCTCAAGAAATGCTTCTCGCCATATGAACCGACTTGGACTCTGTGATCATAATCTGAGGCCCTTCTTTATGTGGTCCCTCCACAAGAGGTCCCATTGACTTCAACAAGAAATACGAGAACATGCTCGACTCTCATCTATTGCGATCAATGAAACTTTTAAAATGCTTAATGTTGACCCACATCATTTCCCTGATATTTAGAGCACATTATTTATTATTATTATTATTATTATTATTATTATTATTATTATTATTATTGTAACATCAAAATGTGCTTCCCTGTCCTTTTCCAGACAAAGGTGCCTGTCTTTATTTCTTCACATCATCTTAATTCATATCTATTTGGAGTTGTTTGCAGTTTATTGGGACATCAATATTGCTGGCATCACCCACCTGTTTGTTCTGTCTTAACAATGACATTGTGTGAAGGGTACATTTCACTTCCACACTGGCCTGCAAGAGAATGCAAAGGGCAGCTCAATATACATAAGGGCAGGATTTTAAAGACACACCACCAAACCAATTGGTCTGTTTCGACAAGAAGAACCAATGCTATCAGGCAGCTCTACTAGTGACTGGTTTATAGCAGAGCGAGAAAGAAAAGCGGTCACTTGCTTTATAACTTCTGCATGAGAGTGTCTTCCCACAGGATTCTCTCTCTCTCTCCCCCCCCCCCAAGCTCCTTGGAATGCACATATCAAAATCACAAGCAAACACATGTATCAAACACACCTGTGGGTGTGAGGGTTTTGTGCGGGAAACAACCCTCAGCAATTCAGCAAAGCATTTCCTAATGCAGCACTTTGAATTCACGAAAATACATTTTCACAGATGGGTAAGTCTCAGATTCACAAGGGCTGGGAGCCTATATAAAAACTTTGCAAAGTTATAGGTTTATATTTACCTGAAACATTCAGTGTTTTCCCTGCCCATTCTCTTCTTTGGCTTTGCACATTTCCAGGCATGCACCTCCCTATTTACTTGGTACAGTTAAAAGGGCCATTCTGAGACCGCCAGCATGGTCTCTGGGGCATAGATTTCATACTCAGCACTCCTCAGTTTGCTATGTGAAGGCCTTGGTACAAACTTTGTCTTGATATTCAGCTATTTTAAAGACCTGATATTGTCCTGATTACCATATAAAAAAGATGCTGGAGGTTTGTAGAACCTGGAATAGGATGAATTTGCCTGGCTCAATTCATGCTCCAGTTATGCAGATATGATCCCAAGGTGTTTCAAGGAATATGAAGGGCATATTTTAACCTGCAGATCATCAGCATACTAGATCTCAGTACAGAAACTGAGTGGTAAGCTAGTGTTATCCTCATAACACTGAATTTAAAGTTCACATATAAGTTTTAAGGAGGGATGTCAATGAAACACATAAAGGTAGAAAGCAATGGAAATGGTAGGGCATAAAGGTGCCGACTCCTAGGGACTGAGGCACTTTTGGCTCCCCTAATTTACAGAGTTGGGCCCCCTCAATATTTAGATAATGTTGCGCAGCATCACATTGTGTGGCCTGATCCTCTGGAGAAGCTAGCGCCTCTGCCATGGCCTCAGTCCCAGAAGTCAAATGTGGCCCTCCAATCCTCTCTATCTGGTCCCTGGGCCTCTTTCCAGGCCACACACCCTCCCAAAACACACAGGACACACCCCTCACTGTCTCTGTTCCTCGTTTTCTTTGAGTGGTTTTGCCTGGCTGGACTGTGCTCTTGAACTCTACTTATGCCTCTTGTCTGAATGGAGGGAAGGTGGAGAAGCGTGTTGTGTGTGAAAAGCCCTGACATCTGCATGGTAGCGGTCTTTCACACCCAGAGCCCCATCATAATCCAGCCACAAGAAACACAGCTGCTCCTTTAGCAGACCTGGAAGCAAATTCTGCAGGGAACAATGATGTGCAATGCAGGAACTAGTAATTCACAGAATTGTATATATCTGGTCTTGAATCCCTTATACTTTAGTGTGCTTTATTTACCATTCCACTTCAGGTGATGAAGGCTGCTGTAAAGAAGCTGCCCAGCTGTGCCAGCTGCTCGGGTGAAATCTTGCAAACTCATGTTGCACAGATGTTCCCCACCAATATCAAACTCCTGGAAAGGAATGCAGGTGGCATCGAGCTGGTTGGTGTCCAAAAGGTGCTGAAGCCATTCCCAGACCTGATACTTTGTCCAGTATTGAGGGTGTATCTCATGCCACTGAGTTCCAAAGAAACTGCCGGATGCTGCAAGAAAAAAACTCAGGTCATTTGCCTGATCACTGATTGTCAACAAATAATGTAGGTAAAATGGAATTAGTATTATTTTATATGCAGATTTCCTGCCTCCCCCACCCACACACAAGGGGAGGAGAAGGGACACTATTTTATCTGGCAAGCTGAGATGCATTTCTCCCATTGAAATTAAAAGGCATGCCTTACTTAGCTCCATTCATATCAATGGGTCTGCTCTGAGTAAAATTAGTTTGCAAACATTAAGCAGCAAATAATTAAACAGCAGAAGAAAGAATACTATAAATGATTAAGTAGCAACAAAAGCCAAAAAAGCACCCCCAAAAGTACTTTTGGGTGGTAAAAATACAATAAAAGCAGAACTCCCCAAAGGCCCTCTGAATGGCTTCTATCTAGTTACTATAAATCACGGTGAAGTGAGTCCTAGGAAGGCAGCTCCATAATCTTAGTGCCACTGATGAAAAGGCCCTGTCCTAGGCAACTGCCCATTGTATGACAGAGGGTGAGAGAACAAGGCATCTGAGAGAGAGAGAGAAAACTTCAGGTGTTGATAACCTTGAAGCCCCGCCAGATGTATTTTTTTTAAAAAAAACTGTGCTCATGGTGGTATTGGGGCAGTTATATGCAATCCCACTTTCAATACTGTTTGCACCTACACAGAATTTGCAGAATACACTTGCAAGAAAGCCCCCAGTCTTGAGGTATCATGGACCAAAACCATTTAGGGCTTTCAAGGTCAAAACTAACATTGAATTGGGCCCAGAAACCAACTGGAAGCCATTGTTGAATCACAATTGGTACTCCATGTCTACCAAGGACTGCCCCAGGCAAGATCTTGTTGTTCCAAAGCAGTTTTAGACTCTAAGACTTCTCAAAGGCAGTCTCATGTAGACCACATTCCAGTAAAGTAATCTGGATGTCACTAAAGCAATTAGGCAAGAATTACTGTGACGAGGCTGTTTGTATCCAGGAAAGTATGCAGTTGGCATTATCAGCCTAAACTGATAAAAAGCATTCTTGGCTGCTGTCACCCTCTCAGAGCAGCACTAAATCCAAGAGGACATCCTATTGCAAATCTGAGTTTCAGGGTGGGTCGAACACCATTCACAATAGACTATGCACCTATTCCAGGCCCAGCCATATTTCCAGTCAACAGTGCATCCATCTTCTCTGGATTAGGGTTTGTTTGTTTTTCTACTGTCATCCAGTTCATCATAGACCTCAGACACCCATTCACAACTTTTACTGCCTTCCTAGGATTAGATGGGAAGGAGAGATAAGAGTAGGGTGTTGTCAGTGTACTGATGACACCACACCCTGTATCTCCAGGCAACTCCACCCAGTGGTTTCATGTAGATATTAATGGGCAGCAATACAGACCCTTGAACCACCCTGCAGGCTAAAGGCCATGAGATGGAGAAGCCATCTCATGCATCACTATTTATGCTCTATCCTTGAGGGATGACAGGAAAGAAACTGCAAAACACTATACCCTCCACCCTCACCCTGAGAAGGCAATACCCCAGCAATATAGAATCCTAAATTCATATATGGCTCGATATTAAAGGGAAAGGAACCCCTGACCATTAGGTCCAGTCGTGACCAACTCTGGGGTTGCGGCACTCATCTCGCATTATTGGCCGAGGGAGCCGGTGTACAGCTTCCAGGTCATGTGGCCAGCATGGCAAAGCCACTTCTGGCGAACCAGAGCAGCACACGGAAACGCCGTTTACCTTCCTGCTGGAGCGGTACCTGTTTATCTACTTGCACTTTGACGTGCTTTCGAACTGCTAGGTTGGCAGGAGCTGGGTCCGATTGTCAAGACCTAACCTCTGTGGTTTAACCCACAGTGCCACCCGTGTCCCCAATGGCTCGATATTACAGAGTCTCTACTCTCCAAGTCTCTCTAACCCAATTTTCTCCTCTGCTTTCAGTTCCAATGCAGCTCACATAGGAACAGAAAAGCTAGTCTAGATATCAGCTCAAGGGTACATGAAAGGCTTTGGAAATTTGGAAACACTTTTGTTGTTCCTGTTGCTCTTGCTCTAAATACAAGCATTCTATCGGTGAAGCCAGAGATCTCAGATAGCATATTAGCGATCAAGGCATACTGACTGACTTCCTCTTGACTTTACAGCCGAAATGGCAGACATGCACACCAGCAAGTTAACACAGAGCCAGCATGATCCTTGTCCCTCCCTCTGCATACTTCTGGTGTATTGTTCACATTTTGATAGCTATTGTTATTGATAGATTGAATCAGTTTTTACATCTATCTTAAGGAGATTTACAATAATGTCATTAAAAATATATATGTGATTTATCCATTCATTTGTCAGCTTTTATTAATAAAAAGAGGAACTTTTCTGAAGTGCAAGACTGCTCCAAAGGGTCATTTCTTGGCAAGATCTTTGGGCTAGCCAATCAGTATTATGCATGTTTTAGATCTGGCCTGACATTTGCAGAAATGTTTTCCCTCCCCAATATCTAAAATATTGGTTATTTTTGGTTATTTTTTTTTTAAAAAAACCCAACAACATGAAAAGTAAACAATACTGTGCAACAGCATATCTGTGTATGCACATGTATCTGGGCATGCAAGCACACAGGGCTTGAAAGAATAAATATTAAACATCCCACTGTGAATTTGGAGTTAGTCTGTATTTCTGAAATGTAGGCAAGCAGTCTCTCTCCCAGCAAGTCATCATTTAAAGCCGGCAATAGTGGACAGACTACCAGAGGATTGAATTATTTAAAAACTGTGATGGTAGCCTCAGTTCTTTATTATGCAATAAAATAAGATAGTCAATATGTTCCCAGTTGTTGGAAAAATTGAAATGAACTCAACAAAAATTGAAAGGAACTCAACAAAGGAGCATGGAGCATGGAGCATGGAGCAACAAAGGAGCATGGAGACATATACACTCAGAATATATGTATATTCTGTATATACGGTTTGTATTCTCTCTTAACTTATTTACATTGTGTCTGGAGAATCACATTTGCAAGGGCTTTATCCCATACCACATTTTATAGAAGGAGTAGTCTAGCTTCTCTAAATCTAAATAATAGGTAGGCATAGGTAGTAGCATGGGATCAGGGTGGGAGGACAGAAGAGGGGCAAAGTATATTTCTAGGTAGGCAAAATGTATCCCGTTTGACCCATCTGGCAACACCCATGTGCATATACAAATTGGTAAAAAAATTGGACAAGCAAATTACTCTTTTTTTCTACACTTCATGTGATATTTGGAGGAAGATCTGACTTGGGAAGCTAGGTGTCTTTGTATTCAAAACTACAAGTGAATCTTAAGAAGTTTCAGAATCTGATATCCTTTCTGATAAATTCTGTATGCTTATTTGTAAGACAACTCAAAAACTAGGACAACTGTGAAGCATCAATTTCAAGAGGAAACATTGCTGATAAAAGGAAAGTTTGCAATAAGAGTTTGTTATGAGAATTTTAAAATAAAATAACCAGGAATTATTTTAGAGATAGTTACAGGTAGGTAGCTGTGTTGGTCTGACGCAGTCAAAACAAAATAAAAAAATTCCTTCCAGCACCACCTTAAAGACCAACTAAGTTTTTATTTTGGAATGAGCTTTCGTGTGCATGCAACACTTCTTCAGATACCTGAAGTTATCTGAAGAAGTGTGCATGCACACGAAAGCTCATACCAAAGTAAAAACTAAGTTGGTCTTTAAGGTGCTGCTGGAAGGAATTTTTTTCTTTTAGAGATATTTTTAATAATAATAATAATAATAATAATAATAATAATGAGAAATATAATTGTATGGTGAATCGTCAGAAGAAAACTGACTAATAGTTACATTATGTGACCAGGACTTAGGGTAGTGTTGTGAGCTAGTGGTTAGAGTGTCAGACTAGGTGCTGTTGGCCATGGTTCAAATGCCCACTTTGCCATGAAATTCACTGGGTGTGACCTGGGGCCAGTCACTGCCTCTTATCCCAATCTACCTCTCAGGGTTGTTGTGGGGATTAAATAAAAAGAGTGAGAACCATGTATGTTACCTTGAGTTCCTTGGAGAAAAAGGTTGAGAAATAATGCAATAAATAAATGGATTATTTAGAGTTAAGGAAAACGTTTTTAAAAATAGATCTACATGGATTCACAGCCTGAATATATTTCTATATACAGGAATTAGGGTATATCTCACAGAAATAAACTTCCTTAAAAAGTGTATACCATCAACAGCAGACGCAATGGTAACTGCTGTTTCCAATAAACACCTGAATATATTTCTACATACAGAAATTAGGGGCTTTTAGTCTAATTGCTTAGCATTTAATGACAGAAAGGCTTTAATGAGCGTGTCCTACATACGTGACCTATTTGAAAGCAAGTCTAGTGTATATTTCAGTCAAGTGCCAAATGAAGAGGTTTATCTCACTCCAAATAACTTCTGGCCATCCTGAGTTTCAGTGCCAACAACCACCCCTCAATGTTAACTAAAACAGTCAGAATTGGAATGGAGAATTTCAAGTTGTAGAAATTATCTCTCCTGATGTCATGGCTAGATTAGAATGTGGTGTTTATTGGGGAGCCGTATGCATCATGGCTGCTGTTGATGGCACACTCCTTTGCAGGAAATTTATATTATTATATTATATTGTATTGTATTATTATATTATTATATTATATTATATTATTAATTCTGTTCATTTACTCCGTTGTTTATAATGGATTTTTATCATTTACTTACTGTTTTCTGGTTTTTAACTTCTAAGCCACTTAGAAATTCCCCCTCCCCACAAATGCTGTGATATATAGCGTATAATCACCATCATCTTCCAAATAAATAGCAGGAATAAACAGGGTATAATAAATTACCATGAAATATAAATTGCATTGGTTACACTGCATTCCATTTTGGTAGGGTGGAATTTTCTAGTTTTTTTAAATTAAGGAATACAGTAAAATTGTAATGCAAACAATAATATTGCAGTAAAGTAGACTGGATAGTTTATCCCCAAGCGGAATAAGGGCAAAATAAAGGTTTACAACTCCCATGTCGATTCAAAGATCACCAAGGGTGAATTCTTCCTACCATGACATGTGGGGTATCCATCTGTCCAGGACGGCTGCTCGTGGAGAAGACTTGTGACTGAATTAAGACTCATTCTGCCAGTTCCTTCTAAAATCATGGTCTGCAAATGAACCAAACAGCTGACTTAGCCCAAACGTCTTGCTGCACAAATACCAATAATATCCCATCAAAAGCAAACAATGGTAAATGCCACAGCCCAGGTTAGGAACAAGTTGCCACAACCCCTTTCTAGCTGAAATAAAACTTCCTACTGGCAAAACATTGCTGTGCCTAATTTTCATATGCATGAATCAAGTTTCTACAGCCACCCATCCATAAAAGAATAAACTGTAATAAAGAAGGAAGCAGAATTAAATGAAAAAACAAGACAGCAACCGACCTTTACCTACTCCCATTTGAAAGACATTAAGGGGGAGAAAGAAAGAAAGAAAGAAAGAAAGAAAGAAAGAAAGAAAGAAAGAAAGAAAGAAAGAAAGAAAGAAAGAAAGAAAGCTGAATTTTCTCCCCCAATCTTTCTTTGAGTACTAAAATGTCCTTAGTGCTATTTGACTCCCCAAAACCTGAGTTTAAAAGGTTTATATACTAAAACCATATTTTCCCTCAAATAAGCACATGCTCCCTAAATTTGGATTGCTCCCTAAATTTGTGCAATAATTTCTTGATAACATTAAACATTAAAACATTGGAACCAAGGGCCATAAAATACAGTAAGTTCTGAACAGCTGTGCACTCTTTTATAAATGTGTTTTAAAATTTATTTTCAGTCATATATGCAGACATCTGGAATAAACAACATTTATATTGTATCAACATAAAATACAGGCTTCTACTCATTGGTAAAGATTAACCTTGATTAACAAATAGCCAACTAGACAGAAAGTTGGACCAAAGATAAGCAGAAAGACAACGTAAGAAAGTGTTCTAAATGTTATCAAAATGTTTTACCTTGCTATGCTTAATAAACACTATTTGTTCTCAGACTGCTAACACACACAAAACAGAAATGTAATGTATATTTAGAGAGACATTTGATGTCAAGTATTACAAGACTTTTTAAAAACGGAAAAGCCTGATTTAATAATAATATGTGTGCATCTTCTTAATCCCAGACTCTAGGAAATACTTCAAAGATTCTTTGCATACATGGATACAACCCTGTGAATTATACTATAATCTATGAAAAACTTCCAGGCTTAACAACAGCTCCATAACATACGAATTAGAAAAGCACAGGGAGCCACACAGCACCAACCAACATTTACTATCCACTGCCAAATTCTTCTGCCAGTCTCATGGGAATACTAAATGCAATCATTCACTGGATCAGTCTAACAATACAGTATTTCAAAATGACATTGAAATAGATCATAAGGCTTTCAACATTGATTCATATGAACTATTAAACCAGCATCTGTTTCCCAAGTTTCCTTCAGGGAATCTAGAGGTGGTTTTAAACAAGCTTTCAATGCTTTATATAATTACTGGTCTCTTTCTTAAAATTTGTACAACAACTGGTCAAGAGTATTGTGGAGTTTTACTAACAAACACCTTTTGCGTTGGACAGGGGGAGGGGAATTTGGAGCCCTGGTGGCCGCCACTCATGACCTACCAGCCACCAACCTGGCATACAGCTTCTCCTTCTGCCCAAACCTGTGGGTGGGTGTGCCACTGTTGACAGGCTGTATAAACTCAGGGTCCATTGGATCCTGAACCAGCCATGCTGTTGTCACGTGACAATACTGGTCCTGATCCAGTCCCAAACACTGCACCAGTTTCAGGTTGGTGTAGGAATCTGGTGTAGCAATTTGTGTCCCCCGCCTTCTGCCCTGGTGCACGGCCAGGATGCAGATATGATGGTAGTCCCAACCCTCTGTAAGGCCCCCTCCCTAGGCTGTGTTTTACTACTTCCAAAACCAGACCAGGGCCAAACTGAAAGGAAAATTCCAGTTTGAAACCCACAACATTGTTTTGACATTGTCACAGTGACCTTCCTTCTTTATATCTTTCCCTCCCTACTTTCTTGGCTTTTAACTCATAAGCCTGAAGCCAGGGCCTGTCTCTCATTATCATTATTATTTTATTAATGTGAACTTCTGGGAAATAATAGTTGCCTGAAAACGGGACTAGAAATATAACCAACTAACTTGTTTCACAGCTAACCAATGTTAGTCATGAAGAGCAATGGGACGACAGTATATTGTAACTAGCGCTCCAGTCCAAGCCCTGGCTCAACAGCCCTTCTGATCCTGCCAGGTGGGGCAGCTAGCTGCATTTCATTTGAAAGTTCTTGGAAATAGCTAAAGACACAGAAGGCAAAGCCCAGCAAGAAGTTGCATAAGAATTGTTGATCACTAATATATTCACATGCATCAGGAAGATTTTGGGCATTGCATGGCAGGACAGAGTCTCAAACAAAGATGTGCTCCCCCCAAGGACACATTCCCAGCACATTCGCACTCCTGTCTCGGCAGCTTCTAGCTGGCTTGGTCATTTCTGAATGGAAAATGGCAGGATCCCCAAGGATGTGTGCTCTATAAGGAGCTGCCTTCAGGCACCAGGCACTCTGTGTAGGAATCCCTTGCAGGCGACCACAGTGCCTGGAGACATACAGGTTGTGCGTTCATAGGAGTTACCAGAGGAGGAATGGCTGCTGGGTGGAGCGCAGAGAAAGAAACGCTATGGTCCAGCTGCAGCAGCACAACTGGACGCCTTCATCTGACCCAGCTGCAACCAAACATGTCTCTCCCGAATTGGTCTCTACAGCACAGCAGGCACTTTAACTCTCTAACAGATTAACCTCACCCCCCCCCCCAAAGCACACTCCTTCACTGTGTCCTGAGATAGATGGATGCCCACATCCCATGAAGACCTGTCATGAAATTTTCTACTTTTTAGAGTCCTCTGAAGCATTTCCAGTAGCCATAGTATTTCAGTCAGCGCCTTAGACTACAACAATGTCCCTTAGCATTGTGCTATCCTATATTCCTATGAATAATCAATTACCAGGCAACATTCGATACCTTATTTTTAACATATGAAGACATCAACAACTCAGAACCAGGTTACCCGAAAGAGCACTTTCCTCTGTACAGACCTGTGAAATCACTTAGATCATCTGGTGAAGCTGTATTTGTGGTCCCGCACCCTACAGAATATTATAGGGTGGGGACCTGAAAACAGGCATTTTCTGCTGTTGCCCTTGTTCTGGGGGATAGCCTTCCCTCTGCCATACACGAAGCAGCAAAAATCAGTTGCTTTAGATGTCTTGTAAAGACTTATCTTTTTGTCCAGGCTTTCCCTGACCTCATAAGATTGGACCCTGATTTCTGTCTATTAATTTCCTTAATCTGCCTTATTTGCATTTATGTTTTTATACTGGTTTACTGATTGTAGGCAGTATCTTTGTTTTTCATGGGCATTTCACATAGTGTACACACTTAGAGATTTTAAGATTATGAAGCAGTTTAGAAATGCATTGAAATGAATAAGTAATCCATAAGAAATATGAATATATTTCTCAGGAAACACACAGACACACACACGTCCAACAGAAATTTCAGAATTCATAGGCTTAAGACTATTTACACTTACCGGTACCCAGAAATGTCGATCTGCTGAATGTTCTCCCCAAGGAAACACACCTGGCACGGCCACCATCATTCTAGGCATAAGGCTAAGACCTTTTCTTTACTCAGGTAATGAGGATGATGGTTCTCATCTTTTATTAGAGTGGGTGATTATTATGTTATTGGAGGAGCATTTTAGATAGTTTGGGCTGGATTCAACTAACCCGATGCACTAGTGCAAATCAGTGCAAAAACTCCTACTAGTGCAACGGGGTTTTCCTCCTCTCCTTCCACCCTGTGTGCTATCTGTGACTCCCACAGGACAACCACCAGAACAGCATGCAGGGGGAGAGAGGGGAATTCATTCTGTTTGGCACTGACAGAACAGTCCAGCTACAGCCATGCTGAGTTCCACCCTTAGTATTATAGGTTGTTTCCCATTTTCTGGTTTTCATTGTTTATATATGTTTCATTTACCCTGTTAACAAATGATGGCAATGATGATGATGGATGGTACATTTGAAATCAATTACTCCTGTTTTGATTGGTGGCAATTTGGATTGTCTTGCCACATCAGGACATGTATAATACCCAAACATTGGGAATGTTATGTAGGGAACAATACTATCACAGTCCAGGGAGTATACAAGGTTGTCTCGTTCAACAATAGCAGTTTAGCTGTGATGGCCAAACTGTTCGGATTTGGGTCCTTGCACCACCAATTCCTGGTTTTAGAATAGAGAAGTTTGTGGGCTACCAATGCTCTACTTTATGTTCCAACTTTGAAAGGTGTGGACCAAGATTATATCACCCTTGTGCAGGAATTTTAGCCATTTACTGGTTTACACGCCACACTTTGAAAACGGTGGTCAGAATATCTTTTAGGGACTTGGGTATGCCCAGTAGTAATTTTTAATCTCCCTCTTGTCCAATGTTGAACAACAGATCACGCTACCAAAATAACCCCGGCAGATGAAGATACAGCAGAGGGAGAAATTCAATGTTCCATCACCACAAGCGTTTCTGTTTGCCAGACAGAGCAATCTCCCCTCTCCTTCCTCCATGCTGTCCTGGGGTTCTCCCAAACTCCCAGAGCAAATTTGTGTGTTGGGGACAGGGGAAGCCCTGTTGCACTAGTGGGAGTTCTTGCACTGGCTTCCACAAGCACGTTGGGTTAGTTGAATTAATAAGGGCCTGTGTGAATAAAAATGTCTTAGCCTTATACGGTTTGGCAGCATTGCAGGCCTGGCACCCCCACCATAGTCTGGCCTGGCCTCTGGCCGTTGGAGCTGCCCAGCCAGCTGAACATTCACCTCACTGACCAGGAATTGGATCCAAGCCTGCCTTCAGATTGGCCAATGGTAGGCAGGCTTGTATGCAGGGCTTCCCTAGGGTGCCGGCCTTCCCTCAGCTTTGCTCCCGGAGCATTCATGATAGCCTGCCCTGGCCCCGGCGCTCAGCTCTTCTTAGATGAACCCAGCCTTGAGTCTATTAGTTTTAGAAAATGCTAAGGAATAAGTGGTCTGTAATGTTTCCCTTTAATAAACTGTATGTTAAAATTATGCAAATATATATATATTTTTGACGCCTTGGTAGCATTTTATTTTACGTCACAGCCTGAAAATCTGGAATGGCTTGTGAACTCTCATTTGTTTTTGTAGGATTTAATATGCATTTCTTAATTAAGATATGCATATATGTGGCATTATGTTGACTGAGCAACATATATGCATCATAAGGTGATCTGTAATTTTAATTATTTATGTATGTTTTTCATCATAAATGAACAATTGCTAATGAGGAAGCTCACTGAATTCAGATCCTAAATTTTAATATTTTGCTGAGAGCTGAGGATGGATTGGCAAGGCTTTTGGGGGAGATTACAGGTTGTATGCATTTTATCCAACTGGAGTTTGAGGCAATTACAAGATTGTTTTTTATTAGACTGAAGAATGAAGTATCCAAAAGAGGGAATGTTGCAATGTTGGGTAACCTCAATTATCCTCACATCGACTGGTCATGACAAAGAGGTAAAATTTCTAGATTCTCTAAATGACTGCCCTAGAACATTTGGCAATTATTGCTAAAGATAAAATAATGAAGCACATAGAAGGACAAGCCTTGCTGAAGCAGAGCCAACATGTCTTCTGCCTATTTGAGTTCTCTGAGAGTGTCAACAAGCATATTGATAGAGGTGATCAGTTTAAATAGCGCACTTTCAAAAAACTTCTAATAAGGTACCTCACCAGATACTCCAGAGTAAGCTTAACAATCATGGACTAAGAAAAGAGATCCTTTTGTGGATCAATAATGGAAAGTTCTCCTGATGGGGAGATGTAGAAACTGAAGTCCCCCAAGGATGAGTATTTGGACTTGCACTTTTTTCTCTTGTTAATAATGCAAACAAGCGTAAAGCGATGCATGTTGGAGCAAAAACTCTTTATTTCACATATATGCCTGTGAGATTTGAACTGGCTACCAGGAGCGAGATCTTGAGGAAGATGTTTTCTTATGCTATTGGAGTGGTGGTGCCTTAATGTCATAAAAAATTGAGCAAGTAAATAAAATGATAAATTGTGCTTGGGAAAAGTACTGTATGTGTTCTGCAATATGACGATTGTGTTAGGCTTACAACTACCATTATTGGGGTTCACTGAATGCCACTCAACTCGGCTTACTCAACTCTAATTTCCCACTTTTCCAGAGAAATAAATTGAGTGACTTTTTCCATCAAACTAGAGAGTCCACAGAGGTTACTTTCTGCTGGCCCATCATTATTCAAAACAGACAAATCCAGCCTATTCAGCCCATAGCTGCCAAGTCTCCCGTATTCCCCGGGAAACCCCCATTTTTCCAGCTGTTCCTAGCTGAAAAAACGGATTTTTTTTTGTTTTTTCCCGGTTTATTCTGGCACGGTGGCCATTTTGGAACTGGGTGGAGCATGCTCAGAAGCGACTTTTGATGCTGCTCTGCCCAGTTCCAAAATGGCTGCAGTGCGACTTCTGGCACGGTGGCCATTTTGGAACTGGGCAAAGCAGCATCAAAAGTCACTTCTGAGCATGCTCCACCCAGTTCCAAAATGGCGGCAGCGCTACTTCCAGTCTGCTACTTTCGGCCCGGTCCCTTATTTCTCCGACAGCAACTTGGCAGGTATGATTCAGCCACATGCTGCCGGGATTACAATAAAGAAAGTAAATACACTCCAAACTTCATAAGTAATCCAGCCTTAATAAATATAATCATATTAGAATATTTATTCATCAACAATTGCTTCCGGAACAAAATGTAACTAGATCGCTCCCGTACTCACATGGGACCAAGATATAAAACACAAAGGACATGATCCTTCCCCTGAGGCACAGCACCTGCATGTGGCTTAGTCATAGGGCACCACAGAGTCCTGCAACCCCACCCACCAACTCTTGGCACATTTGGGCAAGCAATGATGCACAAGACCATTGTGGCAGGTAGGAGCTCTGTGTGCACTTTGCCTTCCCATGCAGCCTCTCTTCTCCCATCTGTGAAGCATTGTGGTGACAGCACAAGACACAACTACAAAAAACAACAACAACCTCATTGCAAGGAGGGCACAAGTCATTGGCAGCCAGCTCTATTGCCCATGGTGAAGAAATGGAAGATGGATTGTGGTTGGCAAGAGATAGGAAGGTTATCCTATATAATAAAGTGCAAGTGTCTCTGCGTCCGGTCCCTGTGTCCGCGCTACTGCGCATGTGCCCCACGGACACAGGGATTGGACGCAGAGACTTGACGTACACACACACACACACACTCTCCCCACCCCTCTGCCTACCGTTTCCCTCACAGTCCTCAGAAGAATCGTGGCCTTCTCCTGGGCGCCCGCTGGCCAGCTGGGCTCAGCGGAGCGCCCCGACGAAGCGGCGGCTGTGGGAGGGGCCAGCCACCCCCCCACGTGCCGCCGCCACAGAAAGAGGCCAAATGTTCTAGCGCCCGTTTATTAAACGGGCTGAATGACACTAGTGAATTAATAAAAAGCAGATAGGGTTAGCGATGGTCAGAGAAGGAACGCGTGGAGAAATAAATGAATGCTGACTATAGAACAGTAGGACAAAAGAGGGAGCTTGAAGCACAGAATGCTCTGAGAATGAGTTTCAGTAGCAATCCAGAGAAGGGGTACAGAATAGGAGCAGGTCCCTATCAATCCACATCACTGTTCTAAAATATAACACTTTGTTCCATATGAAAAGATTAGCATCTTTGATGGCAGCAGTAACTAACCTGCTGTTATTATTGCGAGAACCTTTTAAAAGCCCTTAAAGTTAAATGGAATGGATATAAAATCCAATGACGTGGATCCTGATTTCAGTCAGCAGACTTCCCACCTCTCTCTCCCCACTCCAGTCACCCATGCCTTCCCAAAAGCCATTCTTGATGGCTAGTGTACCCTCCATAATGGCATGGGATATGGTGTAGTGGTGTAGAGGAAAGAGGGAATCCGCAAAAAATCAGGGTAACCCTAACCTGCCACCTTAGTTTATAAGAAAAGAGACAAACAATCAGAAGCATTTCTTCAGGTAAAGCACAGGTAAGGCTGGCATTCATTCCAGTGGCTAGTAGCTGGTGGCCAGTAGCTTTTGTTGTTGTTGTTGTTTAGTCGTTTAGTCGTGTCCGACTCGTGACCCCATGGACCAAAGCATGCCAGGCACTCCTGTCTTCCAGTAGCTTAGGTAAAGGTAAAGGGACCCCTGACCATTAGGTCCAGTCGTGACCAACTCTGGGGTTGCGGCGCTCATCTCGCATTATTTGCCAAGGGAGCCGGCGTATAGCTTCCAGGTCATGTGGCCAGCATGACAAAGCCACTTCTGGCGAACCAGAGCAGTGCACGGAAACGCCGTTTACCTTCCCGCTGTAGTGATACCTATTTATCTACTTGCACTTTGACGTGCTTTTGAACTGCTAGGTTGGCAGGAGCTGGGACCGAGCAACAGGAGCTCATCCCGTTGTGGGGATTTGAACTGCCGATCTTCTGATCAGCAAGCCCTAGGCTCTGTGGTTTAACCCACAGCGCCACCCACGTCCATGTCTTCCAGTAGCTTAGATTACCTTTAAAAAGGATGGCGCATGTATGGATGAGAGATTGATCATGAATTGCGTTAAGTTTGGCCTGCTAAGTAAATACCTTCATTGATAATGATGCTGTAGGTAGCTATTTCCTGAATAAGCAAGCTTCTCTTCCTATCAGTCTTACATTTCTATGAATCTACCCCAAAGCTGTCTCTACCTCATAACACAGGTGAGCAAACATCCCTCTAGACTGGGTAGATTAGTCTAAAAATATATAGAATGCTACTATTTCCTGTAAGTGTTCCAACATGACCAATGGTCAGGGGTGATGGGACCTGTCATCCAACAACATCTGGATGACATCATGCTCAGTACACTGGATTGCACATGTTCTGGATTGTACACAGTTGTTCATTTTGATTAAAATTCTTGGGGTGTAGGAAAACGTCAAAAGAATCTATTGTTTCCCCATGTGTTCCCATTGGGCTTATTCTGTGGTAGGGTAAGTCTGAAGCTGTCCACAGCTATCTTCAGTTTAGATGTGCTTAGCACTTAGCTGTTATAAGTGCCAGCTCAAAAACACATATGCTTGCTTGTGCAAGTGATCTACTCAAATGAGCAGGGTAACACCAGCTAACAATACTCATAAAAATCTTAGGGCCAAACTAGACACTGTGCAATTGCATGAATGATTTCTAAAAGTAAAAAAAAAAGGGGGGTGCGTTCTGAAAAACCATTGGTGGGAGTGCTTTCATCCTTTGTCACAGTTTTGGTCCAAATTTCCCTCTCACATTGGGGAAAAAATCCCAGTAGTGGGAGTAGACGGTTTGATTGCGGTTAAATAGCAGCTGCTAGTCATGTAAATATTTATACATATTGGCATTTGGGTAGAATGAATATCTTCTTTGTCTTTGTTACGAATGTTCATGCTAGTTTTATATATTCTGGAAAGCATTCTCATGATGAAGGAGAGCACTGTCTAGCTTAATAGCTTAAAAGGGCAACCCAAATGATCAAGGGCTGGAGGAAAGGTTACAGCATTTGAGGCTTTTTGGCTCATGGGGAGGGGGGAGGCTGCAAGAGGGGACATGATAAAGGTGCGTAAAATTATGCACACTTCTTCTCTCATATTATTAGCACCCCGTGTTAGCCAACAAAACTTAATGAGGAAAACTTAAGGACAGACAAAAGGAATTAATTCATGCAATGCTTAGTTGAATTATGAAATTTGCTGCCACAAATTGTGGTAATGGCTCGGTTGACTTTAAAAGGAGATTAGACAAAATCAAGGAGGATAAGATTGAGAACAGGTTGCATTTAATAGTGGCTTTCCTGAGCAAAGAAAGGCACCTGATTTTGATTGATCTCTCCTATCCAGTGGCAGCTTCTGTGTGTCCTGCCCTTAAGAGCTTCTCCTGTGAGTTGGAGAACCCTCTGGAACAGCATGGAATATTTGGCAAATATAGGGTGCCTTGCCTTAAACATTTCCACAAGCACAAATTCACCACGAGCTATGGGATGGGTGAAGATGTCCATTTTGGTTTTTTTCAGTTTCCCAGTCTTAATTTCGGTTTTCAACACATCGGTTTGCAATATTTTTTGGAAAAAAGTAATCAGTGTTTCAGTGCAAATTTCTCCCAACATACACAATTTTAATGCAATTTTTGAATTTTATTTTCACTGACATATACATTTATATGCACACTTTAAACTTGCATACAGTGTGCATCTCTTGAATTGCAGTGAAAAAGGGGGACAATGGCAAAGTTCGAAGGATTGCGTTTCAGTTTGCATATTGTTTCACAAAGTGCAAATTTGGCAAGTTCGCATTTAGATGGGAACTGAATCCAGTTTCTTCCCCTCCTCTATACCGGATACGACCCGAAGTGTACTAATTGTGATGGCTATATATCACCTGCAGGATCAGAGGCAGGGAAGCGACCGTGGGAGAGTGCTGGTGCACTCGTTCCCTACTTTGGGGCACAGAAGTCCAGTTTAATGCAGCAGGGATCTTGCTATGTTCTTGTGCTTGCAAATGCAGCATGCTCCTTTTAAAGCAAAGAGTCTGGCATTCCAGAAGCAGACTGCGATGCAATGCCTTATTCTAGAGCGGTGTTGACTTAAAGAGTGTGCTGGCTAGATGTTTGCTCATCTTCTATAAATATTATTTAAGATCAAGAAAGCAATATAAGATTTCGCTGCTGCGGTTCCAACACAACATATAAAAAGAAATCGAGGGCAGCTTGACATGTGCAGTTTAGGGCAGTGTCAAGTCAGTGCACACATGAAGGCGTCAGCCTTCGCTATCTTTCTCAATCCATCTCCAAATCCCATATAAGTAGAAATCAAACCAGCACCTTCCAAGAAATGTGCTGTTAAAAATGACTGTGGTCAGCCCTTTTGCACATGCACCTGTCTGAGTGGTAAGCAGAATGCCACCCTGAAGAAACAAAACCTTAGAATGATAGATTGGGTGACCCAAGAGACATTGGCCAAGCCTGAGTTCTACTGAAATCAATGGGACTTAAGTTATGTTATGGCCAGCTTGTCCCACTGATTTCAACGGGATTAAAGTGTGAATAAAGTTTTGTTGTTACTTATTAAATTTGTAGGGACCCAGGTGGCGCTGTGGGGTAAACCACAGAGTCTAGGGCTTGCTGATCAGAAGGTCGGCGGTTCGAATCTCTGCAACGGGATGACCTCCCATTGCTCGGTCCCAGCTCCTGCCAACCTAGCAGTTCGAAAGCACGTCAAAAGTGCAAGTAGATAAATAGGGACTGCTCGGCGGGAAGGTAAACGGCGTTTCCATGCGCTGCTCTGGTTCACCAGAAGCAGCTTTGTCATGCTGGCCACATGACCCAGAAGCTGTCTGTGGACAAACGCTGGCTCCCTCGGCCTATAGAGCGAGATGAGCGCCGCAGCCCCAGAGTCGGACACGACTGGACCTGATGGTCAGGGGCCCCTTTACCCTTTACCTATTAAATTTGTATACTGCCCTTCATCCAAAGATTACAGGGTGCTTCACAACATAAAAATACAAAGGGAGAATACAAAATACATAATAAAAACAATAAAAAACCAACAATAAAGGTAAAGGTAAAGGACCCCTGACAGTTAAGTCCAGCCGCAGACGAATCTGGGATTGCGGCGCTCATCTTGGTTTACAGGCCGAGGGAGCCGGCATTTGTCCGCAGACAGTTTTTCCGGGACATGTGGCCAGCATGACTAAGCCACTTCTGGTGCAACTGAACACTGAAACCAGAGCAACGCATGGAAACACTGCTTACCTTCCTGCCGGAGCGGTACCTATTTATCTACTTGCACTTTCTGGCATGCTTTCAAACTGCTAGGTTGGCAGGAGCTGGGACTGAGCAACAGGAGCTCACCCCATCACAGGGATTCGAACCACCGAACTTCTGATTGGCAAGCCCAAGAGGCTCAGTGGTTTAGAACACAGTGCCACCCGTGTCCCAAAAACAATAATACACCCTCCCCAAAACACATTGAAAGGGCATAGAAAGGTAATCAGCTGAAGCCAAAGACCTGGTTATAAGGAAATGTTTTCGCCTGTCCCGAGGGAAATCTCCCTGGGGAGAGCATTTCACAAACGGGGAGCCACTGCAGAAAAGGTCCGTTCTTGTGTTGCCACCCTCCTGACCTCTCATGGAGCAGGCACACAAAGGAAGTTCCTCTGGCTCCAACTGCACATGTGTCAAACCAGTGGTGGTCACAACAACAGCAAAAGGAAAAGGTATATATGCTCAGCAGCCCAAGGAAGAAGCCTCTCCCCTCCCCCTCCCAATGCTTCTCCTCCAACGCTGCTGCAGAAAACAGCTCCCACAGTGCTTGCTTTGAATTAGGCTAGATTCAATACAATGGAGCATTTATATGTCAAAAAGACTGGAAACAGGTTGTCAAGGTAAAATTCACCGTAAACAGAGACGTTAATTCAGTTGTTGGCATGGCTCTCTGTTATCTCCTCAGTGCCTTCCAAAGGGTATTAACCCTACCTTTTGGCAGCATGGTTATTTATTATACTATATTATTGCACCTGCTGCTTAGCCCTGATAACAGCTCACACTATGCTTTGATTTGCTGGGCTATTTGAAAAACAAAAGCAAAAAAAGGCCTCGGCAACCTGAGCTGGTTTGATGACAGCACTTTTCCTAAGTATATGACTTTCTACTGTCATGTGTGAATATCCCATTGCTCCCAACATGCAGAGTCCAATTGGAGGAGGAGCAGTCTCCCAAGATGAGATGTGACTTTGTCTTTTTCAAATGCCCAGCTATAAGCAAGTGTGCAAATTGTGAAGGAAGTGTGAGCAAGCTTTCCCCTCATTCACCCCATTTCCTTTGCTCTACCACCCTTGAATGACAATACCATGAGCAAATGCATTCAAAGGAAGTGATGAAAGGGGAAGTCATTGTTGAACAAATGGCTTCTCAAGCTCTCTGTAATTCAGGATCATGGCACAATAGGTATATGCAAATCATGGCTAAGGAAAAGAAAACAGTCCAGCCAGCCAGTCATCAAAAGGTTTTTCTATGGATCTTTATGTAGCTAACAGCAAGTACTGGTAAAGAAAGCAATGTAAAACATGGAACTAAAATTGTTTCATGTTGAGATCAACGGTTGGAACTATCACTTATGCCTTACCCAAAATTGTGGGTATTGCAAAAATAATACTAATAATAAATGCAAAGACAAAACTGCTCTAGTCGTCTTTGCATTTGTTATTAGTATTATTTTTGCATTTATTTCTGCATTTATACCCCACATTCCCTTCAAGGAATTCAAGGTCGTGTGCACATTTCCTCTCCACCCCATTTTATCTTCACAATAACCCTGTGAGGTAGGTTAGGCTGAATTAATCCCTCAGGGAAGAGGAGAATGGTGAGACCCATTTTAGCGTGGTAAAGGATATGTAACTAACTTGCCAAATGAAACCCCAAAGAGCATAGATTTTCAGACAATTATATACCACAGATTTTAAAAAGTCACAGGAACACGAGAAGAAGCACAGATAGGCTGCTAACTGTCTATCTGCAGGTCTTTTCCTCCCATTGACACAGATGCCAGGGTGACATGGCTTCAGTTTGTTTATTCCATATATAAGCATCCCTTGCTATTGATATTTCAGTCAATATTCCCAGTCGTTCAACAGAGAGTTGTTGGTGGGAAGGGGCCAAGTCTGATGAACAAGTCTGAAGTTAGAATAAACCATTTAGTGGCAATAGAATGGGAATAGGGTGAGGAGTAACAATGGGCTATTTTCTGACTTATTAGGATAGTCAGAAACTGGAACATTTTATGGAGCTGGTTGATACATCTGGGAGATCCGGAGTCCAGGGGAAGGGGGGTAGAATTAGACAAATGTGGTTAAAGGTATGATAGAAGAAATAACATTTGAATATATGGAAATTTTTGGGGTATAAATGTGAGGCTAAAGGAAGAATAAGAGATGGATGGAAAATAAAGTTAGATTTGGATTAATTAATGAATTATACGGTAGGTTGAGGGTATTTGGGGGATTTTTTTGGTTTTTTTTAGTATATTATAATTGGTTGGGAAATAATGGAAAAATTGTGCCAGAATGATTTAAGATGATAAAAGAAAATTGCTTAATTTAGATTTAATAAATGGACCCAATGTGGGGGGAATCGAGGAAGTCCGCAATGTTAATGTTAATGTAATGAATAGATATGTTTTTGCTTTTTTTGACTATGTTTTATTTTTGCTTTTTTGTTTTTCTTTTTGTGTTAAAATGTCTGAAAACCAATAAATATTTTTTAAAAATAGAATAAACAATTTAGAGGAGCAGACTGCATTGAAAAAATGCTAAATTAATTATACAGGTACTCAAAAAACTGCACGCGCGCCCGCACAAACACACACACACAACCAAATGCATCCCCAAATAGGAAGGTAAATCCGACATTTACTCATCTCTGTTTGTAATCATGTGGTCAGGAAGCTAGAATCAGAACAAGCTCAAGATGATGAGACAACAGACTGTCAAAGAGCCCCTTCAAGCGCAATTTTTCACACACACCTATAACAGCAGTGGGGGGGGGGCATTTTCCACAAGCCATGCCCACCCAGCATCTGTCAGGTGGGAGGTGCCATCCACCTGTAAAAAATGGCCTGCTGGGGAGCTCTGGATTTAGTCTGTTAGGCTGAGAAGGCTCCTGAGAACATATGAATAAAAAAGAAAATAGAGAGTGGACTGGATTCAGCTGTTAGTGGAAGCCAGCACAAGAACTCTTGCTACTGCAATGCTGCCCCTCCCTGTCTTCTGCCCCTGTGTTCCCCTCCAAGTCCATTTTGGAGGGTTGGGAGAACTCCCCTAGAAAAGTGCCTTGGGGGATAGAGGAGAGTTTGTTCCATAGAATGATAGAATGATCTCTTTGGTTCTATGTTAAATTCTACACCGTGTTTTCTTTTAACATTACGTAACCACAGCCAGGACAATTGGCTTCCAGGGCAAAGTCTACAGCCAATTAGTCATCGCTACATACCTGCATTTTCCACAAACACATTTGTGCTCAAAGTGATTTACTGGAGAAAACGATTTACTGGAAATAAGCAGTCTACAATAATTGCACATGATTATAACGCACGGCAGAAGTTGTGTTATCACTGCAGCATAACACAAAACAACTCAATAATTAGCAGTTCATTTAAAATGCAACAAAAAGTGAGCCTAAAGCTTACCAACAGGTCAAGTGACAACAGGGAGCTTCACGTCCCAAGCAGATCCAAAGCAGGCCCCGCCAACTCCGACAACAAAAAGAATATTTATACCTAGACACAACAGGCCAGAGAAAAACACCAGCCTTCTCAGGAACGCTCCTAGGGCCAAAGGGTGGGGCAAGCCAGGAGGAAACAGCCACCGCCAGATGGCAAGCATGGAGTCATTCTTTCCCCCTCCCTATGAGCACCAACACCTGCCTGTCCAAATATTAAAGTACTAATGCTACTGGCAACTCTACGTACAGTACATTCAAATCCCAGGCTGGCAACGCAGCAAAAAAGAAAAAAAGGCCAGGAAACGCCAGCAGCTGATCTAGACATCATATCCCAGATTCTTACTGTAAGTGTGTTTATGTCGGAGATAACCAACCGCGTGTACAAAGTGGAAGTGAAGATAGCAGCGCTTCTGTCTGGGCTGCCGTCTGGGCTTCAGCAGGTGCCTGATTGCCAAAATGTACTCTATGCACATGAGACTGGAGCTTTTCAGTACATAGAACAAATTCTTCTAGGCAAGCTCTGTCTCTAGCATATGCTTCTGTAGACGTGGGGTTTGAGCTGCTGGCCATAAACCCATTTCTGAGGTGCATTCATTCTGCGTGTGTTAAATGCCCCAAAGGCATGAGCCACATCTTTGCACTATTGGCAAGATTCTCTTGGCCAAGAGGGAAAGTAAATTATAACAAAATCCAGCCAAAAAATAAATAAAAGATGGTCATACTGTTGGAAGGAAATTACTTAAGACTGGTGCTGAATTTTTGCATTCCAATGAATGGTCAATGTAACAATGTCTCCCAACTACTGGGATACAGTATATATATTTGTTATATTTATATTTTATGCTTCCCAAATAGAGTTCAGAGAAGTATTTAACAGTAACCCTGTAAGATAAATTAAGTAGTAAGACAGTGATTGGATTGCTTAAGCCCCACTGAATATGTACGTACTGGATTCTAGCCTTAGTGATTTGTCTGAGGCCACCCAGAGGGCCTCATAGCTAAACAGAGTTTTCCATGTTACTATGCTGTGTCACGTTACTGATGAACAGAAGTGGTTTTGCATAAAACAAAGTTCCATCAAGAACCATTGCATCAAGATTCCTTATATGCAAAGGGGGGCTGGATGAGGCCACTGGACTCAAAGCCCCCTGCATTCCCCACTACACAATCTAATAAACTGGTGTATCTATTTTTTACAGGCTTCACCTGGTGTACAGAATTTTAGGAAACCTATCTCTGAAAACTAGGGATTGCTAACAGAATGCTGAGGATGTCATCAGACAACACCAGACAACTCTAAAATCCACAGTGCAATTTCATCCTCCAACTACTATACTTACTTTTAAATACTCAAATTATTTATTCGATTATCTCAGAAATTATGCCTCATCAATTTGAATTGGGTCAAGCTGGCCCTCAAGCTGACTTACAAGCAATAAAAGATACATAGATACATATAAAATAATAGAGAGTGTGTATGTGTCAGTAGAATACTGTATATGCTTGCAGCAAAAGCCAAAATATATTTACAATTCACCCAAAGAATGTGTTTCAAATTAAGTGAAAAACTGTCAGCCTAGTTTATTGTGGGAGGGCACTTCAGAACACTATTGCCACACTTAGAAAGACCCTGCCCCTTCATAAATACTTTGAGGGATGTTTTCACTATAGCTATACCAAATAATACTAAATATTATAAATATTACAAAGGTTCGTTCCTGTGAAGAAAGGTTCAAACATCTGAACTTTGCATTCAAATGCCACAGAGGTTGTGCTAATGTTTCCTATCTCCATACAGTCAGATGCTTGTATTTCTCAAAGTTTTCTGAAGTTGCACCACAAATTTGAACCAACAGAATTCTGAATCATTTTATATGCAGTTGTGTAATAATAATTGCATGTTTTGGTCAAACCCATTATAAAAAAAAGAGACAATTATGTTGGGTACATAGGATTTTCTAACCACAACATCTTGGCTGATTTTTTACACGGTCTTTAGATGGCATAAGAGAGCAATTATACTGTATTATAAATTAGTCACTCACCCAAACTCAGTTTTATATCAAAGCTGATTTAGGACTCATGCAAATTCAGGGTTGCATCTAACAACAAAAAGGCAGGTTTTACATATAAATGAATCACTTTAAGAATCATCATAGTAATCTTTCCTGGCTGTATCTTTGGCTAAGAACATAAGAAAACAAAGGACACAAAACTAGGAACCTGAGCATGTAGGACTGTTGTAAAAAGATTTGTTCTCTTCCTGCTGAGAAACCAGGTTAATTCAGTTACCAGCAAATATTGTGGCCTTTCTCCTTTATTTCCCCAAGTCATTGTGACTCAGATACCTTCTACTGCCCCACTTCTCAGGGAATAAAAGGTTTGCATTTTATTCAATCTTTTCCTATTCACTGGTAGGTAGCTGTGTTGGTCTGGGTCGAAGTAAAATAAGAAAATTCCTTCAGTAGCACCTTAAAGACCAACTAAGTTTTTATTTTGGTATGAGCTTTCATGTGCATGCACACTTCTTCAGATGTTCTTCAGGTATCTGAAGAAGTGTGCATGCACACGAAAGCTCATACCAAAATAAAAACTTAGTTGGTCTTTAAGGTGCTACTGAAGGATTTTTTTTATTTTCCTATTCAGAATAGGACCAAAATGTTAGTTGCTAGTATTCGTGCTGGTCTGTAGGAAGAAAGCCTCTGGAGAGTGATCTTTCCTGTTCCATGTTCTTTTGAATTTCCATGTGCTGCAGCTATAATAGAATCTGAGAGTGCCTTCTGGCTCCATGATTCAGGAATCATGATGTTAACATTGATTTTTGCTAATAAAACTCCTTTGCTCTAATCTTTTTTATTGCTACAATACAGATAAAGTACTAGCTAGAACCTTGCTCAAGTGACAAAAGTTGAATATTTTCATTAGGATTCTTACTAACTTCTTTCTATTTTAATTTGTTGGAAGCCACCCATAGTGGCTAGGGCAAGCTAGTCAGATGGGTGACTAACAACAACAACAACAACAACAATGCTATATGGAGCATCACCCACTGCCACTTTGCTCAGGATTTCAGAATGAGGCATTTGTTTTGACCAATGGCCTCAGCAGTATGCAGAAAAGTCAAGACAAAGTTTCAAGTGAAGCTCTAGACAGCTCCATGTAGTGCTTAAGCTGGAGACTCCATGGATGACATCCAATGATGTCCACCTGCTTGCACAATGGAAATCAATATATGCAAAGGGATTTCTGGCTACCCTGCATGGCTTCACGGCCAGCTGCAGAGAGTCCTCCAACACTCCAGAAGAAAAAAGAACAGAGAAGCCTTGCTAGATCTTACCCCAAAGAGCAGATCTGAGGTGTTTCAGCAGCAGCCATCACCATAACTGTGTATATGTGAAGTCGGTATCACTCGTTTCACTCCTTCGTCCCTTTTCCTCCAAGAAGCTTGGAAGAAACCACACACCATTTTCTTCTTATCCCTTATAATCCCTTTTGAGACTATATCTGATAGTTTTATAAACACATAGTTGATAGACTTTGAAAGCTTCTTGATCTTTGAATTTAGAATTGCAATCCTGCCATCACATTAAAGTAGATCATTATCACTCGCCGTCTGTTCCAAATGAGGAAATAAATGCATATTTATTATAAATTGGGAATCCAGTAGTTGCATCCAATGGAAAATGGCTCTTTTTATATAAAACAGGATAGTTAATTACTCCATTGGTTGATAAGCCATGTTTTCAACTACACTTCCTGTTTACTGCACCTGTAACCTAAGCATGCTGCATTCTACATATAGTTTGGTGTTTAATTATGAAAGAATGTCACAACAATACAGTAGTAATTTATTATAATACTAAAGAAATCTGAATTATATTTGTCCAAGTTACATCACCTTTACCTAGATTCTGTTGATAGCTGTTCATTTTTATTTAACTATGTCTTTGCAGGACTACGGACCCAGGTGGCGCTGTGGTTAAACCACTGAGCCTAGGGCTTGCTGATCAGAAGGTCAGTGGTTCGAATCCCTGTGACGGGGTGAGCTCCCGTTGCTTGGTCCCAGCTCCTGCCAACCTAGCAGTTCAAAAGCACGTCAAAATGCAAGTAGATAAATAGGAACCGCTACATCGGGAAGGTAAACGGCGTTTCCATGTGTTGCTCTGGTTTGCCAGAAGCGGCTTTGTCATGCTGGCCACATGACCTGGAAGCTATACGCCGGCTCCCTCGGCCAATAATGCGAGATGAGCGCGCAACCCCAGAGTCGGTCACGACTGGACCTAATGGTCAGGGGTCCCTTTACCTTTACCTTGCAGGACTACATCCAAATCATTTGTGTCTTATTCCAAAACATTTGGGCAATCAGAAGTTCTGGAAAATATGTATCTATCTGCATAGGACTGTAGCGACATGATAAAGTTAGATAACAAGAAGCTAGGAACATCATTTATTTTCTTCTTCTTCTTTAGCGATCACTCATAGCCAAGTAAGATTGTCTTCCATGAACAGGGTCCAAGTCAGACTAAGTTGGTCAATCTAGCTTAATATTGTCTACACCAACCAGCAGAATCTCTTTGAGATTCAGACAGGAGTCTTTTCCAGCTCTACTAGACAGAATCTAAGACTTTTTGCATGAGCTATACTACTATACTGAGTTGTGACCCATCCCCTATATAAATTAATTTACTAACAGGAGCTCTGGGTAAATTGTTTTCTTAACCAGGTTCAGATAGTTGTGTACTATGGCTTTTAAATTGGAGCACTTGAGTTGAGCTGTTCATTTCAGTGCAGCATTACCCACAATATATAAAATATCCAGCTTCTTGATACTGAAGTTGAAGCAAATGCTTCAGGAGACAGAGTCCACAGATGAGCAGATTTCATGCAGGTTTTTATTCAGGACCAGCCCACCCATGAGGCAAAAGCAAGAGATCCACCAGGGCAGCAGATCCAGTTGTCAATCTTTCTTCCCCACTTGCTCCTGTTGTAGATATTCCTTAACCCCCTCCTTCTTCACTGGCAGGAAAGGGGGTGCCATTTTGGAGTCCACTTGGGGTGCCAAAATGCCTTGGGTGGGCCCTAGTCTGTACTTGAGTTCATTGAAATCAATAGGTTACCAACTTTGCATAGGACTGCATTTTTTCTACTCACACAGCACGACCTAGAAGACACATCAGCTCACAACTATCCAGTCTAGAAGAGGCCGTCACATTATTTTTCCTTCGCCCATCTTTGAAGGCACCTTGCAATTATACGTTTCCTGTGGCTGAAACATTAACAGATGACACTCTTCCCCTTGAGGACATTATTGTGGTCCTTCAGATGCCACCCTCTTGCCTGCAGGATATCAAAGAGGGAAAATTCTAACCCCACCCAGACACAAAGGAGTATTTGTACTAATGCTTTGAGGGTGCTGACTGAGCCCATTTCATAGTTGCAGTCAAACAAGACAGATTTGCATAGGGAATGAAATGTGTGGCACTTAATTTGGAATGGGGTATTTGGGATTTCACAAGCTAAAATGAGGGTGCAACTGACATTTTTTTTGAAATATTCATGCAATCAAGCAAATATATCCAGACATGATTGAATTCCGTACAACAGAGGTCTAAATTAGGTTATATCCATATATGCAGGGAATGAGCTATACTTTTAAAAGTATTATCTTCAGCAATGAAGCTGTTATTATCACTGTTGACATTTACTGTATGATGTCAACTTCTATGTATCTAATTTGCTTAATAGTGTTTACTTTGTGCCTTTAAAGGCTGACCAAATAACACAACTACTTGGAGTTATATATGCTTTCTGAGAACTAGAAATACAATTAATCTTACAATAACCTTTATTTATGTGTGCCTTGATCTAGGGACCTGTGTGGCTTTCCTTGTTCATTTAGAGAAGGCAGCTAAATGCTTGCAAAGAAAATTTCACATGGAGCTGACCAGTCAATTGGAATTAATAGGGAAACTCTCCTAGACATGTTTTTGTATGTCCATCAGAGATCACATCACAAATGAAAGCACTCATGGAAATTACCCAATTAATTCCCTAGTTTAAACATTGCTTTTTGAAATATGTCCTAGCTAATTTTTTAGCTGGCAACTTTTAACTTTTAACCATTTCTTGAAATACTTTTCTACAATATAAGTTAAAAGTCTTTTTTTTAAAAAAATGAAATCCAGCTTTCCAAGAGTTTTCCTTGACACAGTTGCTCTTCAGTACTTCAGGGACTTTATATCAAATGACAATATTTCTTTATTGAAACTCTAGGCGTTATTGCTTGAAAGACTAAATGTAGTGTTCCTTCCCGATATGGTATCTTAAGCACAACACATCTCAAAGAGTTCCTTAGTTCATGATGACGTTCTCTTTCTTTCTTTCTTTCTTTCTTTCTTTCTTTCTTTCTTTCTTTCTTTCTTCTTTCTTTTAAAAAAGTTTTTTCCCCAATTAATTAATACAATTCACCTTCAAACCAAGGAAAGCAAAGAATATGGTTTAACATCACCACCAAAAAGAGATGAAAAATGCTCATTTCTCAACCAATCTGTTCTCAATCACATTATCTTTTGCTCAGACATGCTGTGTTATTGCTGTACCGCATATTCTTAACAACTACAAAACTTTATAATGTTGAGGAGCAGATAGTTTCACCACCCCTTCACAGTCAGGAGGTTGGTGGCCATTCACACATCATCCACATATCCTTCAAAACAATTCAAAATAATATTTATTGGTTTTCTCAGTATTTCATATCCAGTAATGTAGCCCAAACTTTGCCTCCAATAACCTTGATTTTTTTTCTATATCCTCTATATCCTGTACAAATAATCTGCACCACATCTCCAACAATAGTCATGGGACAGCTTATAATATACAATATACAATATTGTATATACAATATACAATATAATATACAAGTTAAGACCATGGGAGAGGTCTTAAAATAGTTATGTTTCAAATTCATTGCTATCACTACTTTACAAATACTGTCCCCTGTCTACCAGTGTGTGTATGTGTGTGCGCGCGTACACACACACGTTTGCAGAGGTCAACAGAGTAGTCAGCTGAATACAGGAGAGAAAACAAGCAGAAGCAAGCAGAGATATGTCCCCCAGAAAGAGTGGGATGCATTTCTGCTGCTAAATAGATCAGAAAATAAGCTATATTTAATTTACAAGTATATAAGTCCATTCAAGATTTATGCCAGTATTATTTTTTGTGATAAAAATTATTTCAGAATTGTACACATTTTAAAGTAGTGCTAATTTCCCTGCAATATCATCATTTGCAGGGCTTTTTTCCCAGCTGGAACTCAGTTCTAGCACCTCTCAGTTGGATGCCATTGCCATTATAAGAGAACAAGGGGTGAGTTCCAGCACCTCTTTTTCTAGAAAAACAGTTCTGATCATTTGGAATTATAATGCATGCATTGCAACATTTCTTTATTGAAAAATGTGGTGTGTTTTTTTTTAAAAAAAGTATGTTAAAAGTGCCTCTTTGCAAGACATAAAAGTGCCCTTTTGAATTCACCTCCTTTCCTTCATGAAAATCGATCCTTTAAAATGCCCCATGGTTCCGGGCTTAGGCAGTTTGGTCCTCAATGGCCTCTACCCATGCAGCATTAGGTTTTAATGCAGCTTTGTACAATTATGTCACATTTGTTTCCAAAGGTCTTCTTAAGATCATGGCTGTACGCAAGAGCAATCCTAAGAGTGCATACCAAAAAATCCCCCTGAGATCACTTGGATTTACTTTATATGTTGCAGCCTAAAGCCCTTTTAATTCACCCTCTCCTCAGAAACAGACAAGTTGAGTTCACAAGGCCTAGTGTTGCATCTGGATATGGAAAAGCCAAATTCACGTTCTTGCTCAGCTATGAAGATGACCAAGTGGTATCAAGTGTCACTATCTCAACATAACTTAGTCTCCCTACCTGCAATACTTGGGAAATAATAATAATATTTATTATTTATACCCCGCCCATCTGGCCGGGTTCCCCCAGCCACTCTGGGCGGCTTCCAACAAAATATTAAAATACAGAAATCCATCAAACATTAAAAGCTTCCCTAAACAGGGCTGCCTTGAGATGCCTTCTAAAGGTCTGGTAATTGTTGTTCTCTTTGACCTCTGGTGGGAGGGCATTCCACAGGGTGGGTGCCACTACCGAGAAGGCCCTCTGCCTGGTTCCCTGTAACTTGGCTTCTCGTAGCGAGGGAACCGCCAGAAGGCCCTCGGTGTCCGGGCAGAATGATGGGGGAGGAGACGCTCCTTCAGGTATATTGGACCGAGGCTGTTTAGGGCTTTAACGGTCAGCACCAACACTTTGAATTGTGCTCGGAAACATACTGGGAGGAGAATTGCAATAACATAGTGCCAAACATATCAGAGGTGACTAAAAGCTTGCTAATTTGTGGCCTTTGTTCTGAGGAAAAAGGAAATTCCAAAGCTGGGGAGCAGTTGCCAAGAAGACCTCTGTGCATACCCACACTTGACAACCTCTGCACACACAAACACACCCCAGTGGCTTGCGAACGGCTTCTCCATGGTGTGAATTCGCAGTGCTTGAGTGAAAATTGCAATTATGCAGGCAGGGCAAATCATGTGGGCCTTTACCACCCCATAAGCCCCTTTCTCCAGCAATTCTGGTTGCCGGGAGTGAGTGGGGTGGATACCATAACAATCAGCTGATTGAAATGTGTTTTTCCTTGGTAGAGACAAGTTAGATTTCATAGATGTCTCCTTAGATTCCCACCTCTAGTTGTTCAGAATCTGACTTTTAAACAAATACTATTAGAAATGTCCACAGTGTTCTGATGATTATATTTTGTAGTAGAATGTCCCTATTTTCTGAGGACTGTTGGAGGGTATGTTATGCTTGTTTTCTCTGATAGTGCATGATCATTGGGCATATTGGGGAACTGTGTTTTCCAGGATTAATGGACCATATGTCACAGCAACTTCTCATACATAATGTGATCTCCTATTTCCTTGCAATCCCTTTCTTTGCTTTTTCTTCACAGTACTCCGTCAGTCTTCCTTTGTGATCAATTTAAGACTTTGCGGGGAGTAACTGTGTGTCTGTGCAATACTACTTAACAAATGTGTCAACTGTCTCATAGAGAAGGTTGTTGGTTTTGTGCAATTATGTTGAAATTCTGGAATTGACCATTTTCAGTGAAAACACTTTTTTCCTTTTTTTAAAAAAAATGACCGTTTATCCAAATGAAAATAAAATGGAGGAACCAGTTATGCTACCCTGAGATTGGAAGAAGGATGTGAAAAGAAAGAAAGAAAGAAAGAAAGAAAGAAAGAAAGAAAGAAAGAAAGAAGCCTGTGGTTTAGCATGTAAACAGTGCCTTACGGTGCAATTCCATGCATGTTTATTTGGAAGTAAAACTGTGTTCGGTGTGAAGCCTTTGTAAGTATGTTTAGGATTACAACCTTATTTATGTTTACTCCACTGTCCTACTAATTAACTCAGTAATTAACTTCACTATATTAAATAAGACTTACTTCTAGAAAATGTTCACACAATCACAACCGAATTTGCATTTGCTGCTGGTCAAAAGAAGAACAAAAAGAGAATGGGAAATAGAACATCTTCTGCTGGATAAAAAAGGTTGACTAACTACTTCAGTTTTGTTTTCCACTTTGTATCTGCACACATTGTGTTTTTGTGTTATTCAAATGAAATGCATATGGCAGCTGAAGCTATTTTACTCTTTTGCATTTATTTTCTATAACAAGAAGCCTGCATGCCTTTCATTCTACCACTTGACATAAAACACTTCTTAACCACCAGCCCCATTGATAAGAATGCAACTGTGGTTAATAAAAAGAAGGGGTTAGGTTAAAACATTGACCAGTTAGTTATATCTGAATTTTATGTACTCAGGTTTTCTCTTTGGTGCACCAAACAGTATATTCTAGATTAATCAAGCATTTTAAAAAACTGCACGTATATGACTGAGGAGTTATTGAACAAATTAAAGTGCCTATTCAGCATACATACTATGTACTTCAATTTGCGCAGTTTGCCATTATAGAACTGCAAGTAGAAAATATTTTTTAAATAGCCCTACCGTTGTTGTTTCATGGTTATTCAAACTAAATGTCAATGAAAGCCAAAGGAAAGGAACACACCAATACAGTCAGATTAAAATTCTGAAGGTCATAACTTTGTTTATATGCTATTCTTATATTCAGAAACACAAAGAATGTTAACCTATAAGAGCATGGATTCAACATGGTGACCTGCCACTGAAGAAGTGGAATTTGTCTTAAGAAGTGAATAGTAACTGACCAAGATCATAGTGAAACCTTGTGTAAATTTGTTGTTGATCAACACAGCACAGGAGTATCAACCCTTGAGACAATTTCATGATACGAAATTATTAGTAGCCCAGGTTATAATGACAATTGGGTGATAGGAAACAATTGATAAGTTGGACCCAGAAGCCCAACTGAAGCAGACCAGTGGTTTTGTGAGAACATTGCAACGTCTCCTTCACCAGACAGGCAATCAATATATCTGCAGACGATCAGCAACAATATTATATTCAGCAGGCCTGATTACAAAGTCCATACTTCAATGCTAACCCACAAATATAATTTGAAGCACTTGAGAAATTAGGAGCAACTCAGTATACAGAAGCTGGCATGCCCACAATTGGGGTGCCCGGTACTAAATTAACATAGACTTGAAAACATATCGAATTGTTTGCATTTTATCCCTCTGAACATTAGCCTACTTTACCTTACTAAATTAGGACTAATAGCACAATAATCACTGTAACTAAAGGTAGGAGATATTAGTAGTAGTCATAGCAGCAGCACTAGTAGAACAACTTTAAACAAAAACAAAATGCCCAGTGTATTGCCGGTTGAGCCAATGAATCCTGCACAGAATTAGGATATTTTAAACCCATTTATTTTAATGGGATTTGAGCTGCCCGTACGTAGCCAAAATCTCTTAATGAGAGCTTTTCAACACCCTTTGATCAAAGCATTTTAGTTGCATTTTCGAGGCAAGGTTGGAACATCATCGTTATGCCAGAGATTAGTTCATACTTGTGCACCTCTAGATTTTATCCCTAGTGGCAGAGTTATTTGTTTAAAATGAGCTGAGCAGCACGCTGAGTTCAAAGCCCTTACCTCATTTAGCTGCTGGTTCTGTTGGGGAAATCCTTTAGCTGCAGCCGCGAAAAGACTGATCAGGTGTTATGCCAGATGTTAGGTACACATAGGTGGCAGGCTATCACTTCAAAAAACCTCGCAGCAGTGAAGACAGATGCCTGTGATATTAATTTAAAAACATATTTTAGAATGTTTAGCTGGCCAATTGTGGAATTCCTTAGGTCACTTCCTGTTATTCTGATTGGATCGTCTAAAACAAAACTTTAAAAAACCCCACAGGGATTGCAAACATTTGCATACAGCCAGCCAACTCACACCTTCCCGCACAAACAAAACAAGTCTAACCAGGTTACACTTCTGTCCCAAGAACAAAAGAGAAAGAGCCCCGTTAATGGATGAGGCATTGGTTTCGTGTGTGTGTGTGTGTGTGTGTGTGTGTGTGTGTGTTTAAGACGATCCCATTTATTTTATTTTATTTTTTGCTAAGGACAAGTTATTTCAGGCAGTTAATATAACTTGAAGAAAGAAAAGGAAAAGCAAACTCCAGAAACGTGGCCATCATTTCTGACAGCTGAAACCGGCTTGGGGGTGGGTGGGGGAAAGAACCAGAAAACGAAGAGTATGGAATAGATTTGCATTAACTACAAGCTCAAGCAAATGTTCCAGCACCGAAGGATTATCTTTCTCCTCCCTGGTGTTCACTTACCCTCATTGAACTATGTCATATATTAGAGAGTTTGTCTCTGTGCCTTTCCTTCCCCCATATTATTTCTGTGTGCGCACACCACAAAGGCACAGTAGAAAACAGAACAAAAACAAAAAAAACTTGGCACAAACTGAAAACTGCATACCTGCACAAGGAGTGACTGTGGATGTGGCAATCAATGCACAAAGGGGCAGCCAGAGTGTAAGACTTGTGCCGGTGTCCATGGTGCTTTTCAGATTCTACCCAGCCTCTGCTATCTGCTCAGAAGAGAGACAGTTTGTACATTGCTTTGCCAAGCCCTGGCCATGTAGCACTGGGTCCATGAGAAGCTCCACACAATTGGTACCCTTCAAATGGATTGAGCAGTAGCTGCGCTTTTGACTTCGTACAGAAGAATGCCGTGCCAACTGGCTCCAGGTGACGGAAACCACGTGTGAGCAAACTGTAGCTTAATTCCTGCACCTCTTTAACCTGACTAGGATAAGGAACAGAGTACCAGAGATAGATGGCATTGACACATTCAGAAAAATGGCTGGTGGTTGAATATAAACTAATAAGAGAGAACAGCCACGGTGGGTATTGGAGGGGGGCTTAGTTTTGCATTTAGTCAAAAGGAGAGGGCTGGTGTAGCACAATTTTGCACCTTTGCACATGCCTGCAGAGAGAGATGCCAAATTCTGTTGCCAGGTCTGTGTAAATGAATAGCCTCATCACAGGTTAAAAAGAGTTAAGAGCTTCCCTATTAGAAGGAGTAGCTCAGTTGTTGCAGAGACACCAAACACAACTTTTCCATTGTTGACCAATAATCTACCCATGAGGCTGGATACTGGACTCCATTGGTTGGGAGATCTAGTCTACAAATCTGGACTCCTCAATTCTATTCACGAATGTAATTCACATTTGCTTTCAGAACTTAAAATCCCTGGAATGTTATTGATTTGTTATCTATTCTCCATGCCTTTGTGGTCTCAGCTAAAACATGGCGGGAGTAGCGTACATAGAGCTCCAAGTACTGCATGCAAAAGAGTGCAGCTGGTCGTGGTTCAAGGCTGCTATGCAACATCCGCAAAGAGCATGTTTTGGTTTGGTTTTCTCAGTGGTGTTGCCGTAAAATTTAAAGTGCAGAAGCTAATCAGTGCAGCCTCTATAGCCACATACCCAGAGTCCATACCCATATCCCCAAGATATGTCCAAAAATGCAAAGCGCTGTACAGCTATACACTCCCAAAATAAGCATGACATTTGTTTTATTTTAATCAGCTGCTGGTCAAAGAACAGTGATTTGACAAAGGGTGGTACAGTGTTAGGATGTTGGACTTTGGCAAGGAAGTCTTGGGTTCACATCTCTGACAAGTAGGGATGGGCAAATCTGTCAATTTTTGTTACTCTCAGTTACCAATTTTTCCATTTGTAAGTTCAGTTCTCCATATTTCCACATTAACCTGGATATTTTTTAAAAAATTCAAGTCCTTATGAAAATTCATCAGCATACACATATTTGCAAGCAATTTCCCCTAACATGAGCACCTTTGCAAATCAGTTTTCCCTAATGAAATTAATTTTCACTGTTATATTCACTTTTATGCACACTACTTGGATTGGATTACTTGAACAGAGAACTGCACCGCAAAATCCACAGAATGCAATTTCAAAGGCCCGACGTGTTTTGGTTAGCATATTTTTCCAGAAAATATGAATTTCTAAGTTTACCTTTGAAAGCAACGTCAATAAAATGTCTTCCCCATCCCTACTGACCAGCCATAAAGCTCACTGGGTGACCTCGGATAAGTTGCTGTCTCAGCCTAGCCAACAAAGGGATCATGTGCCTGGCCAGACCAAAATTCCAGCCCTGCACATCAAGAATACAACACTAGCATATATGGCATGAGCAGATTATGTTGTCATTTATGGTATCTTTACCAATACCTGTCAGCAGACTCTACATCAGATCTCAGCCCTATCAAACAACTGCTGAGGGCCCACCACTGACCCTGTTGTCAACCCAAAATGGTGGCTACAGTTATCTGGGCCTGACACTCCTCTCAGGGATGATCAGCCACCATTTCCCCCAGCCAGCACTGCTACCATCATACCTTGACAGCTAGAGTGGCATTTTTGCTTCTACTGCTACCATCACTTCAGCTACAACGGTGGAAGAAAACTGTCATGCTGCACACGCACACCTGCCAGCTATTGCTGTTGAGGGAAGGGGAGGAGTTCATGCTGTAGAGGGGGAAACTATGCCAAACAAAACCAGTCCTGATTATAGGAGGTTGAGAGGCACTCACTTGCTTAAGGCAACCTTGGGAGTGGATGCAATATCTGATCCAGGTGGATCAATATCCATTCAAGGTGGATGCAATATCTGATCCGGGACTGCTGCTCTGTTTCTTATACTGAGATACACCAATTCTCACAAAGGGTTGTAATTTGTGACACAATGCCATAAATCACTGTTGTTAAACATTAGTGTTTTTTAAAGCAAGACTAGCTGTAGCTCTTGACATGGGTCCAGGTCTGTATTGTTGTCTTCCTTTTCCCTTAGTGACCATTCCTCCAATCCCAACTAGGTGGCTATGAAGGATCCATGGAGGAGCAGATCTTCTCTGGTTGCAACATTGCAGGCAAGATGAATTTTAAAAAAATTGTCCAGTAGCACCTTAAAGACCAACTAAGTTTGTTCTGGGTATAAGTTTTTGTGCGCATGCGCACTTCTTCAGATACTTCTTCAGATTTCATGCATGCACACAAAAGCTTATACCCAGAACAAACTTAGTTGGTCTCTAAGGTGCTACTAGAAAGTTTTTTGTTTTTTTCCCCTACTGCATCAGACCAACACGGCTACCTACCTGATTCTGAATTGCAGGCAAGGAAATTGACTAGGTGCAGTGGGTAGATTAAGGACAGTTGGAGCAATTGGAAATAGCAACAGCAGCAGAGATGTTTGACTGCTGTCATGAGGTCAAGGTGCAGTTCTAACTGTTAGAACAAATAAGCCAGATGTATCCCATAGGTAGGCTGATTCTACTTTTGAGCCTCTACTGGGTTGCTCAGGTAAGTGTTGTGACTGCTGCAGGAAAGACCAGCGTTGACCTCAGCGCCAATAGATTCCACCTGTGAGTTTCACCACATGATGGTATGTAATTCAAACCAGCTCTGCTTCCCGAAGTAGGTCAAAAATACACAAGATTTCTTCATATGCATACACCATGCCATATAGTTACAATATTGTGACTCACCTGTGCCAGTAAATATGATCACTTACCGTAAGTACAAACAACTTGCACAGGCACTATATCGGCATCCAGCTACCTTTGACAGACTGATGATCATGGAAAGAAGAAAAATATGAACATGGAGAGGAACGGTTTACGCTCTTCTTCCTGTACTTAATATTGGAGGGGGCACAAATGGTGAAGGAGAAATATGCCACGAGATTCTAACTTAATATGGCTCACTTATTTTGTACATAACGAGCACATAGATGCTGTTGTCCCATTTATTGCAGTTCCCCTCCCAAATTGGTCAGCATTAGGGCACAAACAGCGGGGTTGTTCACAGAAAACTCCCCAGGACGTTCATAAATAGTGTGAAGAAAAGTGGGGTTGCGCCTGCAAGCCATGCCCCTGGATAGAGATACATGCCAGCCACACGGACACAGTGACCAGACATTCAGCATCAGTATGAGGAGTCTGTGCTTGCACTGATCTTATCCTGGCAGCGGCTTCTGACTTTGACTCCTTGCAGGCAATGCACCTGTGTTTAACCATAATTTTGTTGGGGGGGGGGGCTCCTGTAGCAGCAGCACTGGTATGGTGCAAGGGAGCCAGTGTGAATCAGTCATGTCCTATGGAAAGTGGACAAGGCAATGGGGTATGCAGTGGCACATCTGGGTGGTAGGGTCATGCAGCATGCAGGCATTACATTTGGCATTATATTTGGCCTGATATCAACCAGATGGTGTGCATTTATCATCTGCTGGCAAGGAGGCTTGGTTGCTAGATGTATACTGGGGTCTGTGAAATTGGTTGCAGCTGTAGGTAGCCAGTGAGGTGAGCTAGTGAGGTAGCGGCAGCTTGTGTGGTAGATAAGGTATTGGGTTGAATGCTTTGTTTACTCCCAGATTGGGGGGCGGGGCGGTGAGTGATGGTGCATCACTCCCTTGATCAGGTATGATATCTCAGGGTACCCCAGTAAGGGGGTACCTTCCAGACACTGGCAGCACTGGGTGGTAGCAAGGTTGGGGCTGGGCAGTTGCACTAGCGCTGCCACAGCAGGTATTTGAATTTGCAAAATTTTGTGGAAAGGGAATAGAATTAAAGGAAAAGAAACATTTATTTGTGTAAATATTTATTTGCGTGTCGAGACACCGAAGCCACCCTCTCGTTGATCATTAAGACACAAGGACACAGATATTAGGTGAACGGTTATTGGGCAAATTTGGGCCACAACTTTATTGGTGTAAATATTTATATACAACACTGATTGTTGTGCGGACATCTCAAGGTGGTGTATGACAATTGCACAAAATATGATACAAATACAATCAAAAACTCTAAACATGGGGGGGGGGTTAAAAAAGCAGGAATTTTAAATATCCTTAAAATCAGTAGCTTGCAAAAGCCATGGTAAAAAGAAAAGGAAAAGTTTTCAGCATGCTCTGGAACTGCATCACGGTTGGTGCATGGCTTACTTCTAGGACGAGACCATTCCAGAGACCACCACAGAGAAGATCCTGACTTGTGATGGATGTCTGCAGGCAAAAGTGACACCGACTACAAACAATTTCATCCTGCCTTCTGTCTGCTTAAGATCGCCAATTTTCGGTGCGGCTGCATACAATGTAAAAAGAGGTTTGGGTTGGGTTTTTTTTTAACCTTTACATACAAATGGATGTGTTAAAAAAAATTAAAATGCAGACGAGTCAAGCACCTGCAAATCAATAACCTCCTTCTTTGTATTTATTGCAGACATATCGCTCACTTTCATTTTTCGCTCAGTACCTTTGGACTCTGAATTGTTCAGCCCTCTCCATGCTTGTGAATACACCTTTGTCTACAGCTACCACAGGCAAATACTTTGGAACCAGTTCATCCTATCTCTAATATCAACACAAAGTACAGTGGTATTAATATGCAAATATCAGGTTTATGATTAACGGCTTTAAAATTCCGATGAATCAGGAGCACTTTCAAAACTACTCGTTTGCAGCTGAGTTTAGAGAGTGCACCCTTTGCTCGCTGCATTTGAATTTCAGGAAACAGTGCGGTCTCTACAACCACACAGAGATAACGCAAACAAACATATATTCCTGGATGCCAAGAACATACAGGCCAGAGAAAGTTGCATCTTCTTAATGAGTCTACATCTAATTCCGACATACATGCACATTCACCCATTCCTGGATGCACATTTAAAAACCTTTCCAACGCCGTTTTTATCCATAGTTTCATTATCCCCATTAGAAATGGAAATTGGTGAAATTTCGGCACTCCGCCAGGTGCCTAAACCCTAAGGATCTTGTTGCTGACCCACAAATTATCACATCACCTTGACTATTATATCCTGAATTAAAATCCTTAGATCATAGTCCGTCCCCCCCAACTATGTTTGCAAAACATCTCTAAACAATAGTCTATATAAATTCAGTTAATAAATAAAATATTTTCAGATGAAGGCCATTTGGTCCACCCAGACCTTTTAACTACCTTATGCCATATGGCCTGATCCTCTTACAGTGGGATCCTAAGGGGTATTTACAGGGTGTCAAGCGGATTGGTTCCCACTTCCCAAGTCATCCTGCCTTCTGCAGTAGCTGAGGGGGTTGGGGACTTACCTTACTTTTGTCCCAGTGCATTTCCCCCCACCAACTCCAGGATGGTGCGGATTGGGGGTCCAATCCCAGGGACTCTCCACTGGATCCAAGGCCGCTGGATCCCTGCCTTTGACCTGTCCTTACAACACCTCCTTTTGTGTCTAGCACTAGCTGGAGCCAGTGGGAACTCCAACAGCAGACCATATTTGCCCCAAGAGTTTTCTGTGGGCTTAGAGGGGTGCTCTGTGCCAGATACAGCCTTTCTACCAGTGGAGTTCCTGTCATCAGGCAGAGATATGCCTCTCTCCAGTCCTAATCCCTTTCAGTCAGTGAATCCAGAGTTTAGGATCGTTCCGCCCATTTTAAAATATGTTCATCTTTTTTTTAAGTGCCTTTTGTTTGTAACAGCTTTTATTGTGATAGCTTTTCAACTGTTGTATTTATTTTGAACCACCCAGAGAATTCGTGTTATGGGACGGCTATATAAATTCAGTTAATAATAAATGAACCAGTTACTTAACTATGGCTGTCTGACAGGAAAATTAGGTGACCTGAGGAGTTGTTACAAATGTTTCATCAGCAGAAGCACCATAGTTGCCAAGTTATCCCTTTTTTAAGGGATTTTCCCTTATGCTGAATAGGCTTCCTCGCGAGAAAAGGGAAAACTTGGCAGCTATGAGAAGCACCTCCACTTGCTTTACAGAACAACCCGTCTCTCCTCTCCACATTTGTTTTATGGTTCTCCCAACCCCTTCAGAGCCAATTGGGTGCTGGGAGGTACATGGGAAGATGAAAGGGGAGAAATCCCCATTGCATTAGCGGAAGTCCTTGCATGAGCTTCTGCTAGTTGGACCAGATACTTGAATCCAGTCTCTGGACTTCTGTATATTTTTTAACTACTGCATATGATCTTTTGTGGCTCAAATACACTGATGTGGATAAAAGTACTGTACCTCAAAAAGTTGCAGGGATGTTGAAGATTAAATTTACCTGAAGCAACCAGGTGTCCAACTCTTTCTGAAAAAATTGTGGCTGTCCCCTCTTTCTGCTGTGGATTATGGTGTTTTTCGTTTGCTTTTTTAAAAAATAATTTTTATTGGATTTTATAAACAGAGGGGGGGGGGAGAAAAAGCATGGAAAAGATACAAAAAAAGAAAAATACAAAACAATTTCAACAAATCTTATTCCCCAAAATTCATCCCATCTCAATAGCAAAAAGATAAGTAAAGAAAAAATAAAATAAAATAAAAATAAACAGAAAATATTATCATACTTCTCAACTTCAATTCTAAACATTTCGGACTTCCTCGTACCCCCTTCTTGAGTTCTCTAAAATTCATTAATTATTGCAGTTTCCAATTCTTACCGCCCTTTCTTCCTTCCGAATTATAACTTCTTTTTAACCATTAACCCTTTATATTTCACATTACCTTTTTTTATCCAATATTCTCTACCCTTTTACACAGAAATATATACTCTGGTTTCTCTTCAGATCGTATATAGATTCACCTTTTGCTTTTTTATACCTTTATTGGCATAAGGGATTATGTTTATGCAGCCTCATGAAAGATACAGGGTTTACGATGAAAACAAAACAGGGCAGGATTGAAATAAAATGATGGTGGCAGGTTTTAGCTTATTTTATTGGGTTGCATTTTATATTATTACGTTGCTTTTTTGTATAAAGCTACTAAGAAATATTAGGGGGACCCAGGTGGCACTGTGGGTTAAACCACAGAGTCTAGGGCTTGCTGATCAGAAGGTCGGCAGTTCGAACCCCTGCAATGGGGTGAGCTCCCGTTGCTCGGTCCCAGCTCCTGCCCACCTAGCAGTTCGAAAGCACATCAAAGTGCAAGTAGATAAATAGGGACCGCTCCGGCGGGAAGGTAAACGGCGTTTCCATGCGCTGCTCTGGTTCACCAGAAGCAGCTTTGTCATGCTGGCCACATGATCCAGAAGCTGTCTGCAGACAAACACTGGCTCCCTCAGCCTATAGAGCGAAATGAGCGCCGCAACCCCAGTGTCGGACACAACTGAACCTGATGGTCAGGGGCCCCTTTTCCCTTTACCTTTACTAAGAAATATAATAAATAAGAATGAAACTAACAATGTCCATTCAGAAGTAAGTTCCACTGAGTTTTATGGGGCTTATTTCCAGGTAAGTAGGTATAGGATTTTGATGTAACCCATAAACCAAGCATATCAACCTTGCTATATTTGCATCGAACATTTTAAACCACCATCTAATTTAGTGCCCAAATTATTTACTGTAAATGACACAAAATATTTCTAAAGGTTTACAGAGCTGTAGGCTTTCGCCCCATTTTGTTTTTAAAGCGGCAGTCTTAGCCTTCATTTGAAAAATAACAACAACAACTTAATCATAGAGCTGGCTCACATAATCCTTGCAATGGTAGAATTACCTACATTCAGGGCAGGTGACTGCAGCAAAAAGTGTCCAGGTTGACTTCCAGATTTCCCACAGCCGCAATGTGTTAAAGTGGTCAAGACAGCAGGACTTTACATTATCCTTAAGGATATCCATGAAGTCCACAACTTCCTTGGGCAATTTTTTCTATTAGCCATCTTTTTTCGGAGGCTGATCTCTGACTTTAATCTGCTCTGTGGCAACTTGAATTCAGTTGTTGGTGATAACCCGGCTAGTCTCGCACCTGCAACTCAAGAGATTTCTAATTTTGCCAGCTGCTCAGGATTACACTGAACAGTTAAGAATAATGCCTTGTTATTCAAGAAATGTCTGACTATAGGAATAAGTTTGAACATGTGGTGCTATGTATGTACAGTAATCCTTATTTCCTTCCTCAAGCGCCCTGGTAAATGGTGGTTTTATTCTTCTTTATAGTAACCCCTTAGAGATGTTTAAACTGTTATGATGGTCTACACTCAGCTTAGCTAAAGCTGTCTCATTACTTTTTCCTTATATGTCAGTTGTTTGTCCAGGGCTAGCCATAGTATATGTTGGATATGTCTGATTACTTAAAGGCTGCACTCTCTAAATCCACTGTTAGAGGGTAAACCCAATTGAACCTGAGTAAACATGAACAGGATTTTATCTAGATCTTGCCCTAGCATCTAGGAACCTGTAGAATGATTTTTTATTTTTTTGGAGTGGGGGTTGCCTCTCCTAACAGGCTGGGGATTAAGCTTTGATGGGGCAAATTTAGGCTCACAAACCTACATACTCTCCTTCTCCAAGAAAACATTGTATCGTCATTTTATCTCATTTATGTTTTGTTTCCGTTCTAAAGCCTATATTTTTCATGATGCTGCATAAACATGATCCCCAGCAGAAACTGAGAGCAACCACAGGTTCGTCAGATAAAAAACCACTACTCCCATCCATCCCAATATGCTGTGGTTTTGTTATTTAAATTAGATTTTTTTATCTGTGGTCATTTTATGATTTCGGTGGTTTATTTATGAGTCATTCATATTCACCAGTCCAGTTAGGAGATTATAATAGCCTAGGACAGGCATCCCCAAACTTCAATTCCCATCATCCCTGATTGATTGATTGATTCCAAGCAAACATTATGAATGTCAAGCAAACACTTGGGAGCAAAAAGCTTTCAGACATATTGTATGTAGCTAGGAAGAGGAAAATTTGTCTGGCTCTACCTATCATTCATACTAAAACAGGCATCCCCAAACTTTGGCCCTCCGGATGTTTTGGACTACAATTCCCATCATCCCTGACTACTGGTCCTGTTAGCTAGGGATCATGGGAGTTGTAGGCCAAAACATCTGGAGGGCCGGAGTTTGGGGACGCCTGGCCTAGGATAAAGCTAAATCGCTCCACCTTGTTATTCAGTGAATAAGAAAAGGGTCAATGAGTACTACTCAGTTGACTCATTTAGCAAGTGATGCTATATCTAAGCATTCCAACTCTAGAAAGAATCTAAGGCATTAGGATGAATGGCTCAACTCTGAGCACAAACTTGCTCCTAGATCAGAGTTTGGGATTCTGCTACATGGAAGACTGGTCCATCTACTGGGAATGGAAGCTCAGTGCATCTCTCTCTCTCTCTCTCTCTCTCTCCCTCCCTCCCTCCCTCCCTCCCTCCAGAAAATTGGGGCTTCATGGTCTCATGGGGGATCCTCACTAGCTAGAGTTCACTTGCTTTAAAATATGATAAGCTTACCCTGCTGCATGTGGGGCCCCATCCTGCTGGGTGAAGGCCTGGACTTCTGTCCCAAAGTCCTGCAATGATGACACCACTTTATAGAAAGTGTGATTGCATAGTGAAAACCTATACTAGTGTTTTCTTGTCTAATTTTCTCAGGAAATGCACAAAAGCTTTCGTATTGTCCACAGGGGGCGGCATTACATGAATTCAAGAACACATGAAGTAGAGGAACCATTAAATTAAAGCAGTGCATGTTTATGCCAAACCATTTTATTTATTATGCAAACCACCTTAGGGTTCCATCAAGATGGCTATCCATCAATAATAAACAAATAATGAGCAACAGGGCAAGATGATACAATGCCTCCATCTCCTTATATCAAACTGAAAATCCAAATGGGATCAAGCACTTCATAACATACCTGCAAACATCTGCTCCCTCAGAACTTGGTGTGTTTCCAATTGTTGTTGTTCCACCTCTCTTCCTCATAGTATTAAAGATATTTGAGATCATTGCTGTCAGTCACTTTAAATATATGTTCCTTCAGAAAGATTCCTCTTAATGGGAGCAGCTTTAGATTCCAGATAAAGATCAGCAGGAAAACATCTTCAGCAGAGAGTTGGGTTAAGTCGAGGACAGGGTTTGCTTCTTTTTTTTAAGGAAAGCCTGCTCTTCTTGAAATGTTTGACAGATTTAAAAGTATTTCTCAGTTCTGTGGTTGGTGCTGCATAACTATTCCATTTTAATTGTCCCCTGCCTTATGCTTTTACTGTTATTGTCATATTTTATGTGCATTATTTCTTAAAGCTTGCTTTTTTAAAGAACAGCAGCACATGCATTTTCAGAGAAAAATGAATAAATATCCCTAGCTTGCAGAGGCCATCTATCATTAATTCTGGCAACCACCAACATTCTAGCAGGCTAACTAGTTATGTGAACTTTGAGTGCCCAGTATCCCATGACCTAGACTACTACACTTGCATAGTTCACTGGTTTCCAGATGTTTCCTCCAACCAACCACTTGCATATTCCTGATGGTCTTGGCATACCACTTAATGGATTTTCTACCTGTCATAGCAATCATAAAGTGATGTGCTAGATGCTGTGTTATTTGTAATTGTGTATTTGGTTAGTTTTTATATTCTATTTTATTGTATTACAATTTGCATTCCACAGAATTCAAATTCTAATACTGTACAATAAAATGCATTAAAGGTAAAGGTATCTCTGACCATTAGGTCCAGTCGCAGACGACTCTGGGGATGCAGCGCTCATCTCGCTCTATATGCTGAGGGAGCCAGCGTTTGTCTGCAGACAGCTTCCGGGTCATCTCGCCAGCATGACTAAGCCGCTTCTGGCAAACCAGAGGAAACGCCTTTTACCTTCCCGCCACTTTGACATGCTTTTGAACTGCTAGGTTGGCAGGATCTGGGACCGAACAATGGGAGCTCACCCCGTTGCGGGGATTCAAACCGCCGACCTTCTGATTGGCAAGCCCTAGGCTCTGTGGTTTTTAGACCACAGCGCCACCCACGTCCCAATAAAATGCATTAAGAAGCAATAAAAAAACAATATGAATATAATGTAAAGATGCCACGGATCACCTGAATTAAGCTCCTGGACCACTAGTGACCCATGAACCACAGTTTGGGAACCCCTGGCATAATTTATAACTTCCCCCCTCCAGCCTGTGCATTGGGTTCCTTCCCCTCCCTAGTGTAAGTCAGGCATCAAAAACATGTTTTATTAAGCCCAAATGGGTTGTCATGTAGTAGGTGAAGCAGACTCAGCTCAGGGGGTCACAACTTGTACACTCCCATCTTGGAAGAATCAATGGCATTTAACTATCTGGGGAATAACAGATCTGTGATACTTTGAAGTGTCCTCTATGGCGAGTAACAACCTGTTCCTAATTATTTCTACTTATTGAATTCAGTGGGGCTTACTCCCAGGTAAGCAGGGTTAATATTGCAGCGTATTTTTTAAAGAAACCAAGTCGTAATATTTTATAGGACAGATGTTGCCGAGGAAAAGGTGAATTGTCTCCTTGATGGCAAGACAATCTGCATTGTTTTAGGTGACAGCTTTATCAACAGCCGTGTCCTTGAAGGAGAACCACTGAGATAAGTAATCGCAAGTGAGCAAGCATAATAAATGTTGGCCGTGGTGAGCCAAGAGGAATTTTGAAAATGAAAGAGCATCTGCTCAAATAGGGAGCCATTTGTGGCCTGACAAATACAGTTGGACATGGGCTGGAAGCCAAAGGCTTTTAATTTGTATAGCAATGAATCAGAAGATCAAAGACCTATAAGAGCGATACCCAACCTCTAGCTTCAAGGCAATGATGCTCTTGTTACTCCCTGCTTGGATAGATTTCGTTCCTGATACTGCATAAGGTGCACAGGAAACTCTGAGATGCTGTACGATAAATCTACAGTTCTGCTTGTGGTTTTGTCCTCTCTGTGTGATAAGCACTCACAATTTGACTTTAATCTCAGCACCAGCCCTGTTTTCCCATGGCAAATACATAATTGGCTTGTCTCTGTGACTAACAAGACAGTCACATTTAATACTTAGTATGTGTGTGTTTTACTGAAACACCAGTGCAATCTGTGAGCCTCACACACAATTTACAACGAGTGTTCCTAATAGTTTTGTTAACAAGTTTCTGGAAAGTCTAAAGCATTACTGAAGAACTTTTTTTTCAGCCAGAGGGTGGTTTTTCTCATTGGGAACCTTCCAATTCTAAAATGTTAAGCCCTAAAACCAGCAGGAAAACATGTTATAGTCTTGCAATGGGACCAAAATATAGGTCAAATAGTGAGAAAAGTATTATCCAGTTAATGACTGTGATAGTTGCTTTCCAACTTCCTTTTAAGTAATGATGGGCCTCCAAATTAGTTCCTTCCTTCTGACCAATTTTTTTTAATTTTTTTTTTTGCTAGTGCTCAAACTACTGGGATGCATGTGCATTCTTAAACAATGATGACACCATTTTCAGACAGTTGCTATCATGCTTCTTTGACCTCTGGTCAAAAGTAGTAAACCATCTCAATCAGTAGCTGATTAGTTACCAGTTCCAAAATTTCATTTCTTTGTGAAGAATGAAAGTCGAATCTTTAAAAACAATTCTCAGCCATCTCTCTCCATTTTAGGCATTGGCCTAAATCTGCTCTATAAACGTCATAAGACATGTGTGCAGATGAGAGTTCTGTAAAGGCAACAAAACAAGATAGTACAGTTTTTTGTTTGTTAACAAATACTTTGAAAATGTGCGTGTCTCCAGTCCTTCACTCCTAAACAAGAATGAGCGCTCTGCACATCAATGGGGGGCGACTTTTGCGTGGACGCGCGCAGCCCCCTGGTCCCAGAGGTGACTCACTGGCAGTTTGGAGCTGGCATTGCCTTCCCAGGTACGATGCCAGGGGTCTCCACCTACCCAAGCCCAGCGTCCAATCCTGCCTGGGGAGGTCTTGCCAGGGGATGGCCAGGTAAGGGGAGGGACTGTCCGGCACACACAAAGAGAATTTGAATCTTACCTCCAAGCACCAGTCAGTTCCAGAGCTTCTCCCTCCCTCCACACCCTTCATTCATGTTCTTTTGCAGGTTAACCATTTTCTCTACAGGTTCACAGGCGCTGCTATGTCAAGGCCACTGTTGAAGGGTCGGAAATGAATTTTCCTGCATTGGCAGGTTTCGCCTTTCCCGTAGCAATACGTCACAACTTTGGCGGTGTTAGGCTTTGGGCGGAATTCTTTGGTGATTTTCCTAGAGGAAGGGGCATGAGGCGGAGACCCCACCCCCTTTGCGGTAACAAGAGCAGGGTATTGGGGGAAGCCTTGACCATGCCAGTTGGCAACATCACTTCCCCCTTCCAGTGGCGGCGAACAGGGGGCGGGCTCTCTCTGCTTGAACATATGTTCTCCAGAGCCAGCCCCAACCTACATACAGGTAGATAACCCTGAAGCTTCCCAGAACCCCGGCTGGGGACTGGGAAGGATAACACCCAATGCCTGAGCCAAGGTCTCCCTACATCTGAATCTTAATAAAGTTGTGGCCAATTTGAATCCCCATAGCACGTTGTTATGCGCCTTTATTCCACTCAGCGGGTCGCCGGGGGGATTGGGGGAACTCCGCCTGTCCATGCAAATACCAGGAGTATTGAGAAAACACAATGGGTCTAGATTGGTAGCTCTTACCCCAAATCCAAGACAATTGTAGATTTTCAGTGTTATGGAAAATACATTCTGCACACACTTCTGCCCACACATGAAAAAACTTCCTTCTGTATAATCAGTTATCCTGCATACTCTATATAAAGTCAGTGACATGATAGCATTGTTGTCTTAATTTAATAGCAAAAGAATATATTGAAGTTAGAAACATAATTAAACGATCTGAGCGTCATTGATTGCATCTAATGGTATTTCTGCTAGCAAACTAGGCTGTTCAGTGTTAGATGACAACAACATTGCTGTGATGCTGCTGTTGTGCTCACATTACGGTTTCCACAGCAAAGGAGCAATATAAACTGCATGATTTAAAGCCAGTCCTGGCTTTATTATTTATAAATCTCTCACTTTCAAAGTAAAGGGCCGAGAGATAAGGAAATCAAAGTGCGAGGAGTTCAGAAGCACAGGACATACAAGCATCATTAATTAATTACATGATTACATCAAGTTCCCACATTCCGGGTGCCTTGTATTCAGAGATCATATCATACGATTGTGTAATGGAAAATCCAAGATTGCCGCGGCAGCCCTGGCAGTATGAGCCACTGGATCTGTTCCCTGGTATGGGATGCAGAGCCACAGACAACAGCTTTTTAATAGAACCGAAGATGATGTAATAGAGACAACATTGCTAGTGGTGTAGATACTCCTTACTTCCCTCCTTTTCCCATCATCTCTGGCCAAACAGGTTTGGCAGGTTTTTGAAGTACTACAAAATCCTGCAGGTCCTGCAAACAGAAAAGCTGACTGTTGCAAAAGCAACAATGTGATTTGAACATAAGCATCTTCAACTCTGAAAAACTGCACACTGTCTTCAGTCCTGGGACTTCAGTTTGGGTTAATGAAGAGGGGGGGGGAATCTTCCCTGTGACACAGGTTGGACAGCAGATGCAGTGTTTGGGTTGGGTTGGATCCATATTTTGGTCCTGCCAGTGAAGCAGGGGAGGAAACTGTTGCCAATTCCTCCCACTGCAGCTTCCAGCATCAGCTCCCACACAGTGGGACTTGGGAATTCTCCTTGGCACCATAGGAAGCAGCAGGAGGAGGACTAGGCCCGCAAAAGTTGCCTTCTCTTCTACCAACAGGATCCCTCTGTTGGATCAAAATCCTTTGGAAACAGCTTTTCTATCCATGGAAGGTGAAGTGTAAATCGAACTCTCACTGAACTTAGCACCCCCATCTTATTCTCTTTTCTCCCTTGTGACATCAAGAGATATTTGACTTCACTCTGCAAGTTTCCCCACATCACCAGTTGCTGCTTCCAGGGATAAAGCAATGGGATAACATCACCTCATACACTGAAAATTCCTGGACTTTACACACAGAGAGAAAGGTTACTCTGTTTTATATTTAATTAGAAGTTTTATTTTTTTCTGATTTTTTTATTAAAGATTTTCTTGATTTACAAAGATATATGCAATGTCTCTCGTAACATTTTTACGAATCAGTTTCATTTGTTGAGACATTGGGAAGAAAGGGTAAAAGAGGTAGATGGGGAGAGATGGGTGGGGTTGGGGTTGGGTGACGATGTTTCTATTTTACTTAATATATGTGGGAGGGGGTTAATTGGAAGTTAATTGGAAGTTTTATTGACAGAGCCTCCTTTCTTTTTTGGTATTTTTGTTATAATGTTGTATAGATCTTTCTTTTTTATGATATTGCTTTGTTTTAGGTAAACTGCTTGTGTATTTTGTATATTAGGTGGTATGTAAATATTATTTTTAAATTAATTCATACAAGGATACAAATAAGGCTCTGCACGTACACCAAAAAATTGGGGTTGAATCAGCGCTCTCAAGGACTGTGGTTGGATGAGAGATGGTGAGGTGCTGGGCTGGCTGAAACTAGTTGGCTGGATAATAAACAGCTCAGATGACATATATTTCCTATCTAGGGTGTGTGCTAATAGAAATGCTCTTGCAGACTCTTTTGGACTCTGTCCTGCAACGCATTACTGAATGAAGGATGACTAATTGGGAATTTGGTGTAAACCTCTGTACTGAACCCACAGAGGGAATTTTCTCCCACACTGAGTGGGAATCTAAACTCTGGTCTCCCAGGTCCTAGATTAGTGTAGTAGTAGTAGTAGTAGTAGTAGTAGTAGTAGTAGCAGTATAGGACCCAGGTAGCGCTGTGGGTTAAACCACTGAGCCTAGGGCTTGCTGATCAGAGGGTCAGCAGTTCAAATCCCTGTGACGGGGTGAGCTCCCGTTGCTCGGTCCCAGCTCCTGCCAACCTAGCCGTTCGAAAGCACATCAAAATGCAAGTAGATAAATAGGAACCGCTACAGCGGGAAGGTAAACGGCGTTTCCGTGTGCTGCTCTGGTTCGCCAGAAGTGGCTTTGTCATGCTGGCCACATGACCTGGAAGCTATACGCTCCCTCAGCCAATAATGCGAGATGAGCGCGCAACCCCAGAGTCGGTCACGACTGGACCTAATGGTCAGGGGTCCCTTTACCTTTACCTTTACCTTTACCTTTAGTAGCAGCAGCAGCAGTAGTAGTAATACTTTACACAGTGCCCATCTGGCTGGGTTTCCCCAGCCACTCTGGGTAACTCCCTGCAGAATATATAAAAAAGCAACAAAACATCAAATATTAAAAACTTCCCTAAACAGGGCTGCCTTCAGATGACTTCTAAAAGACAGATAGTTGTTTATTTCCTTGACATCTGGTGGGAGGGTGTTCCACAGGGCGGGCACCACTACCGAGAAGGACCTCTGCCTGCTTCCCTGTAGCTTCACTTCTTGCAGGGAGTGAACCACCAGAAGGCCCTCAGAGCTGGACCTCAGTGTCTGGGCTGAACGATGGGGGAGGAGACGCTCCTTCAGGTATACTGGGCTCACCACCATCATCATAATCTAGCTTCAGCCTCAGATGAGTGGCTTTGAATCTTTCAAAAACACCTCTCAAAACTACCCTAATAAATTTTAATAGGTCTGACATTTGAATAGAAGGATCAGAAGGTAGTACAGTCCGAACCTAGGTGGCATTAGGATGGTAGAACGGAAAAAACAGACATTCCTAATGCTGTAAATCAGAGATATAGTTTTTTTAAAAAGTGTGTCAGAAAACAAGCCAGGTGAACAGTCTGTAGGGACCAGAGACAAGATAAGTTGAGTTTGAAAACAAATTGCTGGTGGAAAAGAGCAAGAGGGTGTTATTGTACTCGTCTCCTGCTTGTGGGCTTCCCATAGCTACTTGAGTTTGGTTCCCAACTTGCACACTGCACTGTGGGAAGAATAAGAAAAACACCTGTGTTTTCTAGCACAAGGCTGAACACAATCGCTTCCTGGGTCAACTGACAGTCTGTGAACACAGATGAGCCTGAGTAGTGAAGATTACAGTACCTCTAGTTAGCCAGATGCCTCATTGGCCCAACAGCAGCGAGAAGCTGCAGCATCACCTTCTGGTCAGCTGCCTCAGAGGTTCAGAGATTGGAGTGCTGGTTTCTAGCTTCAAGGGTGGCTTGTGCCTTACATCATAGCTCTGGGCTTTCTGGATAGATTAACAGACATTGTGTGGTATCTGCTGATAGAACACACTTCTGTTGGAACTTCCTCTCTTGTACCCTCATGCCCCCTGTGCACCCTCAAAATCTGTTCCAAATGTTTGGCGGACCCTCAAGAGAATATTTGAGGGACACCCAGAGGGAGGAGAGGAAATGGAAGCCTTGTTGGACCAGCAGAACTAAGCTTTTAACTATGTGCCGATTCATAAGATATGGGTTGTTGCTGTTGAAATAATGTCTGCAGGTGAACACTCGTTGCATTTCCCAAGTCTCTGTAAGGGTCTTACATGGCTTCCATGAGAAAATGTGGAGCCTTTTTCCTATAATCTTGTTTTCTTTAATCAAAAGCTCAATAAGAGACTTAATAAGAGACCTAAAAGACTTGACTTTTGCGCATTTAATTCCAGAATGCTTTAGATACACCACATAATACTAAAACAGAATCAATACACTATCTAAGTATTTCATACCATACCTGTAATGAGTGAGGAGGAGGAGGAGGAGCAAACTACACTCTATTGTTTATTTGCAGCAAGTTCAACTCCAGAATAGAAGCATACATGGGAACTGAACTATAAGGTCCCCCCCCCAATCAGGACCAAATTATTTCAAGGTGGCTTTTTGCTGGGAAAACAGCAAGCAGGGAAATTGTTGCTGTTTATTGCATTTACTGTATTTATCTCTTAGTAAATAAAATGTCTGCAAGTAATTTACAGTTGTAAACAATGTTCAACACTTTCCTCTTCTCACACACCATAGTCCCGGTCCTGATTGGGCTTCCCTGCTGAGAAAAGGTTTTAAAAGATGGAAATGCAACCACACAATTGTCATCTCACCTGGTTTTGGTCCAAATGAAATGTGGCAATGGTGAAAACAGGGTGGAACATTTCGATTTCATAAATCATTTTAATTTTTATAACTGTGACCGAATGGTATGTGAAGTAGACAAACCTTTGAGAATAAAAAGAAGCAGGTAATTATGGAGGGTGAAGGTAATGCATGATCAAATATCCACAACCTGTTGTTTGAGCCTCAGTGTCTAAGCAGTTCACAGAGGCGCCAATTGGCTTGTCAATTGGAATGAATTTGTGTAACCCTCCCAAAAAAAAAATGAACAAAGGCCCATCAGCCCTGTATTGTGTGGAAAAAGCCTTTTCTATTATCTGTCTCAAATCTCTCCCCAAATCAGCTTCATAGGCCCCAAGTTATAGTGTTGCATGAGAGAGAGAAGGCTTCTCTGTTTATTTTTGGCAAAATTGGGAAAGGAGTATGACAAGGCTGTATATTGTCTCCCTGCTTATTTAACTTATATGCAGAATTCATCATGCAAAAGGCTGGACTGGATGAATCCCAAGCCGGAATTAAGATTGCCGGAAGAAATATCAACAACCTCAGATGACATAACCTTGATGGCAGAAAGTGAAGAGGAATTAAAGAACCTCTTAATGAGGGGGAAAGAGGAGAGCGCAAAATATGGTCTGTAGCTCAACATCAAAAAAACTAAGATCATGGCCACTGCTCCCATTGCCTCCTGGCAAATAGAAGGGGAAGAAATGGAGGCAGTGAGAGATTTTACTTTCTTGGGTTCCATGATCACTGCAGATGGTGACAGCAGTCATGAAATTAATAGACACCTGCTTCTTGGGAGAAAAACAATGACAAACCTAGACAGCATCTTAAAAAGCAGAGACATCACCTTGCTGACAAAGGTCCATATAGTTAAAGCTATGGTTTCCCCAGTAGTGATGTATGGAGTGAGAGCTGGACCATAAAGAAGGCTGGTCGCTGAAGAATTGATGCTTTTGAATTATGGTGTTGGAGGAGACTCTTGAGAGTCCCATGGACTGCACGAAGATCAAACCTATCCATTCTGAAGGAAATCAGCCCTGAGTGCTCACTGGAAGGACAGATCATGAAGCTGAGGCTCCAATACTTTGGCCACCTCATGAGAAGAAAAGACTCCCTGGAAAAGACCCTGATGTTGGGAAAGATTGAGGCCCAAGGAGAAGGGGACGACAGAGGACGAGATGGTTGGACAGTGTTCTCGAAGCTACGAACATGAGTCTGACCAAACTGCGGGAGGCAGTGGAAGACGGGAGTGTCTGGCGTGCTCTGGTCCATGGGGTCACGAAGAGTTGGACATGACTAAACGGCTAAACAACAACAAGCCCTTAATGATCTCAGTCATCATGACTGAGAACATTAAGAGGCAGAGATATCATTCAGGCCGGCTGTGCTGATAAGCTTCATAAGAAAAAGGTTTAGGAAGCAGAGCAAAGTAGGATAGGCAGTATTGGGAAACAGATCTGAGGAAAAGATGGGCATCAGAGATAAAAAGCAGTAGAAAAGGCAGAGAGATGAGAGGATGGTCCACTAAGAAGGGAGAGCTGCAGAAGGGGCTAATAGTGGGGCTGTTTGCAGGGTGGCAAGTGAGCAATGAACTAGATTTTGTATTGATAGGAGTTTGGTGGTCTGGATGAGCATTAATGAGGTTTGTCCTGTTGCTCTGCAACAGCCTTTATGGGTGGCAAGAGGCATACCAAAATGAGCTGGGTGGTCCTAAAGGCTGGGAATCTTTCCTCTTTGAAATGTGACATCCATCAAAGGGCCATCTAGATCAGTGTCCTAAATAGGTTAGGATATTGAAGAGGGGGTGGAGCTTAATGGGATCAAAGTGCAAAAGTGGTGGGTATTTTATACTTGTGTGGCTATATGCCCTCCTTCCCCGGAATAAAGACTCATGACACCAGGTTTAAAATTTAATTAATTGGGTGGTTAAGGCCACAACTTTATTGAATATGCATGTAGAGCGGAATTGGCTTAGGCGTTGGAACCTAACAGACTATATCCGACTCCAACCCGTGTGTTGAAGTCTGTGAGAAGTTAACCACCAGAAAGGAGCCCCGCGACGTAGATCTACTAGAGCTCCTCCTGTGGCCACCGATGGGGCGTGCCTTACGGCCCAGGCAACTCCAGGCTCAGGACCAAGCCTCGCCCCCGGAATCCTTTAACGGAATTACCTCTCCAAGCTAGGGCAGCTGATGACGTACTGGCCCCTCCTCCACTGATTGTTATGCAAATTTCCAACGCCTAACCGCCTAACCTAAGTTGTGACGACATGCTACGAGGTAGGCGAAAAACCCATCATGGCTAACCCAGTATGGGAAAAATCCTACCCAGCCCCCTGGCCAGCCAGGGCAACCAACTGACGTCCATAGCAGCGTCCCCTTGCCTCTTATTAAGGGGTGGGTGGGCGGGTGAATTGTTCGCTCCGGCGAACAAGGAAGGAAGAGGGTGCTTTTCCCGCCTGCGGGGGCCTTTAAACAGCCTGGCCCCGCCCCGCCCAGCCTCATTGGCCGGGCGGGGTGTGACGCAAGCGGGAGCGCACCATCGCGCAGGGGCTGAACTCTCAGCCCCTACGCGATGGTACAGTCGGGCAGCCCACAACCCCACCTCCGACGCAAGCGCGGAAGTGGCTTTGTGTGGCTATATGCCCTCCTTCCCCGGAATAAAGACTCATGACACCAGGTTTAAAATTTAATTAATTGGGTGGTTAAGGCCACAACTTTATTGAATATGCATGTAGAGCGGAATTGGCTTAGGCGTTGGAACCTAACAGACTATATCCGACTCCAACCCGTGTGTTGAAGTCTGTGAGAAGTTAACCACCAGAAAGGAGCCCCGCGACGTAGATCTACTAGAGCTCCTCCTGTGGCCACCGATGGGGCGTGCCTTACGGCCCAGGCAACTCCAGGCTCAGGACCAAGCCTCGCCCCCGGAATCCTTTAACGGAATTACCTCTCCAAGCTAGGGCAGCTGATGACGTACTGGCCCCTCCTCCACTGATTGTTATGCAAATTTCCAACGCCTAACCGCCACTCGAGCCCACCCTGGCTCGCCGCCAATCCGCTCACATGTAGTATCCTCTTGCCAATTCGTGGGTATAACATAAACTTTATTTAATTATTTAATATTATAATGGTATTAAGGGGGGCTGTGGTCCTAATCTCTTATTCGCCTAGTTATGTACACTAACATGTAGCCAATCATGGATTCCCGTAATTATGTTTCCGAGCCAGATATCATTCCCCATGGGCGACAGATGCACACCGTCATGACGATACAGGGCTGCTTCGCTCTGTTTTAGGCTTGGGTGCGCGACCACTCGGCCATTCAAGGCTAACACTCTGCGGATCACAAAAGAATTCAAGCGCCGCCTAGTTCTGTTCATGGCGATCGGGCAACGTCCATCGCGCCAAATGCGCCTCTCTAGCAGGGATGACCAAAGCAGCGTCATCCCCGGGCAGGAATCCAATAGGGTATCAAAATCACGGAATATTTGCAACTTCAAGTCCACTGCGTTACGGTAGGCAAGGTCGTTTTCCCCTAGCTGCAGCACAAGCAGGTCAGGGTAGCCGAGTGAAGCAGCCCGGCTTTCGAGGGTCGGCAGCAGCTCATTCCACTTCATGCCTCTCTTTGCAATCCAAGACACTCTCACGGATGCTGGGAGGCCCAGCCCGTGCCCCAGGCCCACCTCAATCGCCCTTTCGCGGGCCCAGTGAACCACGCTGTGCCCGGCTATCCAAACGCGCACTATCTGGCCACCTGGAAAACAAAGAGTGACAACCTGGGATCAGCTGTCTGCTACGTACGAATGTACCTTTTGTATGCGTTTGATTTCCACCTTCCCAGGTCCTGAATCCGCTCGGAAGAAAGGCCCAGGTGCATGGCCGAAGTAGCCGCACCAATCCTGAAGGAGTGGGGCGAGAATTCGGAAGGGTTATACCCGCATGAGGCGATGGCTTTGCGCATGACCCTGGTGAACTGCTGGCGGGTAAGCCTGGCCTTGTCCGGGTGAATAAGGAAGGGACCTGGGCCCGCCGGACGCAGGTGAAGGAACCTCCTGGTATCTTTTACTGGACACGGACCCGCGGCCCCTGTCGCAGGGAGGCGTACAACGGCACCCTTTCCCTTCTGGTCGGTCTTTGAACGTCGGATGTTTACCAGAACCTGGGTGTCAGACAGTGACACATCCCCTATTAAAATACCCCGTGTGACACCATCCGATTGGTCCTCGCAGACCACCTCCCCTACCCTGAGCGCCCCAAAGTAGGCGATCGAAAACGCAGCTGAAAATAAGCGCGCCTCGAATTTCGACCAGCAGAGGATTCTCAATTGCTTGTGTATCTGAACCAACATGTCAAAAGTGATAGGCCGCCTATTGTCACTGGCTGGAGGCTGGAGCCGACGCCAGCCCACCATAGCCCTGCGTAAGTGGAAGTTATCGCACGGGTCTATGCAATAAAGTGATTTAGAGAAGAATGTTATGGCTGCTGTGTGAATTTGAAGGGTCTTAGCAGCTCGCCCCAGATTCCTCAAATGCACCATGTATTGCATAACCTCTTCTTGGGAAGGCGGACCAGGAGTAGGACCCGTGGTTCCTTTCTGCCTAAACTTAGTGAAATCTGACCAAGCCCGCTTATACGAGTTAAGGGTAGAGGGGGCAACCGACGCAAATACTCCCTTCAGAATTTCGCGCTCCCAAGGTTCCATAGGTGTTCCGGGAACGGCTCTGGCCACAGGCGTGCCTCTGGCGCCAACGAGCGGAAGCGGTCCATCTGGAAGCGAGACAAAGCATCTGCGATATTATTATTAAGCCCAGGCACAAATTTGGCTGTGAAATGCATGTTGAATTTCAAGCTTAGCAGGACAAAATGGCGTAAAAGAGATGACACCCTTGGAGATTTTGATGATTGGCGAGCGAGGACGCTGACCACCGCTTGGTTGTCGGTTCTGAAGCAGACTCGCCGATCCCTGAATTCCGCGGACCATAGGTGCACTGCTACAACTATAGGGAAAAACTCTAAGAATGTCAAATCGCGTGTAATATCTGTGCCCTGCCAGCTGGCCGGCCAATGCTGCGCACACCATTTACCTCTGAAATAGACTCCGAAACCCAGAGAACCAGCCGCGTCCGACTGTACCTGAAAATCGGAATGCAGAGCCAAGCTGTCCTGCCATAGGGAAACCCCGTTATAATTATCAAGAAATGTAAGCCAGGACTCCAAGTCAGCCTTAACGCCTCGAGGGAGTCGCTTCCTGTGGAAGGGTTTTGTTAAGCCTACCGTAAGTCTGGCTAATCGCAGGCAGAAGGGGCGGCCCGGTGATATTACCTTGCACGCGAAATTCAGGTGGCCCAGGAGAGATTGGATCTGTCTAAGGGTAAGTTTTTTACAGGGGATGAGCTGCCTAATAGTCTCCTTAAGGCCCTCAATTTTGTCCGCAGGCAGACGAGACGTTTGCTCTACAGTGTCTAATTCAATGCCTAAATAAGTTAAACGGGAGACGGGCCCTTCAGTTTTATCTGCTGCCAACGGCACCCCCAGCTCGTGAGCGAGGGCCGAAAATGCTTGCATAAGGCCTGCACACTCCGAACTATTTGCCCTAGCCACGAAGAGAAAGTCATCCAAATAATGCGAGACTCCAGACAGGCCAGTTTTAAAGCGCAAGGCCCAATCCAGGAACGTGCTGAAGGCCTCAAATGCAGAGCATGCCACGGAACAACCCATAGGCATGGCTTTGTCGATGAAATATGCCCCGTCGAACCGAAAGCCCAGCCATCTGAAGTCCTGCGGGTGGACAGGCAAGAGGCGAAATGCTGATTCAATGTCACACTTTGCCAACAAGGCACCCTTGCCAAATTGCCTTACAAGCTTCACTGCCTGGTCGAAGGAGGCATATTTCACCGTGCACAGCTCCTGAGGTATGCCATCATTTACAGATCTGCCCTTCGGATGAGAGAGATTATGAATGAGCCTGAATTCGCCCGGCGCTTTCTTAGGGACTATTCCCAAAGGGGAAATGTGGAGTTCGGATATGGGTGGCACTGCAAAAGGACCCGCCACGCGACCCGCAGTAATCTCCTTGTTAATTTTCCTAATCGCTATGTCGGGTCTTTCCCTAACAGATTTCTGATTGGGGGGGTTGCTCGAAAGGGGTGGGCTTTTTACTGGGATTCTAAAACCGGAGGAGAACCCTTCCCAGAGGTAGTTAGCCGCTTTTTTATTGGGATAGTGATCTAAAAGGAGTTTCAGGGGGCCGAGCTTTATAGGGGAGAAGGCCAGGGAGAGAGATGTATTAGAACCGATTACTGCCTGTTCCCTGGGGGGCGCCACTTGCGTGTCTGGGGCCCTGGTGTGAGTTGCCTCGCCCGCCTCGAAAGGACTGCCTCCCTTTGAAACATGACACTCCAGGGTGCTGACCTAGACATTTTTCGCATTCGTGCGTATATTTACAATTAGGCCGCTGACAGATGCCCTTGTTATATTCCCAGCAGACCCTGCGGCGCGGGTCCCTCCTGGGTTCAAACCTGCCAGACTTAGGGGGATCCGTCTGCTTCCTTTCCACGTATGGGACCACGTGGTTACTCCAAAAATGCTGGTTGCGCTGATCCCATCTGGTCTTTGGATTCTGAGACGCATTCCTACGAAAATCTTCATCGTAGTTTAAAGCCGCCGCCTCCCCAGCCATCTTATTTGCCAACCTAACGTCAGCTACATAGGCCCACAAGTGCAAGGCCCTCTTGGGGTATGCAGCTGAGATGACCGCCGCCCAGATGTGGATGCCATCTAGCCAGTTTTCGAACGTACGGTCGGCGCGGGGGGTCTTATATCTGCGCCTACCGTAGTTCTTAAACTTTTCGCCCTTTCCCAATGTCTGCGACAAAGGCAAAAGGGTGAAAATGTCAACAAAATCCCCATTCAAAATCTTCTCCCTCTTTTTATTCGACAAATGCGAACCCAAGAAAATGTCGGTGTCAGAGTTGGTGGCATATTTTGAATCTGGCACTAAGGCGCCATCCCTCCATTCTAAAGTCCCTTTAAAACCCTTACGATGGGCGCTCGATCTCCGCCTATGTATCCAAAGAGGAAGGCCCGACTGGTCTTCCGCAATCCCCCAATAATCCTCCATCGGGATGTCGCCATCCGATTCGGAGGTCGTACCTGAATCGTCCGAGTCGTCCTTGCTCCTCTTGCGCTTGTTGGTCTTCTTCTTGGCTTTTCCTCCTTGACGCTCTCCCTCGGTCCTTGGCTCGTTCTCGGTACCTCCTCCAGGTCTGGAAGTACCTTCGTCCCCAGACGTATCGGAATCCCCGGTCCCCTGCTGCACCAGGGCTTGCCCAAGCTGGTCCGCCCGGTGACCTGCCGACGACTGAGTGGACGAACCTGCAGAATGAGACCCCTCCCCCTGCCCTTGGGAGTTGGAGGCATTAGCGCGCGCCTTCTGCCTTCGTGTCCGCGGGGCTTGGCACACATTGCTACCCTGGTCGGAACTAGAGGTGGAAAATAGAGAAGCAGAAGTACATGGAGAATCGCTTTCAGTTAAACCGGTGTCAAAGATGAAATCCTGAGACACACCTGGCTCTTCCTGCAACACGCGGGGATCCTCCTGAGTGGCGGCAGCCGTGGGCGCAAGCGTTTTTGCAATGGCCGCCAGCTGCTTGCACACGTCCAGCTGAGTTTTTTGCAGCGTGGAGACCACACGTACCAAGGCCTCAGTCTTGTCCTGGGCCGCAGGACTCTTGGAAGGGGCCTTACCCTGCGCACGTTTAGGAGCCATTCTCAGAAGGTGCTGAGCCTAATTTCCTGTTCTGTCCTAAATGTGCGTGTGTGTCCGTGTGCGTGTATGCGTGTGCGTGTGTATGTGTTTTATTTATTTATTTTTTTTTTATTTATTTTTTTTTTTTTTTTTATATTATTGTTGTTATTATTATTATTATTATTTGTTTATAAATAAGTATATATGTTTATGAGTGTGTGTGTATGCGTGCGTGTATTGATATATCTATCTATCTATCTATCTATATATATATATATATATATATCGTTATTTTTTAATTATTGTGTATTTAAAATTATATGTATTTAATATAATATTCCAATCCAAATGCTGCTAAGTAATCTGACTAACGCAATTAATTCAGTAAAAGCTGCGCAATTAATTATGTGAGCGCACACCAGTACAGGGAATAAAGCAGACAATTAGCCACAGCAGATAAGAAAAAATTATGTTAGGTAATTAATTCACCCTATGAACATTAAAACCTGGGACGGGTAGGCAGACAACAATTAATTCGATGCATCCACTGTAGCTAATAATATACCTAGGCAAGGCTATGAAATTCAGACAGAGCAAATTAATCAATTATTCCGTTATTCCACAAGGGAATTGTGCCAATGTAAATAAAATAAATCGCTGCCAACTATATACTATCGGGTAACAGAAACCGCCCACGAGAAGACTGCCGGGTAAAGGAACCTCCTGAGGCTTCTCAAGAGTTCCGCTTCTAACTCCCTTCTGTATTAATTATTTATTTATCTTTAGTATGGTTCAAAGTCGCGCTAATACTGTTCCTACTGCGCGAAATTCCGGCCTATTTTATGGCTTGGATGGCCACTGCAACTTGCTGTTTCCACCAAACTTCCCCACTCAAAATGGCGTCGGCTGCGAGGCTGTCGCTTGCAACAAGCCACACTCAAAATGGCTACCGTAACCTCAAAATGGCGCTGGAACACAGCCTCCCGCTAATAACAACTGCAACACTCAAAATGGCGCCGGCCACGTGAGGCTTAAGGATTTCCAAAATGGCGGCTTCCTCGCCCACAACCAAGATGGCGCTGCTGGAACCCCAGCGCCCTCACCGCTATAACACACACACCGCTAAGCCTGCACGCACACAATAAGGAGCTACCACTCACGCAGGGAAATCGCTACCAGAGAACCGACCCGGACCCTGTGCCCCACAATACGTGGGGGTGGGGTGTGGGCAAGCTAATCAACAGGACCAAATTAACGTGCACGCTGCCACCGAAGCAGCAAACTCACCAGACCAGAGAGTTTCGAGTTGCAAATCTGTTGCAGTGAGGCAGCCGCCTCGAGCCTGCAGGAATCACCGCCGACAGGGAACGGGAACCGACTCTGCCTATCTGCCTGGAGCGGCAGGAAGACTAGGCGCTGTGGGGAGGCAGCCGCCTGCACCCGGAATACAAGAGTAGGCGCCGCGCACCGTCGCGCGGAGAAACAGCTGACCGGCGGGCCAACAGCAGGCGGGCGATCCTCGCAGTCGTGGTACTTCCCGGGGGCACCGGAGGGAAAACAAAACCTGGATGCAATGCTGGTCGCGCAGCTGACTGGCGCTAGCAGCTGACTGGCGGGTCCCCACCACAGCTGCAAACTGCCCCGGCGAAGAAAGTAAGCTCTCCCCGACGACGATCGCAAAAGCCTGCAAACACACTGCCCGAGAAAAAGGACTCCAACAAGGTAGAGAGCAACAACAAAATGCCAAAGGACTTAGAGAATTGTTCGCTCCGGCGAACAAGGAAGGAAGAGGGTGCTTTTCCCGCCTGCGGGGGCCTTTAAACAGCCTGGCCCCGCCCCGCCCAGCCTCATTGGCCGGGCGGGGTGTGACGCAAGCGGGAGCGCACCATCGCGCAGGGGCTGAACTCTCAGCCCCTACGCGATGGTACAGTCGGGCAGCCCACAACCCCACCTCCGACGCAAGCGCGGAAGTGGCTTTGCAATTCAACATGTGGCTTAAAGCAGAAGAGGAAAACAAGGAGGAATTGAAAGTCTCCAGCCATAAAGCACTCCTAGTGGTTGTGTCTGTTTGTGGTGATGAACAGACATCATCAGAGGCATGGAACTCAGGTTGTTTTTTTAGCTGCAGGGATCTGAAACAACTGCTTTTGGGGTATCTGATGAAGGATCAGGGTTTTTGCTGCTCCCAGCAGTCTTTTTCCTTCCACTATGCTCCTCTTATGTACTCATGAATAGATATTGAAAAGACCCAGCAAGTAAACCCTGAAGTGCTGGCATTGGACTTTTCAACCCTTGTGGAATTAAGACTAGAACACTGATTAGAAATAACCCATATGAGCTTTTCCCACAAGAACCTAACAAATAAATTCCATAAATGTTCCATTCATTCTGGGAGTGCAGACCCTCTTTCAGCATAAACTACTCGAGCAAAACTTTTCCTTCAAGACCTTTCACTCACAAAATGCAGCTCTGAGTTAGGTTTCTGGGAGGTATGTTGTTCATTCTTATGTCTGTTCTGTTCTTGGCAGTTGTTTGAACTTACCAATAAAAGCCAAACCCTAGAAAGGGAATAGATTTTTATCTATGTGCAACTCAGGGCAAGATATGCTTCCAGCCAGATATAGTGATACAGTGCATGATAGCATAGAGTCATACAGCCATTGCAAGTTTTAACACATACCAAATGCAAAGCAGATCCTGCCTTTAAAAAAAAGGACAGAAAGACTTATACCCATAAATTTTATATATATGAATGAGTACTTTACAATACATTTATTGTTTTTCTTGTTACAACAAATTAAACCCATGTAGATTCTTGCACCTTATTTTGCTAGAAACAGAAGTAATGCAATTTCAAACGATGTTGTAGCTGAGTTTTCTCCTGCCTTTCACACAACCATTTTGACAAGATCTGCATCTTATTTTCCTATGCAGCAACTAAGTAGGCAGATATTATCCAGTGTTTTGCATAACATGTCCCTGCTGTAACTATCGTATAAAATATTGGGTAGAAGTATTCTTTTGTTTTCAAACAATTGCCTTCTTCTGTTTCATTATATGGAGCTTATTTCCAGATTTCCAAGTCTAATCTCATTTATCAAAATACATAGGTCTTCCAAGATCCTGCCTTCAATTAATCATATTGGCTTGGATGCAAAGAACAGCAATAGATGCTATGAAGGTGCAACAAGGCTTTCCTACCTCCTTTCCACTGCAGCCTCTCTTACCTCCTTAAAAATAAACTCTCCTAAAGATCAGAGGTCCCTCTGGAATGAATCTAGAATGCTGCCATATGCTGAGTCATCTTGATTCATCTAGCTCAATATGGCTTATACTGACTGGCAGACAAGAGTCACTCCCAACCATAAATGGAGATGCCATATGGGATGGCAAGACAACTGGCAGGATTAAGCTATCCCCCCCCCCTTCATGACTATGTGGGTGCAGTAATGCTTCTTCCTCAACTAAAGGGTTCATTGGATCAAAGTTATAATTTCTTAAATTCATGCTTTTTCTGCAGAATGCCTTTTCAATTCAGGGTGGGAAGACTTGGATCCTGAGTGGCCCTATCTTTGAATATGCTGCGAAACAAACCCTGAAACTCTGCCATCCACAGAGACGTTAATTCCTTGAGTTCAATGGGAGGGGGGGAAGGAGGGGCAAATTACAAAGCAGGGGGAAGCAACCTCTATTCTTTTCCACTCTGGCCGCAGCAAGACTGCAGAGATTTGTATGTGATAACTTGCTTTGCCATGGAGTCTTACTCCCCATCACTGTAGAATCATACCTGCCAAGTTCCAGCCCGAGAAATATGGGACCAGACCGGAAGTAGCAGACCGGAAGTAGCGCTGCCACCATTTTGGAACTGGGCGGAGCATGCTCAGAAGTGACTTTTGATGCTGCTGTGCCCAGTTCCAAAATGGCCACCACACCAGAAGTCGCGCTGCAACCATTTTGGAACTGGGCAGAGCAGCATCAAAAGTCGCTTCTGAGCATGCTCCGCCCAGTTCCAAAATGGCCACCGCGCCAGAATAAACCGGGGGGAAACAAAAAAATCCGTTTTTTCGGCTGGGAACAGCTGGAAAAACGGGGGTTTCCCAGGGAATACGGGAGACTTGGCAGCTATGTGTAGAATTGGTGTCACAGGGGAATATTTATTCTGTCTTACTCAGACCTTGCAAGTCTAGTCAGCACGTCCTACTTTGAGTTGTCTAGTTTCCTTTCCTCACTGCAGTGAGGTGTAGAGAGAAGAGAGGAAGTCTTTTAGGTGATCCAAATCCTAGAAAACCTCTCCTGTGCTCTGCACCTCACATAGTAAGGAAAGGAAAAAAAATTCAAGAGGTTTTCCTGAAAGTTCTGGCATATGCCGTATTTATGCTTAGCATGGAAAAAATGTAAACAATGTTTGGCACTTGACCAGCACCAATGTATACAATAGTCTATTGATTGGTGACACTTCCCACACAATAGAAGATAAGTATGTTATATTTCCTTACTAAGTCTTTGAACTACTGGCACGCAAAGGCCACTTGAAAACTACAGACATGAGGCAAGCAGTAGTGTATGTACTGCCTAGGCCAATGTTTCTCAACCTTTTTTGGGCCACGGCACACTTGTTCCGTGAAAAAAATCACGAGGCACACCACCATTAAAAAAGTTTAAAAAATTAACTCTGTGCCTCCCTATATTTTAATTATGACTGTAAGAAACACTTGCCAAATATTGCTTTCCGGCGTGTCAATGATGTGTATTAGTGGCCGCCAGGCTCGTTTGCACTGAGCTTTGGGAAAGAGGAGGAGAAATATTGCTTTCCGGCGGGTAAGTGTTGATTATTGGCGGCCGCCAGGCACGTGACAATGCAAATCGCCCTTCTCGTCGCCGCACGTCGCAGCACACCAGCCAGCGTCTCGTGGCACACTAGTGTGCCGCGGAACAGCGGTTGAGAAACGCTGGCCTAGGCATCCCCAAACTCGGCCCTCCAGATGTTTTGGGACTATAACTCCTACCATCCCTAGCTAACAGGACCAGTGGTCAGGGATGATGGGAATTGTAGTCCCAAAACATCTGGAGGGCCGAGTTTGGGGGTGCCTGGTACTGCCTCACTGTGTAAATTGTCCTGAATGGTTTGTCTACAGATAGGGATGTAAGGAAGCAGCAGTTTCCACCCTGTCCTCTATTCATTGCAACCACTGTTGTTTCCGCTCTGCTACAGTTCAGCTTCTTCTGAAACCCGTGTTAGTTTCATCTACAGAAGATAGCAAGATGGCTAACATTCAGTGCCTTTCAATGGAAGGAAAATGTCAAAAACAACAATGCAATTATTATGATTATTTGTCTGTGGAATAAAAAGAAAAGATAGCAAATACTACTCATATTTACTTGAAAGTTCCATTCCTGACCTCAGGCATACACACGAATTGTGGCATTTCTCTGTTTCTGACTGAATTCTCCAACTTCCCTATCTAGAGACTATAACAAAGCATCAATGACAGCAGTTTAAAGTGCCGAGGAGATTGATCAAACAGGAGTGGCCAGTCTGGGTCTCGTTGGAGAGAATACCATGTGTGGCTCAGCTGTCAGAAGGAGGCAATACCCCCTGCAGAAATTTAAGGTGCTTTAAAATGCTGTAGCAATCAGTTCCCCCGCTCCCTGAATCATTTGCCTAGAATTTCAGGTGGAGAGAGACTCTACAGTGAACTTGTGACACAGCAAATGGAGTAGTTTCTTGTAACACCAAAAACAAACAACTGGTTGAATCAGGCTTGTTTTTTAATTGACTCATTGCACTTGCAACTTTAACACCGAAGCTGTTTGTGCAATCACACAAACCACTCCGTAACATTATTCCATATTTTGCAGAAATTATTCATGCAAGTCTTGACCAAACTGTCTTCTAAATATTTTTCAATTTCTTCTAAATCACTCCATTGGGCTCAATATAGTTCTGTATAAACCTAACAAATCGGTCTCCAATTTCTTTCAGTTTTCCCACAACTCTTCCTTCTATATTTTATTAATACAGGTTTTTTTTCTTGTTTATTTGCCAAGCTAATAGTTTCCCTGGCTTGTTGGCCTGTTCAAATTGCTTCTGTTTTAAATATTTAATATTCCACTCTATTTCCTGGTTTATCATCACTGAATATTGTGTTTGCAATATCTTAATTAGGAAAATCTTAATTAGGAGAAATTTGTATGGAATATGGGATAATTATAAAAACTTATATATAAATATAAATAATTTATAAATATAAATATAAAAACAACACTTTGGGCCATAGATATTGGTCATAACATGGAAATGGAAGCATGGGAACGATCATGGAATACAGATACAGATATAAAAGTTACAGCATGTTATGGTTTAAGAGAAAATTATATGAAAATGATATATAGATGGTACCTAACAACTAACAGGTTGACAAAAATGTAGAAACCAAAATCAAATAAGTGTTGGAAATGTAAAGAAAAAGAAGGTACCATTTTCCATATGTGGTGGTCTTGCAATAAGGTTAAAGCTTACTGGGAAATGATATATAATGAATTGAAAAAGAAGTTTAATATAAAATATATTTTTAAAAAACCAGAAGCTTTCTTCTTGGGAATTATGGGATCAGAACTACCTAAACAGTATAGAAATTTATTTATGTATGTGACCACAGCTGCAAGAATGTTATTTGCCCAAAGATGGAAGGAAGAAGAGGTCCCGATGAGAGAATAATGGTTACAGAAACTAATGGAGTAGGCAGAAATGGCGAAACTTACCGGAAGAATAAGAAGTCAAGATAACAAACTTTTAAGAAAGGAATCGAAATGGTTTATTGAGTTTTTACAAATAAACTGTAAACAGATCAAGACATTGGCAAGATTATTGTAAAAACCTGCAGTTTCAAAAATATGTATGAGAGATATATGAGAGTAGATGAATAAAAGAATAAGTTAAGACAATTTGGAGTATACAGGAAAGGAAGAAAATAAATGTAAAGAACTGCAGAAAGAGGGGGAAGGGAGTTGAAGTCGGAAATGTTAAAATTTTGGTTGAATAATTGTATAAATGGAAATTTTAAATAAAATTATAAAAAGACAATTTGTTACCTGAGGCAAACGGTGGCTACCTACTGCCATTTTCACATGCAGGAGCTGGCTGGACTGAGAGTTTAATCTTACTTAACCCCTGGTCATGGGACAACTTCGTTCACCATCCCTGAGGGAAGCAGGCTTAGCTTAGGATGCCGGTGACACTGTGGTCTAAACCACTGAGCCTCATGGGCTTGCCAACCAGAAGGTCGGCAGTTCGAATCCCCTCGACGGAGTGAGCACCCGTTGCTCTGTCCAGTTTCTGCCAACCTAGCAGTTGGAAAGCACGCCAGTGCAAGTAGATAAATAGATACCACTGTGGTGGGAAGGTAAATGGCATTTCCGCGTGCTCTGGTTTCTGTCACAGTGCACCGTTGTGCCAAAAGTGGTTTAGTCATGCTGGCCACAAGACCCAGAAAGCTCTCTGTGGACAAACAGCGGCTCCCTCAGCCTGAAGCGAGATGACCCCGCACCCCATAGTCACCTTTGACTGGACTTAACCTTTACCTACATCAAAAAAAAAAACCCAAGAACATGGCCACTGGTCCCATCACCTCCTGGCAAATAGAAGGGGAAGAAATGGAGGCAGTGAGAGATTTTACTTTCTTGGGCTCCTTGATCACTGCAGATGGTGACAGCAGTCACGAAATTAAAAGACGCCTGCTTCTTGGGAGAAAAGCAATGACAAACATATACAGCATCCTAAAAAGCAGAGACATCACCTTGCCGACAAAGGTCCGTATAGTTAAAGCTATGGTTTTCCCAGTAGTGATGTATGGAAGTGAGAGCTGGACCATAAAGAAGGCTGGTCGCCAAAGCATTGATGCTTTTGAATTATGGTGCTGGAAGAGACTCTTGAGAGTCCCATGGACTGCAAGAAGATCAAACCTATGCATTCTGAAGGAATTCAGCCCTGAGTGGTCACTGGAAGGACAGATCCTGAAGCTGAGGATCCAATACTTTGGCCACCTCATGAGAAGAGAAGACTCCCTGGAAAAGACCCTGATGTTGGGAAAGATGGAGGGCACTAGGAGAAGGGGACGACAGAGGACGAGATGGTTGGACAGTGTTCTCGAAGCTACAAACATGAGTTTGACCAAACTGCGGGAGGCAGTGCAAGACAGGAGTGCCTGGCGTGCTATGGTCCATGGGGTCACGAAGAGTCGGACACGACTAAACGACTAGACAACAACAACAACAACAACCTTTATCTTAGCTTAGGGAGCACAGGGCAGGCTGGGTGGCAAATGCAACTGTCCTCCAACAGGACAAGAGGACAGAGACTGGGGGGCTGTGGTGTCTGTGGCGAGGCTCTCTTGCTCCCCCTCTACAACCTAGTGTCTTCCACCTGAGGAGCCTTCCTCACTCTGGCTAATGGCAAGGCCCACCCGGATTGAGAAACAGCTGTGTACTTTTGAACCACTGAGCTCTCACAATAAAACTCTGAAATGATCACTTTACCTCACATTCCTGATCAGTGTCTTGTCATACGGTTACTCAATGCAGATGGCACCAAACCAGCCTCAGAAGCATTCCACCGAGCCAACTTGGGGTTAGTTTCGGCTGTGTGAAAAGTACACAGTGTTGTGTGGTTTGTTTTAATAGTTGCAACAGCTTCATTGTGTAAATATCACAGAGAGCATAGACGACTACTTGGCTTGTCCCAGCCCACTCCTTATGATCGCCCATCATTCATGGAAACAGATATCAGAGCACGCACTGTCTCAGAAATAAAGAAATCCATAGGATCAGGAAATAGCACCATCTGCTGGGCAACTAGTAGTAGACAACTGCTTTATCCCAACAACAGCTTTAGCTCTTAATTGTGCAATTGCTAGGGTTGCCATATGACCTCTTTTTCCAGGACACATTCTCCTTTTCATGGGTATTTAAAATGAAAGTCGTCTTACAGTCATAGTTAAAAGTAGAAGTGAGAAAATGTGTCCCTTGTTTTGCTCTTCAAAATATGGCAACCCTACCTTGGATCAATGTATGAATCATAGAATTGTAGAACTGGAAGCAGCCCCTTGAAACAGTCTTCTTTTTTAAATTTGAAAAAAATAATTTTGGAGAGAGGGCAGGCAACAAAACAACCTTTTAATGCAGAAATGAAGCTTATTTGTTTTGTACTGGATTAACCACATGCAGGATAATGCACAGCCTTAGTGTATTGTTGGGTAAGGTAAAGGTAAAGGGACCCCTGACCATTAGGTCCAGTCGTGACCGACTCTGGGGTTACGGCGCTCATCTCGCATTATTGGCCGAGGGAGCCGGCGTACAGCTTCCAGGTCATTTGGTCAGCATGACTAAGCCGCTTCTGGCGAACCAGAGCAGCGCACAGAAACGCCACTTACCTTCCCACTGGAGCGGTACCTATTTATCTACTTGCACTTTAACATGCTTTCAAACTGCTAGGTTGGCAGGAGCTGGGACCAAGCAACAAGAGCTCACCCTGTCACGGGGATTTGAACCGCCAAGCTTCTGATCAGTGGCTCTCTTAAACCACAGAGCCACCCGTATTGTTGGGTAAAGTGCAACAAATACCATTTGCTTTATTTTATACTATTTCACATTTTGCACACTTACTTTATAAATATATATATTTTTAAAAATGAAAAGGGGAAAAATGGGGAGAGGGACAACTGAGAGCACATAGCAGTGAGATGATGGTTAACCCTTTCCCCACCCACCATTTTGTAATGGTTTCTTCCCCTCTATTTCAGTATTTGCAGTTTATGGACAGCTTGGCCCTGTCATCTCCTTTTTTTGCAGGGATACCAAAAGTTTAGGCCTAGTCTACATATGCAGGAAAATGATATGGTCATATTGGATTATGGTTAAGAGTGCCAGTTATGAATGCTCTCCCGTACAGAAACAATATTATGCAAGTCAGTGGGAATGGGGAAAATCTAATGGTTCTAAGCCTTAATAAAATTCCTTCCTGGCTCTGTCAACCATTGCCCAACAATCATCCCTGGCAAGAAACCTGAAACCAAGGGAAGGTGGGCAGTGAAGTTGGTGATGGGAATGTCAAAGTCACAGTCCAAGCTCCCATTTATAGCCCACACATAGACTCTGTGCCTAAGCCCTTCCCCCAGGAGCCATCTCAAGCTACCAATTGGCTCCTGGATTGAGCTCATCCTGAGCTACGGCGAAGCCACTTCCACCAATCAGAGGCAACATATGCTCCTGGTTTCATGTCACGCAGTGAACACAGTGTGTTTCCTCTGGTAGTGTAAGAAAAACTAACACGTATTTTTTTAAAAAACAGTCCTGGTTTCAAGCTTGCTGAATGAAACTGTGTCTCAGATGTAACATTTGCTGTTATCCAGTCCTGGTATTCAAAGGAGTACTATCTTGATAAACTCCATGAATGTTTTAAAAAAAACACACACACACACTTTAATTGCTACATCTTGTAAGAAACACAACCTGAAGTAGATGTTTCGCTTCTAACCCATCCAGCTCCCTTAGTTTTACACCAGTAGCGTCCAAACTTTTTTCAAAGAGGGCCAGATTTGATGAAGTGAAGGGCCTTGGGGGCTGACCAGAGGGCCAACCAAAGTTGTTGACCTTTTTTTAGAATTGAAGTTGTTGAGTTTTTTTATTATTTTACCCCAACGTTTTGGAGCTTTTTTTTTAGGGTTAGATTTGTTGAACTTCTTTTAGGATTGAAGTTGTTGAGGGTTTTTATATATATAGCATTTTCACCCCAGGAAATAAACTGCCACAGGGGCCGGATTAAACCAGCCAGCGGGCCGGATTACGCCCCCGAAACTTTGGACTTTGGACATGCCTGTTTTACACTGTCACACTCAATCAACCATTCATTAGCATTCGCAACTTTCCTCTTGTTCTTTGAAGGAAACAAAGCAACAGCTTGAAAGATCAGCGTAAAGAAGAAATGAAGCCCTCAACTCAAGCCAGGCATCCTCTTGTGCAATAAGCAGATACTCGCTTAGTGCTTCATAGGCTATTTGTGAAGCAAGTGTGTCAAGGGTTCCGGCTCTAATCAGTAGCAAAGGTAATTTCAAATCTTGCATAATATTATGCACAGTGCATGGAGTTTGCAGAGCAAAACAGATGAAACTGCAAAGGAAAAAATCCATGCAGTCATATGGAACTTGTCATACAGAAACTGGGATACTGTACACTAGTTCTCTGTAATAACAGTGTTTCCAGATGGATCTGACAGTGGTTAAAAACAAGCTGTGAGGAGCATTCAGTGAATAGGGCCCATCAACAGAAGTGCTGTATTTGCACAGTGGGGCTTCCCCTCCTCTCCTCACACTGCATGCCCACCAAAAGTAGCTCATGGGGTTGGGAGAAACCCCAGAACAGCATACAGGGGTTGGAAGAGAGAAAATAGTTCCATATGGCAAGCTGAAATACACATGCACTGATGAAACCAAACAGAAAAGCACACTGTGGAATTCCTCCCTCAGTTTCCCCACTTTCGGTACCCAGAGCCCATAATGCAGTTTTATTCCTGGGGCATTAGGGTGGGGCAGAAGGAGAATGACCACCATGAAATTGGCAGGCAAATGAGAAGTTGGGGGAAAGTGAGCCAGGGATAGAGCCTTCTTAGTGGTAGTACCACAGTTAGGTAGTAATTCTAGGAATTATTAAATAGACTCTCTGACTTCCCCTTTTAGACAGACTGCAGAGACATTTTTATTTTATCTGCATTTGATGGATAACTCTCCCCTGGTTTTATTTGCTTTTTATTTTTAAATGCTGCATTCTGTTCTACTCTTTCCTTTTTAGTAGTTGTATTAATGTTAGTATCGGATGCTGCTTTGGTACATCTTTTGACCTGGAAAACAGAATCGAAATAAAATGAAATCTAATCCAACGACCCTGCAAAATTATTATTTTTATTTACAAAGACATGTTTGTATAGTGCTATTCATCAAAACAAATATAAAAGCCACTTACAACAACTACGTAAAAAATTAAAATCAGAGATATATTTTTCTTAATTCCCTGCATAAGCTTGGTGGTGTAGTAAAGTTTTCAGAAAACGTTTAAAGGTTATAACAGGTGTTGCCTGCTGCAGGAACTCCACCACTGTAGCATCTGTGGATAGATGGTCTTTCAGCCTCTGCTTAAGGGAAAACAGCAAGATATGCAGAAGAAGAAAATAAACATACAAACAAAAAACTGAGAGATGATGACAACATAAAAATAGAGGACAAAACAGCCCCATGAGGACTCAGCATTCTCAGTAGCCACAGAATGCTAGTTGATTTTTGGAGGGCAGGGAGGGCAACAGCAGAAAAATGGGGGGGGGACTGAGGCTGCAAGCATGCCCTACAGATAAAGCACATTCCCCAGTCCTTTAGAGAAGCCTGGGAACTGTAGCTTACTCCTCACAGAGCTATCTTTCCCAGGATTCTTTGGGGAAGGAACATGCTTTAAATCAGTGATGGCGAACCTATGACACGCGTGTCAGACGTGACACGCAGAGCCCTCACTGCTGGCACGCGCCCCATCGGCCCATTCACGTTCGGATTTTAACCCATTCGAATTGTAACAGCGTCCATTTTTTAACCCGTTCTGTGCTGGGTTTTTTGGTGCTTTGGCAGACTATGTCGGTGCTGCGTGTTAGTTCCAGCGAAGGTATTATTTGTCATTTATTTCTGTTCTCTCCCCCCCCCAAAAAAGCAAAGCAACTTTTGCACACACACACACACACACAAAAATCCAAAACTTTGGTCAGCAGCTCCCCTCAAAAAGCTCAACAACTCTGGGCACTTTCTGATGAATAAGGGGTTTTTGGTTTGGTTTGGTTAAATAATTAGTTTTTGGTTTATTAAATACAGTTATATATTACAATTATACATTTTTGTTATTTAAACTATAAATATTGCGAAATTATGGTTTTTTCTCTCGAAGTGACACACCACCTGAGTTATGCTCAGTTTTTTGGCAAATTCTGACACACCAAGCTCAAAAGGTTGCCCATCACTGCTTTAAATTGATGGTGTGTATGCAGCTGTTTCCTAAAAAAGGCACTCTGAGCAGAACCACCTCACACTGCAAAATTTTGTTTGAAGCCCTACAGTAAGTTCATTCACAACATTACAGGGTGACATAGATACTATATTCTTATGCACTAATGGTTAAGCAAAATGTGTATCCAATCTCCTTCCTTTTCTACTCCTGCTGCCAGCATCATACTGTATCTTTCCACAGAGGTTTTGATGTCTGGACGTGCATGACACAGCGCGACTGCATCCTTGGCTCTGGCCCATGAAAAGTTCATGTCACCGTGTATTTCTTCATCTTTGAGGTGCAACAAGACGTCGTCGTTTTTCCTACAGCGGACTGCCTCCTTTGCGGAAAGGAAAACAGAAGCATTGAACATCTTATTTTGCAAATGTTTTACAAATGTGCAAATCAAAGGCAGCCCGCTTCCTCTGTTTCTGTCCTGTCCCACCCAAAAAAGAGCAAAACAGTCCTGGGAACTTCAACTGAAATTAAGAGAGTGCCACACCCTCTCAGACATGAAAAAGAACCATAAATATAAGTAGAAGAGTTCTTAAACCTTGACAACTGATAGCTGTCTGGCTTGGCCTCTGGAACAGAATGTGCATGTTAATGCCTGTCAACTTTTGACAAGGATTTAGAAATGAACTAAGGGCATAGGTTTTAGAATATTAATATCTACGAAACACAGAGCAGTAAAGGATAAATAATGCAAGAGAGACGTTCAGCTTTCTCGAGACTTATGGAACAGTGTTAAAAACAGCTCTTAATCTTTCATTCCTGTGCATTTTTGGTAGTCTGTCAGCATCCACCTCTCACAAAATTTTCATGATCAGACAAGTTATTATTAGAAAGCTAGACTTTATGAAAATAGTTTGTGTTCCCTTTGTCCACCATTGTGGTCACATGAGAATTGTGACAGCCATGGAGATGCTTAAAATGAGAGCGGGATGGCTGCTTTCTTCTTCCTTTTCTTTCTTATAAATCCAAATTGGTTCCATGTGAAGACCAGACAACATACCAATCCAACATATACGGTAGATTGTACATAGGCTAGGGCAGAGGTTGTCAACCTGGTCCCTACCGCCCACTAGTGGGTGTTTCAGGATTCTAGGTGGGTGGTAGGAGCTTCTATGGTGCAAGCTGAATCCTCCTTCCATCGAGCACTGGTGGGTGGTAAGGAAATTTTACCATCAAGTGGGCGGTAGGGATGAAAAGGTTGACTACCCCTGGGCTAGGGCATAGGAGCAAGTCATGAGTTCATGCTCACTTTTCACCCCACCGTGAGCATGCCATGTAAAAGAGAATGCCTATAGCCTTGCCAAGATAATCCATCTGTGCCTTTTATGGCAGGTTGCTTGGGAAGGAACACGTTCTATGCACATGTGAATGGGATAGTTAAGAGTCTCATTGCAATGCTCCGTTTTCTAGCACTTCTTCTCATAGCTGCCAAGTCTCCCGTTTTTCACGGGAAACCCTCAGATTTTAATCCATTTCCCGCTGGTCTCCCAAATTGAAAAAATCCCAGAAATCCCCTGGATTTCCTACCTGCCAGGGAGGCTCCATTTTGGGTGCTGGCGCCGCCCGATTTCCAATGCCCAGGGTAGTGCGGCACCAGAAGTCACTTCTACGCAACTTCCAGACATGCTTAGAAGCGACTTCTGGTGCCACTCTGCCCGATTTTCGGTGCCCAGGCAGGGGCGGAGCGGCACCGGAAGTCGCTTCTACACATGCCCGGAAGTTGCATAGAAGCGACTTCCGGTGCTGCGCCGCTGCTGATACCTTATTTTTCAGCGGGAGACTTGGCAGGTATGCTTCTTCTACATGGCAGGCCATTGTGTGAATCGGCCCTTAGTTTCGCTAGACCGTGTAATCCATGTGGAAACCATTGGATTCCACAGTCACCTCGCAATCACAAATATTTCCCCACACACACACACCAATTGGTTAAATTGCCAAGGTTGTTTGACTACATTCACATGCAGATCCCCCCATAAAATGTGACTACAGAGTCACTGAGCAAGCAATGAAAAGGAAATACACTGTATGTGGCCACATAAGTCTTGTCATCTTTCAGCTTGGTTGTTCAGATGACATCTGGATACATGTGTCACTGTGCTTTCTTAAAAAGCCAGTGGGCATCCCACCATCACCGAATATATTTCTAGGTGGTTATCTGGTGGCAACACAGCAGCAACTGTGTTGGCCGCTGTTTTTCATCTTTTATCTGGTGTTGCAAGGGGGGGGGGAGTGAGAGCTGGTACTCCTCCCCCCTCCCAAAAAATATGGTAATAGGAAGGAAAGATCAGCGAAGTGCCAAGCGAATATTGTTCTTAACAAAGAGTTTTTTTACATCATTGCGGCTTTAGGAGATTCTTAAGAAGGAATTGCATCACATCTCTTTCTGGCATTAGTGGATTCTCAGTATTTGCTGAAGAAATGAATGCATGTGAATGGGTCGCATTGTGCTCCTTGAATGAAGAATATCCCTCTCAAGGAATCATTACACTCTTTACTCAAGGAACAAATTAACCTTGCGATGGAGAAAAATATACAATTGACTGCAAGCTTACGGATTGTTAAAAAGCATGTGACTTTTTAAAAGACTGCTTCTAAATGCTTCCTGTCTATTAAGAAAAATATTCTTTGAGTCCTTGATCACAGAGATAGAAAAAGGGAGGCAATGAATGGCTTGGTGGCCTTTTCTTTTCATTCATTTGTAATTAGTCCTCTCAAGGGACTTTGCAACCTCAGATTGCATGTGGAGTTTCTGCTGTATTCAGGCACAGTAAACTAAAAGAGCCTGCATTAAGAGCCTTGCCAGAAAGCTATATACAGTGGTACCTCTATTTACGAATTTAATGCGTTCCGAACACACATTTGTAAGTCAAAAAAAATTGTAAGTCGAATCCCATAGGAATGCATTGGGAGAAAAAAATTCGTAAGTCGAAGCAACCCTATCTAAAAATTCGTGAGTAGAAAAAATCCTATCTAAACCGCATCCAAGATGGCGGTCGGAGCTCCATTTGTAAGTAGAAAAATTCGTAAGTAGAGTTATTCGTAAGTAGAGGTACCACTGTTGTGTATTGATTCTGTTTTAGTATTATGTGGTGTATCTAAAGCATTCTGGAATTAAATGGGCTAAAGTCAAGTCTTTTAGGTCTCTTATTAAGTCTCTTATTGAGCTTTTGATTAAAGAAAACAAGATTATAGGCAAAAGGCTCCACATTTTCTCATGGAAGCCATGTAAGACCCTTACAGAGACTTGGGAAATGCACTCGTGTGTGAAGTCTGAATCAATATTAAGGTTCAGCTGGCAACAGGAGGTTTCTAGAGGAGATGAGAATATAAGTCAAGGTATGCCCCTCAGGCAATTTATTTAAACTAATTTTTAGGAACAAACCTTCCGAAAGTAGGAATAAAATAGCCAAAAGCTATAAAAGAACAGAGGAATACTAAGTGTTGGCTTTAATACTACTTTTTATTTGTCTCAACCAGTTGGTCCATTATTTCTGCACCTGAAGTGAGAAATTACCAGTTTGTGCTTGTTAAACTGCATTGTAAACAGTGCTTCATTTATCCAGACTGTCACATTTATGGATGTGCTGCTTTGAAGTGGGGGACTAGATTCCATGCAAAGTCTTGGTGGAGTCTGAGTTACATCACAATCTTCCATTTCTCAAACACTCAGGGTGAGTAAAATCAAGGGAAGCTAGAACAATGCTTCAAACAATGCACCCAGCAGCTATTGAATTTGGGAAGGGGGGGATTTCTTCTTGATAACCAGTGCTATTTTTCTAGAAAAAGAGGCACTGGAGCTCATTGTGAACTTCTCCCTTGTGCTCTTATAATGGCAATGGCGCCCACATGACAGAACGGAGCTCTGGTGAGCTCTGGATGAAAAAAAAGCCCTGCTGTGTCGTAGTGTAGTGGGGCTGTCAGAAACAACACATAGAAAAACTCAAAAGTTTCAAAAGCAAAAGAGAATGTGGTTTAAAAAACAAAACTCTACCGTAGTCCTAGACTTGAATGCAGCCACACCGCCTCCTAGTGCTTTGTCCTAAAGTAGCCTTTCCCCAGCTAGTCCAATGTAAAACCTGGAAAGGACTCCCTTACAATTCTGGAATCCTGGTTAGGATCAAGGAATGGATCCATCTTTAAACAGTGCATCAAAGTTTTCCACTGCACAGTCAGCCAAGGTTGCATCCACACCATATATCGAAAGCACATTTAACCATAAGCTGTCAAGTTCTCCCTCTTTTTAAGGGAAATTCCGTCATGCTGAATAGGCTTCCTCACGAGAAAAGGGAAAACTTGACAGCTATGAGTTAACACACAAAATGTGTGTTAAACTCCCCGCAAAGAATCCTGGGAGAAATGTGTGTTTGCAGCTCCTCACAAATAATCCTGGGAGCTGCAGTTTGTGAAGAGTGCTGGGATTGTAGCTTTGTGAATTGCAAACTGCAGCTCATCAAAATTCACAAGGTGTTGTGGGGAAAGCAGATTAATCGAAGTCCAGAAACCTAGGGTACCTTCTCTTTCCTTTTCTCTGTTTGTAAAAGATGAACCCAGGTACCCAGCTGCATAGTATAGAACAGGCTACTTTTCCTCTCCCCCTTCCCCACCTTTGAAATTTAGAGATTAAGAAATAGAAGCTCCAACTCATTTTCACTCTCATCTTTCACCGAATCCTTTAATCCCTTCAAATCCTGGCACCATTTCTCACTCATTTTGTTCATACTTCCATTCTAGAGTTTCTCACCTGACAATCACATTGACCTTCAATTAAAAGGCAAGGTTGAGTACATGACACCTGATCTATGAACACTGAAGTTCTGGTTACAGTTTTTCAGGCTGCTTCCCACAGTCTCAAAACAATACTCTAGAAGTAGTAGCATAGGGGCTTGTACAGGGTGGGTCCTTTAAAAGAGACCCCCATGGATACAGAGTACACATGTTCCACGGGGCCTCTTTTAAAAGACTCGCCCTGTAGTAGGCCAAGATTCCAGAAGTGCAGCTTCTTACAAATGAGAATATTTGCTGATATTAACTATCATCCCTGCAATGGAAATCTCTGCTGTAACAAAAAAAACTTTTTTTAATTTTTCACTTGCTGTGTAACTTGGAGGGTTTTTTTTTAAAAAAAAAAGGGGGGGGACATCAATCTTGCTGCATCTGTTATTCCAATAGAATAGCTAGCAATCATAGAATAAGCTTTCTCACATTTCAGTAAGCAACTTCAGTAAGTTCATTCCCTTTGTAAAATTTCAGTGGAGTAGATATAAAGGTTGAGTGGTTTTTTCTCAGAAGTCTGTGTGATGGCACACCCAGAGAACAAAAAAAAACAACTTTGTTATCAACTGCTAGGAATGTTTCTTCAGTTGTAAATAAACATTTAACAGAAATTCAAGCATATCAGGGTTGTTTACTGTGTACCACTTTTGGGTAACAGTTTCCCTCCCTTCTTGTGCTATGTTCTGCCTTGGAAAAGTTTGTCAATGGAGCTCAAGAACAATGTCCTTCATCACTTTCATTAAACCTTCACGTTTGCACATTCATCCTAGAGGTACAGCCATCCAAATTTCCTCACCAGCACCTGACCTACCAGTCTAGAAAAGCATTGCAGCTGATTCTCATCGGCTGAGTTTGAATTAACTGAACAGATTAAACCTGGTGGGAACAGCTCAGCCTCCAACAATTAGTTATTAATTCATGGTGCATGTCTTGAATGTTTAAAGACAGATTTTTAAAGAGATTTTGTTTTCTGCTTGACCTGCCCTTACCATTGATCTGGAGACCTTTGAAAACTGGACAGACTTGGATATCCTGTCTGGAAATGGGTAGAAATGGGAGGGAATGCTGTTTTTCTTTAACCAACATTTTTCCACACAGTGAACTGAGGTGCACACAAATGCCATCATATGCTAAGTCCTAGGCAAAGTGCTTTTTTCTTTTTTTAAAAAACAAAATGTTTAGGGGTACTCTCATTTTCCTACTCATATTGAAATACTGCCCCTCAATGAGGCCAAACTTAGATTCACAAAATGTTTAGGGGTATGCGTACCCCTGCGTACCCCCCAGAAAAAAGCACTGTCTAGGCAGCTTCTGATTTAGTTTTCTTTGCTGGGAGTGGTTGCATAATCAAGATTCAATCACTGGCTAGTAAGGAGTGGCATTGCGGTGAGTTGGGGAAACAAGGTCTGAGAGCCAAACTCTGTGTGTCAGAGACAGAAGCAAGGTCTGCATCAGCCATGGTCAATGATCATGGTCCACCTGAAGCAGACACCAAACTGTGTCAGTTGTAAAGCCAAATAATCTATTTAAGGACAAAGAGGAGGAGGAGGAGTCTCAAAGCAGCTAACATTCTCATTTCCCTTCCTCCCCCACAACAAACACTCTGTGAGGTGAGTGGGGCTGAGAGACTTCAAAGAAGTGTGCCTAGCCCAGGGTCACCCAGCAGCTGCATGTGGAGGAGTGGGGAATCGAACCTGGTTCCCCAGATTACGAGTCTACCGCTCTTAACCACTACACCACAAAGGCATGCAGGAATATGCAAAGAAAGAAAGTTGGGTGCAAGAAGACGAACATTAAGGGTGGGGTGCATTTGAAAATGTTATTTAGCATCCTTATCTAGAAGAGCCAGCCTAGCTGTCACGGTCCGGTCGGCAGGCGTCAGGACCAGAGGCAAGATGGAGGTGCAGAAGCAGGAACAGGTGCAGGGCTGAGGGTCCAGTAGCAGGCAGTCGCAGGGTCAAGGAGCAAGGCAGAGACGAAGGTCCAAGGAGCAAGAAGCAAGGTGAAAGCTCAAGGAACAAGAAGCAAGGCAAAGGTCCAAGGGTCGAGGATTCAGGCGTCGGGAAGGCAAGGGTCCACGGAGCAAGAATCAAGGCGTCGGCAAGACAAGGGTCCACGGAGCAAGAATCAAGACGTCAGCAAGGCAAGGGTCCACGGAGCAAGAATCAAGACGTCGGCAAGGCAAGGGTCCACGGAGCAAGAATCAAGATGTCGGCAAGGCAAGGGTCCACGGAGCAAGAATCAAGACGTCGGCAAGGCAAGGGTCCACGGAGCAAGAATCAAGACGTCGGCAAGGCAAGGGTCCACGGAGCAAGAATCAAGGCGTCGGCAAGGCAAGGGTCCACGGAGCAAGAATCAAGACGTCGGCAAGGCAAGGGTCCACGGAGCAAGGATCAAGACGTTGGCAAGGCAAGGGTCCACGGAGCAAGGATCAAGAGGCCAGATGCAACCAGGCAGGGAAAGCGTTGCTGTGGCAAAGAGCTGAAGGGAAATGCTGGGCTTTTATCCCTCCCAGCTCCTGCCACCAGGTGCAGTGAGATCTCAAGTGGCCTCACCTGTGTGACTACTCCTTGCCTCTCCAGCACAAGCTGAGGTCTCCACCTGTGTGGCCACGCCTTGCTTCTCCAGCACAAGCTGAGGCAGGCCCCAGTCCTGCAAAGCACTACAGGCCCCAGAGCCTGACTCCTGCCCATACTCCTGACACTAGCTCTCACAATGGCTGAATTCACACATATTGCCAAACCATGCTTTGACATTGTGGTAATGAACATTAGCAAGCTAGCTATTGATTGGTTGGTTGGTTGAATTTATAGCCCACCTTTCCTCCCACAGGAGCCCAGGACAGCAAACACACTCACATTTTTAAAGTGTTCTAAAAGAGTTAAAGCATTCTTTTAAATTACAGTTTAAAACAATTTTTTTAAAAAATAAAAAAATCCAGTGATCTCAGGCTTGCCAGGAACAATATTCTTCAGTTACCAAACACCTGGATGTTTTCATATTTCTCCTGAAAGTGAATAATAATACAGACAGATGCACCTCACCAGGGAGGGCACTCCACAAATGAGAGACCACCACTGAAAAGGACCTGTCATGGGGCAACACTAACTGGGTAGTCTCTGCTGGCTCACCCATTTGTAGGGGTAGAGATGATTGAGACTGTGGAAGGTACTTTTAGGTTCCATTTAGGGTTATATATGCTATTATAAGACCTAACAGAAGCAGAAGACATCAAGAAGAGGTGGCAAGAATACACAGAGGAATTATACCAGAAAGATATGGAGGTCTCGTACACCTCAGGTAGTGTGGTTGCTGACCTTGAGCCAGACATCTTGGAGAGTGAAGTCAAATGGGCCTTAGAAAGCACTGCTAATAACAAGGCCAGTGGAAGTGATGATATTCCAGCTGAACTGTTTAAAATTTTAAAAGATGATGCTGTTAAGGTGCTACACCCAATATGCCAGCAAGTTTGGAAAACTCAGCAATGGCCAGAGGATTGGAGAAGATCAGTCTACATCCCAATTCCAAAGAAGGGCAGTGCCAAAGAATGCTGCAACTACCGCACAATTGCACTCATTTCACACGCTAGCAAGGTTATGCTTAAAATTCTACAAGGCAGGCTTAGGCAGTATGTGGACCGAGAACTCCCAGAAGTGCAAGCTGGATTTCGAAAGGGCAGAGGAACCAGAGACCAAATAGCAAACATGCGCTGGATTATGGAGAAAGCTAGAGAGTTCCAGAAAAACGTCTACTTCTGCTTCATTGACTATGCAAAAGCCTTTGACTGTGTCGACCACAGCAAACTTTGGCAAGTTCTTAAAGAAATGGGAGTGCCTGATCACCTCATCTGTCTCCTGAGAAATCTCTATGTGGGACAAGAAGCTACAGTTAGAACTGGATATGGAACAACTGATTGGTTCAAAATTGGGAAAGGAGTACGACAAGGTTGTATATTGTCTCCCTGCTTATTTAACTTATATGCAGAATTCATCATGCGAAAGGCTGGACTAGATGAATCCCAAGCCGGAATTAAGATTGCCGGAAGAAATATCAACAACCTCAGATATGCAGATGACACAACCTTGATGGCAGAAAGCGAGGAGGAATTAAAGAACCTTTTAATGAGGGTGAAAGAGGAGAGCGCAAAATATGGTCTGAAGCTCAACATCAAAAAAACCAAGATCATGGCCACTGGTCCCATCACCTCCTGGCAAATAGAAGGGGAAGAAATGGAGGCAGTGAGAGATTTTACTTTCTTGGGCTCCTTGATCACTGCAGATGGTGACAGCAGTCATGAAATTAAAAGAGGCCTGCTTCTTGGGAGAAAAGCAATGACAAACATATACAGCATCTTAAAAAGCAGAGACATCACCTTGCCGACAAAGGTCCGTATAGTTAAAGCTATGGTTTTCCCAGTAGTGATGTATGGAAGTGAGAGCTGGACCATAAAGAAGGCTGATCGCCGAAGAATTGATGCTTTTGAATTATGGTGCTGGAGGAGACTCTTGAGAGTCCCATGGACTGCAAGAAGATCAAACCTATCCATTCTTAAGGAAATCAGCCCTGAGTGCTCCCTGGAAGGACAGATCGTGAAGCTGAGGCTCCAATACTTTGGCCACCTCATGAGAAGAGAAGAATCCTTGGAAAAGACCCTGATGTTGGGAAAGATTGAGGGCACTAGGAGAAGGGGACGACAGAGGACAAGATGGTTGGACAGTGTTCTCGAAGCTACGAACATGAGTTTGACCAAACTGCGGGAGGCAGTGCAAGACAGGAGTGCCTGGCGTGCTATGGTCCATGAGGTCACGAAGAGTCGGACACGACTAAATGACTAAACAACAACAACAAATGCTATTACTAACACCTAGAATTGGCAGCCAGTGCCATGCTTTCAAGACTGGGAGTATACAGCCCCGTCAGGTTGCCTCACTTACTAACCTAGCAGGCACATTCTACACTGACTGCAGCGTCCAGACCATCTCCGGCTAGACATTACTGCTCCCTTCAGGCAAGGGAGGGAGGAAGAAGAGGGCAATGTGAGAACCTAGGGCTTGCCACTAGTAATTTGCATACAACCGTTGACTCACACAGTGAACTTTGGAAAACTACTTTGTCAAAGTTTCAAGTGAGAACACTGATTAAAACATCTGGCCTCTCCCCCCCCCATATGTAACTACCACTTTTTGTAACATGTAAGGGAACCTTAAGAATTCTCCTGTGAATACCCTTGCTGCCTAAACTTGAAGCAAATATGCAAAAAAATTAAAGGGCGTATAAAATTACATTTGCAACCTTGTGTTGATTTGACATAGTGTTGACATTTAAAAATGAAAAGCGTAAATCGTGTCCTCCCTCAAAGAGGGCACATGTTGCGGTGCGACCTGGCAACCGAACCGTGTTGTGGGTGGGTACGATTGGATAGCCACAACACCCTATTGGTAGGTCCCTTGATCAGGGCCGTCTTTAGCATGTCAGGTGCCCTGGCGGGGAGATCACTCTGGCGCCCCCGCCCCGCCCCGTTTCTCGTCGCAGCTGGTGGGCGGGCGCACTGCGCCACCCAGCCTTCCCTTAGAGCCAGCCCTGCCCTTGATGTTGGGTTAATCAGGCCAATGGGGTGCTAGCCAAACCGATCAAGGGACCTATATATGCCCATACACTTGACCCAGAGCTTTCTCTTTTGGTCAGTGTATCGAAACACCCACCCACCTCTCCCTATATTTAGGGCTTGTGCACTTGACCTTGCTATGCCACCATGTGTTGTCTGTCGTTGGGACAGGGGCATGGCAGGAATTTTCCCCACTTAGCTGATTGGCTGGTGCCACTTGGGTTTCGCCTGCCACGTAGCAAATCATCACAACTTGTAAGGTTGCGGATAGGCTCTGGTTCATGTGATAGGGATGGGGGAACGCTCTGTGAAGGGTATTCCATTAAAGTAATCCAGGGACTCAATGGTTTGGTCAATCCTGCAAGGGGTTGTGCCCGTGTCTGAGTCCAGGGGGACATCTGGGTGTTGGACATAGCATGTCCCTGGCTTTCCGCCATTGCAGGTGTTCACCCTTGGCTGACCCATGCTGATGCCCTGGGTCAGCACTACCTGCAACAGTGCAGGGAGCTAGTCGAACCAGAGCCTATGCAACCACCACCTGATGTAATCAATAAATGTTGTGGCCTAAATTCTGCCAAAAACCAAACCAAAATTTGAGTCTTGTCTGAATTTATTTATAGGGGGAGGTTTATATGTCTAAACACGCGATATGAAAACAAAAATTCAATACAAATTTAATTCAGTGGTGACATATTTCTGGGTACCAGAAGCTTACTGAAGACAATAGGGAATGTCCTTTCTCTTCCTACAGGCTTAGTATCTGTGTGTCTGTGTCTGGCCATAGTTGGGAACCGAAGGCTAGATTGGAACTGGTCAATCCTACCCTGGTCAAATACTGGCCTAGCTCATGTGGATTTCTCATTTAATGATAAATGATGATGATGTATATGAATCTCTAAATTTGCTACAGGAATATTTACAAAAGCCTCCAATGGTTGAGGAGCTCCATCCTAGGTCATCCAAAGTCATGCAGATGATTAACTGGAGTGCAATGTGCACGAGCGATTTGGGGCCAATTTAAAAGATTTAAGAAGCTTTCTGGGTCGAATTTGTGGGAGCTCCTATTATTGCAAGGGCACAGATCATGATTTGTGCTTTGCATGCATTTTGAAAGGATATGTGCATGGATGTACAGAAGCAGACATATGCAATCATTCTCCAAAGAAAGCAAGAGTCTTTTGGTCATCACAAGGGATATTCTAAAATTTAGAATCTAAATAGGAGATGGCAAATCAATTACGAAAACTGAAAAAGGAAAAGTTGGGTTGGTTTCTTTTATTGTGCTGGTGGGGAGCAAGAGGGTTTATGTTCATTTCTACGCATTGCCATAACGTATGTGATTTAGTCATGTGGGCCCATCCTTAAAAGGAAACTTTTCTGTACGCAGGGTCTAGTAAAGCTCTGGAATTTGCTGCCACAGGAGGTTATCGCAAAAGTAAATAAGGCAGTGAGTCTTAAAAGATTGGACCAGCATAAACAATAACCTTTGCAGTCATGCAACCTGAGCTAATGACATGGGTAATCAAATGTCATTCTTTATAGCTTCAGCCTGAAGCAGGGTGAGAAAAATGGACGTATATTGCCCCATGAACAGCATTTCATAATTGACTAGGTGCCTTCTTGGGGGTTTCCCACCTTCAGAAGCCCCAGGGATACTGTATTTGGTTCACCTATGGCCAGAAATGGAGCTCCAAGGCTTTTGGTAGATAATTTTAAATTATCTTGAAGAGAAAATGAACTGGACTGTGCACATATCTAGCAATACTAGGTTTAAAATAAACTTGTTGTTGTTTAGTCGTGTCCGACTCTTTGTGACCCCATGGACCATAGCACACCAGGCACTCCTGTCTTGCACTGCCTCCTGCAGTTTGGTCAGACTCATGTTGGTAGCTTTGAGAACACTGTCCGACCATCTTGTCCTCTGTCGTCCCCTTCTCCTTGTGCCCTCCATCTTTCCCAACATCAGGGTCTTTTCCAAGGATTCTTCTCTTCTCATGAGGTGGCCAAAGTATTGGAGCCTCAGCTTCACGATCTGTCCTTCCAGTGAGCTAAAATAAACTATTCACCCACTAATGACCTGAACTAAGCCCATATACAGCAAGGAAGCATTTTTGATAAAGTCTACGAAATTACAGAACGATCCTATGCATGCCTATTTTTCAATGAGATTTATTCCCAGGTAACTGAGTCCATGAGTCTTACAGTTCAATCCTATGCATTCCTACTCAGAAGTAATCCTCATTCAATTAAATGAGTGTTGTACACAGGTAAGTGTGTTGGGGGCCCACCAGATGTCATTTATATTGCACATTCATGATGATTTGCACTCATGATGCTATCGGAGCAGTCACATGAAATCCCACTTTCAATACTGTTTGAACCTGCAAAGGTTTGGGGGCGGCCACACTGCTTCATTTCTAATCAGTGCACATGGAGGGAAAAGTAAGCAGGTGTTTTCAGCTGGAGAAATGCAGCTGCCATATTTTGCCCTCAGGTCTGAGTTAAGGTTAAATATTTATACCCTGCTTCTTTATTACAATAAAGCTCAACGTGGCTTGCAATGCAAAACAAAAATACAACATGCTGAAATATAAAATATTGAATGCAATACAAAATGCACGATATTAAAAGTACATATTCAATTTTTAAAAGTTAAGTACAATAATATATTCCAGCTGCTGTTCTTCCTCCTTTCTTCAGTGTAACAGAGGGTCCAGACCGCCCCCCGCCCCCCGGATCAGAGTAAAATTCCATCTTGCTATGAATATTACGTGTTAGTGGTGAGTTGGGTATAAGTGGATACTGTTGTTCATGTAGGCAACAGAAAGTGGGCTTTGGATTTGAACCATTTGCCAGCATCTCTTAGTGGTCTGTCCCAATGTAAAATGTCACTCCAAAACTTAAAAGCCAGCCACATCTCACTATCCTACAATGATTAGCCAGCATCTCACCTATCCTGTAGATGATTACACCTATTAGCTCATTCACGAAATGACTATAATGATAATCTAATTGTGATTATAAAATTGCTGTCACCATGAGCTTCTCAGTGCTCATGGACAATTTCCTTTCCTCAAGTCAGACAGTGGGCAGCTGTCATGGAATGTGGGAGAGAACTTGTGCTCATTTCCTAGATATTCAGGAGGAAGTCACTTAATATTTCCATGACCTGGTTCTGTGTGCCTTGTACTTCCAGAAATAATAAAAATAAAAATCAAGGGTCAATTATTCCATTTATTCAAGGGGTGGTTATATTATTTAGAAGATAGCCTTTAATGGAATCTTTCAGGGATGAAGGAATTAAACTAACTGTAAATAGTAGGCTGCCTCAGATTACCACATCCAAGAATATCTTTCCACCATAAAATGAATGCTGCTGCACTGAAGTGGCTAAGAAACTGAGCTGTGAATCAGGAAGTTCCTGGATCAAATGTTATCTCTCCATAGAACTCATTAGGTGGCCTTAGGCAAGTGATTGTCTTTCAGCTGCAGTCCCTATCTGCAGTGCAGCCGAATGATAATACTGGTCTACCTTAAAGGGTTGCTGTAAAAATTACCGAGATAATGCACTTGGGGGGTGAAAACAGGTAGCCATGGAGGTTCTAGGAAAAACCAATCACAACACAATGTAGCAATAGTTAACTGCAAGAAACAACAAATATATGTGTGAAACTATATATAATATAAAAATATATGTGAAAAAATGATTTGTTGTACAGGGGCACAATTTGTATTGGGCTCTGGGGGAAGAGGTGGTAACATATAATATTTGTATAGATGCTAATATTTGTATAGATGCTAATATTTGTATAGATGCCTTGTTGACAAATTAAAAATGGTCAAATCATGGGGTCTGTATGGCCTCTACCTGAGATTTCTTTAAGAATTCAAATATGAATGAATGAATGAATCTTTATTTGTGTCAGCCATCGGCCACAGTAATAAAACAATAATATGATATACAAAGAATAAAAATAAAAAGTCAATTATATAAAATTCATTTTAGGGTTTTGAATCAATAGTCAAATAGTGGATCTTATTCTGATTGCCCCAGCTAAAAACCTTGCAACCTTTGCTGTCACCTGCTCATCTTGATCTGCCAAGAGAAAGGACACCATGGCAATGGTTGGGCGACCCCGAATGGACAATAAAAAGGGGTGATAATCTCATTCCTCAAGTCTTTATAAAGAGTGCAAGCCAGAAAGGCATGCGCCACTGATTCGGTACTGCCATCTCCACAGGGTCATAAGTGTTTTTCGTGTGGAATCTGTTGGAGTCGTCCCTCAAGTACAGCCGAGGGCAATACCGGTACATTCAATCTTGTAAGTGTAAAAGCGTGTCTATATTTTAGAATTGCTAGGTTATGCAGATAGGGTGACAGTTGAAATGGGAAGGTGGAAAATAGTCATACCATGGGCAAAATTTCCTTATTGTGGCCAAGTTGTTCTGATGCTCGATATCATTTAGGCACTGACAGATTAGACTGTTTGCTTTACTAAAACCCAAAGTGAGTAGCTGTTGTGGTGATAAACCACAAGAGTGAAGTTTTTGATATACAATTTTAGTCCAGGCGCTCTTGTGACAATCTAGCAGCACTAGGGATATTAGACTGGGGGATTTGAGTTTAAGCAAAGCCAATAGTTAAGTGTCCTACGCCAGATCTGTAATTCTACCGAGGAAAGATTAGTCTCTAGGTGCAATGATGCGTTCGGGAAACAGGGTGGTACAGATAAAATTTGTCTTAAGAACTTTGATTGGACAGCTTCCGTAGATCCAAGATGAGTGCCTATCCAAATCTGAGCCCCATATAATAACTGTGCTAGGGGTTTAGCTTGGAACACTTCCAGGACTGATGGTATACCGTATGTTTACTGCCTTTTGTGTGGAAAAAAGCGTGTCAGAATTTCGCACTTTGGGACACTTTATCTTTTGCACATTTCTGGTGTGCTCCCCATGACCCTGTAGACTGGAAAATAAGGCCAAGATACAGTGGTACCTCTTCTTACGAATTTAATGCGTTCCAAACGCACCTTTGTAAGTAGAAAAAAATTGTAAGTCGATTCCCATAGGAATGCATTGGGAGAAAAAATTCGTAAGTAGAAAAAATCCTATCAAAACCGCATCCAAGATGGTGGACGGAACTCCATTCATAAGTAGAAACATTCGTATTAGAGTTATTCGTAAGTAGAGGTACCACTGTATTTGAAAACTTTGACCTGTTCAATTAGCTGATTGTCTAACAAATTGCTGGTCTTCTAACAAAGCTATGCAAATTGTTCCTAAGATCAGCTTCCATACATGAGGACTGGAAAGTGATGAATGGAACAGTAGGTTTTAGAAAGGGATCCAAGAAACCTGGGGAGAAAAATTACCGGTAAAAGCAATTCGTCAGTGGAACATCCTACCTTAGGAGGTGGAGAGTTCTCTTACACTGGAGCTACTTAAGCGAAATATGTATAGCTGCTTTCCCCAACCTGGTGCCACCCAGACATTTTGGACTACATCAGCCCCAGCTTACATGGTCAGGAATGATGGGAGATCTGGAGGCCACAAGACTGGAAAAGGCTCCCATATGACCTTCTGTCAAGCATGCTGTAGCTGCAACTTGTATTGTAGATCCTGTATTAAGAACAGAAGAAGAGCCTACTGGGTCAAGCCAATGGCCCATCTAGTCCAGCATCCTGTTCTCTCAATGGCGAACCAGATACCTGTGGGAAACTGGAAAGCAGGGCCTGAGCACAAGAGCACACTCTCCTCCTGTAGCTTCTAGCAACTCGCATTCAGAAGAATTGCTGTCTCCAACCATGGAGGTAGAGTATAGCCATGTTGGCTGGTAGCCATTGACAGCCTTATCCTTCATTAATTTGTCCAATCCTCTTTTAAAGGCATGGGGTTGAACTAGATGGTCTCCAAGATCCCTTCCATCTTTATCATTCTTTGATTGCACAGCATATAGGTACACATATATGCACCCACACACTAAGGCAACTATAATGGAAAGATGGTTCTGGAGAGGTTGATTTAAGGATTTTTCCAATGAGTACTGAAAACTATGTTACCAGTGAACTTTGCTTGTACTCCATGCAGTGAAGCAAATGAGTTTACAAAAGATTAGGTGACAGGATCTCTGTGGCTTGGCAAAAAAAAAAAACCACCCCTCCTTTGGCTGATAAACTTGAAAGAGTTCTGTAGAAGCAACAAGCCTAGTAAAACATTCTGCTCAAAGCAGACCTAAGTCGTGGCATTTACATGAGTCTAAAATCAACAAGTTTGTTCATGTTTCCAAGTCTTTGTGAAATCGAGCAGGTAATTTCTGATCCACATCCAAATAAGTCCTGATCTAAGGGCTTCGATGCACACATACAAGATGAGGACACATAAAGCAGCCATTTCAGCAACTGAAGCGGAGGGGATTTAGTCAGTGTTTAGATGGGAAATAGCCTGGGAGCAAGGTGCACTGCCTTGAGTTCCAGGATGGAATTAAGATGAGATACAAACAGTCAGTGCAAATAAACTTTATGCACATCCATACATACTGTGGAGGCCACAGCTTAGTAACAAAAAAAGTAAAAAGTTTACTAAACCTGCGGTCCTAACCCCACTAACCTGGGAGTAGACCCCATTAAAATCAGTAAGACTTACTTCTGAGTAGGCATCGTTAGGCTTAAGCTGCAAAAATATTATTATTTGGTGAAAATCACAGTCTGATATATGTACAAATATGTGTGTCTGAGATTTGGTGTCATTGGGCTAGTCATCCTCCTGGCACAATTTTGTGAATGAACCCCATTAGAATTTAGAACCTTCTAGGTGAGATGGGGAATGATTTGGCTCTTCCATCTGACTCCTTTGAATCAACTGTGTTGTTTTATCTGGTGTAAGTGACATTAGGACTTCTACCTCTTGGGGCCCTAGAGGACTGTCTTAAACATCCTGTGTGTTGGAGCAACGGCCAGGGCCCATTGTGGCTGATGTTTGGGGTGTTGTTGTTTTTGCATTACAGTACTGTTTTGTGTATTGTAAACTTGACTTTAAATCACCTTTATGTTTTCTAGAAACGCAGGATATAAATACATACAAATGATGATTTATACTATTTTTTATTATTATTTCAGAGAATTTATAAACTGGAGGTACTAAAGCAATGTACAAAAACCAGTAAAATAGTATAATCAACAGCCCAAGGTCAGATTATATCTGTAACTCACTGAAGCAGCTGACATTTGCTTCTCAGATAAGCCCCCTCATTGAGGAAGTGGCTGGTATCATAAAAGAGCGTGGTAATAGGGCAGCGTGGTGATGATCAAGACTGACATCACTGCTGCTTTGTCACTATCTGACACAATCCTAAACTGTGTCACTGTAGGCCATTATGAAGCCCTGCAACAGCTTCGAGAGAAATGAAGGCAAACACGTAAAGCATGCTGTCAACCCTGTTGAAACATCTCATTAGGCACATCATCTTTTATAGGCTTTCTGATCAATATTACTTGGATAAGAAGCTGGGATAAGAAGATGAAGGAGAGATATGCAGCACACACACATTTTCAAGGTTGCACAAATGCGCCTCAAGAATTTGTTATTGTTATTTTTAATCCACAGAGGGTTTGGGAACTAGAGCATCAGCAGTATTGTTACTTGGCAGATTGAAACCATGATGAAATTTTAGGGTAGGGAATGTATCTGTTTATGCTTCTCATCTTAGCTCCCATCCTAGGGCCTGCTCATGTATGGCTATTGCTTAGTTGATGTGTTGAGTCGATTTCCCTGTGTTTAATCAGTTTGTAAATGGCTCGATTCATGTCTCTGACCCAGTGCTTCTTTTCTAGAAAAAATAGGTGCTGGTATTCACCATGAAGTTGTTACAGTAAATGCCACACTTTTAACAACAAAAAGAGGTGCCGGTACTGCATATCATTGAGTACCCCCAGAAGAAGAAGAAGAAGAAGAAGAAGAAGAAGAAGAAGAAGAAGAAGAAGAAGAAGAAGAAGAAGAGGAGGAGGAGGAGGAGGAGGGGGGGAGGAGGGGGGGAGGAGGAGGGGGGAGGAGGAGGAGGAGGAGGAGGAGGAGGAGGAGGAGGAGGAGGAGGAGGAGGAGGAGGAGGAGGACTGCTCTTACCATTCTTTGGTTCAACCACCTTTTTGAAGAGTTTTCCAGAATGGTTGGTCACAATCAACAGTGAAAGCAGACAGAAAATAGTGGTATAGAATACCAGGTAAACATTATAGATTTCCAGGAAATGCCTTCATCTATATTCATGACTCATCTTAGGAAACCTGTTGAACCTTCCACAAATCCAACCAACTTGAGTTGACTTCATCATGGTTTTGAATGATCAAACAAATTGCTCCTTAGATAAGGATGTCGACAAGTTCTCATTCAGCAGCTCATGAATATTTCAAAATCTTTGTACAGATCAAAACTTGTAGTGTGTACTGCATGATTATTGCCCCACAGAAAGAATTATAGAGCTAAAGAACTTAGAAACATTTAGAATCCTGAGAAAATGTTGTGTGAGCACTGCCACAAAATGGTTAGCACGGGAGAACACACAGAGGTGTACCTAGGCTCCCTTGCAGGGGCATACAAAGGGGGGGGCTGGGTGCCACCCTGGGAGGGGTGAAAAGATGGCCCACTGCCTCCCCCCAGCTATAGAGTACAAGGGAGCAGGGGTAGAGGAAGCCTCTCTGGTACCCGAGGTGGGCTTTCGCATGCACGGCGTCTGTACGAGCTTGCGCGCATGCACAGTCCATACGGGCTTTCATGCATGCACACCCCGTCCCGGGTACCGGAGAGGCTTCCTCCACCCCTGATCCTTTGTATCCTTGGCAAGGAGCTATATTGGCACCTCTGAAGCTGAGAGAGGCTGAGGAACCCAACAACCAAACTGGCTATGAGGCGAATAAAATAGTGCTTCTGATCTAGGAGCAGTGTTCCCCCCCCCCTAAAAATAAAATAAAATATTTTTAAGGGGTACTCTCGTAGTTCTACTCATATTGAAATACTGCCCCTCAATGAGGCCAAACTTAGATTCACAAAATGTTTAGGGGTATGCGTCGTCGTCCCCGTCCCCCCAGGAAAAAAAGCACTGCCTAGGTGTATGTATCACTGAATTCAAATGAGACTTACCTCTGACCAGAAATGTATAGGATCACACTGTTCAGGGCTCACCTCTATCAAAACTGAAGTCTGCCCCACAAGTTATCTCAGTGGTCAAGCAATTGTGAAGGTTCAATCCCTGGCATCTCCTCATAGGGGTGGGAGAGACCTCTGCCTTCACACCCAGCGGCAGAAGAAGCCGTTCGGGTGCCTGGGGTGAGCTGCCCATAGGGGTGGGGCACACCACGGGGCCTCCAAAGTCTGCCTGCCTCCTCCCACTCAGCCATCCTACAGCTGAGGGGGAGGCAGTGGGCAGACCGTTTGGGCACCGTGGAGCCTGCATGTGCCCAATCCACTGCATCTCTCCCAGGAGTGATGTGTGGCTTGGGCGCTGTTGTCACCCCCCTCAGTGGTGATACCTGAGGCAAACCGCACCCACCACACACCCCTTCCTTCGCTGCGGTTCACACCCTTGACAGCCTCTTTCTATCAGTGTAGATGGCTCAGAGCTGGAAGGATGGATGCTAGAACTCACTTTAAGGCAGCTCACTATATTTCCTAAATTATGGGGGGATGGTACATCCACAGATGGGGTGAACGACGAATGAGACTCTTACATTTTAACTTTACTTTTTAACACACACACATGGGTGGGCAGTGCTGTCAATTTTCCCTTTTTTGCCGGAAATTCCCTTATTCAGCGCCCTTACTTTCATATTCGGGAGTTGACAGCCCCATAGGATTCCTTATCTTCAAATCCGGGGGTTGACAGATATGTGGGTGGGGGGCAGGTGGGGAGAGGACTCTGCCAGTTGGAGGGGGGCAGTTCAATTTTTCCAGGTGTTGCAAGCAGTGCCAGAGAGCCCAGCCGATCCTCTGTCTGTCTATCCTCACTAGGGGCAAAGACAAACTCGGCTTCCCCACCTCCCCTTCATGACTCCATCATTCTCGCACTTCAGCGGGGCAAGCTTCCCAGAGCCTGAGTGGTACAATGCTGGCACCTTTGCAGGTTACTGCGAAGACGTCCACATTGGAGACCTCCCGCTCCTCCTCCTGCCTGGGGCAGGGAGCTGGCAGAAGCAATGATCCATAGGGGAGCCTTGGCTATGGCCCCGGCTTCAGGCCAGGTTGGAGATGGCCAAACCTGGAAGGAGAGGAAGGGTGGATTCATACGCCCCTTCCACCCACGCACACATTCACCAGTGGCGCAATTTTCATGTCCCTCTGTGGCTGCGCTCTTTGCAAAGGCCAACTTCACCAGTGGCAAAGTAGACCCCTGGCAACATAGCTTGTTATGAAACTGGCTGTGGGAATGTGAACAATCTTTAACATGGAAAGTAAACATCCACTTCAAACTGGTGAGGCTAAAAGGGAAATATCTTGCCTAAGAAAATTAGGCAAAGGCAGGGTATGTGAGGCTAAGCCACTCCTTTGAACACCCACATTCTGCATCAACAGAACATCCATTTCACACAAAGTAAGTCCAATAATTCCCCCAAATCACCTCTAGAGAAAATTAATACCACAAACTCATGAAAACCCTTAGTCTCTCCCAGGCTCACTTGGGAAACAGACAAACTAATGCCAGTGTACTGGAAGAAGCAAAAATCACCAGTGTTGAAGCAATGACTCTTCAACATCAACGTCGTTGGACTGGTCATGTTGTTCGGATGCCTGATTATCATCTTCCAAAGCAACTACTCTATTCCCAACTTAAGAATGGAAAGCGAAATACCAGTGGACAACAAAAGAGGTTTAAAGATGCTCTCAAGGCAAATCTTTAAAAAATGGGGTGTAAACACTGATAACTGGGGAACACTTGCTTGCGAGCGCTCCAACTGAAGAACAGCCTTTACCAAAGGCATCACGGACTTTGTAGAAGCACAAACTCAGGACAAAAGGGAGAAACGTACAGTACTAAGAGGAAGGCACGCTTGGCAAAACTTCCACCCAGAAACCTATGTCCCCACTGTGGAAGGACGTGTGGATCCAGAATTGGTCTCCACAGTCACTCACAGACTCACTGTTAAGACTGTGTTCATGAAAGACAATCTTACTTGGTTATGAGTGATTGCCAAAGAAGAAGAAATCCTCAATTTTTTTCCTTCCTCCCTCTCAACCTGCCCTAGGCCCTGGATCATACATTTTTTTTCTTCCTCCTCCAACCCATGGGCCCCAAGTTGTTGGGGATCCCATACATAACAATAGTCTTAATAATAATTTAATTATTATTTTGTACCATTTGGAAAGCATATATACAGTTCAGCCTGTGAGTCACACCCTCTGTTAATATGTGCCATGGAGACGCTTGGTTGATGCTACTGCATTTTGCCTAGTGCTATAGTCATAAGCAACATGATACCTTCTTTGGGTGGTCTTAATTTTACACATACTCTTAATTGTTAATTAATTAATTAATTAATCAAACAAACAAACAGTTTGCATACCACTGAACACCATAGTCTCTAAGCAGCATAGAATAATGTTACAATAGTAACTAGAAAATCACCTAGAAAATCCACAAAATAGTTCAGCAAAAGTAAACAACCTGTAATTTAACAAGAAATTCAAGTTTAAATCCTGGAACTGACGATTTGAGACTATTTAAACAGGTAGCAGTCTTTGTGGTTAGTATTATTTACACTGGAAGTATTGGCATAAAATGGCTCTTAACAGGTGGTGGTGACAACTATCAGCTTTATTCTTCCCATTCATGCCCGCTTTGATAAGCAACCTGTATTTCAGATCATTGTAACCTTTTTCTGCTTGTGGGATATAAAGACTAAGGCTGTGTACACGATCCTGTTTACTCTGAATCCAGTACTTTCCCACCACTGGTTTGGGAAGTGGAGTACACATGATGTTAGCCACAATCCACATCTATATAGTCATTCTTTATAAAATACTGCATTTTGATGCGTTCTCCTCTCTTAAAAAAAAAACAACCCCCACAGCTTTCATCTGAATTGAGAAGAAGGAAGACCTGGCTGTGTTTTAAGTTGGTAATGTATGCACAGCCTAAAGAACATGTAGCCCAAATGATTAGCCTTGAGTTCAAAATTAGTAACTCCCACATTTTATGGAAATTGACTAAATGTATATCAAAGGACCTTGCAGAACTCATGTAAGAACAAGAAGAAAATGAGGCTGCTATAGGGGGCTACATTCAATCATACATTGCTTAGAGGCCAGACTGATTATACACTGTCTGTCATGTTTGGTTTCAAAGCCAATTCATTCCCTGCTAACATTTAAGAAGTCTGCTTTGATTTTTGTAAACAGATCCCCACCTGTGTAAGATGTATGTGTGTATTTTATGTATGTATGATAATGTTACGGGTTATCAAATTGCACAGGCAGTTGGATCTAGTTGTCTGCAATCCTATATCCGCTTACCTGAAAGCAAGTTCCACTGAACTCAGTAGTAGAACTTACTCCTGAGAAGACACACATAGGATTGGGGAGAGGCTGGTGTGGTAACACCACAGAGCGAGCCTCTCAATAGTAGCATCGCTGCTACTTATTCAAGTGGGGCAGGGCAGTGATGGGTCTAGGGTAGTGCAGACACACCAGCACAGCTCATCCAACACCCTCAGCAGTGTGATCGCACTGCCCTAACCTCATCTCCACACTGTCTTGTCCCTGCACTTTCCTGGTAAGTGTCAGTGACAGCATTGTTGGTAGGCCAGCTTCATTACACCACACCAGTTGCTCCTTGAAGGATTTCACTGTAAATTAGTGCCCCGGAAATAAGGGAAAGGAGCTAGCCATGCCTTAATTCAATGGAATTCAAGCTCAACTAGCTTAGGGTAATTCATCCAGTCAGGTGTTTATGGGATGGGTGCTCCTCATACAAGCATGTTTTGGCAGGGTCCACACAACATGAGTGTCATCGTTGTCATCATCATCATCATTATTTTATTTATACCCCGCCTTCCCCGGCCAATACATTAAAAACACAAAATCAAACAATTGATTAAAACACAGCTCAAATCACAGTAAAATTAAGTGGCCAACCCACAAATCACAGCCATGAAGGTAGGAATATTAAATATTCTCCAGGCCTAGTCGTCAGTGCTGGTCCCATATGAGCCGATAGAAAGGGCCAAGGGGGCCACTTACATACAGGGTTTCATGGCAAGAAGGGGGTCAGACTAGGCCCGGACCAAAGGCCTGGCAGAACAGCTCCGTCGTGCAGGCCCTGCGGAAAGATGTCAAATCCCGCAGGGCCCTGGTCTCTTGTGACACAGCGTTCCACCAGGCTGGTGCCAGGGCTGAAAATTTCAACCCATACCTCTCCCCTCCATTTAATCAGCATTTGCCCTTTCCAAGAAACAACTGTTATCAACAATAGCACCCTGGAAGCACCCTTACTCTGAATCCGGCCTCAAGAAAATTAGTTTACTGACTCAGAACAGTGGTCCATCTTTCTCAGCATTGTCTGCACTGACTGGCAGCAGTTCTTCAGGGTTTCAGAAGACGCTATGTGGAGATGCCAAAGATTAAACATGAGACTTTTCCTCGGTCTATGAATGGAAGCCAAATGATGGAAGGACATTGGCGGTGGGAAGCCTCATTGGAGAAAGCGCACCTCAGTTTAAGAACGGCTTTTGTTTAAGAATGGACTTCCGGAACGGATTAAGTTCATAAACGAAGGTACCACTGCATAGGCAACGACCGATTTGCATGGGTGATATGTTCTGACCCCTTGCCTGCATCGTCGGGGCCCTTGTAAGACCACCCCACTCTGTTCTGCCCCATTCCCCACCCTATTTTGTAATATTTTTGCAATGTTTTGGGGTCACCTCTGGATTCGGCCCAATGTGCATGCACACGGTTGCACACATATTAGACAAGCATAAAATGGCTGTTGCTTGTATGCAATAAAACAAAACCCATCCACTGTATATGTGTCCCTTCTCCACCCCTGCTTGCCTCTTATCACCTTCAGAGTATTGGAACATTTTCCAAGAAAGTGATCTGCCAGACCTTCTGATGCCAAGTCACCGTAAGAAAGCTGTAACATCTATGTTAGCTTTTAGTCTATCACTTTGAGATAGGCTTTCCTTCCCTCTGAATATTCAAACAAGCTGTAAATTTGCTCACATTTGAATACCTATGGGCTGATTAGTTTGTGAAGGTTTTTTTCTGCAGCACAGCTTTTGAGTTCTACTTGTTCAAGCATCTGCACATAGACATATGTTTCTGTATATTCAGCGCCGTCTTAAGCGTCCCTGTCGCCATGGTGCGCCGGATCTCTCCGGCGCCCTTCCGCCCGTTTCCCGGCGCGGTGGGCGGGTGGGCGCGGCGCTACTGCGCTACTGCGCGGCGGGCAGGCGGGCAGGCACAGCGCGACCTCTCCGGCGCCCTCCCGCCCCGTTTCCCAGCGCGGTGGGCAGGTGGGCGCCGCGCGCAGCTGCGCAGCGGACTGGCGAATCGGCCGGCCAGCGGGCGGGCGCAGCTCGCGGCGCCCTCCTGGCGGCCGGCGCCATGGTGCCCTGCACCACCGGGGGTCTACGACGAGCCAGCCCTGTGTATATTGTTGCTAGACCAGAGCATAAATTGTTGCTTGCAGCATGAACTTTTAATGGAAAGATCTCATGAATGAACTGAACAAGCATTTATACATATTGCAATGTGCCGACTTTGGTCTTTCAATCCTCTGAATGTGTTAGAAACCTGCTGCCATTTCTGGTTTTACTGTTGTTTCACCACTACATCTTCCAGCCCGTATAATATATATCATTGCCTCCTTGGAGCCACTTAGATGACTTGCAGAGATAAAAAGTAATAGTGGGTCATAAACTGAGAAAATAACAGATGAGACCGATTCACCGACTTGGACCATCAGGTTGAGTTAGTTGAAAACTGAGCTGCATTTTTAATCAACGTAGAAACTTGCTAAAAATAGGGTAGTAATTTATTTATTTCTAGTTAAAACTTTTAAAATAAATAGTTTAGTTTAAACCCCAACAAATTACTCTGGCTAAGCAACAACAGGCATATTTGCAGCTGAAGTTAAGCTCTGTTGAATCCTAGCAATTTCAGTGACAGGCTGAAGCATATGCACTAAACAAATCTAAGAAGAGTTCTAATGAATGAGGCCTGCAGCCCATCTAGTCCAGCACCCTGTTCTCACAGGCAGTGGCGTAGCTTCATGCTCCGCCACCGGAGTGGGGGGCGCGTTCTGGGGGCAGGGCGCCCAGCGCGGGCGGGCGGGGACAGCTGCCATGGCGCCCTCGGGATTGCACGCTGCCCGGGGCGGAGCGCCCCCGATGCCCCTCTCTTGCTATGCCCCAGCTCACAGCCAGATGCCTATAGGAAGCCCCAAACAGGACCTAGGTGAAATAGCACTCTCTACATGTGTGATTTACAGCAACAGGTAATCAGAGGCTTACTGGCTCTGACAGTGGAGGTAGAACATAGTCATTGTGATTGGAAGCCATGAATGGCCTCATCCTCCATGAATCTTTTGAACCCTATTTCAAAGTGACTAAGTTTTAGGAGCAAATCCCACAGTTTTACTGTGTGAATGAGTACTTTCTTTTGTCTTTCCCTAGTCTTCCAATATTCAGCTTCATTCATACAATTTACAACATCTGTGCAATATTTGCACAATTTATATAGGCATACAATCTGGAGGCCATTTCACATTTATTTTATCTTTTTCTTTATTTTCTTACATCTCACCTTTCTTCTGTTATGAAACCCAAGGCAAGTGTATACATGGCACCCATGGTAGCCTCACGTACCTTTATACCACACCTTGGGACATCAGCAATGTGATTCATTAATGAAGAGTGAGCATTTCAACCTGCAGCATACATTGCTTATGGCCATATGGAATATCATGCGGTATAACATAAAAGAGAATCATGTGCAAAAAACCCTCAAACACGTCCCACCAGCACACGTCCCACTCAAACACATCCCTCTCCTTCCCCCACACATATTCCTCACCCTCCCCAACCCTGCTCCAGAAGGTTGGGGGAACCCCTAGAATAGAATTAGGGGGTGCAATGAAAAAAGGAGCGTGGGGAAAGTCTCATTGTTCAAGTGGAAATCTTTGCACTGAGGGTACAGTACTTAACACTGCTTTGGATACAATCTGTTGGTTTCAAGTGTGAAATATGGTATCTTTAGAACAGTACTTCAAAATATAATGCACATTAAAACAATTCCCCCCTTTTTTCACTTGAATACTTTGGAGCAGAATAAACATGGCCATAATGTGAACTTCTACCAGTTTATCAAATGGCTACCTCTGATTTGATGACATTGCTTTCCACTGAGAAACAGGGAGATTCTCAGTTGTTGTTGTTGCATTCTGAATTTTGCTCAGGGGAGCACAGAATGGAAAGATCCATCGCTAGGTTTAGAATTAGGGAGCAAAGCAAGTGCAATTTGAAACCCCCTCCATTTCAGTCCCAACTGTGGCATGCCTGACATTCAACTCATGAATTCTTAGGAATCTTTTTTCAGATTTGTGTGGTATGTTCAAACACAGGCAAGATCAGCGATAGGGGCAGGGTTAAAAGGGGAAATTGGGGAGGTGAATGTGGCAGTTAGAGAGGACAGACTCCCTTGACTGTCTTGCAAATAGGGTCAAGAAAAAATGAAAAGGAACTCAAGAACAGGCCCCAACAAAAACAATAGCAATGTTTCCCTGGGGCATTACAGGAAGTGCACATATATTACCACTCCCCTGGATCTTCGTTTTTACACTGTCAATCAATTAAAGTGTTTCAATTGATTGATCCCCTACTTTTTATGTTATCCATTAATTAATTAATTGCATACAAATGATTCTATGAATCAGAGAATCATAGCTGTAGTGTTGGAAGATCCCCCCAGGATCATCTAGTCCAACCCCTTGCAAGGCAGGAATCACAGCTGAAGAATCCCTGACAGATGGCCATCCAACCTCTGTTTAAAAACCTCCAATGATGGCAAGTCCATCATCTTCCAGGGTAGTCCTTTCCACTGTTGAAAGTCCTTCCTAATGTTTAGTCATTTAAATATATTTACATATTTATAGCCCCCCCTTTAATTATCAAGACAAACATGGCAACTTAGAATTTCATAAGCACAACCTACCCCCCCCCTTTGTTGGAAAGAAATGCCATTTTTCCGTTTAATTTCTTACTACACCTATTATAAGAACCAAACTACTGTCTGGGGGATACCCATCAGTGACTGTACACAAATGGAAGGGAACCCTGCAGAAGAACTGGGAGAGAGGCAATCTCCAGCAATCCTCCTCTCCCCTTCAGTTTCCTGTGCTCTCTCTAAATCTGCTCCAAAAACTCCCTCAAATCTCTGGAGCATATTTAGAGGGCTCTGCAGGAGGGGGATTGCTGGAAATTGCATCCCTCCCCACAGAAGAAATAAGAGAAGTGATTTAATTAATGGTCCTGGAGTTGTAATCAGACCTGCTTCTCTGACTGAATTACCTTTCTTAAAGTCAGCATCCATGCTGTATTTATATAGTGGGTTATCTGGAAAATCAGCTGTCACATAGATATTTAGATACACAGGCATAATAATTTTTGTCCTACTAGCAGTAGAATAATATCCTCCTAAGGGCTATATGACTCTATTAAATTGATGAAAAAGTCATCCAGACTGCTTAGGAAAAGGAAAAGACTATTGTACATTATTTACTGGTACATTCAATTTTGGACAGGTTTTCAAATCTTTTGCAGAATGTGTGTAAATCATAAGTTTGCAAAGGAGGCACCATCTTCGAAAAGATACTTGGGATTTCCTGTTCCAAGAAAATGTCTATGTTAGGAACTGTTTCTGGTTTGTTTGTTTGTTTGTTTGTTTGTTTCTTCTTTCTCATTTCCTCCAAAACAGAAGCAAGTCCTGGCAAATGAAAGCTTGCAGAAGTGCTTGAGTTGGAAGCAGGGCTCTTTGTGCTAAAGATAAACTGCATTATACAATGGCATCATGTGGAACTGCTCAGCTATTTTGAAAAGTTTTTTATATACAGTATCCAACCCTCAAAACAAATTAACCAAAACATATACGCTGCAGGATGAAGCAACTTGCTTCTGGCAACACCTTAAGCCTGAAGCAAATGGCTACATTTTACAGCAAAGCTAGGTCGTCATTGACAGTAGCCTCACCCCAGGCCACTTACACAGCAGTGTCACCTTTTGCAATCATTGGTTCCTTCAGGGTATCGGGGTTTCCAAGTGTGGCAATCTCTCCTCAGAGCTCTCTTGAGCTCATCAGAGTCAGGTGGCACATGTGTCTCCTCTGAGCATAGCTGCCAAGTTATCCCTTTTTTAAAGGGATTTTCCCTTATGCTGAATAGGCTTCCTCGCGAGAAAAGGGAAAACTTGGCAGCTATGCCTCTGAGCTCAGAAGGAGAGAGGCCCCAGTGCTCACAAAACGTCACAGGACACATGATGGGCTGGATCCATCTCCTCCTTGAAGCTGCTGGGGGAGCTTACCTGTGGGAGTCCTGGTTCTGGGGCATAATTGGCACTGGGTTAGCTCATTTTTTCACCTGCTGTATAGATTGTACATGACCATTTACAGTCTACAGAATTTACTCTGTCAGTCAACTACAAAACATTTCAGTTATGAAAATCAATTGAGACCTTTTTTGGTATATTTTTTTTTATTTTCAAGAATAATAGGGTACAGAGCAAAAAAGAATGACTTCAATAGTACAGATATCTGCCATTTTTAATTCAGTAACAGTTATATTTGAGACCTTTTGATAATGAATAATTTACAGCAAAAGGGGGGGGGCAGCTGTGGCGAATACTCTGCATCCTTTGAATGCCTTAAAGTTTTGTTGGCCAAACTAATTTTTACTAAGTTTTACTTTGGAACTCAATTTTTTTCTGTTCCTTCTCTGTCACTGTAGTCTGGTGTTTAACAGACTAGTTACTAAACTAAAACTTCAAAGAAACTTTGCTTTCTTTTTCAAATAGCACCTCTTATTCCTAACACCTAGTCACCCAGAAAGTCACCTAGAAAATCTCTGTAAGACTTACAGAGATTCGTCTGGCAGGGGAAGAAACCAAGAATAAAATATAAAATTTTAGTGGATAGAAAACAAAGAGGTGGACTCTCCATGCCAGTCCTGGGGATATATTATGAGGCGTCCTGTCTCTGTTGGTTAAGAGAATGGATAACATTGGGAAATACAGATTTATTAGATCTTGAAGGATTCAACAACAGATTTGGTTGGCACTCATATCTTTGGTATGATAAAAAAAGAGTTCATAAAGGTTTTACAAACCATGTGATAAGGAGGACTTTATAAGAGGTGTGGGAAAGTAATAAATCGCTGTTAGAAATTAAGACCCCATGGTGGATCTCACCAGTGGAGGTGTTGACGGTTAAAAAGATAAATATGGAAGGGAGGAGGGCCACTTATGAGGAAATATTGATGAAATCAGAAAAGGGATGGAAGTTGAAACCCTATGATGAAATTAAAGAATTTCTGACTGGATGGCTGCAATATCACCAAGTAAATGATGTGTTTATAAATGATTAAAAAATAGGTTTTGAAGACAAAAGGTCCAAATTTCAAATAGAATTGTTGGAAGGCAGAACAAAAGTATTGTCAAAGATGTATGATTTGTTGTTAGAATGGTATACGAAAGATGAACTGACAAAAGACGTGATGATAAAATGGGCAAAAGATTTTGGGTATAATATTGAATATGATGCGTGGTTGAAATTATGGAATCAAACATTGAAATTTACTGCATGTACTGCCCTGAAAGAGAATGTTTTGAAGATGATGTATAGATGGTATTTAACACCAGAAAAATTGGCTAAGATGTATAGGATGAGTAGTAAAACATGCTGGAAATGTAAAGAGAAGGATGGTGAATTTTATCATATGTGGTGGACATGCAAAAAAATCAAAAGATTTTGGGGAATGATATACAATGAACTGAAAAAGATTTTTAAATACACCTTTCCCAAAAACTGGAGGCTTTTTTATTAGGACTCATAGGAAAGGAGATCAAGTATTATTTATGTATGCGACAACCGCGGCTAGGACTTTGTTAGCCCCAAAATGGAAAACTCAGGAGTTACCAACGATTGAAGAGTGGCAGACAAAAATGATGGACTATGCGGAACTAGCAAGACTGACTAGCAGGATCCGAAACCAGGGAGAGTCAAGGTTCCAAAACGATTGGAGTAAATTTGTGGATTATATGGAGAAGAACTGTAGAAGTTTAAAGACACTTGCAGGATTCAAATAAATCCTCCGAATTGACTTTAAGTAGAAGGAATAAAGGAAATGTGAGATAGGAGTGGATAAGAAAACCGAATGGGGGGAAGGAGGGAAGTCAAAGCTCGGCAGAGCAAAGTAAATTGTAATAATTGATTAGATGTTAAGAAGAGGAAATTTTGTGTTTATTATGTGTTGTTGTGTTTGTGGTTGAATGTTTTGTTTTTGTTTAAATGTGTTTAATTGGAAAAAATTAATAAAAAAGAAAGAAAGTCACCTAGAAAATCATGTATTTTACACTTGTTCTGACTCCTCACCTCTGGGGAAATTCTCACAAACAACCCAGCCCACAATTTGGGAAGCATTTTGCCCTGTTCTTCTATGTTAATAATAAGTACCCAGCCTTTTGATGTGTGAACTACTTCTAGGTCTGTGAATTAAATGTAATAACTACTTTTTTAAAAAAGAAGTGAAATGCTGCAACTCCATTAGCTTTATAAAGATCAGACACAATTCAAAACATCAGGGGCCTTACCTACCTCTCATAACCCCTAAAACCCGCCTGTTTTATAAAGAGAAGGGGGTTAAAAATGAAACTGTTGTGAACTTAAGAGCCCATTTTTTTACTCTCATTCTCCTTTCAGCTGTGTCACACTGTGTATTATCACTGTCATCAAAGGGGGTGTGTATATAAGAACCTGAAAAACCAAACAGACCTGTCTGGAGTGTGTTCCATATATCACAGAACCGCAGGTGGCCTTCCTTCCAGTGTACGACTCGCAGAGCCGGAAAGCCTCTTGGCTTTGGAGACCTGCTTTTGGATCTAACAATTCCTTGAGAAGAGAATAAGCACTCCCAGCAGCACGTAAGCTCTGTTTATTTATTTAGCTGAAGGGTCTTAAAGGAGGTTCCTGTGCAGTGTGGTGTTAGCAGTGCAAATCAACTGAGCAGTGCAAATCACCTGTCACCGGTGTTTTCTGCCCTAACTGCCACCCTTGCCAGGCTGGCAACGTTAATCTGTTCAAGCTCTTAACCGAACCAACGTCTGATGCACTTCGTGCTCTTGTCATACAGCAAACACAACACAGGAGCGCTTCTATCATGGCACCCAGTCTAATTTTTATGATGAAGACCATTCAAAGAATGTTAAGACTGCCTGTGCCTGTGAGTGCCTGGAGGCGGTTGGAGGATGGATGGCGGCTAACGGATTGAGGTTGAATCCTGACAAGACAGAAGTACTGTTTTTGGGGGACAGGAGGCAGGCAGGCATGGAGGACTCCCTGGTCCTGAATGGGGTAACTGTGCCCCTGAAGGACCAGATGCGCAGCCTGGGAGTCATTCTGGACTCACAGCTGTCCATGGAGGTGCAGGTCAATTCTGTGTCCAGGGCGGCTGTCTACCAGCTCCATCTGGTACGCAGGCTGAGACCCTACCTGCCCGCGGACTGTCTCGCCAGAGTGGTGCATGCTCTGGTTATCTCCCGCTTGGACTACTGCAATGCGCTCTACGTGGGCCTACCTTTGAATGTGACTCGGAAACTGCAATTAATCCAGAATGCGGCAGCTAGACTAGTGACTGGGAGTGGCCACCAGGACCACATAATACCGGTCCTGAGAGATCTACACTGGCTCCCGGAATGTTTCCGAGCACAGTTCAAAGTGTTTATACTGACCTTTAAAGCCCTAAACGGCCTCGGTCCTGTATACCCGAAGGAGCATCTCCACCCCCATCATTCAGCCCAGACACTGAGATCCAGCACCGAGGGCCTTCTGGTGGTTCCCTCATTGCGAGAAGTGAGGTTGCAGGGAAACCAGACAGAGGGCCTTCTCGGTAGTGGCACCCGCCCTGTGGAACGCCCTCCCAGCAGATGTCAAGGCAATAAGCAATTATTTTACTTTTAGAAGACAACTGAAGGCAGCCCTGTTTAGGGATGTTTTAAATGTTTGATGCTGTACTGTTTTTAATATTCGGTCGGAAGCCGCCCAGAGTGGCTGGGGAAACCCAGCCAGATGGGTGGGGTATAAATAATAAATTATTATTATTATTATTCTATGCATACTTTCTTGTGACTGGGAGCAGGTTCCATTGAAAACAGTAAGACTTCCTTTTAAGATGGCAAGGGCAAGGCAAGGCTATAAATATTCATTAAAGAACTTTCCGCTCTTGCCACTGGTCTCCAAGAATGAATTTTGTTGTACACGAGGGAACACAGCACTTGGTAATGTTCAAATCTTCATCCTTCTAATGAATGGTGCCGAGGCCTGATGTATAAAAACAATTAATCCTGCAAATCAGATTAAAAACAAATACATGCAAATGTGTGATTTTATCTAGGATCGACACCATAAACCAATTTATCAATTTAGTGGGTGTGGAAGGCATTGCTGAGATCTTCTGTAAATAAATGTTATCTTTTGTACTGCTGAGACCTCTGGTGGTGGTTGCTGGTAAGAAAGCTATCCTTAAAATACGTAGATTCAAGAGAAACACGCAAAGCTTAATCTAAATACGGCAATGCTTGAATTTTCTAGGAGATGTATGTGGGTCTGAACAATAACAGTAATATAACTTTGAATATGTGTTTCCAACCACAATACACTTTGACCATTTGCCAGTGGAAGCAAAGAAAGAACCAGAGTCGTGATAATCCATCAGATGCTGAGGTGTCTGTAGTAAAAGATGATTCCAGAAGAAATTTTATTCACTGGTTTAGTGGTATTTTATTTTGGTAATGATCCAGTCAATCTTTTTCACATTTTTGTTGGCATCCATCTATCTCAAGAGACAATGGAGTATGCCTCTGGGGGGTGAAGTCAAACCACGTGAAAATCACAATGCCTTCTGTGTCTGCAAATAAGGCAATAAACTTGTAACTGCTGCTTCACACAATGTTTTCGCTGTGTTAGCAACACCAAAATGACCTCTCCCATCCGCAATCCTGGGCAGGGAGTTTGGGATGCCCAGACAATGATTCCATCTCAGCCTCACTGATATGATCCAAAGCAGAACAATACATTTGGCACTAACTTGGCTGCAAGAGTTTTCGGAAGGAGGCATACAATACAACCACCTTAGAAACTCCACTCTGAATTTATGTAGGGTTTACTCCTCAGCCTTTTCTTCTCCCAAAGATGCCCCACATGTTTAAATCCCTCTGGATTCAATGGAAAAGATTTAAAGCACATGCTTAATTCTCTTTTTGAAACGAGTGAGGCATAACAGTGCTTAAAACTTTGGACGGATATTGGCCAGCTTTTTCATAATAGAATATCTGGAATATATAGAATATATAGAATATTAGTGATCATGTTATAAAGGAGGCTTCATTAGTCTTGCAAAATTCTACTTTTTAGATACTAAAATGGTTTCAGAAACCTCATTTTGATTTTATTTCTGAGTATTCCTTCAATTAACAGATATAATGTTGAAGTATATTGGCAAAATTGTAAAATATATAAAATTAATTAATTCTTCCTTCCTTTTTCATCCTGTACATGTATACTGTCTAATTGCAATTCTGCAATTATAACAATCACCTTGTTGTATTGTATCCCTTTTACTCCAAAAACTATATTGTTGTTACAGACTTTTTCCAATAATTATTTTGTTAGAAATACAAATAAGGAGCTGGAAATAGAGCAGGGGGCCAAGAAACCATTTTTCTTAAGCTTATAACCTGGTTCCAGATTAAATTGGTTGTGGCTCACAGTGGCAATCGTCACCTTGTTTGGCAGCCTGCTTTTGTGTATATTTTGTGTATATCAGGTGGGGGGATGCAGTTTAAGGCTAGGAACTTCCATTCAGTCTTGTTAAAATGTCATGCTGCTTCAGTTATCTTTGCTGCCTATTCTTCTAGGTTTGAAGTACAGATTACCAGTCTTGTCATTGTCATAGACAAAGAATTTGAGGAGAGAGGACTATTTAATTTGGTTTGGGTCAGATTTGCTCTGTTGAAGGCTATTTTATATACAGTATAACCGTTTATGTGTAACAATAGATATTACCGGTACTATTACTAACAAAGTCCTTGGCACTTACAAATACAAATGTATATAGTAATTGTGTATCTGAGTTTATGCTCTCTTAACTCATTGCTTCCTTCATCCACCAATATGAACTAACAACAGAGTGTCATTCAACATTAGGTGAGCCAAAATTTCTCAGAAGTGAGCTTTGTGGGTAAATGTCCTCATAATCTGAAAATTCCCCACCCCCACCCCCATTTTGCCACCCACAAATAGTATGGGGAATTTGGGGAGGCAAGTTTTGCTCAGCCCTAATTGAAACTTCATCTAGAAGGAAGTAAACAGTTTAGAAATTGAGTAAGCAAGTAATTTACTGTTGATTTGGCAACTAGTGTTTACCACATAAGAACATCCAATGTAGGATAAAGAAGTTGTTGTTGGCATCCATTTGTCTTGAGAGACAATGGACTGCGCCTCTGGGGGTGAAGTGAAACCGCTGTGTTAGCAGCATCAAACTGACCTTGCCTGGGCAGCGTATATGGAGGTCCTGGGCAGCCCAGACAACAAGACCACCCTCACGGCACCATCTTGGCTGCAGGAATTGCCGTAAGGACGTGTACAAGGTGTAATCCTGCCATTTTAGGTACTCCACTCTGGATTTGTGCCTTTTCTCCTCCTGAAGTTATCCTTAAGGGAAGTGGAGATTTAGGATCAAAGTTTTCCTTCTCCTAAAAGGGCTACCTTCCCGGGTTGATGAGCCCCATCTGCCCCTCACTTCCCTCTACAGCATGTGCAAAAACTGTCTTCTTGACCATTGGACCCACTATTGGTCTTGTCTGCTCAATCTGCTGGAGCCTGTCTTTGCATGCAGGGAAGTTCCTAGCTCACTGAGCATTTGAGAACCATTGGCTACCCTCACCTGGTTTAGCTGGCCAGGGTGTGGCTGCTGTCACATGCTAACAGCTTCTAGGTGCCCCAGGTGAGAGCTGAGTGCAGGGTAGGGACCAAAAGTGGACAAACTACCCCAGAAGGAGCACAGTGTGTGTGCCCCCCCCGAATAGAATAGCAATAGAAAGGTTTAATAGCAGTAATAAAGGTAAAGGTAAAGGGGCCCCTGACCATCAGGTCCAGTTGTGTCCGACTCTGCGGTTGCGGCGCTCATCTCGCTCTATAGGCCGAGGGAGCCGGTGTTTGTCCGCAGACAGCTTCCGGGTCATGTGGCCAGCATGACAAAGCTGCTTCTGGCAAACCAGAGCAGCACACGGAAACGCCGTTTACCTTCCCTATTTATCTACTTGTATTTTGACGTGCTTTCGAACTGCTAGGTGGGCAGGAGCTAGGACCGAGCAACAGGAGCTCACCCCGTTGCAGGGATTCGAACCGCCGACCTTCTGATCAGCATGCCCTAGACTCTGTGGTTTAACCCACAGCGCCACCTGGATCCCATGTAATAGCAGTAATAGAAAGGTTTAAAGTCAAATGTTTAAGGTCACTTTGCCTTTCAGTTATAATTCTAACATACAATATTATTAACTTCCATAAAGGTAGATAGAGCTTAGCTTCAGTTGCCAAACTAAGTATGAACTGCTATTTCCACCTTATAAAGCACTAGCAGCGTCACACCTGGAAATGCTAATAATAATAAAAAAGCAAAATTTGAATCCACCAGTGAGGTTCAGCTAGTCATTTCTGGAAGATTTCTTTGAATGAAGGGTGTGCTAATGAATAATGAGCCAATGTCAAATGCATATATCTATGGCAACAGGAATCCTGAAGCCATTCAGATTCCTTAGAACAGCAGGAAGAGCAATTGCATTCATTAAAACTGAGAATAAGGGCTGATTCGAACATTTAACCTGGGCTGCCAAAATAAAAAGTGAATTTGCCACCTCATTTTCACATGAAAATCCACTTGTATACAACTTCCATTGCAGGGAAGGAAGTGACCATTCAGAGAAAATGTAAATTTGCAATCCCTCTTTGATGTATTGCTTTTGTCAAATATCAGCTCGTATTTGATAAGCCACATTATATGATGACTCAGAATTCTCCCGGTACAATTTTCTCTTTTCCTCAGAAATGATTGTAATCTGAGATGGAACAGTCAGTGGGCTGAATTTGTGTCAAAAGCCATAATAAAGTTTCCTTCAAAATCTCAGTGAACAGCTTTTCTTTCTCAACTAAAGGTGTTAACTGATCTCCACGGGTTGTGGGTGAGCCAGGGCTTTAACTCAAATAGTTGTTCATTTCTTCCCATAGCTTGAATCATACATGCTTAACTTCAGCATATTCCTTGACAAATAGTAAGCCCTGTGCACCTTGAGTGCTTTTGTCTTCTCTTTAAATGATGATGATGATTATTATTATTATTATTATTATTATTTATATAGCTAATTAAGATCCAGGAAAATCTAGTGAAGGTGTCCTGCATATTAGTCTTGGCTCTATGCAAAAAGTTGTTTCCTTCCTTCAGTCTATTTCACATCTCTCTTATTGTATGATAAGTGAAATTAATTGAACCAAACAATTCAACATCCAGTTCTTTGCCAAGGGATGGTATAACAACATACATATCCTTACATTTTGTACTACCTCCTTTTACCTGTTTTACCCTGACATTGACTATGCCTGACAATCTAAGAGAGATGTCAGGGATCAAACCTACCAAAGAGCTGAAATATTCTGAGTATGAAGAGGTCTGGGCAAAAGCTGTCACTTTTTAAGTAAAGATACTTTGTTTTAACAAAAAGTTAGCCTATTTATTAACTTGCTCTCATTCTCAGTTGTCTTTATTTTTATTTATTAAATTTGTATCCCACCCTTCATCCAAAGATCCCAGGGCAGTTCACAATATAAAGCGTTGACTACTATGCTGGTCGAGAACCATAACAATAACTAACTAACTAACTAACTACCAGTAACTAACTAAAGCATTGACTATGTAGAGTTGTAATATCTACCTGATTGGGTGGAATGTCAAAGTTTCTAATCCAGGAGTGTCTTTGGTCATTCACTGAGTTGATGAGGCCCATTTCAGGACCCCGTTCGGAACACTCTGCCAATAGAGATTCAGCGAGCCCCTTTTGTGCCAACTTTCAAACGCCTGCTGAAAACTTTTCTATTCTGCAGGCCCTATGCAGGAAATTAAGATTACATCCTCCAGAAAAGGTCTACAGGTGTTTGCTCTTAATTTATTTTTGTTTTTGGCTTGTTCTTAGCTTTTTATGATGGTATTGTTTGGTTTTATGTTTTTAAATTGCTTGTTATGAACTGGAGCAATATTTTTTTATGATAAAGCAGTATATACCGGTAAATATTTTTATAGATAAATAAGTTATTTTGTTTGCCTAGGATGGGTGAAATGGAGCAAAATGCTCTGGTTTCAAGGCAGCTATAGTCAAAGGCAAGTTTTCATACATTATACTTGCTTTTGACTACAAGAAATTCTTCCCTTTTTAAAAAAGCTCAGAGAAGTGTATACTGTATATACTTCCATGCAAACAAAATGCAGCATATTGCTGGATCAGACCAAATGCCCATCTTTTCTGTTTCCAAGCATTCTGTTTCCAAACTGGCCAACCACATTGCCATGGAAAGCCTACCAACATGAGTACAGTGGTACCTTGGGTTAAGAACTTAATTCGTTCTGGAGGTCCGTTCTTAACCTGAAACTCTTCTTAAGCTGAGGTACCACTTTAGCTAGTGGGGCCTCCCACTGCTGCTGCTCCGCCGCCGCGCAATTTCTGTTCTCATCCTAAAGCAAAGCTCTTAACCCGAGGTACTATTTCTGGGTTAGCGGAGTCTGTAACCTGAAGCGTCTGTAACCCGAGGTACCACTGTACAATAGTACCCTCTCACTATTGTTCCATAGCAACTGGTACATAGATGCACACTGCTGCTGCTATTGGAGTTAAACTATCGCTATCATGATTCGCAGTCATTGATAGCCTTATCCTCCATGAATGTATCTCGTTTCCTTTTAAAAGCCATCCAAGTTGGTTACTACATCTTATTAGAAATTTCATTATGCAGTGCGTGAAGAAGTATTTTCTTTTGTCTGCCCTGAATCTCCCACCATTCTGATTTATTGGATGACCCCAGAGTACTAAAGGGGAAGGAAAGCTTCTCAGGATTCCATGAATTTTCACTGGCTGGTGTCCAAACAACTGACTCATAGCTGCCAAGTCTCCCGTATTCCCCGGGAAATCCCCATTTTCCCAGCTGTTCATAGCTGAAAAAAGGAATTTTTTTGTTTTTTCCTGGTTTTTTTCTGGCGTGGCGGCCATTTTGGAACTGGGCGGAGCATGCTCAGAAGCGACTTTTGATGCTGCTCTGCCCAGTTCCAAAATGGCTGCAGTGCGACTTCTGGTGTGGCGGCCATTTTGGAACTGGGCAAAGCAGCATCAAAAGTCTCTTCTGAGCATGCTCCAACCAGTTCCAAAATGGCGGCAGCGCTACTTCCGGTCTGCTACTTCTGCCCGGTCCCTTATTTCTCCGACAGCAACTTGGCAGGTATGAACTGACTTATCAATCACAGCTCTGACTTCATTCATTGGCTATAAACAGACAAAAGCAGCCAGGCTGGCTCATTTCACAGAAATTGCTAGAGGTGTGCCTGCACATTTTGCTTCACAACTTTCTTTCTAAGGGGGAAAGAGACTTACCTTTCTTTAAAAATGAAAGCTCAGAATTTGCAGCTCCTGTCTGGGGCTGCCAACGAAGGCCTTCAATGGTGCTGTGGTACCTGCAGGTGCCAGGTTGTCAACCCCTGCATTAAACCATTGTTTATAGTTTAATGTGACATGTTATCACAAGTCTACTAAGAATATATATCAGTTCAAGGCATGAGTGGTCAAGCTTACTTGGTAGAGGATAGGGTTGGGGAACTATGCACTGGGGAACTATTGTTGTGGTGGTTGCATGTGTAGGAATTAACCAATGAGAATAATAATGTTATATTTCAGGATGATGCTGGACTCCGTAAGCCACAGTACCTTCTTGCCAAACACAATGCTATGTGAATCCCTGATGTCTTGGTCAGAACTGTTTGGAGCACCTGAAGAAAACTACCCTCCATTTGATCACCTAACAGGTGGGTGCGCCGTTAACAAGCACTCAACACAGTAACTGCCAGTTGCTACTTTTACTTAATAATTTGAATTGCACTGCAACCACAACAAAACACCCTCTACCCAAATAAATATGTCTTCCAGTGATGTAATATTCTGTGTCTGACCGTCTTTTCAGATACACTGCCCTTGTTCATTTATTGTGCAGAGACCTGGCTCACTGACAACTGTATCCATTATTTTTTATATTGCAATTAAATATTTGTTGCTTTCATTCTTTACCTTTTTTAATTGTATATGTAAGACATTTCAGGTTCAGTCCTTGAAAATATGCTTAGTTGCTTGACAGTCTGGTAGCTGAACAGGCAGCTTACCGTGTAAATTATGCAATCAAAGAGCTGAAAGGGAGATGATGATTATCTTGGTCAAGCCCTATGCAAAGAAATACAAATCTATGCCTTAGAAATCCGCAAGAGAAGCCTGGCTAACCTTTTCTTGGGAACCTAGTAAGTAGCTGATTCCACCATCTCTTCAGGCATCTTAGAGCAGAACTATAGGTTCAGCCTGACTAGGTGCAGAGCTACTGTCAGCTCATTTCTCTTTCTTTGCTTTCCCTTGTAAAATCTTACCCAACACACTACTAGCTCTTGCACAGAGAGGAAAGAACTGATTTACTTAATGTGACCTGCGCCTGTCATTGCACTGCTCATGCCAGTTGATCAAATGTTCCGCTGCATTTTCTCAGATGGAGTAGTTCAAGGATCTAAATCACACAGGGAGGCTCCCCACCATGGAAGTTACAACTGAATTTCAGAGCAGCACAACAGTGGGGGCAGAGGAGAAAGCACAGCCTCTTATTTGTCTCATGACTGAACGGAGTTTAATATGTGCTGTGCATCTCCCAACTCACATCGTTGGCTGGTGAGAAGGGGGAGGCACACAGCATTATAACATCTCACACTATAAAAAACATAAAAGCAAAAGGGAATTGGATGAACAATGGCACCTCCAGGCCTCATATAACATCCAGGTCCATTCTTATTCCAAAAACTGAGCTGTTCCCAGAAGTATTTCCCTATGTTTTCACTACCTGTATGTTTCTTACGTTTATGCTAAATTGTTCTGCTTACTGAAGGGCCAACTAGATAATATATTTGCATCATATCTGTGCCCTAAAATCCAGGGTTGTTCGGGGGGGGGGGAGCTATAGAAATTGTTGGGGGAGATCTAGATCAGGACCTTAGGCTGGAGAGTAGTGGTGCTCAACTCTTTACCATGTGCTATGGCCCTATAAAGCCCACATCAACAATTTGCATAGGGGGGTAACTTCCTGTTCACATACTCCTCTTCGTTGTTTTCTTCTTTTATACTATTTCAAGCTTAACTTCATCATCTTCTGACTTTTAAGCCTCTTGGTGTCCTTCCCCGCTTGTGTCTATCTTCATGGTTTCTGCTTTATTTCACTTCTTGTTCTCTTAACACATCCTTTTATTTCATTAAAATGCCATTCCCTTATGCTCTCAGTGGCAGACCTTGGTTTCTAAAATTTTAGCAGCGCCCTGTACTCCAACATTTGGTGACCCCCCTCCACCTCTCGCCTTCCATTCTACAGCATAGCTTTGGTGCCCCCGAGGCTCTGTGCCCAGTGCAACCAAACTAGTCGCGTTCCCCTAAATCTGCCTCTGGTGCTCTTCTAATCTTTGTGTTCCTTCTGCTTTTTGCATGACTCCTTACATGCAGCTCTTGCCTCTTGGCTATTTCACATATATCTGCTTTTCAGAAAATTATTTTTAAAATTTCATTTCCTCCCTCATGGTTTGGGTCCTTTTTAAATTATTCCTTAATCTTCATATTAGCTACTGAACAGATTCCCCTTTCAAAAAAAATGTTTCCCATTCTCATTTTAACTTCACTAAGGTTGCTTCTTCTGTAAACATGTTTTTCCTTTTTTGTTTCTGTTTAAATTGTGAGCTCTGTGTACAGCATATGTATAGTGCCACATAAACTTTTTACAAACATTAGGTTGTGATGCATCATTTACAAATATTAAATGATTATGTCAAGAAACTAAGATTGACAACAGCCAATCCCTGCTGAGTTTGTCACGGTAAACAAATTGGCCAGGTCAGAATTACAGGCTATACACAAGTCCAGGAGCTGAGGATGAGAATGTGCAAGTTTCTGTTCTTGTTTGCTTCAGCAGGGCCTTGTAGACAACTGGACTGCTTTTGCAAGAGAAAAAAGAGGGTGAAGTAAGTTCACTTCCTGTTTCTTCAGAAATCCGGATTGGGTGGAAGGAGCAGCCTGATGTTCTGTTCCCATGTGAGCTAGACCAGCCAACACCTTCACCTAACTCTCTCACCTAGCTACCTGTTGGAAGCTTGGAAAAGCCTGTACAGAGCCAAGCTGCAATGACTAATGAAAAGCAATATACAGTGGTACCTTGTTTTGAGTCCGGGATCCGTTCCGGAGGCCCGGACGCTCGACGAAAGGGACCCTTGCCAAAGCACTGCTCTGCGCACGCACATGAGTGGTTTTGCGCTTCTGCGTGTGCAGCAAACCCGGAAGTAATCTGTTCCAGTACTTCCGAGTTTGCCATGGACGTTCCACGAAATGGATGCTAAGCGGGCCGGACTCACAACGAGGTACTACTGTACCATTTGCAGTAGAAGTCTTCCTTATACAAAGTTGACCTGATGAATTGTTTGACCTGTATGTAGTCTTAGGTTCCTTCCAGATATCGTTTTTACTGCACATTCATGATTTTTTAGCTCATGGTGCTATCAGGGCAGTCACACACAATCCCACTCTCAATACTATTTGTGCCTGCAAAACTTTTTGGCAGCTATACTACTTTATTTCCAGTCAGTGCATATTTTGTAACTTCCAGCTGCAATCCCATACCCGGACATCCCATTTTTTGTAACTTCCAGCTGCAGTCCCATACCCGGACATCCCATTTTTTTCTTGCGAGATCATGGTGGCCAATTTGGATGCTGCACTCTTTTGCCACGTTCACACCTTTTCTTTTCTTTTTAAAGCACTTTTTCAGGGACACACACACCAACAGCAATAATGTAGTAGCATTGGGAAAACATCGCAGAACAACTAATGTAGTAGAATAAATCCAGAAATTAGATGAATACCAATCATCCATAAAAGAAGCTGGATCTTGTCACTTATTGTATGAATTTGTTTTGTTAGGACAATATTTGTCTATACCATTGTTCTGTTGTGTTGTTGTTGTTGTTGTTGTTGTTGTTGTTGTTTAGTCGTTTAGTCGTGTCCGACTCTTCGTGACCCCATGGACCATAGCATGCCAGGCACTCCTGTCTTGCACTTGCATGGTCAAACTCATGTTCATAGCTTCGAGAACACTGTCCAACCATCTCATCCTCTGTCGTCCCCTTCTCCTAGTGCCCTCAATCTTTCCCAACATCAGGGTCTTTTCCAAGGATTCTTCTCTTCTCATGAGGTGTTCTGTTGTAGGAGGATCCAAACTCTTACGCTGGAGTGTTATTTATATTATTTCTGCTAGTAAAAGAAAGACAATCTATGACTTGTGCACTGTGTCCTGAAGTTCGTTTCTGAAAATACTTAATAGCACCATTTTAGCTGTAGGTATAAAATTACAGTGCATAAATTAATTGATTTCACCAAATGCGTTGATAGTGGCTTTGAATTCCCACCAGATAATTTTTAAAATCCAATTCAGTAATGCAACAAGGTTCTTCATAGAGACCCATTCCCCAGTGGCAGAATTAGTAAATAAAACCTCAAGCAGTAGCCCTCTCCTGCCATTGCTCTCATTCAGCATTTTATCATAATGTTATCCTGGTATTCTACATTTTGTGTTGCATGCCTATGATTCCACACACACTTGAAGTCACTATTGCTATACATTCTTGCCCAACTGTAAAAGTAGGTGATATAGATTCTTCCCTCAAAAGTGTTAACATACAAAAGACTATGAAAATTAATGAGAAGACACTAGATTTAAAGTTGCCATATTTGTCAGACTGATTAAATACATAATCACCTCTACAGAGTGTTCTCTGACTTCAAAAAAAAATAATCTGAGCTTTTTAGAAGTGAAAGCAATCAAGAAGACTAAACTAGACCTGGCAAGAATCATTCATGAAAGAAAGGAACATGCCTTAGCATTTTTATTACTAGCAAAGCTGATATTTATCTCCATCAAGTCAAGGTTTTAGAAACAATCACTAAAGCATTTCAAGGTTAATACATTTCAACATCAGAAAAGCAGTTGATTTGGTCTCTTCAAGCTTTAGACAACAAACACTGTAGAGAATATAGAGATAAATGTATTTTATAGAGAGAGAAAAGTCCATTTCATAGCAATGAAACAGGAATCATGATTCATAACACATTGATCATGAAAAACAGATTTACTGTTAAAATCAATTTCCTGCTAAAGCTAGGTCCAAGTGGATTAATAAATCTTGATAAGCATACATGTTGCCTTCCTTGATCAGACAATCTAGTCTGATAGTTTGTCTCCAATACTGTTGGCTAGAGCTCTTTTCAGATGTTATAAAATGTCTGGATAAAGAATAATCAGTGAGTGAATAAGGGAACTGGATTGTGAATTTCTGAATAAACACTGTGCCTCAATTGTCATTTTTGCCTCAGTTTTGCCCTATTCCATCCCACTGTCTTCCCATTTCTATGCCCCATAATACATTATGCAACACTGCTCATGTAGCTATTGCCAGTCACCCCAAATGTTACCAGCTTAGGAACAGAATTTCTCCTGCTGCACAAGTGTAGGATTGCCATATTTCAAGAAGTAAAAATCCAGACACAGTTGCTCAGCTTTTGGGGGGTGATTGTTCAAAAAGTTGTTGAGCACTTCCAATGGGGAGCAGACAAAGTCCTGGATATTTACATTTACCCGGGTGCCAATTTAACCATCACCACCAGGACATCACCAGAATTTCCCAGTTTATAAGGCGACTCTATACAAGTGTGATATACCGTTATCTGTTTATGAAAATAGAACATTGCCACAGATTGTGATCCTTGCACAAAGATATTGGAACTAATCTTAAACAATGTTTGTTAACGCAGTGTTTCCATTGAAACTTTTGATGTCTAAAATAAACTGTCCACAGTTTAAATGTACTGCTTTTTTCTTCTTCATTGCACTGTGGCAGGTTCTGATTTTTCCTGGACATCTGTTCACCCCGAATACTGGACGAGAAACAACGTATGCGAGTGGCTACAATTTTGTTGTGATCAATACAAACTGGATGCCAACTGTATTTCATTTTCCCACTTTAACATCAATGGCCAACAACTGTGTGGCATGACCCAAGAGGAGTTTCTAAATGCTGCAGGCATTTGTGGTGAATACCTGTATTTCATCCTACAAAACATCAAGGCTCATGGTCAGTGTACCAAAGATTTAATCAGAGTATGATTGTTTCATTCTGACTATGACTGATAATATTTGCACAAGGCATTGAACTGACGACATCCACAGAGATTTATGTGTTGCACTGAACCACACTTTGGTCTGGGCATGTATGTACATGCACTCAGTGTGGGGGAAACAAGAATAAAACAAAGTGGAAAGTGAATTTTAACACAAGAATAAATCTTTTTACAAAATCAGATCTTGTGCTGTAGGCAGGTGGACAAGATTGGGACAGGGGAACAGGGACATGGAAATTAAAAAGGGAATATACAAGGGAAACTAGGTTTTTGATGAAGTGTAAGGGAGGAGTCTGAAATGCTACAACAGTGGCACAAGTATCGTAGTTTTAAGAGTCTGTTTTGGATCAGGGTTTGGGTTTTTTAGTGCAGTGAATGTACCGAAAATCTCAATACAGACATTTATTATTAAAAACTTTTATGGTTTTCTCTATAGGTGTCTCCTTCTTTCATGACAATGAAGATACAAAGTCATCTGAAAAAGATTGTAAGTAAACTTTTTTAAAGTGTGTGTTTTCCTAGATAGGAGTGAAAGCTCATAGCTAAAAGCCGTAACTGCAGCTTCAACATACAGCAGTCCACAGGGACGAGAACTCGCAGGGTGACCACTGGAGAGATAAACCAGGTCCCATGAAATTTAACATCTGGTGTTTGAAAGCTCAGCGCTCTTCCCAATGTTCTTTAGAATCTATGCGAATGAAACCACTGGGAATTTTGAAGCTGGGTGTGATCACTGTACTTATGACACCTAGCTCTATGTCTCATGAGCTGTGATCAAATGGATTTGGACACATAGACTGAAACTGAATCCAGGAAAGTTGGAGGCGATACTGTCCTGGAGAGTGAAATATGGCGACAATTGAAGAGCCTAGTTATTATTAATATTTATTAAATTTCTATACCACTCTTCATCCGTGGATCACAGATGCTTTACAATAAAAAAACCCACAAAAATACATAACTAATGAAAACAATAATCCCACACACATTGTTTAAAATACCATAGATTGCTAAGCAAGTTGTGTGGTACATAGAACAACAATCTGGCAATTAAATCTGTTGTGCAGGAATAAGGTAAAAAGTAAAGGACCACTGGAGGGTTAAGTCCAGTCAAAGGCGACTATGGGGTTGTGGCACTCATCTCGCTTTCAGGCCGAGGGAGCTAGCATTTGTCCACACAGAGCTTTCTGGGTCATGTGGCCAGCATGACTAAACCGCTTCTGGCACAACGGAATACCATGATGGAAGCCAGAGCGCACGGAAACCTCATTTAACTTCCCGCCACAGCGGTACCTATTTATTTACTTGCACTGGGGTGCTTTCAGATTGCTAGGTTGGCAGGAGCTGGGACAGAGCAATAGGAGCTCACTCCTTGTGGGGATTTGAACCTCCAACCTTCTGATAGGATAGGAACTTTGCCCACAATAACTGAAATTTCCAATGTTGGCTACTGTAATGTGTTGTTATATGGGGCTTTATTTAAGACTAAAAAAGTATCAGTTGGTGCAAAATTGCTAGAGTCTGTCTCCTGTTAAATGTCCAGAGAAAGGAACATGTGCAGCCTTGGTTATGACAACTGTACAGTTTACTGAAGCACTTATTCCAGGTCCAATTCAAGTTGTTTGTTTATGCCTATGAAAGTTTACACCGTCTGGGATCCATGGTCTGGGATCCATACTTAGATGTGACATTAAAACACGTCTTTGTATTTAACATACACTTTAAATACAAATACCAGCTACTGGCAGGAGCACAAGATCATTTTTGGATGAGAATAGGCAGAGAAAGGGAATTTATCCCATTCTTCACCTTCTGTAGTGCTGATGAAAATTGTTCTCCCTGTTGAAGAAAGAAGATCCAATGTATTTTTTTATCAGAAATGCAGCAAGGGAGGAAAGGGTGCCAATGTCCAATAATGAACTTTGACACTGCCTACAATACTCCATAACTATGGCCTTCTGATTATACTGTAGGTAGAAGCAGCACTATTTACACAGAGATACAATCAGGACACACTGTGTTTCCAAATAACCATGTTTTTAGATAATTGAAATCTGGACACTGCTATCTTATGTACTTCTCTCTCTTTTTTGGCTGCCAATTTAGCTAACTGTCCAGCTTTTGGTTAATAATTCATTTTGCTTCATCTTTATGTTGAAGTTGGATTTTTATTCTAAGATAAATCACAGACCCATGTTGGTTTAGTATCGCATGGAATGTTATTAGGTGAACACTTTGACCTCTTTAAGTCACATTGTCACCCGACCCTGAAATTCATCCATATTTATTTATGTCCATGCTTTTTTTAAAAAAAAATGTTTTCCAGATATTGATAAGGCATGTTTGAGGACAGGTGGCATCAAGAGCCAAGAGTTTCAAAGTCACAGCAGAACAAGTAGGTATACCTCTGCCATAGCCTTTGAAACGTCATATAAAATGTCGCTGTTTGCATAAACGGTGTAGTCTGCATAAACGGTGCTTGTTTTTGTTTTAATGTTTATTCCAGTTCTCATACCTGTATATAAGCAATAGTTACCTAGTGCAATGTTCGCAGCATCACACAGCCACCAGGTGGCACTCCTAGTATCCAAGAGACAAACACCTTTTCAGGTTGCTACTTGAGAATAAACTCAAAAAGCAGGTGTTGTAGGCCTTGAAGGTCCAAAGATGAAGAAGCAGCCGTGTCTAACTAGGCTTTTCATGTTTTTTACTAACAGTTTTGTAGCCTTATCAGCTACTAAGGGTCCTTTAGTTGCGCCCAGGCAGGACAGAGACAGTCAATAATGACACCGGGGTTGAATTCAGAGAAAGAATTTAATCCTTAAATTTAAGGGACTCTCGGTGATCCATGTTTCACGACAAGAGTAAAGAAACACAAATCTGCAAAGATTCTTATACACTTCTTTTGGGCTCCTTCCCCCTTCTCTGTAAGAGTGCGCATGCACTCTGTCCAGTCCTTCTCATAAACACATGCTGACTCAACAAAGCCTTCAGCCTTCAGTAAGGTTAGTTTACGCATCAAGCTAGCAACTTCCTGCGTCAGGCTGGAAGTGCATCATCGCTGATAATAAGCCCCTCTGCCTCTCGTTCTGTCCTCCAGACAAGGTCAGCTCTTAGCCTTGATAGCAAGCTGTCTTACTGTTACATTGTACTTTAGCACACAGAGAGGCAAAGAGAGCAATTTGGGGGTGGGGGGTGGGGTGGCTAAGCCATGCACTCAGAATTATACAATGCAGACTATATGATCAGATTTAGCTCAATAACACAATTGGCAAAACCCCCCCTTCAGTTTCTTTCTTTTTTAAAAAAAATATATTTTTATTAATTTTTCCAATTAAAACCAATTATATCACATTCATTATTTCAAATTATACACATATATATCAATCAAACCGAATGTTATGCCAAATCATCTAGAAATTTTTTTTGGGTTCTCATGCTTCAAGAAATTGGGGATTCCTCGCAACCGTCCACTGCCGTCTTTTTTCTAAAGTTCAAATCGTCTCTCCGAGTTCATAATAATCCAGATCTTTCCCTTACAGTCACATAGATGTTTTCCTCTTTCAACCGATTATTTCCCAGCTGCTGAGATAAATGTCAAACAAAGTTTCACAAATGTTCTTTCTCCTGTGTGAGTTAATCAGTCCAGCCTCCCCATAAATCTTCTTGGTCTGGAGCGTCCCTATTGCGTCGACTCTCAACACGAAGCAGCGCCATCTTAAAAAAACTCAAATCACTTTCGTTTTCTCTCATAGATTAACGATCTTTATAAAATTTACAGCTTTTCCAGGCAGAAGAACCAGACCTCACACACACACCCCCTTCAGTTTCAAGACACAACAGCTACAAAATCACTGCAGCCCAGTTTTGGGACAAGCTCCATACGTTTACTTATTCCTCTCACAAGGGAATTCTATCATACTCTTGAAAAAAATGGCAACTCTACATTTAGTTGGAAGGAGAAATGAAGCAGAGGAAGGGGTGGAGAAGTTGAGAAGGCATGAAGCCTGAGAATAAAAAAGTAAGGGAGTCAGAGGATGGTTTGGAAGAATGCTGAACAAACAAAAATTAATAAAGACAGGGTATGAATAGCATGCAAAGGATCTGTGGAAGAATTGGTTTGGAAGCTATCAGCTGTGGCGTTTGTGGCGGGGTGGAGCTGTGGAGCCACCCTCTTAGCATTGCTGCTGTTTACCTGTATGGGGTGAAGCAGGGCAGAAGCAAGGGTGGGGCCATCAGTGCACCTGGGTGGCCCTGCCCCATCCTGGCAAGCAACAGAGGCATCAGTATCAGCAAAGCAGCTCCACAGCTCCACCCAACCACACCGGTTGCTACTAGTCCGTAGGAGTGGAGGCATTGGGTCATATGCATAAAATATATGAATAGCTCTGAAGTGAAATGGTGATTGTATCAGTTTTCCGTGTGCATGAATAGCTGTGCTGACTAGGGCAAAGTCGCTCAGTAAGTTTCATAGTTGGGGGAGATTTGAGCTTGGTTCTCACTACTCTGCCACTGGTATATATCCCTTTACTGCTTTTTTTTTTTAAAAAAAAAGATTATTTATTTGAAATTGTTGAGTGACTTGTAGTTATATATATATCAGATCAAATAATAAGAGCTGGTTTTTCAAAATATATATATCTCTCTGTGTCTATATACTAAAATCTGAAGTGGGGCCATTGCATTTCAAGTTTGGATTTGGGGAATAGAAGAGGTTAAGCAGAAATTATCAACATTAGCTTCCTGCAGCCGTAAACCTCCTTGAACTCAAGAGATGATGACTCATGCACACTCATAGTTCCTTCATTTCCTTAAATTGTTTGTTTTCCAGCTTCATGGGGGTGGGGAGCTCAACAGTTAATTTCAATAGAAGTGTCAACACTCAAGCACACCTGGGTATCAACCCATAAGCAATGAGAATGCCCTAATAATCATATTGTACATTGTATATATCTATGTACCGTATTTATGCAAATCTAATGCGCCATCGGATCTACCGTGTTTCTCATATTTTAAGGCATCCCTACAAAATAAGGCAAGGCAGGATTTCCAAGGGTTGGTGAAATATAAGGCATTGAAAATAAGCCGTACCGGCTTGTGGTGGGAGGAAAAGGAAGATGTCTCCTCAGAACCGGATGCTGCTGCCACGTGCAGCTCCGTCCGAGTGGGAGCTGGCAAGAGCTGCAGCACACCCGGCTGGACCCAAAGCTCAAGCCGCGAAAAGCCCCGGCAGCTGGCAGGCAGCTGCACCAAAAGGGCGCCAAAGGGGCACATAATGGCTGGTGTCCGGCTGAGCGCGGCAGCCAGGAGCTCCATGCAAGGCGGCAAAAGCTTCCTCTCCTCCTCTTCTTGCAGAACCTGCGAGACTATTGCCTAGAGTGGCGAGACTATTGCCTAGAGTTCCCCCCCCTCCCTTCCCGAAACCAAGGCGATTTTGAGGGTGAGCGGAAAAGGTGGTTTGAGGCGGATCCCAGCCAAGGCAAGGCGGCCGTGCTGAGCATTCAGCTGCCCGAGCAGCCGGCCAGGGTTTCTGTTTTCTGGTTTTGCCTCCCTTTTTGGGTGTGTGCGGGATCTTGCCCGCTGCGCCTTACGAGAAGGCTGTTTACCAAAGGGAAAAGGGGGGAGCTGCACCTGACGAGCTGCTGCCTGCAATTGCAGCAGATGAAGATGCAGGCACTCAGTGCAGGGTCCGAGAGTGAAAATGGAAGTCCCAAGCTGGCGTGGGGCGCTGGAGGGATCCTTGAACCAAGGCGCCAGAAAGGCTTAAAACGGCCCTGCTGGCAGGAGCCGTGGCGCGCGAATTTCAAGGCTTGCTGGGCTGAAAACATTGAGCTTGCACGGTATGCATGCAATGCTATTCTGTGATGCAGGAAAAGTTTGTGAAAAGCATGCTTTTATCATGCTTGTTTGGGCTCTGTTCTGCTGCTTTTGATCTCAGAAAACCTTCACTTTGTGCATGTTTAATGCAAGCTTTAATTGCATGCAATTGCTCCCCCTCAGTGTGCTTTTGCTTGGTGCAAAAGTACAATATTTATGCATGGTTTACCATACTTAATTAAAAAATAAGACATCCCTTGAAAATAAGCCATGGTGTGTTTTTTTGAGGAAAAAATAAATATAAGACGTGTCTTATAATATGAGAAACACGGTAATCGAACCTCAATTTTCAAAACCTTGAAAACAAAAAAAGTATTTGCTGGCACCATCAAATCTAATGTACACCCTAATTTTTGTGAGGTCATTTGGCCAAAACGGTGCACATTCCATTCAAGTAAATACGGTATGTGCAGTGGAACCTCGTGTTGCGAACGGGATCCGTGCGGGAGGCACATTCGCAACCCGCAGCGCTGTTCTAGTACTTCCAGGTTTGGCACGGTGCGCAACCCGAAAACGTACAAACTGAAGCATCTGTAACCCAAGGTACCACTGAATAGTGATAGATAAATGAGATGAATCAATATTAATACCAACAGCTGTGTTGAAAAAATGAAGGTACTGAGAAATGAAAAGGAGGTATCAGTGTGGTTGGTAGAAGATGAAGGTTTGCAAAAGTGGGGAAAAATATTTAGGGGAAAATAAGGGGGTAAAAATATTCAGAAATAGCCCAGTGATGACTGAGAATGCCCAGAATTCTGAATGTCCATGGGGGGGGGGGTTTGCAGGAGAAAAATAGTATAAAAACCAAGAGGAAACCAAGTGAATGTATTATCCTGAAAGTATGGTTGATGGCTCGAACACTAAACAGACGCACTCCACATTTGTTACAGGTCCTAGTTGTTACTGCTGATATTTGAGAACCGATTGTGGCTTCTACACAGTAGTGAGGAAACGGCATTTTGCATGTGCTCAGTGGCATTATTACCATTTAGTCTTCAGAAGTCCCTAGGGTGACACCTAAAGGGGGTCTAGTCAAATGCTGTTTGGCACTATCTCCAGCCAAGCATGGTTATTTTTGTAATGACCAATGCCAGCTTGCTCCACAGATTTGCAGTGTAGTGTGCCAGTCCCCTTCTCATTGTCCTCCTACTCAAATGGAATTCTCAAAACCCTAGTTACAGGTAGGTAGCCGTGTTGGTCTGATGCAGTCAAAACAAAATATAAAAAATCCTTCCAGCAGCACCTTAGAGACCAACCAAGTTTGTCATAGGTATAAGCTTTCGTGTGCATGCACACTTCTTCAAATACACTGTGTATCTGAAGAAGTGTGCATGCACACGAAAGCTCATACCTATGACAAACTTAGTTGGTCTCTAAGGTGCTACTGGAAGGAATTTTTTTAATTTTGTTTTCTCAAAACCCTGACAGCCTTGCTTCTGAAATGAGTTTTTCTAGTAAAATCTATGTGCTGCTTCTAATTCTTGAAGGTCTACAGAGCTCTCACTTGTGGGAATTTGTAAGAGACCTCCTCCTGTCTCCTGAGGAGAACGGTGGCATTCTGGAATGGGAAGACAGAGACCAAGGCATCTTTCGAGTTGTTAAATCAGACGCTCTAGCAAAGATGTGGGGGCAAAGAAAGAAAAACGATAGAATGACCTACGAAAAACTAAGCAGAGCACTCAGGTAAGCTATTAATTTAATCGGTATTATATAAGGCAGCTGATTTCACAGTTTAACTTGTTCCAAATATTATTATTTTTTATGCTGTAGAATGCAAAGGTCATGAGACACAGCTATGGCTCTTTTGATTAGAGATAGGATCATGTTGCCAAATCTGTGGGTAGAATAAATGGGGATAATGAGACATTAGTCAACTAGTCAACAGATCATTTGCCAACCTGCCCAATGAATATGCCACTTAATACTATTACCTTACCATTTCCCTTGGCAACAATCCTGGAATTTGACTCTGAACTGTTTTCTTAAGAAAACAAATGTAATGCACAGTGTTTCAAAAGGAGGGAGTTGAACTTCAAGGTGTCTGGGAAAGTGTTGAACTCTGAGCAGTTTAACTGTGCTGTATGTGTGCAAGTTCCCTTTTGCCAGAAGACTAGAGCGGTCTCTCAAAAAGAATGTCTTATTGACTGCTGCTGTTTTACACACTAGCATAGTAAAACATTTAACATAGTACTGTATGTTAAAGCTGTTTCTAAGTCCAACTTCAATTTTGTTGTTGCAGATACTATTATAAAACTGGTATTTTGGAACGAGTGGACAGGAGGTTAGTGTACAAGTTTGGAAAGAACGCACATGGATGGCAAGAGAGCAAGCTATGAAATACGCTTTTGCTTCAGACTCACTGTCAAATATGCAACATGAAGTCACCAAGGGAAGCTCTTTGCAGGACCTCCCTAGATTCATAACTGGATAAAATAGCAACAACAGACTTTGAGGATTGTATTGGGGAATTCACTGTTCTCCATATTTTTTTTGGACTAGCATCATCAAATGCTTGACACTTATCAAAATAGCACCCAAAAACTGCTCCATAGAATTATACCATAGTCTGGGGTTATATATGTGGCATTGTTCCCAGTGCCAAGAAGAGCAGCAGTTTGCCAGTCAGGGCTCCCCAGAGCATCTTCTCAACTGCGCAAGAATTTGTAACTCACACTTTATGTGGTGAGATCAATGAGACAGCAAGAAAGTAGAAAGCCTGCGGCAAATGCAGTTACACCAGAAAATGTGAAGAGGTTATGTGAAGAAGGGACACCATATTTCCAACCTATCCAAGTCAATAAGAAAGTACGGTGAACTTAGCTGTATATTAGATTCCCTCGCTTAATCCACAGTTCTGTCACTTTAAAAACAACAACAACATAGATTTCAAAAGAACACATGCTTGAAAACTAATTTCAAACGAGCCCATATATTTATCAATTTTTATTGACTCTCCCCCCCCCCCTGTTTCTGGTGCTTTCAGCACTGTATGCACTTTAGTGCAAATAGTTATCACTTGTTTATACTCTGTTAGTGGGTTGGTTGGTTGGTTGGTTGGTTGGTTGGTTATAGTAAGTCAAACACTATCTGACTCCATATTGTCCTACATTAGTTTTTATGGAGTAGAGTATATTGAGCATGGGGACGGCAGAATATAAATATTTTAAATAAAAAAATAAAAAAATAAAATGAGGGTCTATTTTACACACACACACACACACACACACACACACACTGGAATTTGTGAAAGCAAAATACTGTGGTTCTGGTTAAAGAATAATGAAAAATAAGTTTGTGGGAACACTGCTGTAATCTAGTAGAATAACGCTGAATCATGTTGTTGTTTAGTCGTTTAGTCGTATCCGACTCTTCATGACCCCATGGACCAGAGCACACCAGGCACTCCTGTCTTCCACTGCCTCCCGCAGTTTGGTCAAATGTATGAATCATAATCCCTATACGTGCATCAGTTTATACATTTTCCTGCCACTCATATTCTTATCTAACTATCATGTCTTTTCCACTCCTGCCTTCAGTGAGGCTCAGAAACTTATGACATTTCTATATCAGGCACTTAAAATTGTGATATCCCCCCCTCTCCACTTCCTAAAGAGCTTAGAAGATGGTGTTTTGTTGTTTTTTTAGGGTACTGAAGTTTCATTATTTGTATTCCTAAATCCCTCCACAACATTTCGTGATCAGCCAATTTGTACAATTAAACAGATTTGAAACATTTAAAAATATTGCATAGCCATGCACTTAAGACTATGCAGGTACAAGAATTCAGGCTATATAAATCCTTCTGAACATATATAACAGATTATGAATAGAGTGGTTATTTTTAAAGCAGTGTATTTGTACTGTAACCTAATAGCAATTGTGCCTTTTAGGTTCAGGATTCTACCTCAGGTGGTGCTTGACCAGTTTAACTGTGGGTTTTTGTTCATCTTTAAAGCAGCAGGGCTTCTGCAAACTAACATAGGCCTCTCCTACCCTGTCAGTTTTAGAATTTGCTTTCTTTTATCCTTTAATGATGGGCACATCCTAAGCACATTACATGGAACTGAGTTACTCACAAGGAGCTGGCAGAGATAATAAATCCCTTTTGGCAAGTGGATATTTTCTCAGGACTCAAACTCACCCAGGCCTGGGACACGACAGCCATCCTGCTATGGCCAGAGAAAGCAACTGTGGGGATGTCAACCCGACCAATGTGGAAGACTTGTAAGAATGATAGGTCACAGCTGGTTAAAGTGTACTCCCTGATCCTTAACAGATTTTAAGTCAAGTTTGTTCACTGATCTGAGCAATTTAGGGATTTTTCTGCAGGTGCTGGTTTCCAGTTGAATGTTGACCTTGTATCTTTCCTTTTGGCTCACTTCATCCCTGCCTTACCATTTGATTGTAGTTAGGACAAAATGACATCCTTTCGATGAAGTATTTAGTTTGGTGATGTCTGCCCTCTGTGTTACTTCTCCCAGCCTGTTGTCCTTTTCATGTCTTAAGATGAGAAATCAGACATGACTCATATTTATGTGCTGTAATTTTGCCCAATGTACCAAACCTTCCACCCCATCACCTTTTTAGTTATCTGAACTAAACACCGAGCATATTTTCAATCACAGTGGTACACACCTGACAACTGCACTTTATATGAAAAAAAGTCCAGTTTATTGCACAGCACCAAGACTGAGCCACAACATATATTACATGCATCTGCTTCACAATAATTTTTATACTTCTCCCTGGAAGTCTTGCTTTTAATGTTACTGAACTAGATTCAATTTTGATTTCAAGAGTGGAATTTTTGTGGTGCTGAGTAAAGGGACACAGAGAACACGTCACATCTATGATTTTCTTTTTTTAAAGAAAGATCAACAGAGAAGGCTTATCAATAATATAGTTTACCACATCTGTGAGGTGCCAGTTCACAGGCCTCGCACTGCTTTTTCTATGAGCATGTGCCCTTCTAGTCACTGCCAACTTACAGGTGAATTCTGTATTATACAATAATGGGCTATCTTGTGCCAAAAAAAGCTGCGTCTTAATTCATGTGAGTTTTCCCCACACCTTGTTCGTGGGTTTTTGTGACTCTGCTTTGTAAAGCTTCGTTTTATTTGTTAATTGTGAGGCGGCATTGCCATTCACAGGATCTAGTTTGGACATGTTATTGCAAACATTTAAAAGAAAGTGTGTGTTGTGGCTGAGATCTAAATGAAGCTGTGGTGCAGGGCCATCTTAAGTTCAAAGATCCCTCCGGCGCCCCCCCCCCCAAATTCCCAGAGTTCCTGACTTTTTTACAGTGCTGCCGGCAGCTTTGTGGGGCTGGAGGAGCTGGGCAGCTGCTAGAGGGCGGCTCCTCTGGCAGGGAAGAGGTGGAGGCTCCGTGCACGGCACTGCTTTGCCGCGGCGGACGAGGGCTGTGAGCTGATGCCTGGAAGCGCCACACCTAGCCTCCGCCTCTTCCCAGGCACCCTCCAGAACTCGGTGCGAACTTGGCACCCTGGTGCCCCGCGCCACTTGCCTTTATGGGCAAGACGCCCCTGCTGTGGCGTTTGCCCGTTCTTTTGGAAACGTCTGTGCAGGGGGAGAGAAAGGGTTAATAGGTAGACCAATAGAAAAGCCCAGAGGCGAAGCCTACCTAATTTTAAAAGGCTTAGCCAGAGGTTTAGACAGTGGGGAAGACAGTTGGAAATAGAGAGACAGTTAGTTCGGTTGGTTTCTTGTGGGTGGGAGGCATAGGAGTCAGAGTGGGTTAGAGACAGAGGGGAGACAGAGTGGATCAGATTACAGTGTTTCAAAGTATTTAAAATTTGTTTGCGTTTACAATAAACTGGAATCTTTGTTAATACATTACAACCTGATAGAGTCTGAATATGTTACCAGGGAAACCTGGTTGGTGGCAGTGGAAGAGAATAGATGTGGTGAAACAGGGTCAATAGTCCGTGGAATAACCGGGGGCTCTGTGTGAACGCCACAGAAGCATACAGTGATTTCTGCACACTATCAGAGAAAAGGCCCGGAGCTGCATATATAGGACTTTCAGTTATGTTTGCCATAGTTATTTGCAGGTCAAAACCCTATTCACCTAGCAGGGCATCTGGCTTGTAAAATAATAACAACAACCAGCACATAATTAAACATTCCTTTATCTCCACATTACAAGTGAGACTTTCGAAAATAGTTTGTCCTACAGCATACTGGGGTTGTGTGAGGAGCTGCAATTCAAAGAAAAAATGCATCTAAAGAAGCTCCTGCATTCAGGTCCCCAAATCTTTTGTTACTTGCGAGCAGTGCTGGTATGATGCTGTGCTATGTTCAGGCCTGCTGGTGTTTTAAAAAGCATGTAACCATCTTGGAGTTGGCTAAAAATGCACTAGAATTTTTTCAGGTAGCACAGAATACTTCCTTGGTGAGCAACACTTTGCCACATGAGGGAAAGGCAGTTTAAGGGGGCAGAACCCAGTGTGCAATTCTACGTTCCTTTCAATGCAGCCGTTGAAGTCGCATTCCATATAAATTTATGGTGTCGAATGAAGCATGGGTGTGAAGTGTGTGTGTGTGTGTGTTTAAAAATATTAAATCCTGTACAATTTTAGTACAATAATTTTGGATTTGTATATTTTTCAAACCACTGCAGTTTGTAAAGTGTGCATAAAAAATTAATTGTAACCTGTGTCATTTGCGTTGGGTGTTATTTTACAATTCATTTTATTTATTGGATTTATTTTTATTTATTGAATTTATATACCACCCTATACCTGGAGGTCTCAGCACGGTTCACAGAACAAAATTCATGTCAACTTTTTTCCTGAGCCCGCCCCAAATTTGGAAAGCCTGTGTCACTCCCAGTGATGTCACTTCAGATTACCTCAGTATTATCTCCATGCACCCTCAAACCTTAAAATACCGCTCCACTATCCTTCCTTTCCCCTAAATGTACCTCTGGGTGAAGCAGCAGTGACAAAGTGCTGGCCTTTCTCCTTTGGACTTTCTGTTCTCCCTCTAGTGCCTGAATGCTGCAATGACAGTGTCACCAGACTGCTGCTGAGATTAGGAAACAGTTCTCTAGGCCAGCGTTTCTCAACCGCTGTTCCGCGGCACACTAGTGTGCCGCGAGACGCTGGCTGGTGTGCCGCGACGTGCGGCGACGAGAAGGGCAATTTGCATTGTCACGTGCCTGGCAGCCGCCAATAAGCAACACTGACCCACCGGAAAGGAAGCCGGCCGGGTCACGATGCGGGGCGAGCGCAGCTCTCAACAGCCACCACCATGGGAGGGTGGTTTTAGACAAACTTAAAGAAGCTGGCTGGATGAGCTCAACCTGAAACTTGCTGAGCAAAGGATTGTGCTGGCAGAGAAATCAGCGGCTTGTGAAGCCTTATTACAGGAGATTGCAACCAACACAGCAATTGGCAAGTGTTTCTTACAGTCATAATTATATAGTCAATATAGGGCGGCACAGAGTTAAATTTTTTAACTTTTTTAATGGTGGTGTGCCTCGTGATTTTTTTCATGGAACAAGTGTGCCTTGGCCCAAAAAAGGTTGAGAAACACTGCTCTAGGCCAGTGCTCCCCCCCCCCCCCGCTACTCAGTGGTATGCAGTACCCACACCTTGTTTCCACTTACTGCAACAACTTCATGGTGAGTATTGGCACCTTTAAAAAGCACTGTGAATGGCAGCGTCCATTGCTGCGACACAACTATGAAGATTTGGGGAAACAAACGGGTTCCTCCGTGCTTCAAATTGCAATGCAATCCAGAAAAGAACTTTCAGGACTGTAAACCCTGCCTCAATTCAAGTGAAGCATCATGAGCTGTCAGGGGCATTTGTATTATGAGCCTTTAAGTTAAAGACTTTGCTAATTTCAGCTACCATTTTATAAGTGGTTCATATGTGCAGTTCTGACCGAAGAAAGATAGTTGTCTTGAAGAAGTACACCTCAGTGCCATGTGCAGAGTTGTTGCCTGAAATTATCCCGGTGTACAGTCATACCTTGGATCCCGAACACCCTGGAACTTGGACATTTTGGCTCCTGAGCGCTGCAAACCCGGAAACTCCTGCAGCCAATGAGAAGCCGTGGTTTGGTTTTTGAACATCTTGGAAGTCGAATGGATTCTGTTCGACTTCCAAGGTACGACTGTAAATACTATGGGATATAACATCTCAGGGGGTATAGTAAAATGCACTTCTCTCTGATATGGTAACATTACATCATAAACAAGTGGGGACATTTTCAGACAAACACTTCTCCAACTGCAAATTTGGGCCAGCTCAGAAGTTAATTGAGTTTGTTTGTACTGTTTTGGATATATGAAAAAACAATAAAGATATTATGAGGTGGGGAGTTGATTGTGAACCTTCTACATGCCATGGGTCTTCTTGGCCTCAGACATGCACACACACTCTCCAACCACCACATGCAATAGAATTTATACGCTCAACCTAAGTTCTGCCCGCATGATCTGTCTTTCTCATTTTGTTACAGAATGACCAAACATACAATTGCTTCATATGCACATTAAATTGTACATAAATGCATGCCAGGTCATACATGATGCCTTCCATCCAATGGCAAGCCAAGACACAGTTCTTTGCCATGTTTGCTGGGCTACAACGTGAACCAATCCTAAAACAGCATAGCCACATCTTCGAATTGTGCTACTTTTAATATTATACTATATTTGATGTGGTGACACATAAGTGGGCCTGAGCAACAGATGCTTCCATGCAGTCAACCTCACTCTGCTGTGCCACTGCTTCGTATTTCGTATGAACAGGGATTTGTTGTTTTGGTGTCATTGGCAGTGGAGAGCCAATTTTGCAAAGTCTTATAGTGCTTCGGCATCACCAGGAAATCACAGCCTGGAATGGCTATACTGCATGCCACATGCAATGTGATGAAACACAGTATGCTGCCATTCTTGTGAATATTTCACTAGTGCTGCTGGGCTGGCAGCTTTTTGGGCTTCTGCAATGTAGGGGGGAGGAGCGCACAATATATGATGAATGCACAGATACACATAAAGTGTACACCCATTAGAACGCCACAACCAGTTATGTTTAGGACATGTGACTTGGTAAAGACCTTTTCCTATATGGAAGTGAAAGCCAAATAGGACAATTATCATGTCTAGAGCAACCTTCAGAATAATGGTGCTAAGTAAGAAAATCGACACAAGGTGTACAGCCATCCTTCTGTCATAGAATTGCTCAGGGTTAACAAAGTCTTGTGAAGATAGGCAGGGCAATTGCTTGAAAACTCAGAGCTTTCTCCAGTGTTTTCAATTATCGAGGAATCACATCAAACGGTATGGAGAAAGGAGAGCTTTCACTGCCGGGAGCCTGGGCAATACCCAATGAATTGGATTATTATACACCAGCAAGGAATGGCTTGGTGATTCATTTTGCATGGTAAATTTACTGACAGAGAGTATACTGTAAGCTAGGCATGTCAAACCTGCGGCCCTCCAGATGTTTTGGCCTACAACTCCCATGATCCCTAGCTAGCAGGACCAGTGGTTGGGGAAGATGGGAATTGTAGTCCAAAACATCTGGAGGGCCGCAGGTTTGACATGCAGTCTGAGAAAAGTTGTGGCTCCTTTCACAGAGTGAATCAGCATCTTGCTAAATATGTTTAAATGTTTCATACAGTAGTTAAATTCTTGGTGCTGCTATAACAAGTGCCTCAAAGTCTCATGATAGTCAAGCAAAAGTTCAAATGACTGGCAGGGACCCCCAAACCTACTGCAGCTTACATGCCCTGAATGGATTTTTTTTTGCACTTTTTAATTCAAATAGCAGGGTACGTCAAACTCCCCAAAGTTTGAACAACATGTGGCACTGGAGGGGTTTACTTTGAGAAACATAAATCCAACTCCAATGAGGAACTATTGGCATAGTTCTTTGCATCAAGGATGATTGCTGCACACACACAGTTTTATTATTATTATTATTATTATTATTTAAATCAAACTCTGGATGGATTTTATCAAATCCTGCTTTTGAGTGAAACTTGGTAATTAATTATAATTAATTATAGGTAATTAAAAATAGGAACCCAGGCAGCAATATAGAATTGGTTTCCTGCACTTCCCAAGCAATTCGAAAGAGCAAATATTCACATTTTCTCCTTAAAAGAAGCTGACATTTCCTTGGATTTTGATCTTTCTCTTTCATCAACACATTGGCATGATTCAGACATAATACCAAGCTGGTTCAGTATTATCTGAAAATAGAATTGTAACATGCAGGCTTCCTCCCCCAGTTTCCTCTTCTTCCTGTGTGTCATACCTTTGGGTTCTCAACAAACCCTAGAGCTCATGCAGACTTTCTTTTGTGGCATAAAAGGTAAAGGAACCCCTGACCGTTAGGTCCAGTCACAAACGACTCTGGGGTTGTGGCGCTCATCTTGCTTTACTGGCCGAGGGAGCCGGCGTACAGCTTCCAGGTCATGTGGCCAACATGACTAAGCTGCTTCTGGCAAACCAGAGCAGCGCACGGAAATGCTGTTTACCATCCCACCAGAGTGGTACCTATTTATCTACTTGCACTTAGATGTGCTTTCGAACTGCTAGGTGGGCAGGAGTTCTGAGGCATAGGTCCACGCATTCCAGGTCCGTGTAAGAGCGGTTGTTGATTGGAACAAATGGCAATCAGGTTTCCCCACAGATTTCTTTTTGTTCCAATTCAGCGGTAAATATAGGGTTCTCCTGGGGAAAGCGATGGGGGGGGAGGGGACCAAACCCTTGGATATGGACCTGCAAAGCTCAGCGCAGATGGAAGTCTGAATGAGCACACAGCTTGGCATTTTGATCAAACCTGAGCTCTCTTCAAGCATTACAACATGAAGGGACACCCTGTGAGGTTAAGGTTCTTAATGGCATGAGCCACCTCTGCACATAAAAGAGACTCCCAGCTGTCAATGTTACAGGTGAAGATGGTGGAACTGGTCTGAGCTGTGCAACAATGAGGACAGGGCTAAAGGAACATCTCTATCCTTAAACACCAGAACCGCATAAGATATGCTTACCTATGAATATGTTCTTTTTGTGTTGCCTTGGCTTGTTCCTGTGTTCAAAATTAAGCATGCTGAAATATGTAATTGTGTTGAATTGTATATGTGCCTTTTGCCATGTTCTGCTTTCACAGCTGAATACAGTAAGCTGTGAATTTGTCATCCATCTTTGTCTGTCTTCATTGGGGTGCTTACACGCTGTCACCAGCAGATGGAACCAAATAATTGAAAATGAAAGAGAGAGTGGAGGAAAAGCTAATGGCTAGGCTGCATCAACAGAAGTATATTCTACCTTGGTCAGACTACACCTGGAGTACTGTGTCCAGTTCTGGGCACCACAATTTAAGAAGGATAATGACAAGCTGTAATGTGTGCAGGGGAGGGTAACCAAGATGATCAAGGGTCTGGAAACCCAGCCTTTTGAGGAATGGTTGAGGGAATTGTGTATGTTTTGCCTAGTAAAGAGGAGATCGAGAGGAGATATGATCAGTGGCGGAGCTTCAAGCTCCGGTGGGGCTGGGTGCGTGGCTGGCGCACGTCCCGGTGTGCAGGGGGCGTGTTCTGAGGGTGTGGCATGCTGCCCGCAGGAGTGTAGAATGCATCCCGGGGGCGTGATGCGCTGCCCACAGGGGTGTGGTGCGCGTCCTGGGGCCCCGCACCACCAGCGGATATGATAGACATCTTCAGATATCTAAAGTGTGTGTGACATGGAGGATAGAGCGAGTTTGTTTTCTCCTGCTCTGGAGGGTAGAACCTGAACCAATGGATCAAGTTACAAGAAAGGTGATTCCAACTAAACATGACAGTAAGAGCTTTCTGACAGTAAGAGCTGTTCAGCAGTGGAATAGGCACCCATGAGCGGTGGTGGACCTTCCCTGGAGGTTTTAAAGAACTTTACTACATCTGTCATGTACGATCTAGTTGAGATTTCTCCATTGCAGGGGGTGGGACTAGATGACCTTTGGGATCCCTTCCAATACTACAATTCTATGATTCTATCTTCCCTCCTTTGTTCTAGATGTTGATCTTTATTCCCCATCACCACACACCATTTCTCCTGATGTAGATCTTAACTCCCTAACCCCACCCTTCCTCCCTCGTTGGGGTGGAGATACCATTGTCGGTTTACCTTATGCGCCCAAATGTCTTGGACCAGCCCTGGGTGAATACGTAATAGTTTTATCATATGGTGTCTGCTTGTTATCATATTGAAAAGCTCATTTTGAAAACTTATTTCTTTTAGGTCTTCAGTATTTTTAACAACAACAATAAAGGCCCCCAAAAAAGTTTTTTAAAAAGCAAAAAAAGAAGAAGCAAAAATTACTACAGGCATACCTTGGAGATATTGTGGGTTTGGTTCCCAAAAGCAATTCTAGGGTTGCCATATTTCAAAAAGTGGACTTTTTAAGTTTTGTCCAAAATTGTTGAGCTTCTTTTGCAAAAACTTTTTAAACGTTTTTGAGCTATTCTTAAGGAAATTCACCAAAATCTACACTTCCCGACATTTCTCCCCGGACATTTCAGCAAATCCCACCCGGTTCTACCCCGAAGCAAGTCACACAATCTTTTTGGTTTCCCAGTGCGCATAGAAATCACATTCGCATTATTATGTCATCTATTAAGCCAGGCCACACTGCCTGCGCAGACAGGAGAGGGGGAACCCAGCTGCAGCCCTAGAGGAGCTGGGCTGTCTGAATTAATCAGTCAATCAATTTTATTGTTTGTAGCCAATGGCCTGCCTCCAGTTGCACCCGTGTCCTTGTAAGGCACAGTATCTGCGAAGCACAATAAAGTGTATAAAATGAGGAATGCTTGCACTTTTAAAGGCCAATGCCCAGTACAAAGGTTGCAAGTTACAACTCCCAGCCATGTGAGAACTTTAACCATTTTCATTCCATGATTTTTTTATCACGTTCCATGATTTTTTAAATCTGACTTTATGTTGCGTTTGTGACATCTACCACTGTTTTTAATATTTCACTCTTGAAGAGTGGGCAATAAAACCTCTTTTTTAAAAAGTACTTTCAAATCAGACTCCAGTTGCATTAAAATAATTATTATTTTGTTATAATTTTGTTACTTAGGGCACAAGCATGCTGTACCTGGGAGAGCATCTCGGGGGGTCGTCAGAAAAAGGCAGCTTTCACACTCCAGTCATGTAGAGAAAGATACAGGCAACAACCAATTTAGGTGCCTGCCTCCAGATGAAACATGATTGTGCATATGTGCATAGCACTGAATCTGGAAGTAACCCCAAAACCTCATAAAGACATGAAAATGGGCAGAACAGGGTGGAATGGGGGCAGGCAGAATGAGCTTATGCTTGCTCCGCCGATGCACATGGAGGTCCAGAACGTAACTCCTGTGCAAAATGAGGATTGCCTGTAGTCTCTCATATCTGCTCCACAATCTTTGAATAGTGGTAATGGCAAAACGGGAACTTTTCAGGGACAGATCAGGAGTGGATCTGGGTCCACCAAGTCCACAACCCTCCCAAGCTTCTGGAATGTGGGGGGAAGTATCCAAGCTCTGGAAATGCTGTGTTTAGCAGAAGGTCAACTTTAAGGAGATTTGAAGCTTTCAAACCCTAGCATCCAGTCTGGGGCAGGGAGGACATGGAAGGAGAAGGCAGCTTCCAGGACTATGGATGGAAGCTATTTTTACTAAGAGCTGTAGGAGTGGAATTCAGGGCAGGCCTGGTCCACCTAGTAAGTTAAAGGTTGCCTAGTGGTTTTTATCTTGATTTATTTCAAATTCATATGGAGGGAGGAGCATACTTATGTGAATGTTTTTAATTATAACTGTCGTTTCTAGAGTACACTATAATAGAACCATGAGTTAGGAATTCCCTTCAGCTGCCCTGCTGGGACTCTTCACCTTTCCCAGCAATCCTGTTATAAAAACTTAAGATGAGCCTGATGTATCAAGCCAGTGGCCCATCTAGTCCAGCATCCTGTTCTCACAGTGGCCAATCAGATGCCTGTGGGAAGCCTGCAAGCTGGACATGAGCACAACAATACTCTGCCAACCTGCGGTTCCCAGCAACTGGAATTGAGAGGCATATTGGCTCTGACAGTGGATGAAGAAGATAGCCATTGTGGCTAGTAGTAGCCTTGTCCTCTATGAATTACTGCTTCATATAATCTCTTTTTGTTACAACAACCCTGAACAATTTCATAAACTTGGGCACAGCACTGCTCACCCCTAACTCCAGATGCTTTATGAACAAGTTAAAATGCACCAGTCCTAATACTGAACCTTGGGGGACTCCACTTTGTACATCCCCGCACTTCTAGAACTGTCCCTATATTCAGACTCTAAGCTTCCTGCGACTTAGCCAATTCCTGGTCCATAAGAGGGCCTCTCCTCTTAGTCCATAACTGCTAAATTTACTCAGAAATCTTTGGTGAGGCACCCAGTTGAAAGCTTTTTGAAAGTCCAGGTCCACTTTGACCACCAGATCCTCTCAACTAGTGCTTGTTGAAACTCTCAAATAATTCTAATAGGATAGATAGATAGATAGATAGATAGATAGATAGATAGATAGATAGATAGATAGATGATAGATAGATTTGTCCTTGGACAAGCCATGCTGGTTCTGCTTCAGCAAGGCTTGTTCTTCTATACCCTTTGTTATTTTATCCTTAACAATACTTTCATCCAGTTTTCTAACTGGTCTGTCATTTCCAAGCATGTAATTTCAAACATTTGGAGCCCCTTTTAGCTGAATATCCACTTTTAGAGTTACATGAAGAAGAGAACTGGACTGCACTTTCTGCTTTCAAAGCAGGCACTGGCATCAACCTTATCAGTGAACTACATGAGACAAACACTCCATATTTTGCTGCCAGAGGAAGGGAATATCTGTACTTGATTTGCATCTGGGCCCCCTAGATTTTCTCTAGCTTCTCTGAGATACTTCATAGGATATGATATGGGCTTCTCTAATTCCATAGGTAAAATAAAAAAATTCCTTCAGTAGCACCTTAAAGACCAACTAAGTTTTTATTTTGGTATGAGCTTTCGTGTGCATGCACACTTCTTCATGCATGCCCACGAAAGCTCATACCAAAATAAAAACTTAGTTGGTCTTTAAGGTGCTACTGAAGGAATTTTTTTATTTTGTTTCGACTCAGACCAACACGGCTACCTACCTCCATAGGTAAAAAACGTTGAATTGAATACAGAGGAACTCTCCTGCATTCTACTTTGTGCTTAAACCCACTAGTCACTTCTCATTTTATACTTGCAAAGTCTGTACATTAAAAATAGCCTTGTCAGTTCAACTAGATAAGAGTGAATAAAATGAAACTAAATCCAGATATGAGGATGGTGGATGGCCAGGTAATCTGGAAATGCTTGAGTTCACATGGCCTCTTAAAGGAAGGGGTTTGTGATGTGAAAGTACCCTTGGGTTAGCCATTATTCCTAGCTGCCCAGGTGGCAGCTATCAACTGGTTCACCAGCTATACCACTTCTTTAATTAACTGCAGCCAAACACAGTTTGTGTGTGTTTTTGGAGTTTTTGCCAGCATCCCAAAGAAAGTAAAAGTGCACCTTTTTCAATGGCACTGAACAATCAAGTTGAAAATCAAACAAAATTACAGAAATATGGAAAGCTGTATTCATTAATAAACTGTTTATATGATCAAGTCCAATTGATTATTATTATTATTTATTATTATTATTATTTATACCCCGCCCATCTGGCTGGGTTTCCCCCACCACTCTGGGCAGCTTCCAGCAAATACCAAAATACATTAAAATATCACAGATTAAAAACTTCCCTAAACAGGGCTGCCTTTAGGTGTTTTCTAAAGGTCAGGTAGTTGTTTATCTCCTTGACCTCCGATGGAAGGGCGTTCCACAGCGCAGGCGCCACTACCGAAAAGACCCTCTGTCTGGTTCCAGAAGGCCCTCGGCACTGGATCTCAGCGTCCGGGCTAAATGATGGGGGTGGAGACGCTCCTTCAGGTATACAGGACCGAGGCTGTTTAATTAATGCCATCTTTGTCACAGGAGATAGACAGAATTGTATCACAAGCAAATGAAACAAAAGGCAAGTTGCTCACTGCCCTAATTTTTAACAGCAACTAAAACTGTCCTCCAACAAGTATCAGTTCAGCAGTTCAGCTGCAGTCTAAACTGATTTAGGCAAGCAAGACGCACTATATGCCAAATGGCCAGCAGTTTGTTGATACAAATTGCTTACAGCTACAGTATTTCCCATACTAGCTGCATGTGGTGCATATTCTACTCATCTTCTCTACATAGCTGCCAAGTTTTCCCTTTTCTCGCGAGGAAGCCTATTCAGCATAAGGGAATTTCCCTTAAAAAAGGGATAACTTGGCAGCTATGCTTCTCTAGGGTTATTTTGGAGACTCACTTGTGTATGTCTGTGGCTAGGCTGCAAAAATATTTGAATTTTTGACGATTCTGCTCCTTGTTCCTGGAGCTACCTCCTAGTTTGCACTAATGAACAATAACTATGAAAGATGCTGAAGAATTACAGAGGGATGAAGAAAGACTAAGTAAATATGCTTTGACTACTCACTTGAAGGTGCGGTTGTTTCTCATCACAGCCAAACCCTTTGCACTGCTTGCAGATCTGACCTACATTCTGCAGAGAAGGTTCACGTAAGGCGTTATAAAATCATTGTAAACATGCATAATAGCTATATAAGCACAACTGGATTAGATATACTGATAAAGAGCAAGCATGTGCATGCTTTAAAAAAAATTAAATGGAAAAATAGGATGACTCTGTTTCCATTTTCTTAATGTCCCTAAAATGAGGGTTTCTCAGTCCTGAGAGATTATAGCAGAACTGAAAGTGATGAAAGGGTGGATATTTCAAGTCCGGCATCTAAAAGCAAAACAGTATGATGTTTCTCACTGGTCTTTTAGTAAACAGGGAGAATATTGACTCCAATCAGAAGTGGGGAGAACAGCCCATACTGTATTCTCTTTTTATACAGCTGCTAAACAGTACAAGAAGTCTGTCCTCTGCATCTGGACATCCTTTTGTAACAGAACCTTTTCCCAATAGTATGGCTAGTTCTCCTACACAAAGTTAGCGTCCTCTTAGGGATACACTTTTACCATTTATCACATGAGAACTGGATACTGCATTCCAAGTAATATTTAAAATAAAATGAAAATGATTTTCTGTGGGAAATATCTCAGAATAATCCACCAAACAGCTCAGTATTTAAAACACCTGTGGCACCATAGTTATCAATGCTGGGCTCGCCACAGTCACCTGGTTGGCCACTGTAGGAACAGGATGCTGGAATAGATGAGCCATCGGCCTGATCCAGCAGGCTCTTCTCGTGCTCTTATGCTACCACACTAGCTGATTAGAGAGCTTACTGTGATAACAATCGATACCTCATCTAGGTGTGGATATTTCTTTTGTAACAGTCTCTAACAGTCATATAAGTACCTAGAATTGGGACACATGAGAAACTTGTGTCTTCTCCATTAGCAAAGAGCTGATTTGTTTATGAACAATACCAATCCTTGAGAAACTCAACTTTTTACATATTTCCATTCAGATAACTGCTCTTTGCTTCCTGTTATTTAACCAGTTCCTGATCCACAGGAAAACATCTCCACTTATTCTATTACCACTAAGCTTGCTCAGTAGTCATTGGTGAGCTACTGTGCATTGTTGAAAGCTTTTTGAAAGTTCAAGTCATAGCTGCCAAGTTTTCCCTTTTCTCGCAAGGAAGCCTATTCAGCATAATGGAAAATCCCTTTAAAAAAGGGATAACTTGGCAGCTATGGTTCAAGTATACTATGTTTTTCATGTCTTTTAAGCATTTGACATTGTGTACCTCATCTAAACCCTAGTATTGGCATAACTCATGTCACATCCACACCACACATTTAAAGCACATGGCTTTAAAGAATTTTGGGGAATGTAGTTAAGGGTCCTGGGAATTGTAGCTCTGTGAGTAGTAGACTACAGTTCCCAGGATTCTCTGGGGAAAGCCATGTGCTTTAAATTTATTGTGTAGATGTGACCTTAGTCAACAGCAGGATATGAAAGAAAAGGGGATTGCAGAGTAGATGAATGAATTATTTGCATCTATATTCACAGCAGAAGATCTAGAGGAAATCCTAGTGCTAACTTTAGCAGGAAATGAGTCTGAGGTACTAAGGCAGAAAGCAGTGACAAGACATGAAGCTCTAGGCCAAACTGACAAACCAAAAATCTTACAAATTGTCAGGTTCAGATGGCACCCACCTAAGAGCTCTAAAAAAAAACTCAAATGCAAAATTGCAAATCTTTTCTAACAAAATAGCTACCATACCTGAGGACTGGAAAGTAGCAATGTAACCCCTTTTTTGAAGAATAAGAAAAAAGGAATTGTGGAGGATCCTGGAAATTACACATCTGTTAGCTTAACATTTATCCTGGGAATTTTCTGTGGCATAACTTGGAGGTGGGGGTGTTAAAACAAGAGGAAGGACAGTTGTTGTATTGTGTGTAGTCATACAAACAGGCAAACTAATGCCAGTGTACTGGAAGAAGCAAAAATCACCAGTGTCGAAGCGATGATTCTTCAACATCAACTTTGTTGGACTGGTCATGTTGTGCAGATGCCTGATTATTGTCTTCCAAAGCAATTGCTCTATTCTGAACTTAAAAATGGAAAGCGCAATGCTGGTGGTCAACAAAAGAGGTTTAAAGAGTCTCTCAAGGTAAATCTTTTAAAAATGTAGTATAAACACCAATAACTGGGAAATACTGGCCAGCGAGCACTGCAATTGGAGAACAGCCTTTTCCAAAGGTGTCATGAGTTTTGAAGATGCTCAAACTTAGGACAAAAGAGAGAAATATGCTAAGAGGAAGGCACGCTTGGCAAACCCTCATCACGATCAACTCCCACCCAGAAACCTATGTCCCCACTGTGGAAGGACGTGTGGATCCAGAATTGGCCTCCTCAGTCACTTATGAACCCACTGTTAAAACTGTGTTTATGGAAGACATTCTTACTCGGCTATGAGTGATCGCCAAAGAAGACGAAGAAGAAGAGTCATACAAACAGCTTGAACTAATTCATTCAAATTTCAAAACAGGTTATTATGTACTTCCACAGATAATGACATTTTCTATTGCACAAATTAGCAACAATGATTCTTCTGCCAACTAAAGACCCACTGAACCCTCTAAAATGCCACTCCTGGGGGTTATGGAACCATCCCAAGCTGTAGGGCCTGTGCAGGTTGCAGCAGGGCTACAGAATTGGCAGACTTGGGGAACTGCCTTGCATGAGGTGAAGCATGCCTTTTCACTTGTGAAAGGCATCTTAAGCTCCAAGCTATAACCTGTTATGAGTGGTAGGGGCAGAACCCGCCCTCCCCAATCTCTACATTAAGAGATGGGTTGGAATTTGAGCCAACTCATAAATTTGTAAATTTATCAAGGGCTGCAAGTAATACTGGCTAGCTTCCTTATGAAGCCAATCTGGCAAGGATAGGTCATTGAAGAAAGAAAAGATTGATAATGGCCTGGTTTGTTTGATAACGGTAAGACATTGGCAAAACATAAGACCCTCTGCCCAGTAGCTTTTGGGGCAGCATTGCCATTGGCCTGGTGTAAGCAGTTGGACAAAATACCTTTCACAATGGGCTTGGGAAATGGAGGTTGCCAGGGCCGCTGGGAGGGCCATGCTTGAAGTGGAAGGAGAAGGGTTGTTTTCCGCAAGTACGTCGGGGAAGGAGGAGGAGGTGAGCAAACCTCCATGGAGGAGCTGGAGGGCAATAGCCATGCTAGGTGGCTGGAACAGGCCATTAGAGAGAGATACGAGGATGGTGCTTAGGATTCCTCTGAATGCTGAGAATACAAGCCCATTTTGCTTGTCCTCTGTACTGTGAATGCCATAAAACTCAGGTGTAAATATATGTGAATAAACCATATTTCTTAAAGACACTACAGTTGCCACCATGCTTCACTGCAAAAGAACACAACCCCTGATTAAGTGCCAAAGCCCCTGGAAGCTTGCTACCAATTAGCAGAGATTGGGGTAGCTTGCAACAATACAATAGCAAAATGGTTTGGATAGACCTAAGCAGTAAGCTTCCAATGGGTGTATATTATTCATAATATTACTTATGCCAGCCTATTACATATACAAGCCACAGAAGCATAAATTTGTTTTAATATAGATTTCAAACATTATATGTACCTTTACTGCATCCACATAGGATTGATATTGGAAAGTGTTTTTCCAACTGTAAGAACTGAGCCATGGAACAAATAGCATCATAAATGTTATTCAACTTCCCCCTGCCCTGGTAAGTTCTGTCTAAAATAGTTCATGTCTAGAACATCTTGCAAGTGTGTATTTTGATTTTGATTTTGAAGTAGACAGCCCTAAAGGTATGGTCCAATTATCCAATCAAATGTAGCATGGACAGGATCCAAATAAATGTGTCATTAGTTTTGTATAGTCAAAGTAGTGTCTTTCCCTCTCAACAGCAGCCCAAGGCAAAACACTTCAAAACTACTTAATAGTGTGGAAGCCACCCAAATATAATAAAGATCAGGGGCTGGATAAGACCACTGGGGTTCCAATGTAAGCTGTTAAGAATACAATAATCAACCAAATACAGGGAGTATCAAAAGATAATATGGCTTTAGGAAGAGGAATTATGTGGGTGGGGTGGGGTGGGGTGGGAGAAAAATAATCTCACTATGCATTGTCTCTAAAGTAGCTACTAATATTCTCCTAAAGAAGCAAAATTGGCAGAACCTATTTATTATAATGAATTGAGAAAAAACTTTTTAATCAATGTCAGAATGACTCTCTCTCTCTCTCTCTCTCTCTCTCTATACATACATATATATATATATGAAAGTATTACAGATGAGAGGGAGTTGTATTATTTTTGGCTAAGTGCAAAGGGGTTAAATGCCAAAAGAAAGTTTTTTAGGGATGCCTCAGAAGTTAATTTTGTTGATGAACCAGTCACCTTAATGATTATCTGTTTTCTGTTTAATTGTGCTTTATGTTTTAATTTTGTACATCGTCCTCATATTTTCTTATCATAGAATTGGAAGGGATCCTGAGGGGCATCTAGTCCAACACCCTGCAATATAGGAATCTCAACCAAAACACCTATGACAGATCATCCTAAACAGAGGCAACCTTGCACAGCTACCTTTCAGCAGAAGGCTAGGCTTTTTAACCCATAGACAGAAATATGGGTTGGGTGGGGGGTTGAGAGCTGGAAAAACAAAGTGTTATTTTTTCAAAAGGAAAGGAAATAATAGCAGAACTCTGTTTTAGCCTCCATGGTATTTCCTAGTTGCTAATAACTGTTAGTTCCTTCCCTCGAGTCATTTTGCCCTCCGGAATATGGATGATAAATTGGCAAATCATAGGTCAGGTCTTGTTTGCAAAGTAGCTTTCTCTCTTCCCAAACATATATTCAACAAGGTATGATAACGTTGACTTTCACTAAAGTTGCAACCCTAATCCCACTTAACTACTATGTCATAAAATAGTACATTATTTAGTGTGGGTTTGATAATGAACTCAAATGAGTAATAATAAAAGCTTACTGTCAATGTTACTGTCAATGTTAAGAAGATGCAGTTGCAGATTGGTGCTAGCTGCCCCTTCTGAGATGCAGCAGCTACAACCACCCAATGAGAAGACCTAGATGGGATGGTTGCGCCTACTTGTGTGGGTCAAACCACTTGCTCTGTGCCACAGTGCTGCATGCCTACTCTCCCTCTGCCACCCAAGCTTAGAGGAGATATAGCACAGAGCAGGGCATATATAAGCACATGAGTGAGAAGGCAGCAGCTGCTCTTACAAGGAAAAGAAAGCTGCTGCTTAAGGTAGCAACCAATAAGCAGCAGCAACTGCAGATTTCCCACTTGCCATCTTGGGTTCATGTGGTGGAGACAACCGGACCTGATGAACCCTCCACTCAATTTTTTTTTTCTGTCCACAGAAAATGGGCAACTGTATGCAAAGGTGGCACCTACTTTGACAAGGGCTATAGCTTGGTAATTGAACATTTGGTAGCGTGCAAAAGGTATCAGCTTCAATACTCAGCAGTTCCTTGTAAGACTGGAAATATCACCTGCTAACACCTTGCAGAGTTGCTGACATTCAATGTAAACAATACTCAGGTAGATGGATCAATGGTCTGACCTCTGTATAAGTCAGTTTCCTGTGTTCCTATGCTCACATGGCCATTATCATGTTTTATCTTTCATACACAATGGAAACCAGCACACAGTCATACCTCAGTTTAAGTACGCCTCGGTTTGAGTATTTTCAGTTTAAGTACTCCATGGACCTGTCTGGAACAGATTAACCCACTTTCCATTACTTTCAATGGGAAAGTTCACTTCAGGTTAAGTACACTTCAGGTTAAGTACGGACTTCCGGAACCAATTACACTCATACCTCGGGTTAAGTACGCTTTAGGTTGAGTACTCCCGCAGACCGTCTGGAATGGATTAATCCACTTTCCATTACTTTCAATGGGAAAGTTCGCTTCAGGTTAAGTACGCTTCAGTTTAAGTACTCCACGGACCATCTGGAACGGATTAATCCACTTTCCATTACTTTCAATGGGAAAGTTCACTTCAGGTTAAGTATGCTTCAGGTTAAGTACAGACTTCTGGAACCAATTGTGTTAGTAAACCGAGGTACCACTGTACAAACAACATACAAAGTCATCACTGAGGTATCCATACTGTTGCATGCCACCCCAATCTCTGAGTGGTGTGAGATTCCAGAGGTGCCAGCTGTTTACCCAAGTTTCGGTCTCCTCGGAATGAGGGACAGCAGAGACTGTCTTTATTATATGTGGTTTGTTTAAACATACTGTATATACAACCTGAGCCTACAATGGAGGAGACCACAGCATTAACATCCCAAGAAGGTTTTGCTTCTCCAACAGCAACAGTCTTGGATTCAAACCGAAATCAACCTTGGCTCTTCCCCTATGCTTCTGCCTGCCATCTGCTTCTAGCCAAACTATCACACACAACTCTAGTTTTTGCCCTTCTAACTAACAGCTAGTTGAGGGAGTATAGAGAGTAGGGACCACCCATTTGTGCACAGAGCTCCTTTCTTTGTTACCTTAATGAATCATACTTAGGTCATTACCAAGAAGCTGGCCTAGTTATTCCAACAATTGAATTCTTAATTATTATGATTTTTATGATTTTCAGTTATATACATTTCTTTTTTCCAAATATTTTTATTCATTTTATATCAACAATAGCAAAAACAACAATAAAACAATACAACAAAAGATACTAACACAACAACAAATAAAACAAAAACAATACATCCTGTCTTTCCAGCTATTTCACTAACCATTGTTATGTGGGCTTCCCCAAGTCCCCCTATCTGATTTTCATTTCTATTCTTATACTTACATCAACTTCTAACCCTACAGCCTAAATTTTCCTTCCAAAGAGACAAGGGCGTACCCACCACGGGGCAAGTTAGGGCAGCTGCCCTACTCTAGAAGCAGGGCTGGTGGGCAGAGGCGGAGCACAGCCCGGCGGAGCGCAAGTTCGCCATTCCCGCCGCGCCACGCCGCACCCTCCCTCCAGCTCCCCGGCGTGCCCTCAGGCAAGGCCAAGCGCGGCGGGGAACCAGGGAGCGCGGCGCGGTGGGCGGGAACGCCGAACTCGCGCTCCGCTGGGCTGGGCTCCGCCTCCACCCACCAGCCCTGCTTCTAGGGAGGGGCACAGCCCGGCGGAGCGCGAGTTCGCCGTTCCCGCCCACTTTGTGGCCCCTCCCCTTCCGTGCCTTGGCCCCTCCCCTTGCCCCCCCCCTAGTTTTGATCCTGGGTACGCCCATGCAAAGAGATCCTAATATTTAAAACTGCAATCTTCTTCCACCATCTCTTCCTTCTGGTCCCGGAGACTCCCAGTCAGTTCAGCAAGTTCCATAAAGTCCATCATCTTTGCTTGCCATTCTTCTATAGTTGGTAATTCTTGTTTCTTCCAATATTTTGCTATTAATATTCTCACTGCTGTTGTGGCATACAAAAAGAAAGTAACATCCTTTTTGGGAATTTCTTCCCCAACCATACCAAGTTAAAAGCCTTCTGGTTTCTTAATAAATGTGTTTTTCAATACTTTTTTCAATTCATTATAAACATTTTCCCAGAAGATTTTTACTTTAGGGCACATCCACCACATATGGTAAAAGGTTCCTTCCACCTCTTTACATTTCCAGCACTTGTTATCATGTGTATCATAAATTTTAGCTAACTTAACAGGCGTTAAATACCATCTGTACATCATTTTCATCATATTTTCTCTCAATGCATTACATGTTGTAAACTTAATTCCCTTCTTCCACAACCTCTCCCAATCCACCATCATAATATTGTACCCCACATCTTTAGCCCAATCTATCATTACTGGTTTCACTTGTTCATCTTTTGTATAAATCTTTCCAGCAATAAATTATACAAGTTTCCAACTTGGAGGCTGGAGGTTGGATGGCAGCTAACAGATTGAGGTTGAATCCTGACAAGACAGAAGTACTGTTTGTGGGAGACAGGAGGCGGGCAGGTGTCTGGGAGTCATTTTGGACTCACAGCTGTCCATGGAGGCGCATGTTAATTCTGTATCCAGGGCAGCTGTTTATCAGCTCCATCTGGTACGCAGGCTGAAACCCTACCTGCCCGCGGACTGTCTCACCAGAGTGGTGCATGCTCTAGTTATCTCTCGCTTGGACTACACTGCAATGCGCTCTATGTGGGGCTACCTTTGATGGTGACCCGGAAACTACAATTAATCCAGAATGCGGCAGCTAGACTGGTGACTGGCAGCAGCCGCCGAGACCACATAACACCGGTCTTGAAAAACCTGCATTGACTCCCAGTACCTTTCCAAGCACAATTCAAAGTCTTGGTGCTGACCTTTAAAGCTCTAAATGGCCTCGGTCCAGTATACCTGAAGGAGCGTCTCCACCTCCATCGCTCTGCCTGGACACTGAGGTCCAGTGCTGAGGGCCTTCTGGCGGTTCCCTCGCTGCGAGAAGCCAAGTTACAGGGAACCAGGCAGAGTGCCTTCTCGGTAGTGGCGCCTGCCCTGTGGAACGCCCTCCCACCAGATGTCAAAAAGAAAAACAACTACCAGACTTTTAGAGGACATCTGAAGGCAGCCCTGTTAAGGGAAGCTTTTAATCTTTAAGAAATTAGTGTATTTTAATATTTCTGTTGGAAGCCGCCCAGAGTGGCTGGGGAAACCCAGCCAGATGGGCGGGATATAAATAAATTATTATTATTATTATTATTATTATTAGATTTTTCTGTTTGAAAACCAATTTTCCTATCCATCTTAAACACTTCAATTATCTGGACATATTGGAACCAATCACTCAATTTATGTTTAAGCTGTTCATATGGTTTTAACTTAAATTGGTCCTTTACCTCCATCAAAATGTCTTTATATTTCAACCATTTGTCTTCCATATTCAACCTTTTATGAGTCTTAGCCTCCAAAGGTGAGAAACACCCAAAAGGATTCTAGCAAATCCTTATATCTTATCCAAACATTATACAATGATTTCCTAATTGTATTATTTTTAAAACCTTTGTGGACATTTACTTGTCATACCATAAATATGCATGCCATCCAAATGCATTATCAAAGCCTTCCAAATCCAACACATCTGTATTTTCAAGCAAAAACCATTCTTTCATCCAACAAAAGGCAGCTGCTTCAAAATATATATTTTTAATCTGGCAATGCGAAGCCACCTCTCTCTTTCACATCTGTTAATATTTTCCCCTTGCCAGATAAATTTAGACAATGCCTTTTGCCACTCCTTAAAACAATTCATTTTGTCAATAATTGGTAGTGCTTGAAACAAGAATAACATCTTTGGAAATGCATTCATCTTTACAACTGAAATATAGCCCAACAAAAATAATTTCAACCTCGACCATATATCCATATCTCTCTTAATTTCATTCCACAACTTTTCATAATTATCTTTATATGATTTTCAGTTATATACATTTCAATAGTTTTACAGTTATTTTAACATTTCAAAACTCGACTTCCTTTCTCCTCTTTCTGCGGTTCCTTAAATTTATTTTTGTCATCTCCTGCATATTCTAAATTAACTTAACTTATTCTTTAATTCATCTACTTTAATTATTTACTCTTACGAAACTGCAGGTTATTACAATGATCCTGCCAATGTCCTTATCTGTTTACAATCTGTTTGTAAATATTCAATAAACCATTTCCATTGATTTATAAAAAGTTTGTTATCTTGATTTCTTATTTTACTGGTAAGTTTTGCCATAGTCCATAAGTTTTTATATCCATTTTTATTTAATCGGGACTTCTTCGTTCCATTTTTGGGCAAGTAACATTCTTGCTGCTGTAGTCGCATACATGAATAAATTTCTATACTGCTTAGGTAGTTCTTTCCCTATAATTCCCAACGGAAAGCTTCTGGTTTTTGTTTTTTTTAAAAATAATAATAATAATGTTATTTTAAACATCTTTTTCAATTCATTATATATCATATCCAGTAAGCTTTAAGCTTACTACAAGGCCACCACATATGATAGAAAGTGCCTTCTTTCTCTTTGCATTTTCAACACTTATTCAATTTTTATTTATACATTTTTGCCAATTCACTCGCTGTTAGATACCATCTATATAACATTTTCATGTAGTTTTCTCTTAAACCATAGCACACTGTAAATTTTATATCTGTATTCCACAATTGTTCCCACGCTTCCATATCTATATTATAACCAATATCTATTGCCCAATATATCACTGAAGATTTTACTTGCTCATCCTTTGTCTCCCATTCCAGTAATATCTTATACATTTTAGACAGCACTTTAACATTACATTCCAACAGATCTCTCCCTAATTGTGATATTTGTTCCCCATACCCTCGTATCCTATCTTTCTTAAATACTTCATTCAAATGATGATATTGTATCCATGTTGTTAACTTTCCTGATAAATCCTTAAATTCTTTTAATTTAAACTCTCCTCCCTCTTGTTTTAATAAATTTCTATGTGGCCAGTGTGGTGTAGTGGTTAAGAGCGGTAGACTTGTAATCTGGAGAGCCGGGTTCGCGTCTCCGCTCCTCCACATGCAGCTGCTGGGTGACCTTGGGCTAGTCACACTTCTCTGAAGTCTCTCAGCCCCACCCACCTCACAGGGTGTCTGTTGTGGGGGAGGAAGGGAAAGGGAGAATGTTAGCCGCTTTGAGACTCCTTCAGATAGTGATAAAGCGGGATATCAATCCAAACTCTTCTTCTCTTCTTCTATAAGTTGTCCAACCTTCTATCACATTCTTTTTCTTTACCGCTATGGCTTCCAATGGTGATAGCCAAAGTGGTGTTTCTGCCCCAAATAAATTTTCCTAATTGTGTGATTTGTAAATCCTTTGTGTACTTTCACCTTTTCATACCACAAATAGGCATGCCAACCAAAAATATTATTATGACCTTCTTAATCTAAGATATGTGGATTCTCCAATGTCATCCATTCCTTCAACCAACAAAGACAAGATGCTTCATAACATAATATCACATCTGGCAGAAAGAAACGTCCTCTCTGTTTTGCATCTATCAATATTTTATATTTTATTCTTGGTTTTTCTCCCTTGCCAGATATATTTTGAAATATATTTTTGCCATACATTGAAACAATGTATTGAAAAACAATTGTCTGTCATCTGGGGGGGCATTGGGTAGCTCCCCTTCTTTTGTATCACTTTTTCTTTCTTACAGTCCTGTCCAATTCCTGGTTTCTCTTCAGTTAGTAAAAATCTTTTGCCTTTTACCAACAACTGAATTCTTGCAGGATCCAGCAATTAGAAGGGACTCGGACATACAGCCTAACACACACCCCAAACTTACAACACTGTTATACGGTTAAGTACATTTTCATAGCTGCCAAGTTATCCCTTTTTTTAAGGGATTTTCCCTTATGCTGAATAGGCTTCCTCGCGAGAAAAGGGAAAACTTGACAGCTATGCATTTTCATTGCAACATTTCATTTATTTATAAAAATATATTTATGCACCACCATATCATATAGATCTTTATCACAGCAGTTTACAACAATATAAATACATAAAACCAAAGAAAACAATATAATAACAAGTTAAAAGCAAAAAGAAATAAATAAAAAACATTGATAGACTCTCTCTCTCTCTCTCTCTCTCTCTGTGTGTGTGTGTGTGTGTGTGTGTGTGTGTGTGTGTGTGTGTGTACCAATCAGGAAGTCAATGTTACTTATTTTCTGGTTATCTTTAATTTTTAAGAGAATTAAAGCTAAGGCTGCAGTAGTTTCAGACACGTTTGCTCCCGATCCCGCCTCACCCACCACATTGGAGGCTGGGAAGAGATTCCTCTCGGTAGCAGCTGAGAGTTCTTGACTATATGATTAGATATTTAGCTCTCTGCACGTAGCGATTGTCCATTGATGAAAACATGTGTTGCAAGAAGGACCGATGTTATGCAAAGGGAGATAAGGATCATTATTATACTTAATTGATGTTCAGAGCAAAGAAAGCAAAGCTCCACTTAGCCGAGCAGGTAAGGTCAAATAGAAAAGGTGTGAAATTTTACTACTTACCAATAGCCGTTGGGGAAGAAGCGCAGCGAAAAGAGCTCTGGCCAATCAGGAACGAGAAGGGACGGGGCTTGGGGCTGCTTACCTTTCCTTGCTCTCGCCTCCTTCGCCTCCTCATCGCCGGGGCAATAGGACGAGGTGAGCGCGGAGTGCGCTGCGCTCGAAGCGGGGGTCGCTCTGCAGAAGTCATTCGCCTCTTTCCCAAGAAGCTCGTCGCTGCCAAAAGTCATCCTCGCGGCCGTCTCGAGAAATGGCCGAGAGCCGAGACCCTGCTAGTGAGCAGCTGAAGCAGTGGCAAGAACTGCGGGGCTCGCAGGTACCGAAGAAAGCCCCCCCCCCAAAAAAAAACCATTGGCACTTTCCACACAGCACGCGCGCTAAGTATTTGGTCTGCATTCAGTGGGCTAGTAGCTGCCTTAGGACGCAGTTAGGCGCGACCACCATCTGAGAGGCGGCGGGGGTGGGGTTGGATGGTGACGGTTGGTAAAGTCCATAGGAGTGGTGCTTCCCTAGACTTAGAGTGGACATTTATAATCCACTGTCAATCTCGGGTGCTGTTAACGGGAAAGAAGGAACGAAGTGTCCAGTGCTCGTGGGGGTGGGGGCCAAGTGCCCGCGAGGGCCAGTTGAGCCCGTTGGGGAGACCTAATAGCTGTAGAAGGGAGTAGGGCTTCTGTGTCCTTAATAGCTAGGTAGCAGAGATGAGCATAGTTTTTTGGGGGGAAGATAAACTGCAAATAGGTTGTTTAAATGTGGGCAAAATGCAATTAAGAATGTTCAAAGCCAGGGATTTCTGTTTGCATCAACTTTAGGCTGCAATCTTGGAAGCCCCATTGAAAAAGATGAAATGTGCTTCTGAGTAGATATGTTCAGTATTATTCCCCCACCCCTTAAATTTATCACTCACCTTTCCTCTGTCATAACAAAGCAAGACACTTAGTTCTCGACTGGTCCTGAGTTCCTGAGTGGTCAGCTATCCAGTCACTAACTTGACACAGACCTGCTTAACTTCAGCTAAGGGGCTTCATGACCATTTGGACCAAACCCTGAGACCGTTTGATGCTCTAAGCTGGCTCATTGGTGCCAGGGACGGACTTTGGTAATATGGCAACCTGAGTGAGGACAAAATTTGGTGCCCCACCCCGCAAATCCCCCCCAATTTTCACAGTAATTATTTTGGTATATTTTGATCTAAACTAATGATTGAATACCATTTTCTGAGTTGCAACTTGTGACGTGCTGTGCCAAGACCTCTGTGCCCTGTGCCACCAACTGCACCACCCTAAATCTGGCGCTGGCTTCAATGTATTATTCTTTAGTTTGTTGATAATCCTAATAAAATACATGAAAACAGACTACAAATTAACCAAGTACATTAGCTATTAGATTCTAGTGCCCAAGTGACTATTTATGCATTGGTATATGTAGCAAATTTTAATACAGTTTGAATGATTCTACTGAAATATTTTTAACCACTACGGTAGCTGAAATACAGTAAAGAATGTGCTATGTTGCTGTTTGCACTCACTTGTATAACAGCAGAACCTCTGTGATAGATATGTTTTTATCATATACCTAGACTTTTAATGCAATCAAAGTGCAGGAAGTACAGTCTATGATAAAAGCATACTTACTGCAGAAGTGCTGATTTTATGCAAGTTAAGATTATCCCACTGCCTGAGGAGGGGGTGAAAATATTTAGTTTACTACTATGAACTTACTAAGGAATTTTGTTATGTCAGTTTACAGATTTAATAGAGCATAGAGTAATTTAATAGAGCATTTATTTAAGGAATTTATATCCAACCTTTCAAAACGTTCCCATGATAGCTTACAGAATTTTCTAATTTCAATTACAGAATTTTAAAATATGGATAATTTCATGACTTACTGGTAATTATACTTGTTGACCAGAGGGTTGTATAAGCATATGAGAAAATGTGTCTTCCCAGAGGAATCCACTTCTCAGTTACACCTGTCAATTACAGAAGTCCGTACCTTGCTCTTTGAGAAACATTGGCATATAGGCCCATGGCTTTTAAATGAAGAAGGAGGAAAATAATGTTGAGTTTTAAGAATTAGAATTGGAAATAAGAATAAGAAACCCGCCATAATTATATTTAAGAATCATGAAAATCAGAAAGAAGGGATCTGAGGAAGTCACAAATACAATGTTTAACAAATTAAGAATTTGAAATTTTTTATTTGTTTGTTTGTTTGTCTATTATGCTGAAAGATATAAATGGTTGGGGGGTTCCCTATCCCAATCTCTCCTTATGTCTTGGGGCCTCCTGGTGGCAGGGGGGGGGTTCAGGAGCTGGGGAGAGGGGGGTGGGGACAAACCCAGCTTTAAAATGGACTACCTTCGACTCTCAACACCCGCAGGATCCACTTGTGGCAGAAGGGGACTTGTGGGGGGAGGGAGGGAAGGTGGGCAGAAATGTTTTTTTAATGTTTTGTCTTTTTGTGTTGTTATATAAAACTAATAAAAATTATTTAACAAAATAAATTTTACTTGTAAAAGGGAAACAAAGGCAGGGATTCTTATTTTCTGAAAAGCTTTTGATCAGCATGTGCTGGTTTATTGCTTTTATCATTTTTAATTGAATATTCCCCGCTTTTACTTCTCTAATAAAAATGGAATGTAAATGAGATACAGTAGTAGTTATTTTAGGACTACAGGTGATAAGAGTTTTATAAAGACTCTTAGTCACCATAATTGAATGCAAATACATATTCCTTAAGCTATTTTGGGTATGAGGAGTACCTTTATGTCAACCATAATCTACTACTATTTGTATTTCTGACTTACTGTATAATATGCTATGCATGCATACATGGGTGTTCAAAATTAAGTTCCATCAAGTTCAGTGGGACTTACTTACAGATAAGCTTGTGTATTATTTCAGGCTGCAATCCTACATACATACATAATCTGGGAGTTAGTCTTACTGAAGTAGAAGTTCTGAGTAGCCAAGCAAAGAAGTTCACTGTTAATTTTAAAATTCCAGAGATTTTGGAATATACATTTTGGAATATATTTACAGACTGAATATATGTTGTACTATTTGCAAAATTGGGGTGGTTGTATGAAGGTAAATACTGATGCATGTGGTTTTTACATCTTTTTTAAAATATAATTTAAAAACAATTACCTTGAGGGTTTTTTAAAAAAAATATTGTTAAAATGAAACATGTATGTATTTTACAAGCAAATATGTTTAAGTCTTGACATCCAAATCTTTTAAAACTGAATTCACGACTGTCAAAGGGATTAGATTAAAGCATACCCCAATTAAAGCAAATTAAAGCTTTGATTGAATTATGGGAGAAATGACTTTTGAGGTCAAAGTATTTTCATTATGTCACTATTTTGTATTTTTGTGACAAATTGTGACTATTTGTTACCACTGACCTCCTAACATGAACACTTATTTTCTTCTAATGAAAGAGACTAGTGATTGTTTCTGGAAAGTCTGAGCACTTTGGCCAAGCTCTTAAGAGCTTTCTGTTGTTGTTGTTGTTTAGTCATTTAGTCGTGTCCGACTCTTCGTGACCCCCATGGACCAGAGCACGCCAGGCACTCCTGTCTTGCACTGCCTCCTGCAGTTTGGTCAAACTCATGTTCGTAGCTTCGAGAACACTGTCCAACCATCTCATCCTCTGTCGTCCTCTTCTCCTTGTGCCCTCCATTTTTCCCAACATCAGGGTCTTTTCCAGGGAGTCTTCTCTTCTCATGAGGTGGCCAAAGTATTGGAGCCTCAGCTTCAGGATCTGTCCTTCCAGTGAGCACTCAGGGCTGATTTCCTTGAGAATGGATAGGTCTGATCTTCTTGCAGCTTTCTAGGCTTATCCAAAAGCAGGGGTCAGCAAGGTTTACCTTGCCTGGGCCGGTTCACTCCCTTCATGGAGTGGAGATCCCTTCGTGGGCCAGACTGTGCGCACGCGTGAGTGCACGTGCCTGCGATTTCTGGTGTCTGCATCTGCACAGACGTGATTTCTGGTGTCTGCGTCTGTGAGATGTGATTTCCGGCGTTTGCACATGCGCAGATGCAATTTCCAGCACTGCGGAAGTGAGTCCCTGCGTGTGCCGGTTTAGCGCAGTGTGCGGGGCCTCGCCGAGCGGGTGGCTCGGTTCAGGGGCGGCTCATGGGCCGGTTAAACAACCCCTGTGGGCTGCTTGTGGCCCATGGGCCTTAGGTTGCCTACCCCTGTCCAAAAGGCTTGCACTAGCTCAATGGCTTTTTGACTTTGCATTGAACAAATGACTTCAAATCCTTTGCGCTCATTGAACTAGTTTCATGGCCTTTTTGTTTACATGAAGACTGCTAGCCAATTTTGATTGGTATCTTTGCATGTGTATGGAATGAACAAGCAGATAAAAATTATGTAGTGCAAAGGGTGTATATGCCATAGCAAAATTTTTGGAACATGCTCCTTAGTTGTAAAGCTGTGTTCTCTTTGTTGCAGTAAGAAAACAATATATGCATTCAAATGGAGAGCTTGGTTTAAATTGGTTAGCTACCGGTAAACTTTATCTTGTATTTAAATCACTAAATTGAATCGCACTGATTTAAATTGGTCCACTCTAGTCTGAATACTTCTTTACAAGGTGACTGTAAACTCATATTGTGATGGAAAGTCACTGAATTTTGTTGAGATTCATTGAAATGCAAATGAGAAAACAGACTACAGCTACACCATTGCTGAAGTGATAAAATCGGAGCCTGAAGTTTGGAGGTGGAGTGGTTCCTCTCTGTCACCATGTTCTTAATAGCACCTGTGAAAGTACAGGTAACATAAATTGTTATGGATGGACAAAGGAATGGGTGGAGAGAGATGAAAGGTGCAGTTCATTTGTGTGCCACCCTAAAAGCATTTTGCAACCCTCTGTATTGGACACAATAGCATAGATGCACACAGAGAGACAGAAGAAGAAGAGTTTGGATTTGATATCCCGCTTTATCACTACCTGAAGGAGTCTCAAAGCAGCTAACAATCTCCTTTCCCCTCCTCCCTCACAACAGACACCCTGTGAAGTGGGTGGGGCTGAGAGACTTCAGAGAAGTGTGACTAGCCCAAGGTCACCCAGCAGCTGCATGTGCAGGAGCGGAGACACGAACCCGGTTCCCCGGATTACAAGTCTACCACTCTTAACCACTACACCACACTGGCTCTCATTTAACATTTTGTAAGCAGAACCTCCCTTTTCCTCTGCAACCCCCTGCTGCATAATCTGCTCTGAGGGTCTCCCAACCCTCTGGAGCAAATGTGGGGTTCAGGGGGGGGCACAAGGTGGGGAAAGGGAAATCGTGTTGCACAAGTGGAATTCTGGTCTGCTTTTAGATGAGACCACTGGATATAACCCATAATGTTAACCTTCTGCAATAGTATTGCAGTTAATGGATATAGCAGGGCATGCTATAAGAAGAATCTGCCAGATCAGATTAGTGGCCCATCTAGTCCAGTATCTTGTTGTGTGGCGAGGCCCTGGACCCCTAGCTCCCCCCAAATAAATGCACCAACACAAGTATATTGGGTTAATGGGATAAATAAGGCCACAACCTTATTGGTTACTGATGTGAGTGGTTTGGCTTGGGCAATTGGGTGAAGCAAGACTCCTGCCTGACTGCAGGAAGTCTCTTAAGGGTCAACCACTGGAAGGGGGAGCCCTATGATGTACATCAATTGAGCACCCCCAGGGTTACTGTTGGGGTCGTGGCATGGCCCTAGCCCAGGTTTCAGACAGGAATCACACCCCCGGATCCCTTTAACGGGATACCCTTAACGTGGAGGGGCAGGTGGTGGAACAACCTCCCCTCCCATAATAAGGCTTACCCAATGCCTGCCTAACCCTTCAAAGTTGTGACGATTGCTACTAGGTAGGCGCAAACAAAATGGCTAGTGCCAATTATGCCAAGTGGAAAAATTCCTACCCGGCCCCGACAACCAGGCGACGACATAAGTCACAGCAAGGCCATAGTCAATCCATGCAAGATAAGAGGGTGGGTGGGCTGGGAGATCCCACGAACGGAGGCAAACAAGAAGGCTGCTTCTCCAGCTGCATCACGATTTAAACAGGTGTAACCACGCCCCCAGGCGAACCCATTGGTTGGCTGGGGGCGTGACATGGCCGGGGATCCTGATGACGTAGGTGATGTTCCTCCACCCACTCCAGGGTTGCTGCGAGGACCCGGATTCTGACCCGCAAAGCAGCCCCTCCTAAAAGGGGAAGCTGACTTCTCATGGTAGTCAACCAAATGTCTGTGGGAAGCCTGCAAGCAGGACCTGAGTGCTGCAACACTCTTCTTTCATGTGGTTTCCAGCAACTGATACTCAGGAGCATGTTGTCTCAGCACACCACACTTACAGCAAACAGGTATATCTCTTGTAGTTAATACTGACATAGATCATAACGAACTATTGTAGAAACGTGTGTCTTTACGATTTCCATTTGTGCTGCTAATTCGCTTTTGAGAAGATTGATCGGTTGAGCTGAAGATTGATCGGTTGAGTGGATCTTTCCACAATGAGCTGTGCCCAAAGCAGCTCACAGCAAATATTCAAAACTTTGAAATACTGAGCACTGAAAATATAAATACTGAAGAGCATGTAGGCGAGCTAGCAATGCATTCTTTGCAATAAAAGAAACCTATTCATGAAATAAGTGAAAATATGGTAAATTGTTTTTTTTAAAGAATCGCAAAATGCCAAACAGCTAAAGTTTGTTGCTATAACCATGCCTGGCTATCCACTGTTCTCTGAAACCATTGGCAGGTTTAAATCTGCAGAGCTCTTTGCTGGCCTTGCATATATCAGACCTTTTTATTAGATTATGCTGGAAAGCCTATCTAAATTTTTCAACTCCAACACATGTTTATATACATTTTGAGACGCATTTCATCCTTCTGAATACCTGTTTCCCCAAATAAATTGTGGGAAATTGGTGCATTTCAAGAGGTGTGAAGATGTCAAGCATAGCTGTCATTTGACTCAGTGATAATTATTTTAATTTTCAAAGAGTGTTTTGCAAGTCATATGCTTCTCTACCAACTTCGCCATAGCTAATTTGGAGCTCTTGTGTGAACTGATTATGAGTCTCTGTACAACAACCAATATTGCCTTTCTAAATCTTGTGACATGTTTAAGTGGTTTTCTTTTAAATATCCAACACCCAGGGGCTTTAAATGGTTTATTACAAAACTCCTTTGAAATGAAAGTGGTCATAATGATATGGGGATGATAAATTCACATAAATTGTCTCAAGCAAATAGTCTTCATTGCCAGGAACTCTTCAACAGCCGCTTACAGTAACTTCCCTGTTTAGGGAAGCTTTTAATATTGGATGAATTATTGTATTTTAATATTTTGCTGGAAGCCACCCAGAGTGGCTGGGGAAACCCAGTCAGATGGGCGGGGTATAAACAATAAACAAATAAATTGAGGAATGTCACTGTGCTGTGTCTTTCTTTCCTCCACTTCCTCCACTTGGAAACCATAGTAAAGGTAAAGGGGCCCCTGACCATCAGGTCCAGTCGTGTCCGACTCTGGGGTTACGGCGCTCATCTCGCTCTATAGACCGAGGGAGCCGGCGTTTGTCCGCAGACAGCTTCCAGGTCATGTGGCCAGCAGGACAAAGCTGCTTCTGGCGAACCAGAGCAGCACACGGAAACACCATTTACCTTCCCGCCGGAGCGGTCCCTATTTATCTACTTGCACTTTGATGTGCTTTCGAACTGCTAGGTGGGCAGGAGCTGGGACCAAGCAACGGGAGCTCACCCCGTTGCAGAGATTCGAACCGCCGACCTTCTGATCAGCAAGCCCTAGACTCTGTGATTTAACCCACAGCGCCACCTGGGTCCCTATAGTAAGTGACACAAAAAAATCTGCTAAAGGAATCCACAATTCTTTGGTGGTGGTGGTTGTCATTGTTGGCATCCAACTGTCTCAGGAGAAAATGGAGGAGTGTACCTTTAGGGGTAAAGTCAAACCATTGGAGAGTTTCTTGGTCATGTATACACAATGGAAGGTGGCAGGCTCACTAAGGATCTCTATGGGAAGCTGGCTTCCCCACTAGGCATGCTGGCAGACCAACTCTGTGTTATGAAGATGTCTGCAAATGTGACATGATGACTGGCAACATTAACCCCGCTGTGTGGTCTAAACCACTGAGCCTCTTGGGCTTGCCGATCAGATGGTCGGTGGGTCAAATCCCTGCAACGGGGAGAGCTCCTGTTATTCGGTCCCAGCTTCTGCCGACCTAGCAGTTCAAACACACGGCAAAAAGTGCAAGTAGATAAATAGGTACCACTCCAGCGGGAAGGTAAATGGCATTTCCGTGCGCTGCTGTGGTGTCAGTGTTCCGTTCCGGCAAAAGCGGCTTAGTCATGCTGGCCACATGACCCAGAAAAACTGCGGAGCAGACAAATGCCGGCTTCATTGGCCTGTAAAGCGAGATGAGCGCCGCAACCCTAGAGTCATCTGCAACTGGACTTAACTGTCAGAGGTCCTTTACCTTTTTTAATGGGAATCCCTTGCATATGATCACAGTGCCTGAAGACAGTCAGGTTGAGTATCCACAGCAGTGACCAGAGGAGGAATGACTGCTGGGAACAGTGCAGAGAGAAGAAACACCATGGTGCACCTGCAGCAGAAAAACTGGATGCCTTCATTTGCCCCATCTGCAATAAAACATGTCTCTCCCGTACTGTTGAAAAGCGAGTTACCAGATGGTGCAGAACAAGGACCAGGTGACTTCTACTGTGTACCTAAGTAGCTGTTTGTATCTCCTGGCTACTAGAATCTGGATGATCTGCAAATATTTTCATGACAGTAGAATAATAGTCCAGATTGTTAGCTTTTTTTAAAGGAACAGAGATCCCAATTTCTGATTGCAGCTCATGTAGCAAATTTATTTGTGTGCATAAATATAAACTGCTCTCTGTTTGAAATATGAGCCATGTTCTTGCAAAGCTTTAATTTAATGCTCACAAATAATATGCCTGTTACTTAAGTGCAAAAGGGTTATCTACACTTAATCGTAAGTGGGTTGTCCATTGTTGTTGTTTAGTCATTTAGTTGTGTAACTCCATGGACCAGTTGTATAACCCCATGGACCAGAGCACACCAGGCACTCCTGTCTTCCACTGCCTCCCACAGTTTGGTCAAACTCATGTTCGACCAAACTTCGAGAACACTGTCCAACCATCTCATCCTCTGTCGTCCCCTTCTCCTTGTGCCCTCAGTCTTTCCCAACATCAGGGTCTTTTTCTGGGAGTCTTCTCTTCTCATGAGGTGGCCAAAGTATGCCATTTACCCTCATGAGGTTGTCCATAGAACATTGCTAATGTGTTTTCCTTTTCAAAGCTTCCTGAGCTGCTTCTGTCCAACATATATTCTCCTGGGAAGAAATGTACAGCACAGTTCTATGCCATTCATACAGGATTTCATTGAACATGCTTCATATATCTCTTTGATTAAAGCAGTATATGTGGGGTTTTCCTCAAAACATGTATACTGTCAAAGAGATCAGAATGAGAAATCCACACTTGCCCAATGACCCTCAGTGAGCTTCCTGACTGACTGGCAATTTGAAACCAAGTTCAGCCTTCCATTCGCTTTTAAGGTATGCTGCATAAAACTGCACAGAAGCACAGAATGCTGCTTGCCTTGTTTTATGTGACCTCAGCCTTAGCCCTGTTTTAAGGAAGAAATACATGATTTCACACATGCGGTTTTTATGGCATGACTGCAGTTGTCACTCAAACAGGTTGACCAAAATATGTTGCTCCATCATTCCCTTTGGGAATTGACTGACACTCCTGTCAGCCTGTCCAGAGTAGCTGCTTTGACTAAGTTTCTGTGAAGATGGCACTGCCTGTCATTTTTTAGGGAATACATGTAAATTGTGCACAAAGCTAGCTGAGATACAAGTCAGTGTAAATGATGGGTTAGTGTAATTGCTTTTAAAAGGCAAGGAAACCTTTTCTTTGTGAAGTGGTTATGGAAAGCAGCAAGCACTGCAAAAAACCAAGTCTGTTCTACGTCTGTGGTTCTTGTTGACCAGACAGAGCTAGGCAGAGTTTCTGTGATTGTTCAGGTAGGAGAGGAACTGTGGGGATGGGTCCCTAGACTTGGGCTAGGCATCTTTATTGCCTCCTACCTAACCCCATATAAGATTAGCACTCTGAGGAGTTTCACTGTGAAGCATCTCATAGTGACAGGTGTTGTCTTGTGAGCTGGGAAAAGGAGACACCTGAGCTGAGTTTTGATTCTTTTTTCTTCTCTGGGAAAGTCTTTCACAGCAACAAGTACGCATGACACATGATGGAGCTCATAGAGCCAAATTAGATTATAGTTGTTGTTTCAGGGGAGCGATAAGTATCTGGATGGCAGCATGTAGGAGGGGGAGTTTCATGCCAATAGGGAATTTCCTTCCAATGCAAATTGCAGCTTCAGACAAGTGAGTTTCAACAGGGACACAAAGGTTAAACTCTCATAACCCACTCCCCATGGGTATTTTCAATTTTTAAAAGAGTACATAAATTGCAAAGTCACCATCACATATAGTTTCTCCTCCTAAGAGGCTGCTTATTGCTTTTCTATTTCCATGTGCATTTTTCAGCTGCTGGTTTGGAACATATATGGCTGAAAATGTTGCAACAACTAACTATTCACTCCTAGCATACTCTTGTATCAGTTTTTGGTAACCAAGTGTTTGAATGCTAATTAATTCTTCACAATATTATGAAGGACTGAAATAAATAAATTTAAATATTACAGCAAATCTTTTAACTTTCCCTTGTGATAGAAAATAAAACATTTGTTAAAAGTTTCTTCACGTTTTACAATCACCCAATACCAAGGACAGTGCATATTATAATGTTTGGCTGTCTTCCCCCACTGCCCCACCTCCATTCTCATCTTCCCATATCTAGCAATAAAACAAGAAGTATTACTTTTGTAAATTAATGTGTACAGTTATTATATAGAACAGAAAGTTTATTGGCAGAGAGACTTAAATCTGTTGAGTTCACTTGTAGTCCATGATCAAGAATCTAGGTGTAGTCCTTAATGCATGATTAAAGCAAACATAGAAGATGCAATATCCTTTTAAATAATCTGTAAAGGAGCAAAGGCACCTTTTATCCTCTGAATGGGTGGTGCCAGGGTGATATAACTCCCCTGTGTAGTTATTCCAGAAGACTCATGTGCTCAAGCGGGTGGAGCTGTAGGTGCTGTGGGAGACACTTAAAAATTAATGCAAGATTACTTTTGCTAATTTAATCTGCAGAGGTTGATATTAGACATCTGAATTTCAGGATTGTGTCATGGCTTGTTATCTTCCTCGTGTCTGGCTTCCAGTTATGTTAACTACCATTCAAAAGCTCTGTTGGTCTCTCTGCTAGCTATGAATATTACTGTAGGCATAACCTGCAGTTTTCCACAGCATGGATGTACCCAGGATCAAAGCTAGGGGGGCACACCAGCCACGCCCCCCAGCTACCCGATCGGCTAGCTGGCAATGACGTGGCCTGGATCCCCCCCAGGAGGCGTGGTCAACGTGCATGCCGCCCTGAGAAAAGGGGGCCGTTTGCAAGACAGCACACGGAGCCACCCGTGCTTGCACTCCTGCCTCGCCTGCTCCTTTAATGGCAGCGGTGACTAAAAAGAGGCAGCAGCAGCTAACTTCAGCCCACACTCCTTCAAGTCACAGCGAGCACAGCACAGAAAGTGCTGCCTCACAATGCTCCGCGGCACCTCATGAAGTGCCGTGGAGCATTGTGGGGCAGCACTTTCTGTGCTGTGCTCGCTGTGACTTGAAAGAGTGTGGGCTGAAGTTAGCCCAGGTCCAGGTCCAGGTCCAGGTCCAGGTTTTTTCCAACGGAGGCAGCTTTGCTGCCGCTGCCGTTTCACTTCAGCCAAGCAGGCTGAGGTGGAGCACAGCAGGCCGCGCCCCTGCCTGTCCTGTCCAGCTGCCCTGCTTCTAGAGGAGGGCAGCTGCCCCCCCTGCCCCATGGCCTGCATCCATATTTCCATTAGTTAGTTTTAGTGCCATAGATAGTTGTTTATTAAACAAATTGAATATTGGTTTGTATGTAGCTGAAGCTTGGTTGGCTGAGCTGTGCCCCCAAAGGAACTCACGGCAAATATTCAAAACACTGAAATACAGAGCTTTGGAAATACAAGTATACAAAACATAGAACATGTCAGTAAATTCAAAACTGACAAAAATCAACAATTTGGCAAACAGGAAAAAATCAGTGTCACCAAAAAAAGCCCCACCAATCTAAGCTTAAGTACATAAATACAAAGCAAAATAAGAAATAACCAACTGTACTGTTCTGGCTGTACTCCAAGGAGCCAGAAGGAGAGCGGTAAATGGCATACAGCTGGCTACCAATGGAAGCCGACAGCAGCAAAAGGCAAATGTTGGTAGGGCAATGATGGTAAGCCTCTTAGAAGTACCAACTCTTGGTGCAGGTATTGCTACACTTATGGTGCCTTAAAGGTAAAGGTAAAGGGACCCCTGACCGTTAGGTTAGTCACAAACGACTCTGGGGTTGTGCCACTCATCTCACGTTATTGGCCGAGGGAGCCGGCGTACAGCTTCCAGCATGACAAAGCTGCTTCTGGTGAACCAGAGCAGCACACGGAAACGCCGTTTACCTTCCCGCTTGGAGCGGTACCTATTTATCTATTTGCACTTTGACGTGCTTTCGAACTGCTAGGTTGGCAGGAGCTGGGACTGAGCAATGGGAGCTCACCCTGTCGCAGGGATTCGAACCGCCAAACTTCTGATTGGCAAGCCCTAGGCTCAGTAGTTTAGACCACAGCACCATAATTGGGCATTTTATTTGTTTTCAGTGTTCTTTTTTTAAAAAAAGAAAAGAAAAGTGTTTCTTGAATACATATTTCCTGGCCTTTGCGTGCATCGGTGAATTGTGCATAAGCCCCCACCTCCATTATACCCACCCTCCCATTCCCCCCCCCACGCTTTTCCCTCTTCTGTGTCCTAAGCAATCCACATATCAGCAGTCGGACATCAATTGAAAGCACGCAAAATGTTTGCTGCCTGTATTAAATAAGCCAACATATCCAAGTCTTATGCTGTATTACACAAACAGAATTTGCTTTGGAAATATATAAGAAGATACATTTAGCCTTTAGTAATAGACAATGTGTAATATCCATGACGTAGGCTGGAAATTCAATTACTTTTCATGCCTCAGGCTTTAAATTATTAACTTTTTGTGAGTTGCTGGAAAACCAAGCAGTCTATTCTGTTAAGCTCATTTTGAAAGCTTAAAGGTAAAGCATAAACACAATTAAGTACTTAATTACTATGCACTTCAAAATTGGGTGACATTCAACTTTGGAGGTACAGCAGGGTGTTACTTATTCAACTATTTCTGCCTCAACATTAATTTCATAATAAGAACTCTTTGAAATGGTTTCCCTTTTTCACATTTCTATTGCTTTTTTAACATCTAGATTTTTATTACATGCAAACCTAACCTCTCCTAATAATTCCTATTATAAAATGATTGAGTTTAATGCTGGAAGTAATTTTCCCTGTAGTGTTGGAAAGCATATTATATCATATGTCTGTCAAATTAACCTATAAGCACATTCACTAAACGACAAAAAAAAGTAAAAAGCCGTGTGTAGGCCTACTTTTCCTTGTTCTAGTCTTGATGTTTTTTTCCCTTTTGTAATTAGAAACCAGATCACGTGACCACAGGAGTCGGTATCCCCGTGGCAGACAGTTTAAATCTCTTGACCGTGGGCCCACGAGGCCCCCTTTTGGTTCAGGATGTGGTTTTCACGGATATGGTGGCAAACTTTGACCGAGAGAGGATTCCAGACAGAGTTGTGCATGCCAAAGGAGCAGGTTAGTGTTAGAAGTTGCTTGTTGTTTTAAAATGAAAAGATGGAGAATTAAATATTGTGAACCAGCTTTGTCAGAAGGAACAAGAAAGCATAGAAGTTCCCAGAATGTGTTTCACTCAGTTTTGTAGTGCCGGACTTATGCTGTCATACCAAGAACGTGACTCCTGCCCTGGGCCTCAGACAAGCTCTGCATGGGCCTGATTCAGACACAATGCTCAGCCAAATCATGGCCCAGCACCCAGCAGAGTAGCAAAAGCAGGAGTGATTTAAAGTGGTGAGCAAACCAAGGCATTGTGTGAGAGAGTGAAGAAGAATTGCTTCTGCAAGCATCTATACATAAAGTGTCCTTTTTCTTCATCTGGGGGAGAAAATAGGCCAAAACATTAGCAAAGATACACCCAATAAAGGCAGAGATCTTTCCCCAACTGTCTTGGTTTGTGTATCAATACTTGGCAACTAGGGTTGCCAGACTCAATAGAGGACAGGACTTCTGTGCCTTTAATTGCCCTGCTCTCTTTTGAGTCTGGAAACCTTAAAGAGAAACCAGCAGACCCTTTGTTTAATGTCCTCTATTGAGTCTGGCAACCCTATAATGGCAACTGATAGTAGTTCGAACTTCGCCTGCATTCTGATTGATCTCTAAGTTATCTCCTGAATAAAGGTAAAGGTAAAGGGACCCCTGACCATTAGGTCCAGTCGTGACCGACTCTGGGGTTGCGCGCTCATCTCGCATTATTGGCCGAGGGAGCCGGCGTATAGCTTCCAGGTCATGTGGCCAGCGTGACAAAGCCGCTTCTGGCAAACCAGAGCAGCACATGGAAACACCGTTTACCTTCCCGCTGTAGCGGTTCCTATTTATCTACTTGCATTTTGACGTGCTTTCGAACTGCTAGGTTGGCAGGAGCTGGGCCCAAGCAACAGGAGCTCACCCCGTCACAGGGATTCGAACCGCCGACCTTCTGATCAGCAAGCCCTAGGCTCAGTGGTTTAACCACAGCGCCACCTGGGTCCCTATCTCCTGAATAGTTTCCCCTTATTAAAAATTAGTTCTCTGTTAATTATGAATCCAACAAAAATTGTGGTCAGTTGTTGTAGTTTGTCCTTTATTTGCAGCCCGGAATCAGATATTCTTACCAAAGTCCTTGGTGTTTAGACTGCTTGTTTCTGCTTATCTTCAGTTTTTAATAAAAGCAACCATTTTAAACATTTTAGGAGCTTTTGGCTATTTTGAAGTGACTCATGACATCACCAAGTATTGCAAAGCAAAAGTATTTGAGCATATTGGCAAAAGAACTCCACTCGCTATGCGATTCTCTACTGTTGGTAAGTCTTTAAAAAACACCTTTTGTGTGCCCATTTTATTTGTATCATGTGTACACATGCATTCATTAAATGGGTACTTAGAGGAGCTAATTTTGTTAGACTTCATGTAACTTCATGTTATTTAGGAGCTTTTGACTATTTTGAAGTGCCTCGTGACATCACCAAGTATGGTATTGCAAAGCAAAGGTATGTGAGCATATTGACAAAAGAACTCCAATTGCTGTTCAATTCTCTAACGTTGGTTTAGAATTGGCCTTTAGAAATTCTGTGCACGTCTATTTTATTTGTGCCGTGTGCACATGCATTCATTGAATGAGTATTAGAGGTAGTATTGAATGGGTATTAGAGCTAATATTTTCATTAGGCTTCTGATATCTTGTAGCTATAATATTTCATCAGTTGTGTCATCTATTGATTTTGATCATATAGTTGATTTAAAAATGGCCCCTTCAATATGACTCTTTAAAATTTGTATTGTTTTCCCTAATTTTTACAAAATGTCATTAAGCACACCAGTGCAGCAAAGGATTTCATATCTACTTCATAAATTATTGTTTTTTGTAAATAATTTTATGTTGATTTTCACAATTGAATTCCACATTTAATCACAATAGCACTCCCCCACCCCCAAATTCACAAATACCTTTTACAAAACCTTATCTTTGAGGTTCTTTAAACCTCATTACTTCCCTCCATTCAAAATTCCCTCCATTCTGCAAAATTCATGCTTAACCAATTATTATTTCTCTTAATTTATCCAAATTTTTACTGATTGCAACTCAAGGCCTGCTGGTGTTTCAACCTATTTACAATACCCTGCAATCGAACAATAATCATTTCCCATTCTTTTTCCTAACTTTAGCATACTTAATTTTCACCGGAAGGCGACTGTCTATTGAGTCAGATTTAAAATCCTGCACCCCTTCCTCCCAAGCTTTTCTCAATCTCAGAGGCTGTAGTTTTGGCCTCATTCTAACCGCCAAGGCACCCCCAAGCCGAAACTCTACCATTGGGAGATCAAATTTCCAACAAGAATCAAGTCAGAAGTCAGATTTTGCTTTTGGGATAATAATACTTATTGAGTTGCATAACTGTGAATGGAAAAAGTACAAAGAAACAGCAGTCTCACGGCAAAAGATGAAGGTGTCTGATGAGGACACTACATTGCCAGCTCTCAACAAACCAAACTAGGAAATGTTTGTGCAATGAACTCTTCCCATTCTGCCATTCTGTTCTTCTTAAAAACTATAAATGGCAATATATAGGTACAATCTTCAGCATAATCCTTTGAATTGGTGTTTTATGAATGAATGAATGAATGAATGAATGAATGAATGAAACTTCATTTGCGTCAGCCATTGGCCATAAGAACAAAAGAACATTGTGATATACACAGAACGAAATAAAAAGTCGATTATATAAAACACAGTTTAGGGTCCTGAGTCAGCAGTAAAATAGTGGACCTTATTTTGATTGCTCCAGCTAAAAACCTTGCAACCTTTGTTGTCATCTGCTCCTCTTGATCTGCCAGGATCAAGATCATGCCTGGCACTTTATAACATTCATTAGGTGAAGCCTAGGAGGGCAGTTTACACATATGATGGCCATGGCATAGCTACGTTCCCGAAGCAGCTATGTGAGCCCTTTGAATGACTGGCTTTGAACTTAAATGTTTCATACTAAATTCCCAGTATTAGAATGGATGTCAGTCTCCAGGGTTGAAGGAAAACTGTGTGCAGTTCTCAGTGTGTTCACGTTTATAAACCTTCCTTTTCTAGCGGGAGAATCGGGGTCAGCCGATACAGTCCGTGACCCTCGAGGCTTTGCAATGAAATTCTATACAGAAGATGGTAATTGGGACCTTGTGGGGAACAACACCCCCATCTTCTTTGTCAGAGATGCAATGCTGGTAGGTCAGCCCATGACAGATGTTAACGGGTGGTGAACAAAAGGGAGAGAGAAAGGCACAAAATACCTGAATTTGTTTCTTCCATGGGTCTTATTTAAAAAAAAAAAGAGGAATCATCTGCTAACATAAAGTACCTTTCTGTTAGCTTCCAAATGGTCATAATTATTGTTTTTGTCCAGATGTGTATTCTCTGTAACTTGAGCATTGAGGTTGCCTTTCAGTGTTTCATTTCAGTTCAGATTTTTTAATTAAGGTGAGCACATTGAAGTGATGCTCTGAAAAATGAGCTGCTTGCTCAAATGTTTGCAAGCAATATGCATTGCAATATGGATTGCCTGAGGGGGATCATTGAATCAGGCAGGCTGCCCTGGAGAGCAAGTTCCAAAGAGCATTCTAAAAAATGAGAAACTTTTATCTCTGAGCACATTCACCTTTTAAAATCGTTGGGTATACTTGTGGACTGAAATGGAAGATGTTCCCTTCTATACACTGGGTTTGGACCATTTAAATCTTTAAAGATTAACGCCAGCACTTCAGATTGTGTCAAGAAAAGCAATGGAAGCCACACAGTTGCTTTAGTGCTGGTGTAATTTTCTCATCCACTCATTTTGTTAATTAAAGTGATGGTTGCATTTTCACTAGTTGAAGCTTCATAAAAAGTCTTCAAAGCCAGGCTGCTGGATGTTGCAACACACATTTTGGAGCAGCTGTAACCAGTATATTGACCAAACCTACCTGAGAATCCAGAAAGCATGATGGACCCAACACTGCTCCCCAAATTACAAACCGGTTCCTTCAAGAGGGGCAGGGAGGGCATAAGTTCCATTGTTCATTGATCCTCTCCCTATGAACATCTCTGTCTTGTCAGGCCCGAGTTTCAGTTTTTTGTTTTTGTTAACAAATGTAGTTTCTCATGAGTTTTGTCAAAGTTTAGCAAAATAGGAATAAGCAGGAGGATATAATACAGTGGTACCTCGGTTTACGACGACAATCCATTCGGGGAGCCAGTCGCTCCCCGAGGGCATGCTTCTGCGTGTGCGTGAAGTGCCAATAGAGCACTTCTGTGCACACGCTCACTGCACAGATTGCTTCTGCGCATCCGCGTGCACGGAACCCGGATGTAAATACTTCCGGGTCCGTGGCGGTCGCTCTCCGAGTTCGTCGTAAACGGAGGAGGTCGCAAACCGAGGTTCCACTGTACAGTATTTCAGTTTTTAAGATTTATGGTTCTATCATCACTCAGAGTAAGTTTAGATATATTGAACATGCTTTACAGATAAAAGCCAACTTAGAATAAGGGATGTACACAATAATGAATTTTTCATTTGCATTTTGTTTGCATTAGTTCATGTCCTTTATCCACACCCAAAAGAGAAATCCACAAACTCATCTGAAAGATCCAAACATGGTATGGGACTTCTGGAGTCTTCGCCCTGAGTCTCTGCACCAGGTAGGATTTACTCTTTCTATCCCATTTGTTCTTTGCATTGCAGACTGAGTCAACTTTGTTTCCTTCGTATATCCTGTGTGCACCTTGGGACATTATTCTCTGGCTCTCTCAGATGGATTATGTGGAAACGAGATATTGTACTATTGATGTAGGGCAAAGGCTTCAGGGGTGAGGGCAGAATATTATGCTGAAAATAAATTATGGTTGGAGCATTCTTCGGTGGAGAGAAGTCCACAGTCTGCTATACAAAAGTGTACCTGGTTTTAGTGTACCTGGTCTGAAGAAGTGTGCGTGCACACGAAAGCTCATACCAATGACAAACTTAGTTGGTCTCTATGGTGCTAGTGGAAGGAATTTTTTTATTTTGTTTCGACTACGTCAGACCAACACGGCTACCTACCTGTAACTGGTTTTAGTTATGTGAGCTTTCATTAAGGATAGCTGGGGTAGATTTGTTAGTTTTTCGGTAGTGTCGTCCTCCCTGTGAAACGCCCTCGCTTCAGATGTCAAGGAGCTAAAGAATTACACAACTTTTAGAAAACATCTGAAGGCAGCCCTGTATCGGGAGGCTTTTAATGCTCTAATGTTTTTTATTATGTTTTTAGAGATGCTGTAAGCCGCCCAGAGTGGCTGGAGAAACCCAGCCAGATGGGCAAGGTATAAATAATAAAATTATTATGATGTTTTGCTGCTTTATGTTTAGGTGTCGTTCCTGTTCAGTGATCGCGGCATTCCAGATGGATTTCGTCACATGCATGGCTTCGGATCTAATACTTTTAAGTTAGTCAATGCTGAAGGAAATGCCGTATACTGCAAATTTCATTTTAAGGTAATAATTTCAGTTTTCCTGTTCAGCACTTGTTAATAACCATTTCCTACTTCTAAATCAGTATTACTGGAATATTAACATATTATTGTTTACAGGGTTTTGAAAATGTAGTTTTGCATTCCTAGTCTTGTAAGATTTTCATATGGTGCTTCTTGCAACTTATTTGAAAGATATATGGAGCAGTCTTTTGGTTGAATATACTACCGGTATGTAGTTCCTGCAGCTTCAGTAATGAGTGACACAATTCCCCTATGCTTCCTATACAATGATAGAATCATTTATTTTCTTAAACCACTGTTTGCCTTTGAAAGATTTGCGTTCTCTCATAGAATTACCAAACCACTGTTCTGTTTATTTAATGCTAATTTATTTAAATTTGAGAAGAAGCAAGTCTATCTGCACCTCTCGATATTGGCTTCTTTCCAGTATGGCAACGTCTTATGCCCTCTCCCACAGCAGATCTTTAGACCAAAGTCTGTTTCTACACACAGACTGGTCTCCTTAATAATTTTAATATTTCTTTCTTTCATCATTACTAGTATGCAATTCTTGATCAAAACAATTCTTAGTCAAAAATTCTAAGATGATGTTATTTTGATTTTTGCAGACTGATCAAGGAATCAAAAACCTTACTGTTGAAGAAGCAGGAAGACTGGCCTCTGAAGATCCCGACTATGCCCTGCGCGATCTTTACAACGCTATTGCTAATGCAAACTATCCTTCTTGGAGTTTCTATATCCAGGTTATGACATTTGAACAGGCTGAGAAATTTCCACTCAATCCTTTTGATGTAACTAAGGTAAGCGTAATTTCCATCCCTTTATCCTACATACTGGATATTAAAGAATAAAAGTTCTGCATCTGTATGGAAAGATATACTTGGAAGATGTCTGTAATAAATAGCATTATTGCATTTTATAGGTTTGGCCTCACAAAGACTATCCTCTGATTCCGGTGGGGAAGCTTGTCTTAAACAGAAACCCCACCAACTATTTTGCTGAGGTGGAACAAATTGCCTTTGCTCCAAGCAACATGCCTCCAGGGATTGAACCTAGCCCTGATAAAATGTTACAGGTAATGAGTATAGTATTTCATGGTCAAAAGCCTTAATCAATATGCATTACGTCCACAACACACCCTGATCCACCAAGCCTGCAACTCTATCAACAAAAGAAATCAGATTTGTCTAGCATGACTTGTTTTCAGGAAAACTCTGCTGGGTCTTAGTAATCACAGCATCCCTTTTAAAGTGCTCATAGACATAGACCAACTATTTAATTATCTGTTCTAGAACCTTTCCTGGTATCGACGTCAAACTGACTAGTCAGTAGTTACCTGGGTCTTCTCTCTCACACACACACTTTTGAAGCTAGAGACTATTTTTGCCCACCTCCAGTTTGCAGAGACCTCCACTGTTCTCCAACAATTCGCAGAGATTATAGGCAGAGACTCTGAAATTACATCCTCTCAAGCTCCTTTAATACCCTTGGGTGCAGCTCATCAGGCCCTGGAGATTTCAATTCATTTAAAGTAGCTAGGTGTTTCCTAACAACCTCTTTTCCTATCTTGGGCTGCAGCTCCCTCCTTACATCACTTATTCTGTTACCACAAAGTTGGGCATTGCTTTCCTTTGGGGAAGACAGAGGCAACGTAGGTGTTGAATAGTTTTGCCTCCTCTCTGTCACCCAATAGCATTTCTTTGTCTTCTCCACAAAGCTCATTATGAGCTTTAGCCATCCTGGCCTTCACCTTTGTTGGCTACTCGTGTCTACTCCTCTTTTGTGATTTCCCCTTAATTCCATTTCTTATACATGCCCTTAACTCCCAGCTCACCTTTAGTAGGTTTCTGTACCACCGCCTCAGTTTCCTGTGCGTAAAGGTAAAGGTAAAGGGACCCCTGACCATTAGGTCCAGTCGTGACCAACTCTGGAGTTGCGGCGCTCATCTCGCTTTATTGGCCGATGGAGCCGGCGTACAGCTTCCAGGTCATGTGGCTAGCATGACAAAGGCGCTTCAGGCGAACCAGAGCAGTGTACGGAAACGCCATTTACCTTCCCGCCAGAGCAGTACCTATTTATCTACTTGCACTTTGACATGCTTTCAAACTGCTAGGTTGGCAGGAGCAGGGACCAAGCAATGGGAGCTCATCCCGTCGCTGGGATTCGAACCGCCGACCTTCTGATCAGCAAGCCCTGGGCTCTGTGGTTTAACCCACAGTGCCACCTGGGTCCTGTACATAAATAAAGTTATTATCCCCAGTACCAGGTGCTCCCCTGTCATCTGTAATATTGTCTCTCCCACCCTTCAGGATTTAGTTTAAAACTCTCCTGTTCAGGTTCGCGAAACTGACTCCCATATATTAGAGCTGTGTGTATCACTGGTGTTTAATAAGATAAATAAATATTCAGCAGAATATTCTAATAATCTAGTTCTAAGAGTACTGCATTATTGCCAGTAGAGTTTTCCCCCCATCTCTAGGGTAGAATGACTGTGTTAATGTACTGCCAGTTCAAACGTGTACTGCTTGGAAACATACAAAATATATGAGATTTCTTTTTTCTTTTTTCCAAATATAAGGCAGTCCTAGAAAAAACACATGATTCTCTTGTGGCTTCATGTGATTGTGTTGTGGGAAGTTTGCTTATTAGCGGATATATAGTAACTTCTGTAGTAAACTGTTTTAAATCAAAATTAAGACTGTAGCTCCACAATGGCTTTCAACAGTCTCAGAGATTTAAAGTCCCAAAGCAGCTCATAAACCAGGCATCCCCAAACTGCGGCCCTCCAGATGTTTTGGCCTACAACTCCCATGATCCCTAGCTAAGAGGACCAGTGGTCAGGGATGATGGGAATTGTAGTCCAAAAGATCTGGAGGGCCGAAGTTTGGGAATGCCTGTCATAAACTCTTTAAGAAGGTAGTCCTAATTGCACCTGGGGAGAGCCGTCACATTTATAAACTTGATAATCTGTTTAGGGACGTTTTTAATATTTAATGCTGTATTGTTTTAATATTTGATTGGGAGCTGCCCAGAGTGGCTGGAGAGACTCAGCCAGATGAGCAGGGTACAATTATTATTATTAGTATTATTAGTATTATTATTATATAATTTCCTAGTTTCCACTATGGGAAACAGAATGCTGGACTGAGACCTTTTGTATTCTCTTGCATGTTCTTATCACCCTTGTGAGAAACAATTCCTCCTCCTATTGGCATTAGGAGCAAGGAAGAGCTTAAAATGAACGGATATTGCCACCATTGAACCCATATATAACTATTATTTATTATTATTGGATTAACAGAATTTTTTTATTAAGAGTTTCCGCGGGGACTCACAGCAAATAATTTGTACAGATATAAATCGCCCGAAACTCTCACACATCAAACAGCACATAAGGATTTGACATAAAAATATATAGTTGGCATGTGTTATGAAATCGGTAAAACAAAGCTCCATCCTAAAGTTCTGTCTTTTGGGTTGTATCTTCCTCAAGCTTCAGCTTTATGCTGCCTGGAGCGGAAATGACTTCTTTTCCACTTCCATTCCACAGCCATTCTCTCAAATGGGTTGGCACTCAGGAACTAACATTTACAGCCTCTTAGAACGTAAAGTACATCAACAAACAGGGAACTTTAAGAGCTAGGAAAATTCATAACTCACTTTAAAACGTTTAGGGAAACTTCACTGCTCTTAATGGCTTACAGCATGGAGACGAAAGTTGTCATCCAAGGTTCTGAAGTTCTGAGCTATTTGCCCATAAAGGTGGCATCTGTCTGCCTCACCTCTCCCACTGGGTATGCACAGCTTTGTTTGAGTGATGTACAGCGGTGGGTTATACATGCACAGCAGGAGGAATGGAGCATCATAGTCTCAGCCCCCACCCAAAGAAGAGGACCTTGAACCTTTTCTCTGATGTATCCTAGGGTCGTCTTTTCTCATATCCAGATGCTCACAGATATCGTCTGGGACCCAACTTCCTTCAAATTCCTGTAAACTGTCCATACCGTACTCAGACTGCCAACTACCAGAGAGATGGGCGTATGTGCGTTTCTGATAACCAAGGTAATTCCAAAAGGTGTCTTCTGGAAGTAATCTGCAATATCATGTGCAATGACTTTTTCTTCCTCTGCGTTTGTAACATGGTCTGAATATGTGATCTAATATTCCTTCAGGTTAGATGCTTAACTGTGAGTGAAATCCATCACAACGTCTGCTCATGTAGTGGGACTTTAATTTACTCAGCTCCTTCCTATAGCCTCCCCCGTGCAAAAAAATAATAATAATCTGTTCAGGAGAATCCCCCAACAGCTTCAGAACAGATGGAAGGGGAAGTCCTGTTGGGTGAACAGAAGTTGTTTGTGCCCTGACACAATGGAATATTGCCCTTTGTGGACTTCTTCTTCTTCTTCTTAAGCATATTTGACCTTAATTTAGCCATATGGATGCATAACTTTTTAAAAAATCAAAATATATTTTCATCTGTAGGGAAACAAGGAATGAATGCATGATCATACGGCAAACAGTCGTTTTGCCTCCAAGCATTTATACCTACCGGTGGAAAAAATGAAATCAAATTATATTTAAAGTCATGCCAACGTGATTATACTGCTTCAAAGAACTTCTGTAAATTAAGCTTTGGTCCTCAACCAAGAGCTTATAATAGGCAGGTAGCTGATCTTTCTTGAATGTTCCATCTACTGGATCCCATTCAGAGTATTCTGTTTATCAGTAGGACATGCAAACAAGAGAAGTAGTATTTAAGAAATTAAGTAACTGGCAAACAATACCCTGATCAGCTTTCACTTGGATATCAGGATCAAATAGGAATTGGAGAGTGAGTGAGTGAATTGAGAGACTCCAGTTGACCTTTTATCTAAAAAGAGCTATTGCTGTACACCAGGGACGTCCAACTCCCAATAGACTGTGATCTACTCACAGTGTAAAAAAACTGGCAGTGATCTACCCATTGTCGTTGGACGGATCAAAGTTGTTGAGCTTTTTTGGGGAAGCCAAGTTGGTTGAGCTTTTTTTAGGGAGCAAATGAATGAATGGAACTGAATACATGAATGAATGGAACTGAATGAGCATTGCGATATACACAGAACATAATCAAAAGTTGATTATATAAAACAGTTGAGGGTCCTGAATCCCCAGTCTGATAGTCGAACTTAATCTGATGGCCCACTTTTTTGCTAGGAAGCAAAAGTTGCTGAGCTTTTTTAGGAAAGTCAAAATTGTAGAGCTTTTTTTGGGGGGGGAGTAGATCACTGAGTGGCCAGAGATCTACCAGGAACACCCCATGATCTACCAGTAGATCACAATCTACCTGTTGGACGTGCCTGCTGTACACTGACCTTTTCTTGCAAATGTTGATAGCTAGGTATGTGGCACTCCTAAAACATGCATACAAACATATATATTCTTCTAGGTGGTGCTCCAAATTATTACCCCAACAGTTATACTGGCCCTGAAGACCAGCCCAGTGTGAAGGAGAGCAACATGTTTCTTTGTGGTGATGTACAACGCTTCAATAGTGCAGATGAGGACAATGTGTCTCAAGTAAGCAGAGTAGAAATGGAAGATTACCTTATTTTGGACATGAGTTGAATATACAAGCTGAATTCATTTTAATGAAATGAATTGACTTGCTGGAGACATCTGCAAAAATGCCTGCTTTGAAACAGGTTGAAGGTTTTTTGTGATATAGTCCCATCTTGCAGAAACTTAGCTGTAGCTTCCCTATGCCATTACTGCTTTACCCTTTTGTTACCCTATCAAGTTGTAGAGTTTCATATACCCCCACACACAATAGATCAATGAAAGCTCTTTTCTAGGCCTGTATGCAATCCTGGACCTACTCTGGGGAGACCCACTGAAATCAATGAACATGACTAACTCAGGTTTATTATTTTCAACGGGTCTGCTCTGAGTAAAACTTTCCTGGATACAACTCATGGTAACCTGTGCCTAACAGCAGGCAGAAGCTCTCCAACAGAGCACAGGAAGGTGCTGTAAGTTACCCCTATTCCAATCTCGGTTCAGGGGCCTCTGGGAGGAGCTCTGCTGGCTGAGGCAGCAGGTGAGTTTCTGCCAGAGTTTTGAAAATTGGGCCCAAGGTTTGGAATAGGTGCAAGTATGTCCTTGTCCTGTCTTGGCCCTGGAATTCCTCCACCGCGACCAAGGCTGACCCATAGGCGCTAGGAGTGCAGGGTTCCCCGGGTGCCAGGCTCTCAGGGGCGCCAGGCTGAGAGTCCGGGGCCTGAGAGTTGAGTCCGGGGAAGAGCCCGCCCATCAGTCGGAGTGCCGCTGTGGGCTCTTCTGATGTGGCGGGCTCTGCGCCGGGAGTTTGGGGGCGACAGAGTCTGTGAGACACTGAGGCGGCTGACGGCTCCGCCTTCCTGCACACCTGGGACTGGGCAGCCTGGGGGGAGGGGGTGCCGGGCAGATCTTTGCACCCCGGTGCCGCATATGCTTACGACAGCCCTGGCCGCGACTGCCACGACTGCCACTTTTGGGAATTAGGCCTGTGTAAATTACTTTGGCTTAAGTTCAACCAGCTGAGCCAAGGTGAGCATCTTATGCCAGCATATGTTGGGCTTGAACAGGATGAAAGGTTTGTGCTGATATAGGCCTGATTGAGCACCAGCTCAGCCAGGAAAGCCCAAGATCAGCCAAATGCAAACTTTCTCATCCTGGTGGTGGCTTTGGATTGCGCTGTAAATTGTAAACCTGAGAAACATCTCAGGAATAAAGCTTTTGGCTATCTCTTCTGTTTCCTGTGTTGGTGGCGGAGTTTAAAGTCGGTAGTGAGACTTTATCTTAGCTCAGTTTGTATGTTATTTTAGAAAACGTCTGAATAATTATTCAACACAAGTTGCACCCTTAATGAGAGACGAATTTATTTTCATTTAAAGGTACGCATATTCTATACCAAAGTGCTGAATGAGGAAGAGCGCGAGAGGCTTTGTGAAAACATTGCTAGTCACCTGAAAGATGCTCAGCTTTTTATTCAGAAGAGGGCTGTAAGTGAAATTGCTACTTTTATCTGATGACACCTGAACTATCCTTCTAATGTACATCCTAAAATAATTTTAGAAGATAGAGTTCTATATAAACATATTGTAAAATGCATAAAAATATAATGTAAGACAGAGAAAATATTTAAGCTTAAAAAGTTATCCAGCCTTCCAATTACTTAAAGTGCTTTTTGAAATACTATTTAAAATCGGATAAATAATAGCAGAATAGCTAGCACAGTACTTCTAGCCATTGAAAGACAGCCTCCCTGCTTCCTTTTTCAAGTAAGACCTAGATATATTTAGGACTGTTTAGGTCCATGCTAAGGGACATGGGCGGTGCTGTGGGTTAAACCACAGAGCCTAGGGCTTTCCGATCAAAAGGTCGATGGTTCGAATCCCCATGACGGGGCGAGCTCCCATTGCTCGATCCCAGCTACTGCCAACCTAGCAGTTCGAAAGCACATCAAAGTGCAAGTAGATAAATAGGTACCACTACAGTGGGAAGGTAAACGGCGTTTCCGTGCTCTGCTCTGGTTCGCCAGAAGTGGCTTAGTCATGCTGGCCACATGACCCGGAAGCTGTACGCCGACTCCCTCAGCCAATAACGCGAGATGAGCGCCGCAACCCCAGAGTCGGTCACAACTGGACCTAACGGTCAGGGGTCCCTTTAGCTTTTAGGTCCATGCTATAACACAGAAAGCGCATGAACAAAGCAAAAATTACATTTCAACTTTGGAGGGAAGCTGTGTAATAGTATTTTCATAGGAGGTAATTTGGAAGCTCTTTCATTCAAACCCAGTTAGTAGCTTCAAATCTCCATGTCAATAGCAGACGGCGTAGTTTACATATAATTTGAGAAGGTTAATTTAAGAAATGAATGTATTGGTGCTGACCTTTAAAGCCCTAAATGGCCTCAGCCCAGTATACCTGAAGGAGCGTCTCCACCCCCATCGTTCTGCCCGGACACTGAGGTCCAGCACCAAGGGCCTTCTGGCAGCTCCCTCACTGCAAGAAGCAAAGTTACAGGGAACCAGGCAGAGGGCCTTCTCGGTAGTGGTGCCCACCCTGTGGAATGCCCTCCCATCAGATATCAAGGAAATAAATTTAGAAGACGTCTGAGGGCAGCCCTGTTTAGGGTTGTTTTTAATGTTTGATGTTTTATTGTGTTTTTAATATTCTGTTGAGAGCTGTCCAGAGTGACTGGGGAAACCTGGCTGGATGGGTGGGGTATAAATAATAAATTATTATTATTATTATTATTATTATTATTATTATTATTATTTATTACATCATAGAAGAGGCTGCTGTATCAGGCTCATAGCCATCTAGTCCAGCATCCTGTTCTCACAGTAGCCAACCTGATGCCTGTGGGAAGCACCCCAGCAGGATAGGAGAGCAACAGCACTCTGCCCACCTGCAGTTCCCAGCAAGTGGAATTCAGAGACTTACTGCCTCTGACCGTGGAGGCGGAACATGGGGAGAGAAGGGGCTTTGGATGAATCTTAATACAGACTTATATTTCCTCTTCAACTTCCTTTCCTTCATCTTCCTAGGTGAAAAACTTTACTGATGTTCATCCTGATTATGGTGCCCGCATCCAAGCCCACCTGGACAGGTACAATGCTAAAGGCAGCAAAAAGGTATGGAAGCATCTTCAATTTACTGGGTGCTGAGTGGCTAAGGCATTAAGAAATAACTTGCAGTAGACCAAATGTTGACAGTAAGTTTCAGTGGCTTGGTTTTGGAAATGTAAAACTGCAAAAAGAACTCCACTCACACAGAATGGCCCCACTGAAGGAAGAGGTCATTTTTTTACTGATTCTTCCTTCCCCTTGTAGTCCCCTTAATTCCTGTGTTTTTAATGTGTAAATTCATGAACATAACCACGCTTAATTTGGTTCCCGCTCCTCCACATGCAGCTGCTGGGTGACCTTGGGCTAGTCACACTTCTCTGAAGTCTCTCAGCCCCACTCACCTCACAGAGCGTTTGTTGTGGGGGAGGAAGGGAAAGGAGAATGTTAGCCGCTTTGAGACTCCTTCGGGTAGTGATAAAGCGGGATATCAAATCCAAACTCTTCTCAAAATAACCAGAGGATTTCCCCCTCTAATTAAAATGGCACTTCTGAACTTATTAATCAAGATAGAAAATCATAATTGGGCATAGGCTGTGAGACTATCAAAGCTTCAAATAAGGGGTAAATCTGGATTTAGTCTGTGAGGCATTTCCACCCGATTTAGTGTACCCTCCTTCCACTGCCCTTCCCACAGCAACTGGACTTTGGGTGGGGGAACCTCCTCTCTCCTCCCATAGTGGAACTGGATAGTATTATCAGTGGGAAATGTTACACCAGAGTTGTGTATGCTGGTGGGGGTGCCATGTTGTGGTGTTGTTTCATATAAAAGTTATAAAGGGATGCTATTTTTTATGAAGTCATCAGAGTCCTGTTTACCATTCAAAGCTTTCCGATGTTTAGTGAGCTTTTCCATTAACACTACTGTACTGCCCATGCTTTTTGTCTCCACAGGGATGAGTGCAGGTTTTCCAGCTTCTTCCATGTTTGGGCAATCACCTTCCATGCTGTTACAAGGAGGAAAACTCTTCCATTATTCTAGCGCAGGCACCCCCAAACTGCAGCCCTCCAGATGTTTTGGCCTACAACTCCCATGATCCCTAGCTAACAGGACCAGTGGTCGGGGAAGATGGGAATTGTAGTCCAAAACATCTGGAGGGCCGAAGTTTGGGGATGCCTGTTCTAGCGTAAATCTTTTGCATCATCATGGGAAACTGACAATAAAGTGAGCTGTGGTGAACATTGAACCATTTGGTGTCAGATGAGACTTTTTTCTGTATGAACCTCAGTCCAAAAACATTGTACTTTGGTGTGTGCTTTTCCAATCCCGCCACATCCTCTCCAACACAGCAGGGAAGAAGCTGCTGAGTAGATGTAATGGCATTGTTGTGGAGTCGGAAACCAGCAGCAAAGCAGCTTAAAGGGGTTGTCTCTGATTTTTGTCTTTACAGATAACAACGGTTTTTGACCCACATTACACCAGTCCCCCTGTTCCATCTGAGTCCACCGATCAGATTCCCAAATTTGTTTCAGAGAATCAAAATTTTCCATCTTAAAATCACAAATAATTTGATAAAGAATAGGCAGCATCCTCTTTGAGTTTGGGGTTGAATTGAGCAGTAAGTTTTCAACCGGGGTTTGTGCTCTGATGGATAAGGAAAGGACACCAATTGGTGGCAAAATGGACTACTTGGTGTATATAAAACCAATATGTCCTGCCTGCCTGGTAATTTAGTAGCCAGCTCATTGGCCTTTATAGGTAAATTATTAGCATATAGATCTTTAATTCAGTAGTCCCACTTCTTGCCATGTATCCCTGCTGATCCTTGCCATGCTGATGCCTGTCTTGATTTTGAAACTGTGAGTGGAATATGAAAGGAATCAAAGGTGATATTGGGGGTTTAGGTATCTAGGAACACCACACCTGGAGACCTGCAGGTGTAAATGGATTTGAAATTTGAGTGCAAAAGTGATTTATAGCCTAAGGAGGGTACGGCTAGCCTAAGGAGGGTACAGCTAGGAGCCATTTAACTGACTTAGGATTGCTTATGCCTTCATATTCTTACAATATTATGTAGGCGGACAGTTTCATAGTACCCCTGATGGTGTGGTAAATGAAGGCCTCTTTTCGCAGAGGGCCAATATAAAACTAAGAACCGAATCTCAAACCAGGTCATTTGCCCTGGTGGACAAAAGTCACAATTAACTTCTTAAAACACTCAAATAGAACTGACAAAAATTGTCAGTGCCACCATTTTCACAGCCGACACCCATTTCACCTACGGCATATTGGGTTGTGGCCAAAGCTTCAAGTTTGTTTTAAGTTCTTTGAAATGAAGATTTCAAAATTTAATCATTGTAGCGAAGTCCAGAATTTGTGGAAAACCGATGTGAAAACACCTTTAAAAAAAAAAAATTCAAAAGTACATTTTATAAGCCTTGTGATCTGTTTTTGGCTTGCATTGAACATTATGAAACAATTGAATGTCATTTCCTGTGGTATGCTATACAGGAATACAGTGTTTGGCTGCGAAAGCAGAGTCATCTGCTTAAAGAGTAGGAAAGGGCTGAAAAAGCTTGAACTCGAAGCTTTCCATTGATGTGATCTCCCCTTATCTATAAAAATCTCTTAAAAGCTGCACTTCCTCTGCTCCTCCTTTGCCCTTTCTCTCTCAAACATAATTGCAGCTTTGTCTCTTTTTTTCTCACCAAAGTTCATCCTGCAGCTGATCCCATGCATATTTACTCAGAAGTACTGTAATCCCTACAAAGCTCAATGTCAGATGTGCATAGGACTGCAGCATTAGGCGTTTGCTCCCATGCACCTTTACTGAAAAGGAAGCTGTGTTTTATTTCACTTGGTTGAAAGCTGGCATCAAAGCCTTGAAATCTTTCTCTATTTTATCCCTCTTTACCTGGAGTATCAGCTGATACCCCTCAGATAGAGAACATCTGGACTGTTGAGCAGCGGAGGGCATGAAAAGGACTATAAATTAGTGGGAAAGGAGGGAAGCTATGAATTCTCCAATGGAGACTGTGTATTGTCATCCTAACATTTGTATGTACATAGTCAGGCTGTTTACTCTGGCCCCAGTACATTCCCACCTGTTTTTTTGAATCTCTGTACATATGATGTTATCTGTGGATCACAGCTATTTCGGTAGTTTCTTCCGAAACAGTACATTTTAATGCCGTTTTTCCCAAGCAAGCTTGGCTCTGACTTCAGAACTGAAGGTTTATCCCAGCTGTGTACAATTGAAACAGAATTTCCGGGGTGGAGAACCAGCCAGGTAATGTGTGTTGAGTGAAGACATCTGTCTCCACTCAACTGGTGTGAATATATGTTAGGAGACTTTAATACACATCAAATCATCCTGATGTGTACATTGAGTACAAATTTGATTTGGCTCCTTCCACTTTTCTTCATGCCAAATATCAGAACAAAAAAGTACTGACTGGTGAGTTAAGTTACAGGATTGGGAGAAAGAATCCTGCATGCTCCTTTTATTTTCAACTCCCACGCACCCACCCTTTACTCATGAATGATGACACCGTCGTATGTAGGTTGACCCACAGAACTAGATCTAAAAGTACATGGTTACTAAAACTCCATAAATAAATGTAAAACATTTCATTATAATAATAATTTTATTTGAGAATGGGCACTGTAAGAATTGTCCAGTATAATGGATTACCTTGTTTCTGTATATGTATTTATGTCAAAATGAAGTTAAAGAAAAGAAAATATGATCAAATATGTGTTTCAGATATCACTCCTGTAATCCATCCTGCATCAACAAAAGTCTGATAAATTTTAGCGCCATTGCAAGATAACACTGCTTGCATAATGGGAGCATTTTTTAAAATGTGCTCTTTTTAAAATGTTAATACCTCTATGAGGAAGAATTTTATTCACCTGTTGCTGTATTGATTTTGACATAGTTAGTAGAAGATATACCATCAAAATATTATGAAAGTTATTTTGGGTAAATTAGTTACAAGAATACAAAAATAAGGCAAACCTTTTGATTAATTTTGCAAAAGTAGACAAAACCGCTGAAAAGTGATCGCCAGTACAGATTGATTTTAACAGTCTAGACAGAATGTTTTACAAGACATAAGATTATAATTCAATTAGTTTTTAATCACAAATGCAAACTTCAATGGTTCTGCCTGGCAACTTCCAAAACAAAGGAGATTTCCATAAAAACATGAATATTTGCAGGATTAAGGCTTGTTTTCCAGTTGGACGGATGCAAGTGCAGTGATCAATGGGACCACAGGTCATACTTTCTACAAATTAGATCTTTCCTTCGCAGCAACATGAGAACTTTGGGTGTAGGTATGAACACAATCCTAGAAACAAGACAAAAATAGTTTAAACCACCGACAGTCAGCTTGGTTTATAGGCGCATGTTTCTAACAGAGAAATCCTTTGGAGACTGGAGAGAGAATCTGAGGATGCAGGAACTACCAGATCCCAAAATGCCAGAGTAAAAGTGAGAGAGCTTTTCTTTTTAATTTTTTTGTCCTTCTATGTCCTCAGATTTTCCCTCCTATTGACCCCAAAACAGAAGGAAAATCAGCATAGCAGTTCCACAGCTGCCATACTTTCCCCACTGCTTATGTTGGGGAAACAGGAGGGCTTTACTCTCCCAGAACTAAGGCATTATCCTAAGAATCAGATGATTTGCTGGCATATTGGCAAATACATTTTTGTGCAATACATTTTCATATGGCACTTAAAAAGAATAAGTGAGAGAAAATTGATCAAGGCAATCTTGCAAGGGGCTTTGGCCACTTGAACTGGCAGCATTTTAAAGTTTGCATTTTAACCCCCCCCCCAAAAAAAACATTCATTCCGACTCCACAGTCCTCTCTTTTGATCATGCACTTTCATCTACGACAATTTACATATTAATGCCTTAGCCACTCAGCACCCAGTAAATTTAAGATGCTTCCATACCTTTTTGCTGCCTTTAGCATTGTACCTGTCCAGGTGGGCTTGGATGCGGGCACCATAATCAGGATGAACATCAGTAAAGTTTTTCACCTAGGAAGATGAAGGAAAGGAAGTTGAAGAGGAAATATAAGTCTGTATTAAGATTCATCCAAAGCCCCTTCTCTCCCCATGTTCCACCTCCACAGTCAGAGGCAGTAAGTCTCTGAATTCCACTTGCTGGGAACTGCAGGTGGGCAGAGTGCTGTTGCGCTCCTATCCTGCTGGGGTGCTTCCCACAGGCATCAGGTTGGCTACTGTGAGAACAGGATGCTGGACTAGATGGCTATGAGCCTAATACAGCAGCCTCCTCTTATGTTCTTAAAATTACCTTCTCAAATTATATGTAAACTATGCCACCTGCTATTGACATGGAGATTTGAAACTACTAACTGGGTTTGAATGAAAGAGCTTCCAATTTACCTCCTACGACCATAGTATTACACAGCTTCCCTCCAAAGTTGAAATGTAATTTTTGCATGCAGAAGTCATAGCTTTGTTCATGTGCTTTCTGTGCTACAGCATGAACCAAACATCCCTAAATATATCCAGGTCTTACTTGAAGAAGTAAGCAGGGAGGCTTACTGTCTTTCAACTGACAAGACGCCCTGTGCTAGTTACTCTACTATTACTTTATCCTTATAATTTAAATAATATTTCAAAAAGAGATTGTTGAAGGCTTACCTTTTACATCTGGGGTTTTTTTTTCTACCTTAATTTTTTTGTCTGTCTCATATTTTCATGCATCTTAAAATAAGGTGGCACACAAGTCTATATTCTAAAATTATTGTAGGATGTACATTAAGAGCATAGATCAGATGTCAACAGATAAAAGTAGCAATTTATCACTTACAGCCTTCTTCTGAATGAAAAGCTGAGCATCTTTAAGATGGCCAGCGATGTTCTCACAAAGCCTCTCACGTTCTGCTTCGTTCAGCACTTTAGTATAGAAGTCTCGTACCTTTAAATGAAAATGAAGGACAAATTTCTGTCACATTATGGATGTACCCTGTGATGCATAATTATTAAGATGTTTTCTAAAATAAGATAAAAACTTTCAACAGAGAGAGTCTCACTACTGACTTTTAACTCCACCATCAACACTGGGAACAGAAGGGATGGCCAACAGTCTTATTTCCGAGATGTGTCTCAGATTTACAATTTACAGCACAATCTAAAGCCAGGATATGCCAGGATGTGAGAGCTTGGATTTGGCAGATCTTGAACTTTTCTGGCTGAGCATAAACCTTTCATCCTGTTCGAGCCTGACATATGCTGGCATATGTCACTCCCCCTGGCTCAGCTGGTTGAACTTGTGCTGGTGGAATTTACACAAGCATTATTATATTTTTTTAAAAGGAGGTGACATTTCAGGAAACACTTGCATGTATTCCAAACTCTAAGCCATGTGACCTAGGGCTCAATTATCAAAACTTGGGCAAACACTCAACTGCCAGGTCAGCCAGTGGTAGCCTCTCCCAGAGGATCCTGAGTTAGGCAAGTTCATTAATTCCAGTGGGTCTCCCCAGGGTAGGTCTAGGCTTGCATACAGGCCTAGAAAAGAGCTTTCATTGATCTATTGTGTGTGTGTGTGTGGGGGGGGTTATATGAAACACTACAACTTTATAAGGTAACAAAAGGGATAATGCAAAAATGGCCTAGAGAAGCCACAGCTAAGTTTCTGCCAGATGGATCACAAAAAACTTTTACCTGCTTTCAAGGTAGGTGTTTTGCAGATGTCTCAAGAAAATCAATTCACTCCATAAAAAAACAGTGTATACGTCTAACCCATGTCCAAAATAATTTTCCATTTCTACTCTGCTTACTTGAGACACATTGTCCTCAGTTGCACTATTGAAGCGTTGCACATCACCAGAAAGAGGCACACAGCTCTCCTTCAAGCTGGGCTGGTCTTCAGGGCCAGTAAAACTGTTGGGATAATAATTTGGAGCACCACCTAAAAGAAATATGTAGATGTAGATGTAGATATAGATATAGATATGAATCCATTGGATGTGTTTCAAACACATCATGTGCTTCATATCTAGCTATTAATGTCTTGGGGGGGAATCAGTATACAGCAATAATCTCCTTCTAGAGCAGGCACCCCCAAACTGCGGCCCTCCAGCTGTTTTGGCCTACAACTCCCATGATCCCTAGCTAACAGGACCAGTGGTCAGGGATGATGGGAATTATAGTCCAAAAGATCTTGAGGGCCGAAGTTTGGGGATGCCTCTTCTAGAGGAAAAAGTCAACTACAGTCTCTCAACACTCTCACTCTACAATCCTTATCTGATTCTGATTTCCAAAGTGAGAGGTGATCAAGGTATTGTTTCCCAGTAACTGCTTCCATATAAAAGAAGACTACTTGATATAAAATAAGACTACTGCTCCCCTTTCTTCATTCTTTCCCTGTTTCTCCATTCAAATGGCATTACACTTTTGATTAAACTATTTTATGCATCCATATGGCTAAAAAAGTTCACAAAGGACACATATTTTAAACAGACTTCTGCTCATGCAGCAGGACCTCCCCTTCATCTGTTCTACAGACAACTGCACATTCCCCAGATTTGTTCTGAAGCTTTTTGCGGATTCTCTAGAACAGACCTGGGAGGCTAGAGGGAGAAGCAGGAGAAATTTAAAGTCCCACCAAGAGAACACTCATGAGATGTTGAATTTCACCCACAGTTAGGAATCTAACATGAAGGAAAATTAGATCACATATCCAAACCATACTAGAAATTCAGAAGAAGAAAATGTCCTTGCATGTGGTATTGCAGATTACTTCCAGAAGACACCTTTTGGAATTACCTTGGTTGTCAGAAATGCACATGAATCCATCTCTCTGGTAGTTGGCAATTCGAGCTCGGTAAGGACAGTTTACAGGAATTTGAAGGAAGTTGGGTCCCAGACGATGTCTGTGAGTATCTGCATATGAGAAAAGACGACCCTAGAATAATATATTGGAGAGAAAAGAGTGGAGGCGGGTAAGTTTTCTTTAGGTTGGTGCTGACACCGTACTGTTCCATGCTTTATATTATGACAATATCCATTCTTCTTAAGTTGCTCCTGCTCCTAATGTCTACAGAAGGAAGAATTCTTTCTCACAGGGGCAATAAGAACATAATAAGAACTTAGGTCCAGGGTGCCGCAGGGATCACCTGAACCCTTATATCGCAGGAGTGCCAACCAAGCCTTTGGTGTCACTGACTCAGTCCTGCGGAACACTCAGCACAAAAGGTGCCCCTGACCTCTATTGGCAAACTTCTAAATGCCAGCTGAAAACTTTTCTTTTCCTCCTATGCAGGCAATTAAGAGTACACCCCCCACAATAGGTTCCTGATCTTTGTTTTTAACTTTGTGTTTTTAACTTACTTTTAACATTTTATGATTTTATTGTATGGTTTCATCTTCTTTTTACTGTTGTAAACTGCTTTGATAAATTTTGGGGATAGAGTGGTATATAAATATTTTTATAAATAAATAATGCAAGAGCAGACCTGCTGGATCAGAAGAAAGGTTTCAATTCAGTCCAGTATTCCGCTTCCTGTCTTGGAAATCAATGTAATGATCAAGTGTATGAATCTGACTGCTCTCACCAGGTGAGATCAGGGCTACTTTCCTGAAGAATTTATAAGCTGATTTGGGACTTTAGTCTCTGAGACTGTTGAATGTCATTGTGGAGTTACATTCTTAATATTTATTTAAAACAGCTTACTACTATATTTTCACTAATAAGCAAACTCCCAACAGCACAGTCAAAGCTAGCCATGAGAGACTTTTGTGTGTGTGTGTGTGTGTGTGTGTTATTGTTGTTGTTGTTGTTGTTGTTGTTGTTGTTGTTGTTTGCTAGGTCTTGTTTTGTTAAATATGCTTTTATTTAAGAGGAGGAGGGAGGCTCAAATATTTTGTATGCTTGCAGGCTGTACATGAATTGAATTGGCAGTGCATAAACAAAGTCATTGCACTACTGGCAATATTACATTACTAGAGCTAGACAGCCGGAATATTCTGCTAACATTTTCATTATGTTATGAAACAGCAATGGGAGACACACAGGTCCAAAATATGTGACTCATTTGCCAAAGAAGCTCCACCTTCACTGAACGATGGTTCAAGATTCCCTTAGCTAAAGCTTGATATATTGGAAGAGTTAAAAAAACATTTCCCTTGAGCGCTACACACAATAAATTGACTGAACATTTTTATTGGTAAACCGTAATTCTAACTAAATACATCCCCAAAGTTGCTGCTCACTGTCTTGACCTATATTAATGGGGGCAAAGTGTCAAAGAGAAACTTCTTGATCTTTTAATATGGGCAGATATCCAATATATTAAATTATGAATACATAAAAGTGAAAAAACCACACATTTTCCACTCAAAGTGCTTCTCTGCAATGAGATCTTGTGCTGACCACATGCCAACCCTTGTTACAATGCTAGGGATTTGAACTTCCAGTAATGACCACCCCCTTATGATCCAAGTATTTGGATTTTATGGGCTGGATTTAACTAATGGGTCCTGCGAGCAGAGCAGACTTCTGCAACCACAACTAGGCTCTCCCCTACCCTTTCCACACATGCTCCTGTGCCTCCTGCCCCCCCCTGGCTTCAAGGGGGAGGGATAAACCCCAGAATAGCATGTGCGATGGAGGCAAAATCAGAAATGCTCACACTCTTTAGCACTGGGCTGAATTCCTCCCTTATTTTTTTTTAAACGGGAAGGGGAAGTAAGAGAAGAGAACAACACACACCACACACCATGGAAAAATTGGAATAGAGTGAGGAAAACCTCCCATCAAGACATCATCCTGGTGTTATCTTTTCTCATTATATTTGACATTACAGGTATTAAATAGAAAATACCATTTGTATTTCAGAAAGGGTTCTCAAACTTTTTACCATCAAAGCCCACCTGCAGTTACAAACAAGTGGTACAGGGACAGAGGCAGTCACAATGTGGTGGCAGAGTTTGGCCATTATTAACTTCTACCTTGTAATATCCTTCAACACTTCCTCTGGCACTTTCCCTTCAGAAGAATATCTCCCCACCAACCACCTCAAACCAGTCACCCTTCCTCACCATGCAATGACTTGCTGATGTTTGCATTGGTCTAACTAAAAGGCTATGCCACAACTAGTGGAAGAGGCAGGCAACTGAGGAGGCACTTGAACAGGCTGTGGCATTGAAGCCCACTTAAAAGTGCTCCAAGGCCCACCATTTGATAAACACTGTTAAATAAACATTAAAGTATACTATACTTGTTAGACGTGGGTCGCACTGTGGTCTACACCACTGAGCCTAGGGCTTGCCGATCAGAAGGTCGGCGGTTCGAATCCCCGCGACGGGGTGAGCTCCCGTTGCTTGGTCCCAGCTCCTGCCAACCTAGCAGTTTGAAAGCACGCCAGTGCAAGTAGATAAATAGGTACCTCTCCAGTGGGAAGGTAAACGGCATGTTCATGCGCTTCTCTGGTTCGCCAGAAGCGGCTTTGTCATGCTGGCCACATGACCTGGAAGCTGTACGACGGCTCCCTCGGCCAGTAAAGCAAGTTGAGCGCTGCAACCCCAGAGTTGTCCACGATTGGACTTAATGGTCAGGGGTACCTTAACCTTTTATACTTGTTACCTGTAACATTTTATCAGGGCTAGGTTCAATCCCTGGAGGCATGTTGCTTGGAGCAAAGGCAATTTGTTCCACCTCAGCAAAATAGTTGACCGGGTTTCTGTTTAAGACAAGCTTCCCCACCGGAATCAGAGGATAGTCTTTGTGGGACCAAATCTACAAAATGCAAGAATACAAATTATTACAAATATTTTCCAAGTAAATCTTTCCATACAGATGCAGAACTTTTATTCTTTATATCCAGTATGTAGGATTAAGGGATGGAAATTACGCTCACCTTAGTTACATCAAAAGGATTGAGTGGAAATTTCTCAGCCTGTTCAAATGTCATAACCTGGATATAGAAACTCCAAGAAGGATAGTTTGCATTAGCAATAGCGTTGTAAAGATCGCGCAGGGCATAGTCGGGATCTTCAGAGGCCAGTCTTCCTGCTTCTTCAACAGTAAGGTTTTTGATTCCTTGATCAGTCTGCAAAAATCAAAATAACATCATCTTAGAATTTTTGACTAAGAATTGTTTTGATTAAGAATTGCATACTAGTAACGACGAAAGAAATAAATAAAAAAATTATTAAGGAGACCAGTCTGTGTGTAGAAACACACTTTGGTCTAAAGATTTGCTGTGGGAGAGGGCATAAGAAGCTGCCATACTGGAAAGAAGCCTATATCGAGAGGTGGATAGAACGGCAGGCATCACTACTCCTAAACCAGTATCCAAAGTGCAGTATTCAACCCTTGCATAATGGAGATGTTACAAGGGGGTAAACATGTTGCAGTTCACTATCTTTTATTTCTTGAAGTAGGAATGGATAAGAACTCCAGGTGTGGGATACGTCCAGCAATTTAGGAAATTAGTACAGTATTAACAAATGCGAAACAGGAAAATTGAAACCATTACCTTAGCATGAAATTTGCAGTATACCGATTTTCCACCAGCATTGACTAGCTTAAAAGTATGTGATCCGTAGCCATTCATATGACGATGTCCATCTGGAATGCCACGATCACTGAACAGGAATGATACCTAAATTTAAAGCAACAGCAACAAAAGTTTACACAGGCTATCCTTCATGAAAGCTCACGTAACTAAAGCTAGGTACACCTGTGGACTTCTCTGCCCTAAAGAATGCTCCAATCACAGATTATTCCTGGCATGATATTCTGCCCTCACCCCTGATGATTTTGACCTGCAACAATAGTACAATACTTCATTTCCACCTAATCCATTTGAGGGGGATGGAGAGCTATGTTCCAGGTGAGGTTAGGGAAGGGGGAACTTATGTCCTCCAACCATTAGTTTTCTTGAATGGGTGACAGGTCATAGCTTGCCCAATTGTAAATGATACAAATATGGTCACATTTAAAAAAATAAAAAATTTCAAAAATGGCATAGAGTTGATAAAGGAAGGGTTGTGCTGTGCATCAGTCACAAGAGACCAAACGCACCAATGTCTAAGAGAATATGTCTTTTCACATATGAATCTTTTAGTCTCTGAATCAGAGGTTTCAAAAAGGAAAAAATGAATAGAAATTAAAAGAGTAAATCCTACCTGGTGCAGAGACTCAGGGCGAAGACTCCAGAAGTCCCACACCATGTCTGCATCTTTCAGATGAGTTTGTGGATTCCTCTTTTGGGAATGGATAAAGGATGGGAACTAACACAAAAAAGATACAAGGAAGATTTGCATTACTGTGTAGTTGCATTATATACAAAGTCCCTTGCACTAAGTTCACTTTGAAAAGATGTACCAACAAATAAGTTCCATATATAAATTAATCTACTGTGACAATTACATAATCATAAATCTTAAAATAAAAAAAAGAAACAAAGAAGCAGAAAAATGTGTTATAAAAGCTCTTAATGGAAAAACCCATTGGAGACAGATCAGAGCTCTACAGCATCACCTGGTGTCACATGTTTATAACACAGTTATAACAATATAATTGATGAGTGTAGCCTAGTCCCTAATATTAGTGGATTATTCCTCAGGGTACAAGAATTGCAATTTGATATTAGAAAAGAAGCCCCATGAAAGAAACAGATCCAGGTATGTTGGACTTTTCTCTCTCCCTTTCATTTACCACCCATTAACTTCTTTGATCACTGGAAGGACAGAAGCTGAGGCTCCAATACTTCGGCCACCTCATGAGAAGAGAAGACTCCCTGGAAAAGACCCTGATGTTGGGAAAGATGGAGGGCACAAGGAGAAGGGGACAACAGTGGATGAGATGGTTGGACAGTGTTCTCGAAGCTACCAACATGAATTTGACCAAACTGCGGGAGGCAGTGCAAGACAGGAGTGCCTGGCGTGCTCTGGTCCATGGGGTCACAAAGAGTCGGACATGACTAAATGACTAAACAAAACAAACAAAACTTATTTTGGGTGCCCAAATAAATATATGACCTACCAGCATCGCATCTCTAATAAAGAAGATGGGGGTGTTGTTCCCCACAAGGTCCCAGTTTCCATCTTCTGTATAGAATTTCATTGCAAAGCCTCGAGGGTCACGGACTGTATCGGCTGACCCCGATTCTCCCGCTAGAAAAGGAAGGTTTATAAATGTGAACACACTGAGAACTGCACACAGTTTTCCTGGAGACTGGCATCCATTCTAATATTGGGAATGGCCATCAGATCTTTAAATTGTCCTCCCAGCCTTCACCTAATGAATGCTATAGAGCTCCAATTCCAAGGATGATTATCGTATGTATATGTTGTCGTTTACAGCTTTAAAGAGGAACTGAATGGAAAGAGGACATTGCACAATGATTTCCTGTGCAATAGTTTCCTAATGTGGTCTGCTGAGAGCTGGCAATGTAGTGTCCTTATGTGACACTTTCCTCTTTCGTTGCAAAACTCTCTGTTTCTTAGTGTGGAAGTGCCTGCACTTTGGAGCTCTCAGCTTATCAAGATCAAACAGATGCCTTCTCCATACTCTTTTCAGCACCTCCTAAATACATTCCTGTTTAGAAAAGCCTACCCAAGTGCCCAGAAAGCTGAGGGAATTTTAATCAGTTTTAGTATTTTAATTTTAAAGCATACGAAAGTAGGGTTGTGTCCCCCCCCCCCGATTTTACTGTTTTATCTTTTGTCAAGTGCTTTGAGGTGTGTGGGGTTTTGTTTTTTTTAACAATCAAGCAGTGTACAAATTTATAAATAATAAATGAATAAAGTCTAACAAAATTAGCTCCTCTAAGGACCCATTTAATAAATGCATGAGTACACACGACACAAATAAAATGGACATGCAAAGAGGTTTTTTTTAAAAGACTTACCAACTGTAGAGAATCGAATAGCGATTGGAGTTCTTTTGCCAATATGCTCAAATACCTTTGCTTTGCAATATTTGGTGATATCATGAGTCACTTCAAAATAGCCAAAAGCTCCTAAAAATGTTTAAAATTGTTGCTTTTATTAAAAATTAAAGATAAGTAGAAACAAACAAACCATCTAAATATCAAGGGCTTTGGTAAGGTAATAATATCAGAAATGGCAGTGCAGTTTGGGAAGAATAAATATCTCTGTTTCATATAATGTGGTGCTTTTCTGCTGCATACATCTTAGCATACTGCCTTTTTGACACTGAGACATTGTTATAGGACACAAAAGACCTTGAGTTTCCATAACAGACCCTTTACACACAGGCAGGAAGTAGGGAATGTTGATAATTAATTTATTTACCTATCTTCTGGATTCTGGGGAGCTATGGGAAACAAGAAGGGTCATGTAAGGCGCGAGCCAAAATTTGTTTTCAGGAAACAGTGATTCTCCTTTTATGCCTAGACCAAAGGACCTGAACAGCTGAAGGCAGAACATCTGTGAATACAGAGGGGTCTGCTTCTTACTAGAAAACTTTTGAGATAACCTGAAACACAATGTCGAGTTGTATATTCTCCTTCCAGCTACAGTTCTTGGGGGCAGACAGCAGTCTAACAGCCTGATGGATCACAAGATGGCTCCTTTATTCAAAAGGAATAGGAAAACAGGAACATAATTGTATTTTTGAAACAGTTCTGTCTAGCCTGGAACATCACAGATTTTGTGTTTAGTTTGAAAGCAGTATTAAAACAAACAGAACACAGCTAATGCTTTTTTCTGCTTTACAAATTTGATGTGCTCGTTCATGTTGTGGTTTGAATCTTACTTTTGGTAGAGATGAGTAGCTTTGATTTCAACAATTCTCCTTTAGTCCCGAACATCGTTGCAGTGGTTACTATTATTACCATTATTCTACCTTGGGGTTTTTTTAAGGGACACGGATGGTGCTGTGGGTTAAACCACAGAGCCTAGGGCTTGCCGATCGTCGTCCGTGACTGGACCTAACGGTCAGGAGTCCCTTTACCTTTACCTTTTACCTTGGGTTTTAGCAGAACTTGGGAGTGAGGGCAAGTTCCCTCCTCTTTCAACATTCAGTATCTGCATACAAAGTACAAGTACGCAAAGGAAAAGGTACAAAAACCAAGCAAACTTTGATAAGCTGCTGATATATATATATCTCACCTATGGTTTCTTGTTATACCTGGACTGGATTAATTAACCCCATTAGCTTTATATTGCATTTATTCTTTTACCATCACCTTGTGATAGCCACATTGTAATTGCTTCAATTATTATCCTTTAATGTAAGATACTCTTTTATTTTACAATAATGACTTCATGGTTTCTAGTGAATAACACACCTAGGATACCTTGATTTGAAATTATAGGACTGATTTCTATTATATGTTGCTGAACAAGTAACCATTTATTTTTTTACTTTTTTCTGTTTACCCTTAGAAATCAATAATCCTGTTTTAAGGGTAGCATTGCTTCAGTTTCACAAGCTGCCTCAGAGCTAATAGTCTTCTTTAGCCCAAACACTTGCATTCACCTAGTGGCATGTTCAATCTCCCCCCCCCCCTTTGGGCACCATACCCCTATGCCAAACCACACTTTTAATCCAAAGTCTTTTATCATGTAACCTAGAGGCCGCTGTTCCACAAACACATGTCTAAAGAAGCCTTGGGCACACTGAACTAATAGAACAATTATAGTTATTGTACATTCCGCCCCCCCAGACTCAGCAAGGGTGACTGTGTATGGCGTGCCTTTCTAAATTAGGTCCACATATGCAAAAGTGTGTTGTGCAAGATTCTTGTTTAATAAAAAATAATAATAATCCTAAATTCGGCACCAAAAGATACAAAACAGAGGGAAACACATTTTGCAAACTTCTTTGCTTTCTTGTTCCTTCTGTACACAAAGTTATGTTCACAATATTCAATTCCCCACCTTTTCCTTTTAAAACAACAGGCCAACTTCTAACACTAACCTGCTCCTTTGGCATGCACAACTCTCTCAGGAATCCTCTCTCGGTCAAAGTGCGCCATCTCATCTGTGAAAACCACATCCTGAACCAAAAGGGGCCCTCGCGGACCCACCGTCATGACATTTAACTTGTCTCCCACTGGGACTCCAGCTCCTGTGGTCAAGGCATCTGGTTTCTAAATTCAAAACAAAAATATAAAATAAAATTAGGACACCAAAAACTACACAGCGCTATTACGTTTTTCATGATTTAGTGAAAATGCTTATGGGTTAACTTGACAGACGTATGGTGCTTCCTGACTACAGGGAGAATTGCTTCTGGCATTAAACAGTATTGTTTCATAACAGGAATTATTAGGAAAGGTAAAGTTTGCATCTAAATGTTAAATGGCCAACTGATGTGTGAAGGAGGAAAATCATTTCAAAGAGTTCTAATTATTAAATTGATTTTCAAGCAGAAATAACTGAAAAGAATAGCACCAATTACACCTCCAAGCTTGAATGTCATCAGATTTAGAAAGTGTATGTAATTAAGCACTTAACAGTATATGTCAATATTACCTTAACAAAATGGACTCAGACATGAAAAGTAATTGAATTTCCAATATACATCATGAACACTACATCGATATTCGGTCCATCCCTAAAGGTTAAATATATCTTTTTATAAAACTGATTTCCAAAGAAATCAGGTCGAACCACTTATACCTTCTCATACTACAAAAATGCCATCCTTTGTACCCTTTGGTGAAAAGGCAGAATATAACTAACTTAGAATATTATCTTACGATAAACACTTAAAACAAATAAAACGCCCCAAATAGGGTTTCTAAAACACTATCTTGAACTACAAAATGAAGCCATCTTCTTCAAGTCCAAAACCTATGTTAATTTTGTTTAATAAACAGCTGTCTAACACACTAAACCTAACCACTGTAATGGAAAAATGCAAGAAGTCCCAATTCATTCACCATAAAAAACTGCAAATTATGCAAGTACAGTACAATAAGGCATTGATCCCCTTCATGGATCAATGCCTTATCGTGGCGAAGGGGCTTGAATAACTCAGAGAAGCTATGAGCTATGCCATACAGGGCCACCCAAGATGGACAGGTCATAGTGGAGAGTTTTGACTAAACGTGATCCACCTGGAGAAGGAACTGGCAAGCCACTCTAGTATCCCTGCCAAGAAAACTCCATGGACAAAGACAACAGGCATATATAAGTTATGATGCTGGAAGATGAGCCCCTCAGGTCGGAAGGCGTCCAACATGCTACTGAGGAAGAGCGGAGGACAAGTACAAGTAGATTCAGAACTGATGAAGCGGCTGGGCCAAAGCCGAAAGGACGCTCAGTTGCGGATATGCCTGGAAGCGAAAGGAAAGTCCGATGCTGTAAAGAAAAATATTGCATAGGAACCTGGAATGTAAGAACCATGAATGGAGGTAAGCTGGATGTGGTCAAAAATGAGATGACAAGAATAAATATCGACATCCTGGGCATCAGTGAACTAAAATGGAAGGGAATGGGCGAATTCAGTTCGGATGACTATCATATCTACTACTGTGGGCAAGAATCCTGTAGTAGAAATGGAGTAGCCCTCATAGTCAACAAAAGAGTGGCAAAAGCTGTAATGGGATGCAATCTCAAAAATGACAGAATGATCTCGATACGAATCCAAGGCAGACCTTTTAACATCACGGTAATCCAAGTTTATGCACCAACTACCGGTGCTGAAGAAAGTGAAATTGACCAATTCTATGAAGACCTACAACACCTTCTAGAAATGACACCAAAGAAGGATGTTCTTCTCATTACAGGGGATTGGAATGCTAAAGTAGGGAATCAAGAGATAAAAGGAACAACTGGCAAGTTTGGCCTTGGAGTTCAAAATGAAGCAGGGCAAAGGCTAATAGAGTTCTGTCAAGAGAACAAGCTGGTCATCACAAACACTCTCTTCCAACAACACAAGAGACGACTCTACACATGGATATCACCAAATGGGCAGCATCGAAATCAGATTGATTATATTCTCTGCAGCCAAAGATGGAGAAGCTCTATACAGTCAGCAAAAACAAGACCTGGAGCTGACTGTAACTCAGATCATCAGCTTCTTATAGCAAAATTCCAGCTTAAACTGAAGAAAGTAGGAAAAACCACTGGGCCAGTAAGATACAATCTGAATCAAATCCCTTATGAATACACAGTGGAAGTGAGGAACAGGTTTAAGGATTTAGATTTGGTGGACAGAGTGCCTGAAGAACTATGGATGGAGGCTCGTAACATTATACAGGAGGCAGCAACGAAAACCATCCCAAGGAAAAGGAAATGCAAGAAAGCAAAATGGCTGTCCAACGAGGCCTTACAAATAGCGGAGGAGAGGAGGCAAGCAAAATGCAAGGGAGATAGGGAAAGATACAGGAAACTGAATGCAGATTTCCAAAAAACAGCAAGGAGAGACAAGAGGGTCTTCTTAAATGAGCAATGCAAAGAAATAGAGGAAAACAATAGAATGGGGAAAACCAGAGATCTGTTCAAGAAAATTGGAGATATGAAAGGAACATTTCGTACAAAGATTACCATAATCAAGGACAAAAGTGGTAAGGACCTAACAGAAGCAGAAGACATCAAGAAGAGGTGGCAGGAATACACAGAGGAATTATACCAGAAAGATATGGAGGTCTCGTACACCCCAGGTAGTGTGGTTGCTGACCTTGAGCCAGACATCTTGGAGAGTGGAGTCAAATGGGCCTTAGAAAGCACTGCTAATAACAAGGCCAGTGGAAGTGATGATATTCCAGCAGAACTATTTAAAATTTTAAAAGATGATGCTGTTAAGGTGCTACACCCAATATGCCAGCAAGTTTGGAAAACTCAGCAATGGCCAGAGGATTGGAGAAGATCAGTCTACATCCCAATTCCAAAGAAGGGCAGTGCCAAAGAATGCTCCAATAACCGCACAATTGCGCTCATTTCACACGCTAGCAAGGTTATGCTTAAAATTCTACAAGGCAGGCTTAGGCAGTATGTGGACCGAGAACTCCCAGAAGTACAAGCTGGATTTCGAAAGGGCAGAGGAACCAGAGACCAAATAGCAAACATGCGCTGGATTATGGAGAAAGCTAGAGAGTTCCAGAAAAACGTCTACTTCTGCTTCATTGACTATGCAAAAGCCTTTGACTGTGTCGACCACAGCAAACTTTGGCAAGTTCTTAAAGAAATGGGAGTGCCTGATCACCTCATCTGTCTCCTGAGAAATCTCTATGTGGGACAAGAAGCTACAGTTAGAACTGGATATGGAACAACTGAGTGGTTCAAAATTGGGAAAGGAGTACGACAAGGTTGTATATTGTCTCCCTGCTTATTTAACTTATATGCAGAATTCATCATGCGAAAGGCTGGACTAGATGAATCCCAAGCCGGAATTAAGATTGCTGGAAGAAATATCAACAACCTCAGATATGCAGATGACACAACCTTGATGGCAGAAAGCGAGGAGGAATAAAAGAACCTTTTAATGAGGGTGAAAGAGGAGAGCGCAAAATATGGTCTGAAGCTCAACATCAAAAAAACCAAGATCATGGCCACTGGTCCCATCACCTCCTGGCAAATAGAAGGGGAAGAAATGGAGGCAGTGAGATATTTTACTTTCTTGGGCTCCTTGATCACTGCAGATGGTGACAGCAGTCACGAAATTAAAAGACGCCTGCTTCTTGGAAGAAAAGCAATGACAAACCTAGACAGCATCTTAAAAAGCAGAGACATCACCTTGCCGACAAAGGTCCGTATAGTTAAAGCTATGGTTTTCCCAGTAGTGATGTATGGAAGTGAGAGCTGGACCATAAAGAAGGCTGATCGCCGAAGAATTGATGCTTTTGAATTATGGTGCTGGAGGAGACTCTTGAGAGTCCCATGGACTGCAAGAAGATCAAACCTATCCATTCTTAAGGAAATCAGCCCTGAGTGCTCCCTGGAAGGACAGATCCTGAAGCTGAGGCTCCAATACTTTGGCCACCTTATGAGAAGAGAAGAATCCTTGGAAAAGACCCTGATGTTGGGAAAGATTGAGGGCACTAGGAGAAGGGGACGACAGAGGACAAGATGGTTGGACAGTGTTCTCGAAGCTACGAACATGAGTTTGACCAAACTGCGGGAGGCAGTGCAAGAAAGGAGTGCCTGGCGTGCTCTGGTCAATGGGGTCACGAAGAGTCGGACACGACTAAACGACTAAACAACAACAACAACAGTACAATAATATAGAAAGTCTGGCATTCACAGCTGGCAAAGAGAACAGGTGGTTCAAAAGAGACTATCAGAAATTTGGGGAGGTGGTTAATATATTGGAAGTCAGACACATGGAGGATAACAAGCGATGACACAAGCTTGACAACCAAGTGAATTATATCAACCTTTGCAGATTAAATTAACAGTAACCTCGCATTAATTTTCAAGTGTCTCCCACAGCACCTAAAGCTCCACCCGCTTGAGCATGTGAGTCTTCTGGAATAACTACACAGGCATGTTTTATCACCCTGGCACCACCCATTCAGAGGATAAAAGGTGCCTTTGCTCCTTTACAGAGTATTTAAAAGGAAATTGTATTTTCAACTCTCAGTTGTTTTAATCATGCATTAAGAACTACGCCTAGATTCTTGATCTTACGACTACAAATACTCATTCACTCTAAGGGCACTGAGTAAGGCATTTAGAAAAAGGCTATTTCCAGCTCTCTCCCAATAAACTTTCTGTTAAGTATAATTGTACACATGTACTCATTGTCCAATATAATAAAGAGAAAACATTGTAGCACACCCAGCACTGCTAGTCTTGGGATAATTGTAAGATGAGAGGAAACTTTAACAAATATGTCATTGTCCATAACCAAGGGTTATTAAAAGATTTACTGTAGTACAATATTTAAATTTAGGTCTTAGTAGACCACAAGCTTAACATGAGTCAACAGTGTGATGCAGCAGCTAATGCTATTCTAGGCTACATCAAGAGAAGTATAGGGTCCCAATCAAGTTATAGTCCTGCTGTATTCTGCCTTTGTCAGGTCACACCTGGAGTACTGTGGCCAGTTCTGGGCATCACAATTTAAGAAGGATATTGACAGGCTGGATTGTGTGCAGAGGGAGCTGGGTATGTTTAGCCTGGAAAAGAAGAGACTGAAAAGAGACATGATAGCCATCTTCAAATGTCCCATGGAAGACAGAGCAAGCTTTTTCACAGCTGCTCCTAAGGCTATGACCCCAACCAATGGATTCAACTTACAAGAAAGGAGATTCCGACTAAACATTAGGAATAACTTTCTGACAATAAGAGCTGATCAACACTGGAACAGATTCCCATGACAGCTGATGGACTCTCCTTCCTTGGAGGTTTTTAAGCAGAGGTTGGATGCCTACCGGTATCTATCATGGATGCTTCAGTTGAGATTCCTGTATTGCAGGGAGTTGGACTAGATGATCCTTGGGATCACTTCGAACTGAAATGTTTGATCCCCCAAAATTAATAAAAGAGTGTGCTAAAAGTTAGGAATTAGTTGTTGTAATTTGTAAAGACATGTTTGTTCCAAAAAGCAGCAGCAGAAAAAATACACATGGAAATGGAAAAAGCAATAACCAACCCCCTAGAAAGAAAAACTGAGCCAAACTATACATGACGTTGATTGTGACTTTGCAATTTACATACACTTTTCAAAAATAAAAGTATGAGGGGCGGGGATAACATGGGAAGTTAAATTTTGTGTCCCTTGACCTCATCCTTTTGAAACTCACTTGTTTGAAGCTGCCATCTGCATTGGTAGGAAATCCTCCATTGGCACCAAACTCCCTCTCCCACCTGTCGTGATCCAGATAATCAACACTCCCATGCAATAGCTACTATTAAATTCTGAGCCCCATCATATGTATCTCTCATTGTAAGCTACTCTGGACAGGCTACGGCTGACAGGAGTGTCAGTCAATTCCCAAACGGAATGATGGAGCAACATATTTTGGTCAACCTGTCTTGAGTGACAACCGCAGTCATGCCATAAAAACAGGTTGTGTGAAATCATTCTTTACGTAAAACAGGACTAAGGCTAAGGTCACATAAAACAAGGCAAGCAGCATTATGTGCTTCTGTGCAGTTTTATGCAGCATACCTTAAAGGGGTGCTGGTGTATCAAAGTAATGTTCTATGGAATGGACAACTCATTTAGGATTAAGGTCTGATAACCCTGCTCTCTTTCAAGGAGAACAGTAGAAGCACATTATTTGTTAGAATTTAATGAAATCTTTGCAAGAACCTGGCTCAAATTTCAGATAGAAAGCAGTTTATACTTATGCACACATAGAAAGAAAATGTGTTGCATGCACTGCAATCAGAAACCAGGGTCTGTTTCTTTAAAAGGAGCTAACAATCATAGAAACATTACTCAGTCTAAACGGTCATGAAAATGTTTGCAGATCATCCAGATTCTAGTAGCTAAGAGTTACAAATAGCTACTTAGTTACACAGTGTTAAGTGACCTAGTTATTCTTCTGCACCATCTGATATCTTTTTTCAATCTAAAAGAATTGTAGGTTCCTTTAACAAATTTCTTTGTGTCACTTACTATAGTCTGAGGTGGAGAGGATGGGGGGGAATTGTAATAGCAAAATACATGAAGATGCAGACAAGATGCCTGGAGAAATTCATGCCACAACTTGCCCTCTTGATCTATGCCCATATTGACTGGCAATGGCTAACTAGGAAACATTTGCCAATCTTATCAGGGTGTTTGTGAAGGCATCTTTCTTAGAGCAGCATTTTCCAATGGTCCTGAAGAAAGCAGACATTTCCTTTAAAAAAGCAAAATCACTGTTGGAGCCTAGATATACGTATATGCAATTGGCGCTGAAGTTTCCAGTATGATATTTAAAGGCGGATAAGTGTCATTCTGAATCTTTTGTCAGCCTGGTTTCAGGACAAGCTTTGAAACCGAGATTGTCTTGGCTCCTGGCATTTACCAGGAAAGAAACAGGGAGAGTCTGATCCTGTTGATTTTTCTGTACTCCACAGTGGCTCATTAGAGATACCATTAAGGGTACAGTGAAGTTCCTCCAGTCATGTTACTGTGAGAGGTTGTTGAAGAGTTTCTGGCAATGAAGGCTGCCCGAGCTCCAAATGATTGTCAGTTTATGTGAACCTATTATCCCCATGGCATTGTGACCACTGTGAAATCAAAAAAGTTTTCTAATAAACAACATTTAGCTCTAATACGTTGGGTATTCAAAAGAAAACCGACTTAAAGCATGTCACAAGATTTAGGGAAGAACAATATTGCTTGTTATACAGCAACTCATAACCAATTCACCCATTAGCTCTAAATTAGGTATGGCAAAGTTGGCAGAGAAACACATAACTTGTAACCCACACTCTGAAAAATAATCAGCACCGAGTCAAATGACAGCGATGCAGGGAAGAGAAGAATTCTGCTCACATAATGTTAGTGTTTGTGTGTACATCTTTGTGTTGTTGCAGCAAACATGCCTTTTGGATAGTACACATTTGAGCTACCCCTTTCATCCATCTCTACCCATTTCTCTTTCTATCCATAACTGTTTAGGTTACTAGTGCTTTCTCAGGTGCTGTGAAAGAATATCAAGACAGAGAAATTGCTCAACCTCCAAACTATACTGTAGATCCTGATTTTATCCCTTTAGCACTGGTGTTTGCGATGCAATTCTACAGACACAACAGGCACTGTAACTCTCCAACAGTTTGATTCCATCCCCAAAAGGCACACTCCTCCATTGTGTCCCGAGACAGACGGATGGAATCTCTCAACCAAATTCAGCTGCTCTCCATCAGAAGATGACTTTACAGTCACGGTGTAAAAAAGTATTCGGACCAGAGTGGACTAATTCTAATCAATGCAATTTAATTTAGTGGTTTAAATAAGCAAGACAAGATTTAAATAACTAATTTAAATTAAGTTATCCATTTGCATGCATATCTTCTTTCGTTACTACAACAAATAAAACACAAATTTACATTGACATACTTAGAAGCATAATCCAAAATGTTTATTATATACTTTTTGCACTCCTAGTTACATGGATGTAGGACTGCAACCTGAAATCCTGCACATACTTACCTGCAAGTAAGTGCTGTTGAACTTGGTGGAACTTACTTTTGAACACTAACACATGCATGCATAGCATACTATATAAGTCCAATGGAAAACAACAATAGCAGCTAACATGGAAGCAGGTGTGAAATATGAACAGCTGTAGAGCATGGCTGACAGAAAGGGGCTCCTCATACACAAAACAGCTGAACAAAATAAGACAATACAAAACGTGGTTTCAAAGGACTTTGGGGTTAAGCAGGTTTGAGTCTGGTTAGTGCCTGGACAGCTCATGAACTGTACATATTCTGCCCTGCATTCATGACAGAAGGTGGGTTATGTAAAATGGGGAACAGTGCTATACAGTATACTCCATTGCTTTCAATGGAGCTTATGCCAAATAAGTATTTACACTTTTACAGCTTTAAGTTGATCTAATTTCTATCCCTTCATATATATGATGCAAATAAACAATTTCCTAGCTACACTCTCATCTACATTTGTAGAGTTTCTTAAAAAGCAAAAGTGACATGCCCTGACACTTGTGTGGATCAGACCAAGGATTCATCTGTATCTACTCTCTGACCAGTTACCGTAGTCTTCAGCAACAATGAGTCAATAATGGGGTTAGTCTGCAAAACAGTAACTAAGAGGCCAGGGCTGCAACCTCATTACAAAACAGAAATTGTAAAACAGTATTTGAAGCTGTTCACATCTAAATTAAATGACTGATGTTTTACTGCATTTTAAATATTTTGTTAGGAGGCGCCCAGAGTGCCTGGGAGAACCCAGTCAGATGGGTGGCATATTATTTTTATTACTACTACTATTAACTTGATACCTTCCATCACATTGTCTGAATTCAGACAAGTTTCAAATCCATGGTTTGAAGAATCACTGTTTACAGTACTTCTTAATTGGGGGGCGAGGCGGGAATCGCTCAAATCAATTATAGAACTGTGACATTTGACATACCCTACTCTTCTCCACTGCCAACATATCCATTTCTTTTTTTAGCACCAACCATAGTTCACCACAATATCAAAAATAAAAATATATAGTTAGCCTTCACCCTCCAAGTCAGAATTAGAAATTATGGCTCAAAATCAGCTTCTGATTCACATATGGAGAATGATGGCTAACCATAATTTGCCAATTTGGGCAGCAGATTATGGATAGCACTAAAGAGAATACTGAAAATGAAACTGTAAACAAGAACAGAAAGATAAACATGCTAATCTAAATCAAGGTCAAGTTGAACCACAGGATCCAACTACAGTATCAGAATTATTAACTAGTTCCAGTTAGTTTCCGTCATGTTTCGCAACAAAATTATTAACCAGCCCAGTCCATTTCAGTGCTACTTCATAACAAGAACATATGGTTGTTAAACCTGTTTCAAAGGTCCCTTTTGATGGCGCCTTGTATGCCTCCTTCTGGCAACTCCTGCAGCCCAGCTGGTGCCAAATGTATTGTTTGCTTTTCTCCTTTGGACCACATAATCGAGGCTGAAAACGGGGTCTTATCATTTGGGCAGCCTAGGCCCTCCATATATACTGCCTAGGCTTGCATCCTGGAAAGCTTACTTCAGTGCTGCCAATGCAGCAAAAACAATGTGGGAAGGCAGGAGGCAGCAGTTAGCCACAGCAGGCGCTGTAACTCTTCAGAGGTGTGACTTTACCCCTGAAGGTGCACTCTTCCATTGTCTCCTGAGACAGACAGATGCCAGCAACTCATCACTTCACTAACCCCTCATTACTTGTAGCCCCCTGAGGTCAGTTATTTTTAATTTGTGCCATTTCATATGGATTCCTATACAAATCACTGGTATTCCCCCTTATTTCTTTTGAGACAACTGCCACTGATTGTGTCTACTGCCTTTCCTACTGTTGACCAGATAAGTTAGGAAACTCTGTAATCAGCACACACTCACCCATGGCATTAACAACTGCTATTGATCTCAGTGAAGGAATTAAGTATGTTCTTAAGTTCCTTCCGTCAAAATCAAAGGAGTATGGGAAGTGCTTCGCTTTTTGTGAGTTGTACCTGGTCTTGTACTTTAGTACCTATCTATCTAAAATGGTAAGAGACGCAGGTGGCGCTGTGGGTTAAACCTAGGGATTGCCAATCAGAAGGTCGGCGGTTCAAATCCCCGCGACAGAGTGAGCTCCCATTGCTCTGTCCCTGCTCCTGCCAACCTAGCAGTTCGAAAGCACAAAGTGCAAGTAGATAAATAGGTACCACTCTGGCGGGAAGGTAAATGGCATTTCCGTGCGCTGTGCTGGTTCGCCAAAAGTAGCTTTGTCATGCTGGACACATGACCTGGAAGCTGTACGCTGGCTCCCTCGGCCAATAACGTGAGATGAGCACCACAACCCCAGAGTCGGTCACGACTGGACCTAATGGTCAGGGGTCCCTTTACCTTTATCTAAAATGGTACACAACAACTTGCCATATTTGACTATGTATCTCTAACTGCAAATGAGTATATTACTCTCCCTAACAGAAATAACATAGCAAGATCTGAAGAAGTGTGCATGCACACGAAAGCTCATACAAAAAAAAAACCTTAGTTGGTCTTTAAGGTGCTACTGAAGGAATTTTTTTATTTTGCTTCTACTCAGACCAACACCTACCTGTAACTATAGCAAGATAGGTTTCTCGCAAGTTCAACTTCCATCACGATTAAACCTTGCAGCGTTATTGCAGTTATTGATTACACTTTGCTAACTGCTAACTGCTCCGCCTTTTAGCAATGGAAACCTTTTATGGCAGACCGCTGGTGCTGCGTGCCATGATAAACAAACCAACCCCAACCTCCAGAGATTATGGGTGTTAAGTGCAGCAAAAGCAGCACAGGAACACCGCCCAAAGGGCAATAGTATCAATCATTTTCTTATCCGACCGTCGATCCATGATCCTTGGCTGGGAGCATTTCAAGCTTGCACTTTTGTCACCCTTTGTACAACCTACTTAACAGCGCCCCTTCCAAAGTGCAATGTTGCACAAAGGGGGACCTAACACAATGCTGGACAAGAGCTCCTCCGCCGCCTCTACTTTTGGAGAGGGCATTCGGGGCAAACAATGCTGGCCATATGACATTGCAACACTACAGAGGAGCGAAAGCAATGCCTGCCACAATGTCAGAGCCACAGAAGCCCCATCCCCTTCAACATTGTTCGCACACCCCCGCCGCCTCTCAGAAGGTGGTCGCGCCCGCCGAACAGCCCGCTGAATGCAGACCCGATACGTAGCGAGCGAGCGCTGGGTGGAACGTGCCAATGGCTTTATGGGGGGTGGTGTCCCTTTCTTCTGTACCTGCGAGCCCCGCAGATCTTGCCAGCGCTTCATCTGCTCCGCTGCATCGTCTCGGCTGCACGCCATTTTGTGCTACTTGGGCGAGACCCCTGCCGCGAGGCGCGATGACTTTCGGCACCGACGAGCTCCTGTGAGGGAGGCGAATTTCTCCTGAGGAGCGCGATTCACAAACATACACAGCCCCGACCAGCCTACGACACGCCTCCCGGTCCACCTCCGAGGCGGCAGAGAATCCGAGACGAAAGCAAAGCCAAGGCACGCCAGCTGCCTTCAGCATAGCCCCACCTTCCTGGGTCCCTATTGGCCAGAAGGTTTCTTCGCTGAGGCCCTTCTCGAATGCTTATTGGGAGTCGGGCAGGTTAGGGCGGGGAAACACCACGAAAAGCAAGAGCTTGCGAGGAGGAGGAGGAGTCAGGAGGGGCAAAGGGTGTGAAGAGATAAGTGGTTTGGCAAATGGCTTTGAGGGGAAAAGTTGGAAGTGGGATACAGGGCGGGAAAGAAAAAGGCTTATAGGGTTGAAGAGGAGAAACGGCAGCAAAACATCTTGTTCCTCTTGCCCGTGTGTACTCTTAAAAGAAACAAAAGCAATTATCCCTGTGCTCATTGCGAGTAGGCGTCCCTGGAATTGCAGCCTTACAGTTTCCAATTCACACTTAAGGATCAAAGGCGGCCAAGGTCAGCCCCAGGTGAGCCTGCAGCAATCTCCCTTTGGAGAGAGGATGCATGGCGGAACCCAAGAGAGAAGGGCTCATCTCTGGGAGGCTCGCCGGAACAATCTTCCCTCCCACCCCAGGCTCCTTCAAGAAAGCAAGAGGAGGACGTGGCTGCTCTTTGCAGAAAAGCCCTCGTCTTCTGCAGACCTCGACCCACTGTCCCACTCCCCTCTCGGTGTGGAGCAAGAGATGCTCCAAAAGTAACATAGGAAACAGAGGACGCCGACTAACACAGACCCGTGGGTGCTACTCTTTCCTTTTCGAAATTAACATGTGTGTAAGAAGATTGTGCAGTGAGACATAACCCTTTGCTTCTTCAAGCTCACACAGCCACCCACCCCAAACTGCTTTTCTCATCTATGCAGGGAAAAGATACTCTGTCTCTGTATCTTCCTATCCAGGGGTTAAAAAGTCTAGCTTTCTGTGGCAACTAGCTGCACAAAGGTTGCATTGTGCAAACAACACGAACAGATGGCAGAGAAAAGCCATTTTGGCATATAAGCAGTGAATATTTAAGCCCACTTAATTTGTAGTTTTAAGCCTAAAACAGCAGGAGCAAAAACTAAAGGTGCAAGGCTCTGTTTTTCTGCGGTTTACTGTCCCCTGAGAGAGCTGCCTGACCTTTGCAGTGAATATGTAACCTAGGAACCTGTGGCGGGGTGGGGGGTGGGGTGGAACGTCCTGTCTTTTGTACAGTACAATCATGGTACACACATCCTATAGGGAGAAAAATAATGAGCAGACGTAAATAGACGATAACTTGACGAAAACACCCAGAATGCCACAATAATTTCTTCTTGACATCAACAAGCAAATGTAATTCTGTACTGTACTTTCATTTGTGGCATATTACTAGCAGCCATAAGTTTAGTTTATCTGTCAGAAAGTATGTCAGGGTGAAATTGGTTTCATGGCTTATTTTGTATGTAGCATGAAACACTCCTTATCCATCTAGTAGGTGGAGCTAATCTCTTCTTGCTCGGAACACTAATTAAGAAAAATTATTATTATCGCCTGTCTGTATTTGCATAACACTGGTTCTTCTTGTAGCACATATTCTTATCTTCTGGTAACACTTGTGCCCCACTAAATCTGCACCTAGGTTTGTATGTATCGACTGAATTATTCATGTGCAGCAGCATCCAGTGCCACCCTATGCTTGTAAGGCGGCTTCTTGGATCTGTACTCTTTGCTCAGCACCATTCATTGCAGATTTATATATACGGAACAAGTGAACTGCATCGGCTAACTAAACACATTTTGGTGTGATGGTTTTGTAGTGCTAGACTTGCTAATACCTACCAAAATAGAAACATATGATGATCTCACAGTGAAGTACTTAACTATGTATGTAAAGTATGTATGTATGTGTGTATGTATGTATGTACGTACGTACGCATGCATGCATGCATGGAGAGAGAGAGAGAGGGAGAGAGGGAAAGGGAGAGGGAGAGAGCGAGAGCGAGATGGATGGATGGGTGTCTGCACATTAACAAAGGTCTCTGGGTGAAATACAATACAGTGGTACCTCTTGTTGCAATCGGGATCCGTTCCGGAGGCCCATTTGCAATGTGAAAAGCCCACAACCTGAAGTGCTGTATCTGCGCAAGTGCGCGGCACAATTTAGCACTACTGCGCATGTGCGAGTGGCAAAACCTGGAAGTAACCCTTTCCAGTACTTCAGGGTCGCCGCGGGATGGAACCTGAATAAAACGTAACATGAAGCAAACGTAACATAATAATAATATTATAATAATTTATTATTTATACCATTTATACCCCGCCCATCTGGCCGGATTCCCCCAGCCATTCTGGGCGGCTTCCAACAAAATATTAAAATACAGAAATCCATCAAACATTAAAAGCTTCCCTAAACTTCCCTAAATATGAGGTATGACTGTAAACAACAAAACAATTTTAATACCTGCTAGACATAAAACCAAAAGCAACAAACAAAATTAATCACACACTGCCAGAGTAGACACTGGTATCTTTTTAATGCTCTTTTTGCCACTGGCAATTTTAGAGAAAGACTTTTCAGACGTTTCCACACTGTATTTGTAATAAATCATACTTTGTGCTTACCATGTGAACCTCCTTCCAATCTATTAAAAGTTTACCCCAACCTCTATCACCTCTCTCAAAACACCCATGTGAGTTAAGAGTGACCAGCACTGTATTGGCACCACTGCCCTTCGTTGGCTTCACACTCTTCTGGTACGTGGCAGTGATGCCATTGTCAGAAGGGTACTGTACATCCACATCCATGGTTGCTGCTCCTGGTGTGAGTGAAAGAGACTAGCAAGAATCCAGAGTGTTATTGACTCCTGCAAGAGGCTAGCCGAATAACATTTCTGAGTTTTATCATATCATATACAATACATACAACTTTGAAATTTCAACAGCATTTTGCTATTTATTTGCTTTGAAACATAGCTATCCTATCTTTCCTCAGAGTCATAGAATCATACCAAACTCTTGGGCATGCGACCTATACAATACTTAGAATTATAGAATCATAGAATCATAGAGTTGGAAGAGACCACAAGGGTCATCCAGTCCAACCCCCTGCCAAGCAGGAAACACCATCAAAGCATTCTTGACATATGCCTGTCAAGCCTCTGCTTAAAGACCTCCAAAGAAGGAGACTCCGCCACACTCCTTGATAGCAAATTCCACTGCCGAACAGCTCTTACTGTCAGGAAGTTCTTCCTAATGTTTAGGTGGAATCTTCTTTCTTGTAGTTTGAATCCATTGCTCCGTGTCCGCTTCTCTGGAGCAGCAGAAAACAATCTTTCTCCCTCCTCCATATGACATCCTTTCATATATTTGAACATGGCTACCCCTTAACCTTCTCTTCTCCAGGCTAAACATACCCAGCTCCCTAAGCCGTTCCTCATAAGGCATCGTTTCCAGGCCTTTGACCATTTTGGTTGCCCTCCTCTGGACACGTTCCAGTTTGTCAGTATCCTTCTTGAACTGTGGTGCCCAGAACTGGACACAGTACTCCAGGTGAGGTCTGACCAGAGCAGAATACAGTGGTACTATTACTTCCCTAGATCTAGATGCTATACTCTATTGATGCAGCCCAGAATTGCATTGGCTTTTTTAGCTGCTGCATCACACTGCTGACTCATGTCAAGTTTGTGGTCTACCAAGACTCCTAGATCCTTTTCACATGTACTGCTCTCAAGCCAGGTGTCACCCATCCTGTATTTGTGCCTTACATTTTTTCTGCCCAAGTGTAGTACCTTACATTTCTCCTTGTTAAAATTCATCTTGTTTGCTTTGGCCCAGTTGTCTAATCTGTTAAGGTCATTTTGAAGTGTGATCCTGTCCTCTGGGGTGATCCTGTCCTGATCCTGTCCTCTGGGGTATTAGCCACCGCTCCCAATTTGGTGTCGTCTGCAAACTTGCTCAGGATGCCCTCAAGCCCATCATCCAAGTCATTGATAAAGATGTTGAATAAGACTGGGCCCAAGACAGAACCCTATGGCACCCCACTAATCACTACTCTCCAGGATGAGGAGGAGCCATTGATGAGCACCCTTTGGGTTCGGTCAGTAAGCCAGTTACAAATCCACTGAATGGTAGCATTGTCCAGCCCGCATTTTACCAGCTTCTTTACAAGAATATCATGGGGCACCTTGTCAAAGGCCTTGCTGAAATCAAGATAGGCTACATCCACAGCGTTCCCTTCATCTACCAGGCTTGTAATTCTGTCAAAAAATGAGATCAGATTAGTCTGACATGACCTATTTTTCAGGGGGGAAAACCCCCTGCTTGGCAGGGGGTTGGACTGGATGGCCCTTGTGGTCTCTTCCAACTCTATGATACTATGATTCTATGATTCTATGATTCTAAACCCATGCTGACTTTTAGTGATCACAGAGTTTCTTTCTAGGTGGTCACAGACCGTTTGCTTAATGATCTGCTCTAGAATCTTTCCTGGTATTGATGTCAGGCTGACTGGGCGGTAATTGTTTGGGTCCTCTCTTTTGCCCTTTTTGAAAATAGGGACAACATTTACCCTCCTCCAGTCTGCTGGAACTTCGCCTGTTCAACAGGAATTTTCAAAGATTATTGCCAGTGTTTCTGAAATCACCTCTGCCATGGAGTGTAACAGAAATTAAAACCATACTATGCACACTCATGAAGAAAAACAAGGCTGTAATCCTATACACAATCCAACAAGATTGAGACTTGCTTGGTATTGCACTGCTAAGCTCCTTTTGGCTCAAAGGAAAATTCCACCGGTCTTTGGATACTGACCAACCATGAGGGTGTATTTAAAAGTTAAATAGACTCATTTAAAGAGCAAGCCCTGCTTGATCATGATTTTGCTCATGCATTTGTAGAAACTCAAAATACCTGGTGTTAAGAGTGTTGGACTAGGACCTGGGAGACAAGGGTTCAAATCCCTGCTCACTCATGAAACTCACTGACTTTCCCTATAGCAGTGGATAGGAATATAAATCTGGAAAACTAAATAACTATAAATCTAGCCATAAGTTATTTTAATAATAACCTTTATGTAACTGAAATCAACCTATATAAACACCCATAACTGCATTCATATTCTTTTAATGGAATCTATCACAAGTCACAAATATTTTATCCAACTGCATACTGTATATGTATCTAATATATGCATAATTTATGACTGCAGTATTCGGTTAGCTATAATAGGAGGCTAAACGTACCCAACAGCTATTTATGGCAACTCAACAGGAGCTTGATAAATCACCTAGTTTTCCTGCCTGGTTGTGCTCAGGAAAAAACAGGATGTGACCAACCACATCATGTGACCACTATACCATATCCTACTCTTCCATTTGGGAGCGCAGAACAGCTTGCATGTGACCCCCAGTGGTCTTATCCTGCCCCAATCTTCACTATACTTGGGTAGTTTCCAAACTAAAGGTAAACGTAAAGGGACCCCTGACCATTAGGTCCAGTCATGACCGACTCTGGGGTTGCGGCGCTCATCTCGCGTTATTGGCCGAGGGAGCCAGCATACAGCTTCTGGGTCATGTGGCCAGCATGACAAAGCCACTTCTGGCGAACCAGAACAGCGCACGGAAACACCATTTACCTTCCCGCTTGGAGCAGTACCTATTTATGTACTTGCACTTTGACGTGCTTTCGAACTGCTAGGTTGGCAGGAGCTAGGACTGAACAACGGGAGCTCACCCCGTCGCAGGGATTCGAACTGCCGACTTTCTGATCGGCAAGCCCTAGGCTCTGTGGTTTAACCCACAGCGCCACCCACGTCCCGTTCAGTTTCCAAACTATTTAGCTGTAAAAAATGTATTATAGCTATATAACCACAGCCATTTTTTGGGATTAAATACAATGATAAACAGCAAGCTTGTGCATGCTTTAAAATTAAAAGGGGGGGCGCACATTATAACTGTGTTCCCAAATCCCAGAATAGGACTGTGTTCTCTAAAATAGAGAGTTTATCATTCTTGAGGGATCACAGCAGCAGTGTTATTGATAACGGGGTGGATATTTCAGGACAGGCATCTAACTGCAAAACTATATGTAGAAGATGTCTGGGTCACGTTTTAACAAAGAGAGGTTTGGGTTTTTTTCTACGAATTGCAACTTCAGACATAAGTGGGGAGAACAGGGCATATTTTCTTTTTTTATACAGCTGCTGAAAGGTAAAAGAAACCCGTCCCTTGCACCAGGACGTCCTTTGACAACAGTGTGGCTGTTGCCTCTACACAAACATAGCAAGGTTAGCCTCTTCTGAAGGATACACTTATACCAATTCATTACATGAGAACAAGCTACTGCATTCCAGGCAATATAGGAGTCTAATATATCTAGGGTTCTTCACATAAAAACAGGGATTTCAAAAATTAATTGCCAAGAGTCTTTCGCCTGTTTTCATTGCTGTTGGAAAGCATTAAGTATTTCACAGTTGTAAATGACTGGTTCTCAACTAATCCATGTTTCATTTTTAGGTCAGTGAATGAAATGCATTTTCTGTGGGACGATAATCCACCAAGCAGCTTGGTTTCTGAAAGACCTGTGGTGCTGAACTGCTTAACTCTATCACACTAGCTAATTAAGAGAGCTCATGAGTCATGATATCAATCAATGCCTTGTCTAGGTGTGTCTATTTCTTTTGTAACATCCTCCAACACAATCAGATACGTACTGTACTTGGAACTAGGACACATGGGTAATTTGTGCATTCTGCATTAGGGAAGAGCTGCTGCAGCAATGAATATCCAGAGTTTTGTTGTTTGATAGGATGAAGGTGCATAACTTTATAAGTAATCTTTCATTAAAAGATCTATTTATATGTAGCTCAGCTTTGAAAACGAATGAATCGTATGCAGAATGAGAAGCAAGCAAAGTGAACAAATTATTTGAGTTGAGTTACTCAGGATAATATCTCACTGGATACTGCAGTGCAGTCCATGACTGACTGCTGCTTTGAACCCATGCTTGCTGAAGCTGTGAGGGGAGCAACAAAAGACCCTCTTGGGTGTACTCCCTCCACTGAAGGTTTCCAGGTGTAAATATGTGTGAATAAATCAGATTTCTAAGACACTGCAGACTCCGCTGTGCCTGGATTTTCCAATGGAAACCAGCCAGGCACCTAGAACCGCCTGGAATCATGCTTCCACTTGGCAGAGAATGGGATGGCAGGCAACACTATGCTTTCGAACTAGAAGCTTTACCAAAATAAAGTATACTTTCTGTTTCTTTACTTTCTCCCAACTTCTAAGGTGCCTAGGAGTCTTTAAGAGAACTAAGGACAGTTACAGCTTATCACCTCTCCCCATAGCTAGGAAATTACAGCCATAATCTCCAGACCTCCAAAACGCATTTCTGCTTGCTGGATGGAAATATCACCCTTCTCTTCCCTCTGTTCTGAAGGTTCTCCTGACCTTCTCAAGTAGATTTGGGGAGGTTGAGGGGGTGGAGAGAAAATAAGGGCAAGTCCTATTTCTGGTTGCACTCATTTCTGCTAGAGCTGTGATTCTCAAACTTTTTTTCTCTGGGCCACACTTTCAGAATAAAAATTTGCTCACACCACACTGATTTTTTTTTATTGCTAAGAAATACATTGTAAAACAAAAAGAAACAACTCCTAGCAGTGCTAATACAGAATACAACTACTTTACAATATGATTGTGGGGCATCCAGAAAGTATAAAACAATGCAGTTACATAATAACATGAATCATTCCCAAAATATAATGACAAACGTGAGCATATGTGGTAATATAAGGCAAGGAATCTTATTGGACCTACCAGTAAATCTGCTCTTAAGATACAGCAGATATCCCAATGTTAGTGGACAATGATAGCATCTACTTGAGAAAGCTGCCATCCCACACAATTATTGGTAAGTCATACAGTCATGTAAATGGTTATACAATCTCATATCAACATATATCATTCTGGTTTCATTTTAAGAGTTTCAGTTGGCTGTCACCAGAGAATACTTAAATGCTTCATCAGATTAGACCTCAAGGCAACAATATGTCCGTTGCTGCAGGAACGTACATACAAGATCTACAAACTATATAAAAAGATATGTTTGTATTTATTAGCTCTCAACATTGCATTGTTTTGTTACTTTAAAAAGATTTATACCCTGCTTTTCTTGCAAAATGTACGACAAGTGAAGGAGCACGATAAGTGACTCTGACGCCAGTTATTCTGGAGAAAACTGGTATGAGCTTATTTATTACTTATTAAATTCATATTCAGCTTTCCTCCCAAAGTTATGCAAATTTTACATAATCTGCTCTGAGCTTTACTATTTATGCAAGTCAGCCCAATGTCTGCACAGAACAGCTGACAAACCCTCTTTGCTCAAATGACTGCTCTGATCACAAGGGAGGGATGATTCCTACATTGGTCAGGGCACTGGGCTCTGCCTACCCCAACCACTGTCTCCTAAATTGGGGTGGGGATTCCCTTGGTGGAAAGATCGGACCCTCAAACTGGGGCCAATGAGAGTTGGAATCCAACAAGATCCAGAAGGCACCATAAGAGCTGGCTGCTGGATCAGGCCAATGGCCCATCAGGTCCAGCATCCTGTTTTCATAGTGGCCAACCAGGTGCCTATGGGAAACCCACAAGCAGAACCTGAGCACACTCCCTTTCTGTGATCTCCAGCAACCGGTATTTAGAAGCATGCTCCCTCTGGCTGTGGAAGGTCCAAGGTCTGTGAACGCAAAACATAATCATCACTAGTAGCCATTGATTAAGACTTATCCCCCATAAATTTGTCTAAACTTCTTTTAAAGCCATCTAAGTTGATGGTTATCACTGCCTCCTGTGGGAGAGTTCCATAGTTTAACCACATTGGATATGCCCAATTTACAAGAGTATAAGTAACAGGCTCACTTTGGTAGCATAGAATTTAAGAACTTGTTCCTTTCACATATGTGTTTACGTTTCTTCCAAGTTAAGATTCAGAATTTCAAGATAATTTAAATACTTTAAGACATTTAAACGACAATATAAAGAATATAAGGGCAGAGGTCAGGGACGTACATGGATCCTTGAGACACAAACGTTAACTTCTGGAATAGTTTTGCTAACGTGTCCGTATCCCTATCTACCCATTTTATAAAAAAATCAAACTGTAATGAATCCATTAGTGTAAGAAGACAAATGAAATTGTGTCACATCATATTTGGAACAGTGGCACACTCCTTTTCTACTGCACTCACAATGCTTGAAAAACTTGTTAGGGTGAAGCTGTCTCAACTTCCCCAAGTACTACAATGTTATTCCTGTAACTGTTAAATCTACAGTCACATTGGCGCTTGGCTTTAGTCACAGGGATCTCTACTCACCCCCATAGAAATAAATATATGTCATCAGTGTATATGGTGCTTTACATAACTAAAGGGAGCTTCCATCCAGAGAACCCTGCAATTTAAATTTCGACAGAAGAAGAGGAGAAAAGAGGAAATATGGATAATCTTTCAGTCTTTCCTTGAGCATCTCCAGACTCCTTCAATTATTCAGCAACGGGGCATGCATGTGGCAGGCATTACAAGTGGCCAGACTACATACATGTATACATGTTGTGCGTGAGGGCGAGAGAATTTGGACCAGGTAAGTTTGGTTATAAAGTCCCCCCACCCCCAGTTTTGGCTAACTGGGTGGAAAACGAGAGCTGCAAGTAAACAACACAGAAAAACTTCCTTGTTTACCTATGCCCCTTTCCCTAGCAACATGAGCATATGTTCCTCTTATCAGTCACAACAACTTCTCCAGCAGATGCATGGCAGCTGGATAATAATAATAATAATAATAATAATAATAATAATAATAATAATAATTTATTACAGTATTTGTACCCCGCCCATCCAGCTGGGTTTCCCCAGCCACTCTGGGTGGCTTCCAACAAAGATTAAAATACATTAAAATGTCACACATTAAAAACCTCCCTAAACAGGACTGCCTTCAGATGTTTTCTAAATGTCAGGCAGTTGTTTATCTCTTTGACATCTGATGGGAGAGCATTCCACAGGGTGGCGCCACTGCCGAGAAGGCCCTCTGCCTGGTTCCCTGTAGGTTCATGAAACCTTATTCTAGAAACATTGGCATCTATTTGGACTTTATCTGGGCTTAGCAGCCTTTGCCAACGCAGGGAAAGGTTATGTAAGCTCACCAGACAACAAACTGGCCGTTGCAATCCAAGTTATTTATATAAATGGATTTTGAATCCACCAAAAGAAAGATTCCATGATGTTTGTCAAGGCTGAGCAGGAATCAGCTGAATTCTCCAGAGAGTTGCCTATGAGGGCCTTGCTTTTCTAAACGGTTCTAACTGCTTTTGTTAAATTTCTAGATTTTTTTTTTAAGGATTCACTATTATAACAAAGCTTTTTTTAAAGGCTCCAGCAGCATAAGTAATCTTTTGTATGGCTTACTGGGTTTATAAACTGATTTGGTGAAGGACTATCGGGCTAAGCCTAAGGAACAGAAGAAGAAATTGGCGGGTTCTGTCAGGGAGGGGGAGGGAAAACTTCTCATCTCTTTTATTCACATCATGCAAACTATTTTTTAAAACACACACCTCTACCATGTACCCTCTTATTCAGCTTTCTTTAAAAAAAGGTAAAGGTAAAGGGACCCCTGACCATTAGGTCCAGTCGTGACCGACTCTGGGGTTGCGCACTCATCTCGCATTATTGGCCGAGGGAGCCGGCGTATAGCTTCCAGGTCATGTGGCCAGCATGACAAAGCTGCTTCTGGCGAACCAGAGCGGCACATGGAAACGCCGTTTACCTTCCCGCTGTAGCGGTTCCTATTTATCTACTTGCATTTTGACAAACACAAATGCTATAACCTTTCCTCCTGGGAAAGTTGCAGAGTAGCAATTTGAAGAGATATGAGAGCCATCCTGTCACACGGAGGATGGAGCAAGCTCGTTTTCTTCTGCTTACAAAATTCTTACAAAATTCCGTCAGTAAGAGCTGTTTGACACTGGAACAGACTCCAATGAGAGGTGCTAGACTCTCCTTCCTTGGAGGTTTTTAAGCAGAGGTTGGATGGCCATCTGTCATGGCCAGTGCTTTTTTCTTTTCATTTCATTTTTAAGGTGTTGGTACTCACCATAAAGTTGATACATTACGTGCCACACTTTAACATTTGGGGAAACAAAACAAGTGCCGGTACTGCGTACCCTTGAGTACACCCAGGGGGGAAGCACTGGATGATCTAGCTGAGATTCCTGCATTGTAGGGGGGCCTTTCCAACTGTACTGGAGCAGCAGATTCACCACTGAAGCCCTGCCGGCTCATGCTAGCCAGAGCAGTAAGGTTTATTGTGATTTTTCATTACTCCAGCTCCAAGCTGGCATAGCAGAAGGGCCTGATCTGTGGGGGATTGGATCCAGCAGATCCAAATCTTCTGGCACCCTGTCCCCAGCCTACCCACAACCCCCTGTTCTGAGCTTCTCTGATTGCTACTTTTGCCAGAAGACCCCCCCCCCAGCTGTGGCAGGCCCACTCAACTAGTGGTACTCCTCTATGCCAATGCAGGCCAGAGGAGAGGCAACTGCAAGCAATCCCATGCCCTCCCCATTCCATCAACAGCCACTGCACTCTAAACTCCACTGTTCTCAACAGAGATTACTTCTAGGCACGCACAGGCAATCCTACACATGCTTACTCAATAGGAAGAGAGTTTGATGCTGTATCTGGAATAGTCTGTTATTACATATTCTAAAAGATACCCACCAGATCAGCTGTTTAGCGTGTGGTGCCGATAATGCCAAGGTCACATGCTTGATTCCTGCACGGGACAGCTGCATATTTCTGCCCTTTGGCCTGGATGGTCCCTTCCAACTCTACAATTCTATGATTCTATGAACAATTTTCTGCAGCCAGTTTTCAATTGTAGAATAAGAATGATCTGAAACGCCATCTGCTGAACAAGCAAAGAACTACCATTTATAATTCTGCAAATGCGGAACTGAAAGGCATTTCCTAAAAGCACATGTGGCAGGAAAATTTAAATATAAATCAATATAGGTGGCACCAAGAACATCAATATGAACAATGACTTGTTCATTGGGGTTTTTTTGTCTAGGAGTATCCCCAAACTATGAAACCATTCCTTCAGGGGCAGTGTAACCCCAAACATGTCAACGGGAAATCTTCTGCACATGGGAATCACCCACCCACAGGCCTCCCCCCTTCTCTCTCTCACACACAGCCTTCTTTCCAGAAGCCATTCATGCCCAATATTTACAGTTTCCTCCTATACTTGCATAATTGGAAGTAAGCCCCATTAAGTTCAATGACTCTTACTTCCAGATGTGGGTTTAGGACTGCAGCCTTAAGACTGTGAGTCTGCTGAAATGGCCGTACACTGCTCTGAGTTCAGTGGATAGGGTAGGGTATAAATAGAATAAATGCTTAGATTGGGGGAGAATCCACAATGAGTAATGTTCGCATATTGGAGCAATTAGAAACATGTGAGAACTACATTTCCTGTTTTGCTCTTGCTCATGCATCTGATGTAGGCTCTTGCCTGCCAAAGGTGTGAAAAACTTGTTAGTGGTTAAGGTGCCATGGGACTCTGATGATTTTCCTGTTACTGGTTTGTTTTTGTTTTTTTAAAGTCAGAGCAGCTTTAAAGACAGGTCAAACTTAAGCAAACATTTCTCTAAACAAGCTTTAGTAGGATGAAAAACCAACTAAAACAAAGCAAAGACTTTTTTTATTTTTTTAAAAATGACAGCTTTCAACAAATAGCCTGTTTTCTCAACCACTCACTTTTAAAGGAACTAAGGACCAAATCATATAGAAAGTGCAAGATCTATGACTTGATCCCTCTAGCAGGCATCCCCAAACTTCGGCCCTCCAGATGTTTTGGACTACAATTCCCATCTTCCCTGACCACTGGTCCTCTTAGCTAGGGATCATGGGAGTTATAGGCCAAAACATCCGGAGGGCCGCAGTTTGGGAATGCCTGCTCTACAGTCTACAACTTTCTATTTGCTTAAAAAAGCAGCTATAGGAAGTGAGGGGTGGAGGGTTTAACTCAAGCATCCCCAAACTCGTCCCTCTAGATGTTTTTGGACTACAACTCCCATCATCCCTAGCTAACAGGATCAGTGGTCAGGGATGATAGGAATTGTAGTCCCAAAACATCTGGAGGGCCAAGTTTGGGGGTGCAGGGTTTAACTGTTGCGCTACAAACCGTTTCCCCAACTGAAATGACCTCCTCCAAAGCTGCTATTAGCCGCATTGGACTATTCTATCCCTCTGATGGATTCTAACAGCCTCAGAAGGACAGCAATTTAAGTCAGAGTGTTGAGGGGAGGGATTCAGTCTGCCCCCACCCAGTGCTACAATCCTGATCCAACGTTTCTGCTTGGTGTCTAAATATGAAGGCCTCCCTGGGGCAGAGCTGCCAAGTCTCCCGTTTTTCGCGGGAAACCCATTTTTAAACCCATTTCCCTCTGTTATCTGGAACAGAGAAAAATCCCGTAAATCCCCCGGATTTACTACCTGCCAGGGAGGCTCCTTCTGCGCATGTCTGGACATGTGCAGAACCGATTTTGGGTGCCACTCTGCCCATGTCTGGACACCGGAAATCGGGCAGCGCCGGCACCTGAAGTTGCATCTACGCATGTCCAGACATGTGTAGAAGCGACTTCTGGTGCTGCGCCGCTGTTGATCCCGGATTTTTCTTACCGGGAGTTGGAGGGTATGCCCTGGGGAGAGTATTCCACAAACAGGGAGCCACCACAGAAAAAGGCTCTTTCTTGTGTTGCCACCCTCCAGACCTCTAATGGAGGAGGCACGTGAAGAAGGGCCTCAAAATGATGATTGCAGGGTCCGGATCAGTTCATAGGGGGAGAGACGGTCCTTGATGTATTGTGACTTTATAGGTCAAAACCAGCATTTTGAATTGGGCCCAGAAACTAACTGGCAGCCAGTGTAGGCTTGGTGTAATAGGATCAAACCGCCTTGCCCTGGTCACTGAATTCTGCACCAGCTGAAGTTTTCAATATGCCTTCAGAGGCAGCCCCACATGTAATGTGTTGCAATAATCAATCAATCAAACCGATAGGTTACCAGAGCGACAACCAAAGTTAGGCTATCCCTGTCTGGATAGGGGTACATCTGGCCACCAGCCCAAACTGATGAAAGGCATTCCGTGCCACTGAGTCTATCTGAGCCTCAAGTGACAGCAAAGGAACCAGGAGTAGCCCCAAGCTACGTTATGTACCCGCTCTGAAGGAGGGATATCGAAATTATTTCTGTGTTCACTGTGGAGTCTCACAGGAAATACACTGCTGTCGCTGAACTTCCTTCTTACCAGAAGGTGGCACTCTTGTATCAAGCAATTACAGAACAGCTCAACTACTGGTATCTAAAATACTAATAAAAATCAGCTATTGACGGGGCAAACCCTCCTTTTAATTAAGAGAGAAAGGTATCTGTATTCCATATTCAGCTCATGGTTCAAGGTCAAGGTCAAAAGTGTGTAAACTTCCATACAAAGGCTTCTTTCAGAGTGCAGCATGCTGCTGTAAACGAACTGACAATCCCCTCGTTCATGTTATGAAATTCATGGCAGAGATATAAACTTAATCCAATGGTTATCTGTAAGCAGCCACACCACATTCAGTTGGGCTTTCTCACAAGTAAATGGTGTGCAACCTTAGGATTTCAGCCTTAAGTTACTTGTTTGCACATCAGTATACTTGCATATTAATAACAAATAATGTATTATTTGTACCCCACCCATCTGACTGGGTTGCCCCAGCTGCTCTGGGTTGCTTCCAGCATATATACAAACACAGTAAAACATTAAACTTTAAAAAGCTTCCCTATGCAGGGCTGCCTTCAGATGACTCCTAATATATATATATTTACTCATCTCCATGACATCTGAAGGGAGGGCATTACACAGGGTGGGTGCCACTACCAAGAAGGCCCTTTGCTTGGTGTATCATATTTAGAATCATATATTGGAAGGGACCGTCTGCAATGCAGGAATATTCAGCTTCCCCATATGGGGATCAAACCTGCAACCTTGGTGTTATCAGCACCACGCTGTAACCAACTCAGCTATGTGTTATGCTGTGATTTATGTACAGTGGAACCTCAGAAGCAGAACGCCTTTGAACTAGAATGTTTCGGCTCCCGAACAATCAAAAACCGGAAGTGATTGTTCTGGTTTTCAAATTTTCAGAAGCCAAACATCTGGCAGAGCTTCCAATTGGCTGCAGGACACTCCTGTAGCCAATCGGAAGCTGCACCTTGGTTTTCAAACTGTTCCGGGAGTCGAACAGACTCCTGGAATGGATTAATTCGAAAACCAAGGTACAGTACTGTACAACTGTATTTCTTAGCTTTAGACTACATGGCAGATGCACATTGGCTTCTGTTCCAAAGTGAGCACTTGTTTTAGCCTTTTGCAGCAAAACCAACCAAGAGTCTTGTGGCACTTTAAAGGTTAATACATTTCTTACTGTCAATGTCAAAAACCTGGAGAGTTGGGATCTCAATAATAAACCAGATTAATAAATCTAGGGCCTCTGCATTCCTGCAAATGATTGGAAAATATTCTCTTGGAAGTAAAGCTCATTTGCTTGCCTAACTTAGTCATCTTGGTCTAACTATCCTGTCTCCATGGACTACAGTTGCTTGATCCCAAGCATTATGACATCTGACCCAAATCCTTGACTCCTCCCACCCTTTCATCTTTCCATGTTGCAATAACAAAGTAGCCAGGAGCTTTATTAAAAGTTGCATTAAGAATGTGTCTTAGTTTCAACATATCACTGCCGTGTTGTTTTCTGGAATCTGTTTTTCAGAGAGTGGGTGTTTTACACTTAAGTATTTCCACACCAGAAATGGTGTAAACACATTTTAAATTGTTTATGCATGCTAGAAAATGGAATACGTTGTTTTAATTTTCAAACTTAAGAATGTAAGAATGGTTTGCTGGATCCAGCATCCTATTCTCACAGTGGTCTACTGCATGCCTAAGGGAACAGGCCATCACAGCTTTTAGCTTCAAACACAGACCTGAACTATTTTTTAAAAACACAGAAGCAAGAAGAAGAAGCGCCTCTTTGGAGGCAAAGGCATCTTGAAGGTGCCTTCAACACCTGAGGCATAAAGCACCTTTTTCTTAGCTCAGGCAGGCCTGTGCATTCATTCTGCGCCCTTCCTACTTTAAAAACATTCCCAAGTGGCCCAAGAAAGAAAAGACCTTCTTCCCTGTTAAAAGCACAGGCCCGCAGCGTCTAACAGCAAAGGAAACACCTTGAACTGTGGGACATTGAGAGGCGCGTGTTCAACTGTCACTGCATTCTAGCTGTGCAGATTTTGCAACTGAGCAAACACCTGGAACACCTAAGTCTGTCTTGTGGAAACTGACCGGTCTGTCTGCCGCTGACGTTTGATTTCCCACCACCACCACCCCAGTGCACTGAGCTTGTGCAGAGGGCGGCAGGTGCAATTCAAAGTACGCTCCCTCGGAAGAGAGAAAACTCCAATCGTCCTCCCCAGCAAACCATGTTTTGCAAGTTATGCGTCGTCTGCGCGGGGAACCGGGGGTCGAAATAAACACGTGTCGGGCTTAAAGCAGGCGGCCAACACCCTCTTTACCTTTGCATGGCGGGAGCGGGACATGACGGGACACGCGGTTTCTCGTCACGCAGCAGAATCGCTCCAAGTTCTCCCCGCTTGTCGTCTCGGCTCCTCGGTTTGTCCGCTCCTCTCTCTCCGGCCGTCTTTCCTCCCGCGACGACGTCACAGGCCCCGCCCGTCGGGCACCGCGCGAGATTTACATACGAGCCGCCCAGCTCGCCTTTCCGCGGCAGGCCCCGCCCCCAGAGCCGCTGATTGGTGCGGCTCCCCGCAGGTCATTTGCATACCGCCTGCAACTCGGTGCGCCCAGCCGGGCAGCACCAGAGAAGTTTCGCTCAAAGCTTCTGCAAGTGTCTGAGACGGGGCGGGGGACGCGCGGCAGCAGCAGCAGCAGCAGCTCCCAGGGCTGCCTCTTCCAATCTCCCTTCTTCGCCTTCTGGAGGAGTCCCGGTGTGACACTGGATCGCCGTCTGGGAAAGGGCTGTCCTGCCCTCCTGAGCCGCCCCGGAGGCTTCTCTCTCTGCCGCTGAAGGGCGCCCCGTTGGGAACGGCGCAGCCCTCTTGGAGCTTTTGAAAAGAGCTCTCTCTCTCTCTCTCTGCCTGATCCCTTCTTCTTCTTCTTTTTTCCTCCTCCTGGCCCCAGTATTTTCCATCCTTGCTCGAGGCGGAAAATAAATGATCTCACCCCTCGCCGTGGAATGGAGACAGCTGGCACCCAGCAGAACCTGAAGGCGCCCCAGGAGCTCGAGTGCAAACGGGACTCCTCTCCAGGAGCCTAAGGACCAGCAGGGCCGGCCAGCTCCTCGCCTCGGGCATCTTTTAGAAGCAGCCCGGATCTAGTGAATTGGGTCCTGCGCTTTCTGCTGCTTTTCTTTTCCCCCCTTGGCGTGGCGCAAGATCGCAGGTTGATTTCCTATGGCTGGGATATACAGCTCCACTCTGAAGACCCTGGAAGACTTGACCCTGGACTCCGGGTATGGGGCTGGGGACTCCTGCCGCTCGCTCAGCCTCTCCTCTTGCAAGTCCAACTCGCAGGCCTTCGCGTCGTCTCAGCCCAGGGGCAACTGGTGGTATTACTCGGGCTCCATGAACAGTCGCAACAACAGCTGGGACACCGTCAACACCGTCCTGCCTGAGGACCCCGAAGTGGCAGACATCTTCTCCAGATGCGCCAAGCTGCCCGACCTGGAGGAATTCCCTTGGACAGAGGAGGACATTGGGAAGATACTCAGGAAAGGGAAAGCAGCAGGGGGGACCAAGAGGGACTTCACCCAAGAAGCGGTGCGGAGGCTGTCCGTGTTACTGCGGAGACCCTTGATCCGGATCTCCAGGGAGGCGCAGCGCCTGAGCGTGATGCACTCCAAGTGCACGCGCTTCGAGATCCAAAGCGCCATCAAGCTGATCCAGAGCTGGTCGTTGTCTGAGAGCTGCGTCCTGGCCACCGTCAAGGCGCTCTCGCTCTACAGCATGAGCGCCGGCGACGGGCTGAGGAAGGGCAAGTCGGCCAGGTGCGGCCTCACCTTTTCCGTGGGGAGGTTCTTCAGGTGGATGGTGGATACCAGGATCTCGGTGAGGATCCACGAGTACGCGGCCATCTCTTTGACGTCCTGCATGGAGAACCTGGTGGAGGAGATCAAGGCCAGAGTAGTGGCCAGCCAGAGCCCCGACGGAGGCGGAGGGGGAAGTGAGATCTCCGCAGAAGTTCTGGAGATGGTCATCAACAATGATGCGGAGCTTTGGGGAGTGCTGCAGCCCTATGAGCACCTGATCTGCGGGAAGAACGCCAATGGTAAGGAGCAGAGCTGTCAATCTAGCAAATCCAATGGGCCCGATCCGTACTTTTGTGCCTATATTCTTACTTTTATGCTGCTTCCTTTCATGGTTGGTTTTTGTGTTCTGATTGCATTCGAAACTTTTATTTCGGTAAGACTTCTAAAGAGTCTGCTTTTTTCCAATGGGCAGAATATGAGTTTGATTGCGATCTTATGGAGTCGGTTTCGCCTTCGAGGGCAAAAGGATGTAGGTCAGCGGGGCAGCATCTGTTTTGTATGCAGAAGGTCCTAGGTTCCACCCCTGGCATCTCCAGGCAGGGCGGGGGAAGAGCCACTGCTAAATCATTAGGCATGCCACTGAGCTAAATGGACCAATGGTCTGATTTTGTATAAGGCAGCTTTCTACATTCACTGTAGTGGTACGTTCACGGGATTGCAAGTTAAATAAATAGTATAAACAAACTAGATTATAGAATTGTGGAGTTGGAAGAGACTGCAAGGTCCAACCCCGTGCAATGCAGGAATCTTTTGCCCAAAGTAGGGCTCGAACCCTTAACCCTGAGATTAAGAGTGTCATGTTCTACTGACTGAGCTATACGGGTGTTCAAACAATGCCAGGGTTGTTCTGCAGAAGGTTAGATTCCCAACCGTAACTAGCCTAATGTACCAAGCTAAAATTGGCATTCGCTGCTCCACCCACCTTTTCTTCAGTCCCCACCTCCACTGGCATGTGGCCTCAAGAAGGATGCTCAGAAGGAAATGCAGCCTTCAGGCAATAAATGGTTCCTCACTCCTGTTTATTATTATTATTATTATTATTATTATTATTATTATTACATACATATCTTAAGTGCCATGAAAGATAACCAGCAATACAGCTCCATCACTCCAGCCTCTCTCTCTCCCCCCCCCCATTTCTAGGAAAATCTTTGAGAACATTTAAAGTAACATAGTTGGAGAAGCAGTCTCAGGAATCCGTGTGGGGAGGAAACAGAAGCAATGTACAGATGCCTGGCTCCACCATGGCATCTTTGGAGGTGTCCCACATCAGTTTCACCATAGCAGCAAGTCCAGCTAAAGTTCATCAATTTCGTTTCCCTGCTCTTGATTGCACAAGTGCTTCTAGGGCAGGAAACAGAGCTGTATGCGGAAGTATAGCAAGTCATTTTAAGGGCATGTTGTCACAACTACCTCAGCCACAACTGGTGGCTGTGGGAAAACACTCCACCCATAGACAAATCCCATCTGCATCAGCCTGTGGCTGGGTGGTCATATGCATGGCATAGGCAAACTCTAAATTTAGCTGGCATCAGTTTGGGCATGCCATGGACAAGCAGTTAAGGGTCTTGCTGAATCGAAGAAAAGTCCAGCATCCCATTCTACAGTGGCAACCAGATGTCATGACTAGGAGTCGATGGTAGCCTTATCCGTCATGAACTTGTCTAACCACCTTTTAAAGCCAGCTAGGTTGGTGGCTGTCACTACATCTTAAGGGAGTAAATTCCATACTTCAACTGACCACTGTGTGATGGTCCTTCCTTTTGTATGCCATGAATCAGTTTAATTGAATGCCCACAGGATCTAGTATTGTGAGAGAAGGAGAACTGTGGATAATGTTATTTTTTAAATGTTATAAAAAGGTAAAGGACCCCTGGACAGTTAAGTCTAGTCGAATTCGACTATGGGGTACAGCACTCATCTCTGCTTTCAGGCCGAGGGAGCTGGTGTGATGCAGCAGCTTAAAAAGCCAATGCAATTCTGGGCTGCATCAATAGGAGTATAGCATCTAGATCAAGGGAAGTAATAGTACCACTGTATTCTGCTCTGGTCAGACCTCACCTGGAGTACTGTGTCCAGTTCTGGGCACCACAGTTCAAGAAGGATACTGACAAGCTGGAACGTGTCCAGAAGAGGGCAACCAAAATGGTCAAAGGCCTGGAAACAATGCTTTATGAGGAACGGCTTAGGGAGCTGGGTATGTTTAGCCTGGAGAAGAGAAGGTTAAGGGGTGATATGATAGCCATGTTCAAATATATAAAAGGATGTCATATAGAGGGGGGAGAAAGGTTGTTTTCTGCTGCTCCAGAGAAGCGGACACGGAGCAATGGATTCAAACTACAAGAAAGAAGATTCCACCTAAACATTAGGAAGAACCATAGCTGCCAAGTTATCCCTTTTTTAAAGGGATTTTCCCTTATGCTGAATAGGCTTCCTCGCGAGAAAAGGGAAAACTTGGCAGCTATGGGAAGAACTTCCTGACAGTAAGAGCTGTTCGGCAGTGGAATTTGCTACCAAGGAGTGTGGTGGAGTCTCCTTCTTTGGAGGTCTTTAAGCAGAGGCTTGACAGGCATATGTCAAGAACGCTTTGATGGTGTTTCCTGCTCGGCAGGGGGTTGGACTGGATGGCCCTTGTGGTCTCTTCCAACTCTATGTTTCTATGTTTCTATGTTTCTATGATTCTATGGTGTTTGTCTGCAGACAGCTTTTCTGGGTCATGTGGCCAGCACGATGGAACTGCTCCTGGTGCAACGGGACACTGGGATGGAACTGGGATGGTGCTGTGGTCTAAACCACTGAGCCTCTTGGGATTGCTTATCATAAGGTCGGCAGTTCAAATCTGCATGACAGGGTGAGCTCCCATTGCTCTGACCCAGCTCCTGCCAACCTAGCAGTTCGAAAGCTACTCGAAAGCTACCAGCACAAATAAATTGGTACCACTGCAGCAGGAAGATAAACTGATAATGTAATACTACTCTATGTGCCTAAGGTGCTGTCTGTGTAGCCAGTTTGTATAAACTACTGTCAATTCACCAAACTTCCCAGTGTCATACATTTTTCTGCTGGATTCATGGTTAAATGTGCAATGTATGCATACTTCTTATAATGTGTTTCATTGGTCCTTCTTCAGTGCTTATGTATTGCAAATATGCAAATACCATCTTTGATAGTTGTGCTACCTGGACACAGTAATATCTATTCTCACTTGCTATCCTTAGTGCCAGAAGTAAAACAGTGTGAAATGCAAGGATATATTTTATAACTTAATTGTTTTGTGTCACTGCTACTTTTGCAGTGCATTATAGAGAAGAACAGAGGAATAAATATAGTTATCTAAGCATGTTGCTGAATTAAAGAGTCTCTAGAGAGAAAGTGTTATCTCTGAAGAAGAAACTGAATGAAGAGAGGCTTGTGTTACATGGAAATATAAACAGATATGAAAGGAAATGGTTATAAGTATTCAGAACATTTAAGTTGCCAGCTTTGTAACATTCGCAAGTTGCATCCAAACATCAATTAGTCATGCAAGGATCAGGTTTCATTTGACAATGTTATATGCTCTTTTTTTTAAGATCATTTTGTCAAATTGTATTTATTGAGTTATCAATTCTGATCTCCCTGTGCCTACATGTGCATTTAATTCAGTTTCAGAAGTGTGTTTATTGTGTTAACGGGACTGGAATGCAAGACTCTGGCTATTCTAATAACCTTTACTTGCAATTTGCAAAACAAAATTGATTTTGTGGTCCTTGGATAGGAGAAGAGTTGAGGCTGAATTTTCTTCTCTCTCTCTCTTTTTCAACTAAGAATAAAAGTATGAGGAGGAAATGTCACCTTATTCCTAACACATTTGTTGTTCTAAATTGATGCTGGATTACTCTCCAGAAGTTAATATGCACATCCCAGAGTTACTGAGAATAGTGGATTGTCTGAATAGTCTCGATCCTCTTTTATGTTACTAACATGTTTGTTTGTTTGTTTGTTTGTTTGTTTGTTACATTTGTATCCCACCTTTCCTCAAAAGAGCTCAAGGTTATGTACATAGTTTTCTTCCCCATTGTATCCTTACAACAACCTGTGAGCTAGGTTAAACTGTGAGTTAGTTACTGGCCCAAGGCCACTTAGTGAGCTTCAAGTCTGAGTGGGGATTTGAACTCTTGCCTTCCGGGTCCTAGTCCAACATTCTAACCACTGCACCAACCCATGGACTCTATTGGGTTTTACATGTGCAGAGACAACACACCACATGAGGCCACTGCTCTGTTTAAGTTTGAAGGCTGCATGGCTGCCTTTAAGAAGAAAAACAAAAATGTCAGGCGATCTGATCGTTGTTCTCTATGAAATGTGAAGTCTAGGTCAAAAATACTACAACTTTGGAAGACTGTGTTGCCTGGGGCTATAAGAGATCAAAGTAGGCAGTCTTTCATGTTTGAATGCAGTTTACATTCTATTGCTTGTGTCACTGGTTTTTAATATATCATCACTAGGATACAGGGAATGATTATAGCAGAAGGTACTGTACAAACTTCTCTCTGATCCTCAGAGTATCTCTTCTTTGGTGCTAGCCCACCCTCTATGAATAACTAAGCTGGATGCCAGGGATGGGGACATTTCTCAGCCTGAGACCCATATTATCTTCTGTGCAACATTTGGAGGTCACATGCCAGCGATGGGCAGGGTCAGAAGCAAACGAAGGCAGAGCAATTAACGCCTGTTTCCTCTTTGTACAGTGAGCTAGTATCTGCACACACTCAATCAGTCCTTCATCCAGGCAAGCAAGAGTCATCAGAATTCAAAGACACATCCCAGCCAAGCAAAAACATTCAAGGAGCCTGTGAAATGAGAACAGGTGAGGGGTGTGGTTGGAGAAAGTCCCAAGGGCCAGACAGAGATGCCTGAAGGGCCACATGCCGGAGGCTCCCCATGCCTGCTGTGTGTACAGTGGAACCTCGGTTTATGAACACCTCGGTTTATGAATTTTCGGTTTATGAACGCCGCAGAACCATCTAGAACGGATTAATTCATTTTCCATTACTTTCAATGGGAAAGTTCGCTTCAGTTTATGAACGCTTCAGTTTATGAACAGACTTCCGGAACCAATTACACCTATGCTTCAGTTTATGAACGCTTCAGTTTAAGTACTCTGTGGACCCATCTGGAACGGATTAATCCACTTTCCATTACTTTCAATGGGAAAGTTCGCTTCAGTTTATGAACGCTTCAGTTTAAGTACTCCGCAGACTGTCTGGAACGGATTAATTCATTTTCCATTATTTTCAATGGGAAAGCTCGCTTCAGTTTATGAACGCTTCAGTTTATGAACAGACTTCCGGAACCAATTGTGTTCATAAACCGAGGTACCACTGTACTGCACTTTGGGCTAATTATCACTGCTGCGGATCAGTAGGGCAACCATCAATTAGTAACACACCTTGTGCACTTCGTTGTATCTCTCTGCTTGGGATCTCACAGTAAGCACATTGTGCCTTTGTTCCTTCTCTTATCCACAGGCAAATCTTCATTCATAGAATCATAGAATCATTCATTGCACTTGGAGAAGCAGGAACAGTTGTAACTAGGTGCAGTGTAGTAACTAGGTGCAGTGTAGTTGTAGTGCAGTGTAGTGTGGATTTGTCCCTGGTTCGACTCAGCCATTATCTCACCGGTTGCCTTAGGCATGCCCCTATCTCTTAACATCAGTCATCCTTTTCCATTTGCAGTATGGGGATAATAGTGTTGACCTACCTTATAAGGTTGTAAGATTACTCAGCTAATGCATGCGAAGCACCTTCAGCTGTCGGTAGTGTTTATATACTTAACACTATATATTATTTAGCCGTAGCAGTTTCACTACAGTAAGCTGAACATCTGGACTGCATGTTTTTCAGGGTTTCTTTAGGGTGCTTCTGGGCAGAGAAATTGTGTGTCAGCAAACCTGGGTTCCTGTGCTGATTCCCTTAGTCCAAATGACAGCCTGAGGGATTAGTAGAGTCAGTATCACTAGCACTGTCGAAACTGGCGATGGTTAGACAAAATATCTCTGTAAACCCTTTGCCCTTTCCTTCTGGAGACTGCTCACACTTTTGCTTGGTGCTTAGGTATGAAACAAGTAGTTTAGGAAGTGTTCACCTTAATGTGCTTAGTAGACGAGCCCTCTTTTTCTGATACAATACTGATCCCATGGAAACAGAGCTTCCTTCTAAATATGTTGCTTACTGAAAACTCACAATGGCTTGGTTAATATGGTATTTTAAGCCATAGTTAAACCAAACTACGGTTTACATGTAACTATCACCATGCTGGTGCATACCAATGACATCACAAGTCCTTTGTTCATTCCTGGTTCTTGCTGGTGTGCTGCTGGGAGGTGTTATGTCTGAACCTGGATTTGTGGGTTTTTATAGGGAAACAAACCACAAGAGACAAGCCCAGAACAGAACATAGGTACAGTTGTACATTCACTTTTAAAGTATAGTTTAACTGTCTTGAAGTGACATGCAGACAAGTACTTATGGCCAGGAAAAATGCTGGTTACATAGAAAGTTGCAGGATTGTGAATAAGGCGAAGGCTGGTTTATTTATTGTGAAGTGTGTGCTTCTATATTGTCATCAACATCTCATGAGTCAATTTTATTAATTGCTGAATATATATATTTGTATATATATGCAAATATTTCAGGATAACTTTCTTTAATAATGTGGAGGAGGCCAATTACGTTTGTTAATTATGGTAATCACATCCATATTCTCTTTCTGGAAGCAATATTTGCTATGTTCAAACACTTTGTAAAAAGGGGGTCTCTCTCTCTCTCTCTCTCTCTCTCTCTCTGTGTGTGTGTGTGTGTGTGTGTGTGTGTGTACAATTAGAAACAGCACATTTGTCAGCCCTAATGAAAAAAATATGTTATGCCACACAGATAAAAGGGATGTCAGAACCTTAATATAAGAACATAAGTATCTAGTGAATACAATAAATCAGTGTACAAAAGACTTTAGAGATAAACCTACTCCATTTAACTCTTAAATGAATTAGTTAAATTGCTTTTCTCATAGAGATCAAAGTGTCTTATATTAATGTAAATGGTTAATTTTGTAATTGAACCCCCTTTTGAAAATCTTTATATGAGAAGCAAGATTCCATTCTAATTTTAGCTCTTCTATACACTTGAATGAAGACATGGGTTCTATAAAAGCTTATCTAGCAAATTTTATGAACAGCACTTGATATACTGGACACAATTTTTTCATTGAAACCTCTATTTTCTCATTTTAAGAATTACATATATAATGCTGATTGACCAAGCAGTGAAAATTCAATTGTATAGACCCCCATATCACTCACCATTAGACATTGAAAGATGGCATTATGAATCTTGAGAAACATCATTATGATAAATGGAAGATAACAAAGCTGTATGGTGCCATTTAAGATATAGCCACTAGCATACACCAAATATTTTCTACTTTTTAAGTCCACTGCTCCCTTGACCAACTACATTCCTTTTGCGGCACCCCTGTGGGGCTCAGGAGCGCAGTTATGTAACCCCTTGCATGTAGAGCTGGCAGCCTCTCACCCTTTTTCCGAATACCCTTCCTTGTTCCCTCAGCCTTCTCTCCTCTCCCCTCTCCTTGGGAGTCTTCTGGGCAGGCAGCTGCTAACCCTGGTCTCTGAGTTGCATCCCTCTTCCCCAAAGAGAGGTGCCTCCTCACGCTGCCCCACAGGGTCCTGGGATTTGTCTGTCCATTCCCAACAGCAAGGGCTGGCAAACTGGCTGGCTGGACTTCCTCACCCACTTGCTTGCTTACTGTGAGGCCGCCTCAGCTCCTGGCAACCAGCACCCCCTGGCCAGCCACAGAGGCACCATTGCCTGGGGAGCATAGCTGCCAAGTTATCCCTTTTTTACAGGGATTTTCCCTTATGCTGAATAGGCTTCCTCGCGAGAAAAGCAAAAACTTGGCAGCTATGCTGGGGAGCTTGTCACCAGGGCTGCTGCAACAAACAGCTGTGCAAGCCTTTGGGAAGCAGAGACAGAAGAGGGCATCAGAGGAGGGATGGAAGGAAAGAGGGACAGAGGCCAGTGTTGCCTGCAACACCCTTGACCATCATTCAAGGCACCCCAGGGTGCCACGGCACCCTGGTTGAAAACCACTGGCATACACATTTAAAAACAAAACAGAGGGATTGCACATAGAGCAATGGTTCACTTAGCATGAATGCATGGACATGAAACCTCTTGGAGTAGAACTCACAATCACTTTTCTCCCAGGCCCTTTTTGCTGCTGTGCCATCCTGAGCAAAGCCATGGTTTGTCTTAGCATGATGTACAAACCAGGCCACATTTGTTTGCATACTAATGGCCACAGATTATTGGTTGATGCTTATAGAAACCAGCTGAAGATGCTTGCTTAGTGGTTTTTGATTGAAAATGTTTCTTCAATGAGCACTGATGGTCGCTAGACTCGCTACTGAGGGGGAACTCAACATGCACTTGTATAAAGAAAAAGAACAAGCAATAACATCTATGTATACATACCATAATCAAACCTTCATATCAACACAAAAGGAAAAAAGAAGAGAAAAGACATTAACAATCAAATTAACAAATAATTCTCATTTGATAACTCATTTTCCATTTCAATCATGGACTTCCCCGAGCCCCCTTTCTAACGGTTCATTGCATGTCATTCTTCGCAGGTTCTACTCATATTTACTATCCTTAATTCCAATTATCACATTTTTCCTTACGCTTTACCATCCATTGTAAAACTCTAATCTAAATTTTAAATATTACCTTAATTCTTAACCTGCAGCATGCACATTTGCTCTTCACATATCAATTCTACAATATTTTTATAATAGATTCTAAATTTCTTCCATTCTTCTTCCGTCTTCCCCTCTCTCCGGTCACGTAGTCTTCCGGTCAGATCAGCAAGTTCCATATAGTCCAACATTTTCATTTGCCATTCCTCTACGGTGGGTATCTTCTGTGTCTTCCTGTACGTTGCTAACAATATTCTAGCTGCAGTTGTGGCATATAAAAACAAATTCACATCTTCCATTGGCAGTTCTTTTCCCACCATGCCCAGTAGAAAGGATTCTGGTTTCTTAATGAACGTGTTTTTCATCAGCTTTTTCAATTCATTATAAATCATTTCCCAGAAATCCTTAACCGATGGGCAGGTTCACCACATGTGATAAAATGTTCCTTCAGCATTTTTACATTTCCAGCACTTATTATCTTGGTTATGGTAGATCTTAGCAAGTTTTACTGGCGTCAAATACCATCTATAAAACATTTTCATCATATTTTTTCTTAAGACCGTTCATGCAGTAAATTTCATATTCTTCTTCCATAACCTTTCCCAATCCTCCATCATAATATTGTGCCCCACATCCTTTGCCCAATCTATCATAACTTTCTTTGTCTGCTCATCTTTCAAGTGCCACTGTAGCAACAAACTATACATTCTGGAAAGATTCTTTGTGTTTGGATCTAACAACTCCGTCTCCAGCTTGGACTTTTCTGATGAAAAACCATTTTTCTTATCCATTTTATACAATTCATTTATCTGGTGGTATTGGAGCCAATCATCTAGATTACTTTTTAATTGCTCATATGTCTTTAATTTTAACTGGTCTCCTTCTTCCACCAGAATATCTCTATATTTTGGCCATCTGGTCTCCATATTTAGCTTCTTTCGAGCCTTAGCTTCCAATGGTGAAATCCAAAGGGTTTTTTTTCCCTTTCTAATAAGTTTTTATACTTATTCCAAACATTTAACAATGATTTCCTAATTACATGATTTTTAAATCCTTTATGACTTTTGACCTTGTCGTACCATAAATACGCATGCCATCTGAACTCAACATGCACTTGAGAAGTGGCTGCAGAAGCAGCTGGGAGATAAAATGTGAGCAGCAAAGTCACAATATTCTGAATCTTAGAGATGGTTGGAAAGAGCCTCGTGGGACTCAAGCTGCATGTTATTTGCTTTGGAAAAACTGAAGCCACTTTAAAGCACTATATTCCCTGTGCCTGCCAGTTCTCCATACATAAACATGTGTATATTTATAAATAAATGGATCACAAAGCTACAATAAGTCTCTAATAAGGAAACAGAGCTTGTAAATAGTTTCCTTTGCAACTTAATCCATCTGAGGTAAGTGGGGCAGCATACAATAATACTATTATAGATCTCATCTTGACAGTGTGTGGGTAGTCAGCCAAACAAATACAGGCTCATATTCTTAGAAGAGCTAAACCAGATTATGGGCCAAGTACGTTTTTCAAGAATTAAAGCAGTCATCCAACAGGAATTATTTCACCAGGGTCTGCCCAATATGTTTTGCTCAGTGAAACAGAATTTTTTTTGTCACCCTCTCTCCAAATCAATGTGCATAGTACTCAAGGCACCTCTTCATCCCCTCTGGCAGGAAAAAATAAAATACTAGTAAATTAAATAACTAAAACTTTGCTGCCCTTTCATGACACTCAAAACCAGCTGACTGAGGTGGCCACCTCACTTTGTCTAAGGTTAAGGCCAACCATTATATTTCTTTCTTTCCTCTCCAACATGAACATGCATCAAATCCCTGGTCTAGTTTTATTTGTGTCACTCCATAAGTTATGCCAGACCAATAACTTGCCTACTGCAGTGAGGCTGGCTTAGAAAGCTACAACACCCCATCTACTTTGTATTTTTAGTATCAAGCCAATTCCCATAAGAAGAAGAAGAGTTTGGATTTGATATCCCGCTTTATTACTACCCGAAGGAGTCTCAAAGCGGCTAACAATCTCCTTTCCCTTCCTCCCCCACAACAAACACTCTGTGAGGTGGGTGGGGCTGAGAGACTTTAAAGAAGTGTGACTAGCCCAAGGTCACCCAGCAGCTGCATGTGGAGGAGCGGAGACGCGAACCCGGTTCCCCAGATTACGAGTCTACCGCTCTTAACCGCTACACCACACTGGAAGTAAAGTAAGGAAGTCCTTCAGAATGTTGGTCTTCAACCGGTGTGTCATGACTACAGTGGGGTCAGATTCCAACCTAAGGAGAGTCGCATTAAGGCACCACTACTGTTCTGCTTTTCAGAAGAAGAAGAAGAAGAAGAAGAAGAAGAAGAAGAAGAAGAAGAAGAAGAAGAAGAAGAAGAAGAAGAAGAAGAGAGGAAAGGAGCAAAAAAAGTTTATAGCTGAGGGAAAGGAGAAAATCCTATGTTACAAGTTGGCAGTAGCGGGTCCCACGTTAAAGGTAGACCCCGTCTTCAACATTGTCAAGCAGTTGCTTAATTGTATGGGTGCATTGATTTTACTGATTTTATGAACTCATATCAGACAGGAACATGGATGGTATATTTATAGCTCTTTAAATAATGAAGCACAAAGCTTCAGACCTGTGGAAAACATCCAAGGCTATGTTTGATTAATGACACGTCTCTTTATATTTATTTCCTTTATCTCCTTTCTAAGTTAAATACAGAGGAAAAGCTAGGGTTCCTATTTTAAATTGTGCTGGTAGGAATGGGCCATGATTATTTTGATGTTGCATTTCATTTTAATGAGAACACTGAAAATTGGTTTGTTCTTCAGTGTAAAGCCACAGTTCTAATTCTCTGTTGAGATTCATGTGCCGAACAGTGAAATTACCTTGTAATGTGTGTTATGTATTCAAACTGCTTTCTGGTTAGCTGAGCTGAACTAACTGAAGTGCTCATAGAGCATCTCATTAATTTTAATAAGCTATTATTGTCACTGTTACATTCTGTGGGATTCTATGCGCCAGGGGGAAATAGCTGCAAACGTGATCAATAAACTAGCAAGGTAGAATAACATTACTCAGCTTATGGTTGCTGGAAGTGTCTGGATAAAAACATCATCATGATACAAAACTGTTCAAAAACTCTTTGGCCTGGTTCATCGTGTATTACTCTGATTGTCTGGTTTTCAGCAGTAAAATGAATCATATACAGTCAGCTGTTTGTTTGGAAGGACTGTCCACATGTTGACTATGCCAGGGCAGCCCCCACCCTCTTTGCAAAACGACGGGTTTTCCTGACAGGTACAGTCAGTCTGAATCATATGGGTAGGCCTTAATACAAAAAAAGCCAACAACACAATTAGATTCTCACACCCTCTGACACTCCAATGGCAATCAAAGTGCCAGGATAATTTAATGGGTTCTTCACACATGCAGGCCTGTCTCTTGTCACATCAAGCGATGACTTGATTGTGTGAACTGCGCATGATAAATGTAGCACCACAGATAAGAACATCACTAAAACGCAATGGATCTTCACACTCGGCAAACATCCCTAATAGGCTGGTTTACATGTCACACTGAAAGGCAGGTATATTCTGTCTCCACTCATGTACAGGTGTTTGTGTGGGAAAGTGTATACTTGCTGATGTGTGCAGCTCAGCTCTTGTGTGCATAGGTTCGTAGAGTGTACACTCATAGTGAATAACTGCATGAGTCAACAGCTCAACTATTTATAAATACAGATGGGGCATTCATTGAATGTAATATGTGAACAAATAAACAGCCTTCAAGTGTAGAAATAGGGAGCGATGTGCATGTGTGAACAGGTCCCAATATGTCCCTCTTGTTAATGAGGCAGCACAGGTAAAAGCTAAGTTCTTATGCAGAGATCGCAGAGTATTTTATTGCAGTATGTTAGGTACATAACAGCCCATTATGTAGAACTGACAAATTACCTGTAGGCAGGGATGGATAGCTGAGTCTGTTTTCCCAGGGGTTTTTTCTCCCAATCGTGAATTCAGTTTTCCACATTTTGTGATTTATTTTCTTTGATCCTCATGAAAACTCACCAGGGTTTTTGTGCCTGTTTCGCCTGATGCACATACATATGCAGTTTTGACTACACATTTTTGCAAGCAGATTCCCCATATATAATGCATTTTCATATGTACATATTCCCCTAATTTATCCATGTTTATATACATTGGTTGATTGGTGAATTACTTAGCAAAATCCACATAAGTGTGAATTTTCAGAGATTGCTTTGTTTGGATTCACTTAGTTTCAGAAAGTGTGAATCTTGTACATTTGGCTTTAAATGAGACTTGAATTTCTCCTCCATCCCTACTATAGGGCATGTGTGGATTCCTGTCACAGATTTACTAGCTGTAATGTGATATTTTGGTCACATGGCAGAGTGTTAGGAAGACATTCTGGGGTATCCAGGTATTTGTGAGAATTTTTTAATCTTCTCGATTCTCAGAATCAGAATTGGTGGGGAGGGAAGGTATATTACTGGCGCTCTAGTGTGTATAGGATGAGAGCTGAAAAAGATTGTGAAACCTGGTACAATTATCTGTATATGTGTGTCACAAGAAATGTGAGGTTGGTGATCAACCAGTTGCTGCAGTCAAGAAGAATACTAGCTCAATAAAGCTACCTGCTGTCATTGCCTGATGGTAACTTGGAAAAAATAGCAAGAAAATGCTATAGATAAGCAAGCAAGAAAGTTAATAGGTTAAAATAATGCCCATGTTTCAGCTTTACACCTCTGAGTTACAAGCTCTGTTTTAAGTTATACTTTTTTTAAGGACTTTGTGTTCTCACAGTAGTCCTAAAGGAATCATTGTGCATGTCAGGAAACCTACACATGACTTGTTACAATTGGCAGTCACAGCCATGGAGTGGCTTAGATCTGGAACAGTACCAAGTTGCAACAGGGCTGCACAAGAACACATTTGCCAAGCTATGTGGGTGGACTGCTTACGGTACCTTTACAACAGCTGGCTTTGCACAGTGGCAAGTCCCTACTCTTTTACAAACACTGAGATTTATGCAGGTTAGGTGCCATGAGAGATTCCTATTGCAAAGTTATTTCCTCCTGAAATTGAAGGTCAGTCTTTGGAAGCTATGGTTTTTCCAGTAGTGATGTATGGAAGTGAGAGCTGGACCATAAAGAAGGCTGATCGCCGAAGAATTGATGCTTTTGAATTATGGTGCTGGAGGAGACTCTTGAGAGTCCCATGGACTGCAAGAAGATCAAACCTATCCATTCTTAAGGAAATCAGCCCTGAGTGCTCATTGGAAGGACAGATCGTGAAGCTGAGGCTCCAATACTTTGGCCACCTCATGAGAAGAGAAGAATCCTTGGAAAAGACCCTGATGTTGGGAAAGATTGAGGGCACTAGGAGAAGGGGACGACAGAGGGCGAGATGGTTGGACAGTGTTCTCGAAGCTACGAACATGAGTTTGACCAAACTGCGGGAGGCAGTGCAAGACAGGAGTGCCTGGCGTGCTATGGTCCATGGGGTCACGAAGAGTCGGACACGACTAAACAACTAAACAACAACAACAACTTTGGAAATCATGCAGTGCCAGATTTACGTATAAGCTAAATGAGCTATAGCTTAGGGCCCCACTCTCTTGCGGGCCTCCAAAAAATGTAAAAAACCAAACAAACCTGGATGTACATTTCCAAAATATAACATAAAAAAACAAGTAAAATAAAACCTACATACAGCAACAGTGTTTTGTGTTGTGTAGGCTCCTATGATGTAAGTAATGGGCCCTGCCTGCTTCCTAAAATATCACTGGTTTGCTCATTTCTATATATAGGGGACCTACATTTCCCATGGACTAGGGCAACATGTGCAAATGGCTTTAGATGCCTATTAGGTCCATAAATTACCATATTTTGTTGTTTAGTCGTAGAGTCATTTCCGACTCTTCATGACCCCATGGACCAGAAAGGGCCCCATTACCTTCAGTAGCTTCAAACCTAAATCTCGCCCTGAAATCATGGTAAAGAAATGACCTACATATTTAAAAACCAACGGCTCTCATGCAGGCATTCATTCAGAAAAATGAGACCTGCCATTGCCTATCATCAGAGTGAGGTATGTTCCACTCAAAGCCCATCTGAGTAAGGCTGTGCTCTGACATTTGCTCTTTGCCCAGGTGACTGAAAACAAAGAACTTGGTGGGTTAGGACACAGTCCAAAACTAACCCTGGCTGATTCCCTTTTAAATAGAAGCAACTGGGAATTGGAGGTCTAGTTTTCATTGGTGCTGTAACCGTAGAATATTTGAGGAGATAGATATCTGACTTGGTACTGCTGTTTCGGGCACTTGTTCCGTGTTGCTGAAGATGGAAGGGAGAAGTGTAAGGACACCTCAGCATGGCGCTTTATGGGGCTCATTACTGACTGTGGCACTGTTGGCAACTCTTCCCTGCTGCCCCACAGTGGCTAAAAAGGTAAAGGTATATGTGGACATTAAAATGCTTGTTCTGATTCCCAGGCCTCCCTTGCAGCTAGTCAGTGTGCCAAGTCCACATTCAAAATCAGAGGGTCGATCAGCACCAGCAAAGGCTGAAGGTCAGCAAATGAGGTTCAGGATCAATCTAAGTGGCTCCTGGTATGTTTCCGAGCACAATTCAAAGTGTTGGTACTGACCTTTAAAGCCATAAGCAGCCTCGGTCCTGTATACCTGAAGGAGCGCCTCCACCCCCATCGTTCAGCCCGGACACTGAGATTCAGCGCCGAGGGTCTTCTGGCTGTTCCCTCACTGTGAGAAGCAAAGCTACAGGGAACCAGGCAGAGGGCCTTCTTGGTAGTTGCACCCGCCCTGTGGAATGCCTTTCCATCAGATGTCAAGGAAATAAGTAGCTATCCTATTTTTAAAAGACATCTGAAGACAGCCCTGTTTAGGGAAGTTTTTAATATTTAATGCTGAATTGTTTTAACACTCGATTGGGAGCTGCCCAAAGTGGCTGGGGAGACTCAGCCAGATAGGTGGGGTACAAATAATTTATTATTATTATTATTATTATTATTATTATTATTATTAGTTTGAAGTCAGGATCACTGGCAGAGGAAGGGGGTGCGGTGGGTGTGGTCCACCCCAGGTGTCCTCCCTGAGGGGGTGACATTGCCCCCCCACCCCCTGGGACGCCCCACCCCGATTCTTGCCCCACCCCCAGGAGCATAGCATGTGTGCCGCTCCGGATGCCGGAGCTCTGTAGCCACCTCTGGTCAGGATACTGTCCAGGATCAAGCCCGAAGTACAGTTCTAGGAGCTACCAAGTCAAGGTCTTTCAACATGTGCAGTTGAGCAGACACAGCACCTCATCTCTGCTGCCCTTTTATACTATGCCTGCTGGTTCCAGCATCTGGTCTTGATGAGGCATGTGGGGGGGGGATTCCCCAGGTGGGGAATCGCATACCTCCTCCCAGAAATACCTAGCCCCACCTGGCCCACTAGTGAGCTGGGCTGTGGGCCCTTGTCTGCCTCTGTCTCCTGGAGCACCCTACCTGTTGCTCCCTGCACCTCAGAGCCTGCAGTGTACGCGGAGACAGGGGTCCCTCCAGCTCTGGTGACGGGTTCCGCTGCTCTGGCTCCTGTGCACCTCCTCCCCTCAAAGCCCTCTATCACTCTGTGAGTACTTCCCACACCAACATCTCCTTCCCCACCCCCAGCTTGCCCTGGTGTCTCCCAGTCCAGGTTACACCCCTCACCAAAATGCCCTTTCTCCTCCCCATAGTCCTACCAGTTCATGACAGCTTAACATTTTGAGAGTTTAATGTGTAGTCCTCATTACACAAACCCCTCCCAAGATACAGTAGGTCTGTATGACTGGCCCCATAAACATGGAACTTACAGCAGCCTATCTTAGAGGCAAGCAGACTTAAGGCTCAGCAGATCAGATTTGTTTTTTACCTGAACCACAAGATCCACGAACCCAGTTTGGTGCAAAAGTCATAGACTGAGGACTAGGGAACTAGAGCCCAATAATTTGCTTTGAGTACCAGTGCTGGACTGAGAATAACTGAGAGAGAATAACTTGTTATGTGGGAATACAATGCACACTTTGTATATTATATACCCACTTTGAAAACTGGAACTGCTTTGTTGCATGTTAAGTAATTACAATGTCCAGTAGGCGTTAGTAGAAGCTTTTAAAACAATGTGATGAGATACCCAGGATTACAATGCAATCCCAATAAACCCCTCACACCTTGCTTGTTTTGCTTTACTGAAAAGTTTATGGGCTGGACTGTCCACCATTTGCCATGTTAAAAGGTGTTTGATGTTGTTTAGTCGTGTCCGACTCTTTGTGACCCCATGGATCATAGCACACCAGGCACTCCTGTCTTCCACTGCCTCCTGCAGCTTGGTCAAACTCATGTTCGTAGCTTCGAGAACACTGTCCAACCATCTCATCCTCTGTCGTCCCCTTCTCCTTGTGCCCTCAATCTTTCCCAACATCAGGGTCTTTTCCAGGGAGTCTTCTCTTCTCATGAGGTGTTACTGTAGTGTAAATCTATGTTCTAGCACAACCAAATGCAACAGTTAGTGAGACCTATTGATATAACTGCATTGCTGATTGTTTTATGTTTTGATTATTGTACTTTAGATTAGGATTTAATTTTGTTTTGAATGTTGTATTTTCAAATGTTGTTAGCCATTTAAAGGGCAGGAAATATAACAACAACTTGTACAGCTCTCTAATAATACACAAGTAAGGCAACAGATTGAAAGTAACAGCATGTATCTTCCGCTAAATGATCTATAAAGAAATATTTATTCATGGTACTTCTGTTTTGCATGATAAGCAACGATCAGGAGTTCCTAGATTATGTTGCAAAATCAAAACTGTGTGAACCATATTGTGTCACATTACACTGTAATTTTGCAATCCAGTAATTACGGGGTTGATTGTCGGTTGATGTTGCTTCAAACTGTGAAGTACTATATTTAACTGTTTAAAAAAGCAATCCCATAATTTTTCTTGCGCAGATTTGCTTATCCAAGATAAGTGGTGGTATTGGTTGAATGGCACCTAAGACTCAAGCAGGGAAGATGCTGTTTGTTAAGGGAGGGAGGAAAGTGGTGTTTTGGTGGTTATACTGGTTTTGTATTTTTCTACACAAATGCCACTATATTGCCTCTTATTATGATACATGTAAACATAAATTATGTCAGCATGCATGAAATACATATTTCTGTACCAAGTTAGGAGTGAGCCTTTAGAGCAATGCAGATTGTACAAAGAGGATTGGGAGTGGAGATGATCATCTGCAGATGATGCACAAGAGCAGAAGCTATCACTATAGAACACAGTTTAGCACACTAAAAAGCAAACTGGATTTAATCTGGAGTCAGAATCAAATACATAAGAGCCCAAAGGCAGCATTCTCTCCCTACAGTGGCCAACTATACACCTTATGGGAACCACACCTTATGAAGCCCTCAACCAGGATATGACCATAGGAGCACTCTCCTTCTATTGCTCCCCAACTTTGCTGTTTGAATGTATTCTGCCTCTGATCTTGGAGGTGATGTATAGTCATTGTGACTAGCAGCCATGGTAAGCCTTGTCCTCTGTGAATTTGCCTAATCCATTTTTTAAGTCATCCGAGTTGGTGGCCATCACTACATCTTGTGGTAGCAAATCCCTTAGCTCAACTATGAATGGTTTTTGCCAATTCCCATTCTGAAAATGAGTGATGGGGAATTGAAAATAAATGGCTACGGTCTGCTTCATGATACACGGACACAATTGGATCCAAATCTGAAATATATATGTTCGGTAACTGAACAGCTTGATTGGCATATTACGAAGATCTGTGCCATGCTCCCAAGAGTTCTGTATTTGTACTGGAACATAGAATCATAGCATTGTAAGGGACCACTAGGATCATCTAGTCCATCCCCCTGGATTGCAGGAATATTTTGCCCAACATGGGTCTTGATTAAGAGTCTCATAATCTGCCAACTGAGCTATCCTATATTTGATGTAATGATAGTGATTTATACAACATTCCAAACTTCTCCAAGTGCTTTATAATATTATCTCAGTATTTCTGACAACACTCTCATAAGGAAAGTTATTTTGGGAACCGAGGACATGGCTTGCCTAAGACAATCTCGAGAGCCAGTGTGGTGTAGTGGTTAAGAGCGGTAGACTCGTAATCTGGTGAACTGGGTTTGCGTCTCCGCTCCTCCACATGCAGCTGCTGGGTGACCTTGGACTAGTCACACTTCTCTGAAGTCTCCCAGCCCCACTCACCTCACAGGGTGTCTGTTGTGGAGGAGGAAGGAAAAGGAGGTTGTTTGCCGCTTTGAGACTCCTTCAAGTAGTGATAAAGCAGGATAACAAATCCAAACTCTTCTTCTGCTTCATGGATTCATGGATGAGGTGAGATTTGTACTATACTACAATAGCTTTGCATGTGGAGTGATAGTCTTCTGCCATTCAAGATGCCATCCAAAACACTCTTGCATAGGAAAAGATATCGCAGAACGCAGTGGAAACTATTTCCAAATAAATGTCCTTGGGTTTGAGATGAAGCATAGGCATTATTCCCCATTTTGCATGGTTTCCCCTTCAAAATAGCTCATCTAGTCATCATACCCTTCTTTTATTCTATGATTTAGCAAAGTTGTGTAAATAAACTTACAGAGGTTAAGCTTTTCCTCATATTTATGCCAATATTTTAACTTGATCATAGCCTAAACAATTTTAAAATGGGAGATTTTATAGTTATTTGTAGCATGCATGTCTTCTAAGGAGCTTCCAGTACAATAACTTACATTTTGTTCTTCGCTTGCTTTATCATATTTGTTTAGTCTGAAGATCACTTGCATATTTTCACCAAGTTCTTGGCTTGAATTTGCATTGAATTGTCAAAAATACACTAGTGTTCATGAGTACATCTTTTCCTTCAGGCATGTGGAGATGGCAGATTTAAAGAATTGGTTTCTGCTGTTATATGATCGCCATTGGTTTTATGGTTTTTATGTTATATTTGCTGTATTGTATTTTCATGAAATGTTACATGCTGTCCTAAGAGCCTCCAGGCAGAAAGGCAGGTTATAAATACAAATAACAACATTCTTTGTTGACAGTTTAGAGCAGGAAAATATAATTGATAAGTAACAATTTGTACAGGAACTCATGAACTCCCCCCCCTCTTCAATTTATAGAATTATTTTCTAGCGTTCTTGCAATTGTACTCTTTGATAGTTTTGTCCTTGCCAAGAACCATATATTGATTTCAAAAGGTGACAATGAAGTCATATATCTGTAACTCTTTTTGTTGACTTGTTCCCAATTAACTGCTGCCAGTCTGGCGATTTATCAAGGAAATTCAGGAATCCATTAGGTGAATCACGACGCACCATTTGGTAGCAGCTGATTTATAAACTATATTGGTTGCAATTCAGGGGGGGGAATAGACATGCCTCAAGTCTCACTGAAACATAAGCACACAAATATGCCAACAAATCAAATCTTAGAGATATTTTGGCACCAACAACACACACACGTATTCACACACATCATACTAGTATTTATTATTTCTTTGCAATCTCATTTTTATTCTTGTTGGCGCATATGGTTGTAATTATTCCTTTGTGATGCTTGGACAGGCCACAGTGGGGGTGTGGAGACTCCCTATGCAATGGCATCATTCTATGCAGTAAGCCATTCTAAGCATGAGGCTTACCCATGGCCAGTATAATATGTGCCCAAGTCCTTAGAAAAACAGTCTTGAGCAGCATTTGGATGAGTGGTCTGTCAATCTCAAAATATATAATCATCAGGAAAAAAACCACAGTTGCTGGGCACCACCCAGTCAAAGATTAAGTACACTACATCCCAGAGATTTCAGTGTTTGAGATAAGAATGTGCTTAGATCTGTCTAACTGAAATAAACGAGACTTAGTGTAGGGAAAGCCAGGCCCGAAATTCATTGTACTGTAGATGATATCTTGTTCCCAGAAGTATTAAATCTATTGTGACAGCTCAGGATGAAGGCTTAATTAGAAAACTGAAGCCAGCTACAACCTTTTCTCATTTGTGAGAATGCCCAAAAATGATGGTCAGTGGTCTGAAAAGAAATTAGCAGACAGTATTATTGGCACCGATGCCCTTGAAACGTATTCAAATAAGACTTGCAGTTACCCACTGCTTTTTCTTCTACATAAAAATGATCTTGACATTTCTCACAGCACAAAAATTAGCTTGACTCTAAAATTGCCGTCATAGGAATAGGGACCTAATTTTACTTTTATTCATCTTTGGGGGTTTTCCATTAGAGAGAGAGAGAGAGAGAGAGAGAGAGAGAGAGAGAGAGAGAGAGAGAGAGAGAGAGAGAGAGAGAGAGAGAGTGTAAGTATGAGAGGAGAGAGAGAAAAAAATGGTTTAGTGCAGTGGGTTGGATATTTCTCCTGCAACCTGAAATCTCCACTTAAAAACTCTTTAGATTCCTTTCTGCCACTTCCTAATTGCCTATAATTTGAATGTATTTTTTGTTTGTTGCTGACAGTGAATTAGTGGTGTTCATTACAGGTCATTGTTGTGTAGAATGATCTATGAGCCAAATATCTGTGTAAGACTTTTTGAGAAAACTAATTCCAGCCGGTGGAATACCAGTGCTACCCACGAATGATAGCTTTAAACTTTCTGGCTTATGCTGCAGCTACTTTAGGAACCATATTTCCATCCTTGTTTCCCCTACACACACCCCTCTCTCTCTCTCCCTCACTGCACAAAAGGTCACAGCTGCCTTAAGGCAAACAGCACCTTCAGAATTAAGATAGATTGACTTTACTAGCAGAAAGCCAGCACTTGACACACAGCCAAGACCTAGGTAACGGGTTTGCTATGGAAGAAGATGCTAAACTGGCAAGAATCAATTGGACTGGAACCATCTGCAAACCCTGTACAATTTTCTCCTGTTGCCACGGGCAGCAGACTGAGACAGGAAATCATGGTAGGATGGGAAAAGATCCAAAATACACACAAATAGTGTCAAGCTTTTACTTAACAGAACCTGAGAGAACACATATGCAATGCTACCAAATAAGCAACACGGAGTGGTGCTGAATTGATTCTAGTAGCATTAATATTTTAGTCTCTTTATTTTAAAAGCATTAATATTTTCCACACTAAGGCACTGCAATTTTAACTTAGTCTTTCATATGTATGGGCCTTCATTTATTACCCTGTAACCCTACTGAGTCAGTTCACTTACCACTTGAACACCTGTGGGGAGTTAGAGATGGCAAAAGAACCAGACTATATTACATAAGATGAATCATGTTAGATCAGACCTTAGCATATTGAGGTTCCATTTAATTGCCATGGCAAACGGCCACAGATAGACTACCCTACCTACATTTTCAATCTCAATTTAAAGACATCACTGCATTCTGTCAGTTAATTGCATAGCTGCCAAGTTTTCCCTTTTCTCGCGAGGAAGCCTATTCAGCATAAGGGAAAATCCCTTTAAAAAAGGGATAACTTGGCAGCTATGGTTAATTGTGATTTTTTTTTTTGAATAAGCGCTTTCTTGGGAAAGCCCTGAATCTTCAATTGAGCGCTGCGGAGTCGCAACGTTACGAGAGAGGGGTGACTTTTCTTTTTTGATCTGTCTGCTATCTCCACACTGTGCAATTTTATAAACCTTGGTCATCTTTTTTACTTCTAAACCAAAAAGATGCAAAGGATGTTTTAATCCTTGCTTTGATTTACAGGCAGTGTGCTTTATACTTTGATTATATTGATTGACTTTTCCTGCACTTTTTGCAGATTTGAGATGGGAGTATCAGAACCTCATGCAGTCTTCCAAATATGCACCATAGATATGATCAAAGTCCACTATGATACTGGATATCTTCTTATCAGTCCTGTTCCTGTGGCTAACATGGAATTCACCTTTTTGATTGTCACCATACACTCATTTGCCATTCTGACTATTTCTGAGCCTAGGGTAGGCTGCACTGGATTAGTTCTAACTCTCTTCATAGCATAAAATGAAGATTTCAATGTTTGGGTTTTTGTTTTATTTTTTTGCAACATATAAAGATCTGAGTGCATGAAAAGATCTGGGTGGTAGAGAATTAAGGACTTGCTTGCTTGATAGAGTTCAATGTGTCCTCGTGACTCTTTCCATTTAAAGTTGTAGCCTTGATCCTAGTAAAGAATCAAAATGAACTCCACTTTCATTTCTGCGCATTGCTTTTCATGTTATGTACTTGGCTCTGCAGTGGGCAGGATCAGTCCCTTATTCACAGCTTGAGTAGTAATACTCAAGGCAGGCAACTCTTCTCCAGGAACACAGTGCTCCCTAATCATTAAGCTGCTACCTCTATGAATCGTAGAATCATGGAATTGTAGAGTTGGAAGGGATCCCAAGAGTCATCTAGTTCAACCCCCCTGTAATGCAGGATTCTCAACCAGATCACACATGTCAAATGACCATCCAACCTCTGCTTGAAAACTTCCAAGGAAGGAGAGTCCACCACCTCTCATTGACTCATGTTATGTGTCACATGTACTACTGGCAAGCAAAATGTACCTCATCTTATGTTTGTACAGCTGGTTTTTCCTGTATTTGTTTAGAACCTTGCATTTATCCCTATTGAAATTCATTTTGTTAGTTTTGGCCCTGTTCTGTTAAGGTCATCTTGAATCCCATTTCTGTCTTTTGCGGCATTGGCTACCCCTCACAGTTTGCTGCCATCTGCAAATATGATGAGCATACCCTCAATACCCTCACCCAAGTTCTGTATAAAGATGTTGAAGAGCAACTGGCTCAAGATAGAACACTGCAGCACCCCACTTGTCACTTTTTTCCAGGATGACAAGGAACCATTCGTGAGCCAAACCCAAAATCAGTTCAGTTGTTATTGCACAATTTGCAGAAATGTGCATCAAAACTTCCCATTCATAAGGAATGAACTTTTCCTACTCCTTCCTGAGAAGTCACAACAAACCAGTAGAGAAGCAGGGGGGAAATACAGCTTGTGCTTTGCAGCTACAAGCCTGGAGATCTGTCAGAAAAATTGTTCATACTTGGCATGTTAGCATGCCTTCATTATTTATAAGACTTTGGCATGACTTTATTAATCTTTTAAACTTCTTTTGACTTCTACAGTTTCTGAACTTCTTGTAGCTAGCATATGAAACAGAGCCGCCAACCTCAAGCGCTCATTCGCTCTCTCTTCCTGCAGGGATATTGTCAAATCCTGAATTATGGATTTGAGCTGTCAATTGCATGAATTAAAAACTTTCCATATGCAGCTCTGCAGTGTTTTTCAGTGTGAACTGTATTGCATACAGGACACTGGGTCTAAATCTTGGCTCCCTGAGCTTTTCATGTAAGTAAAAAAAGCCAGGCATCCTATGACAGAAGTGGAAGAGGAATTCATTTGAAACAAGTTACTGTACTGTTGACAGGAGGGTTAGGGTTAGGGTTAGGGTTAGGGTTAGAATAAGACGGAATGTTGCTAAGACAAAATTGTAAGAGCTCTCTTGCAGTAGGCCAGGGGGCAAGCCAGGGAAAAGACCTTGGGGATTTCCACCACCACCACCACCATAATGCTCACCAAATGCTGCCATCCTATATGAACATATGTAAAACCCAGGCATCCCCAAACTGCGGCCCTCCAGATGTTTTGGACTACAGTTCCCATCATCCTTGACCACTGGTCCTGTTAGCTAGGGATCATGGGAGTTGTAGGCCAAAACATCTAGAGGGCCGCAGTTTGGGGATGCCTGGTAAAACCCATCCCGTTCTCACAGTAGCCAACCAGATGTCTATGGAAAACTGACAGACAAGCAGGACTTGAGTGCAACAGTACTTACTTGGGAGTGACTGAAATCAGTAGGACTCAGATGTGAGTAAGCATGGAAAATACAGTGGTACCTCGGGTTAAGAACTTAATTCGTTCCGGAGGTCTGTTCTTAACCTGAAACTGTTCTTAACCTGAGGTGCGCTTTAGCTAATGGGGCCTCCCGCTGCCACCACACCGCCGGCGCACAATTTCTGCTCTCATCCTGAGGTGAATTTCTCAACCCGAGGTACTACTTCTGGGTTAGCAGTGTTTGTAACCTGAAGTGTTTGTAACCCGAGGTGCTTGTAACCCGAGGTACCTGTATGGAGCAGCATATTACCCTCACAACATGGATATATACACACTGATGCAGGATAATGTAATTGACAGAAACTACACTCCAGTCTTAAATAACACTGATAAGATAAGAAATAAAGGCCAAACCAGACATGTCTGTGTTTGCTATGTGCACATGCTCTCTGGTTTGGCTATAAAGTAGGTGTGGACTCTTTTTTTATCACTAAATGGAGCATGGTTGGTGGTGATAGTAGTGAATCTACCATTTTACCACTGCTCTAAGACTTTCCCTAGTTCACTTCTGGTATTGGAGCCAGGCGTGGGTTAGAACGGAAAAAGGAGAGCATGGAGAGGTGAGGTGATGTAGGGTCAGCTTTCACTCCTGTCCCTCAAGAACTTTGCTTAGTGATAAGATGAGACCCACCCCTCTTCATAGCCTAACTAAAGAGAATGCTGCCACAAAGAGCTGGTATGGCAAAAGTTAAAATTTAGGAATGTTGGATCACTTTAAATGTCTGTTTTAATCTTTTGCAATGCCCGGTATTCCTTCCTGCCATCCTTCCTAATTGGACCACCAGGTTCAACATCCTAAAGCGGATTAGGCCACTGCACCAAAGATCTGTAAACACTGAAGCAAATTCCATGCTGAGGTCTTCAGCTGGAGACTCCATGAAGTCTGTCTGTTGGGAAGGTAGACTGAAAACCTTGTGGTTCCAGACTCAACCATTGTTGCCCAAAGTGGAACCTTTGCAGCACATGAAACAAGGGATCTTAGGTGTGGTCTTCCAGGTCCCCCCCCCCCCATCCCTGTCATAACCACTTAGAAGCCATTTTGGTACTTACTTCCTTCACTTGGGTAACTGGCTGCATAAGTAGGTCCATTCCCTGCTGTCAGCGTACACTGAAATGAATTTGTTATGCCCACTGACATTAATTGGATTGTAGTGAAATTGTCAACATCTTTCAGCCCATTCAACCCTGCCCACATCCTGCCTTGCAGTGTAGTCATTAAAAATTATCTCTCTTTTAAAGAATAATGCCTGAAACTGGACTTGCTTGGTTTTTTCCAAAGCGCATAGAAATATTGCTTTACTCTGTAGTAAAATACCAGGATCACAGTTTATAACTTTTTGCTCTCATTCCCCCCCCCCTATATATTTCCAAATTTCAAAATGTGTGACCAGCCTAATCACAGCTCTTTACTTGTTCCATTTCAGAGTGATAGATCATCATTTTCTTAGACATCACTATTATGGAACAAAGAAAGTAGGTGGTGATATGCATTTAGAGAGCTCTTAATAAAATTTATTTCATCCAATGCAAGAGAAAACTATGTGCTATTATAGGACATCATGAAAATGAAACACAGCTGCTTCCTTGCTTGTCACAACTGGTTTATTGGGCTTGCGGGTCCCTCCCTCTTCTGTTTTTCATAAACTAAACTCCAAATTGAAAGGAAGGTGGCAAACTGCATTTTCTAGAGTCCAGCTAAACCAGATGACCAAAGCTATGTTTACTGAGACCAGATCTGTACCAGTGTCTGACACCCAAGTGCAACTGCTGGGGCACTGATTCCCTTGCAAGGGCTTTAGAGCTGTTTTGAATTTCAGTCAGTGCCCTATATTGAGGGAATTTTAAATGGAGGCTTACAGCCCATCCCTGCCATCATATGAATTCATGGCTTCAGGGAGGGAGGGTCACCCCAGAATGAGGGCCACCCAAGGGCAATATTCTGGGGGTCTCTGGAGCTGGCCTTGAATATGACCTCCCAAGTAAGCATTACAGCCTAATCTGCAAAATAAACTATAGTCCTTGTTCTTCTTTAGAGTTACCAGCTGTATATTCTCTCAGGGTCCATGAGTCTTTAAATAACTCAACGAGAAGTAGAAATTCAGTGGGTATAGCCCTTTCTGGCATAGAAGCTACATTTGTTGAATTCCGGCTTGTCATGCAGCTGTTCAATGCATAAGGACCCCGTCAGAAAAAAAGTTGGCAACCCTATTTGCATCAAACAGCTGATACAAGTCAAACATTCTCATTTTTTTTCTACAGATGACTTACTGAAGTTAAGAGATGTGTTGAATCCAAAAGCTGCAATGATACACATGGTTACTAGGACTTCAGAACCATTAAATGCAATGTGTATGATTAAGATGCAGTGTGCGACTTAAGTCCAAATTTCCAAGTTCTGGATCACACCAATGAGTACTTTTAGACAACTGATTCACAGGATCAGTACACTTAAAGAGATTATATCTGATTTGGCTTGAAAATCTGAGATGGGATTGTGCCAGATTGTGCTTGCTTAGTGAGCTCATATCTGTCCCCTGGCTGGATTCATGCGTCATGTTTTCCATTTTAAAGACAATGTATCCATATCCACTATCATATGAAAATATAAATCTTAACAATGCCAAGGCAGTGGGAGGGGGAGTGTTAGAGCCAATGCTCTTGATTTTGCTAAACTAATGGTCTCCTGCTGGGTGGATTGAATGTGATCAACTAGTATATTAGAAAATTAGGCTGGAGTGTTGTCAAAGCACTTGGCTATTGGACCATTAAGCCTCCGTTTCATATGGGCTCATTTAAAAAACCAGTTGACATTTTTTTGTCTTTTTAATGCATTTTTCATAAATATTGATGTGTTGTGCCATATTATCTTCCTCTAAACATTAGCCACTTTGGTAATTCAGTTACACGCAGAAATGAACATGCCAACACTAGAGAAAGTGACCAAGTTGAGTTTAGCGTTTAGCGTTTAATCATAGCTGCCAAGTTATCCATTTTTTACAGGGATTTTCCCTTATGCTGAATAGGCTTCCTCGCGAGAAAAGCGAAAACTTGGCAGCTATGGTTTAATACTGTATGTAAAAGCATTGCTCAAAGCACAACACGTTGCTCTATCTTCTATATGGACACAGGCCTTTTACAAAGACTTAATGCAAAATTATAAAACACTTTACATCCAGGAATGCATTGTATTTCCTTTGTACGTAGTTTGCTTTGCCGCAGCCCAGAAGCCAGTAGACAAGACAGTTCCACAGGTAGGCAACAGGCTATGGCACATTGTGGCAGGGGGGCTGTCAAGTGCCCGAGCAAATAACGAGACCTGGCGCATCACATTGGATCAGATTAAAGAAAGATTCTAACAGCACAAGCTTGTGCACGACTGTTCAAAAGTACATCTCATAGGGTTCATTTGGATATTCCCCAAAGGAAGTGTATGCAGTTATGCAATGCAGTATTATGCATGTTTACTTGGAAGCAAGTCCCACTCTGTTCAGTGGGGGATAGTGACAGGTAAGTGTGCATAGGATTGCAACCTTGGGAGTAAGCTCCGTTGAACAGCAAAAGATTTGCTTCCAGTCAAAATGAATCGCTGTTGTACGTTTGACCCCGTTGCAATCTGGGTCAAACGTATCTAGATGCTCCTCGAAACCAGCCTCCTGATGCAAATAATGGTTTGTTATTTATTTTAATATAAAATTTAGCGTAATGGACTTTGTTTTTGGAACGAATGAAACACCATTATTATTCTGTGTTCCTTTTCCTGACAGAGGTCAGCTGCTGTGTTCTCTGAAAATTACACACCAGCGCACTTGGGAGAGCTGTATGTGAATAGTTCCGCAGTGCTTTTAGTTTCAGACGTTTGTGGATCTATTGATCCCTGAACACCTTAAGGTATTAGGTGGAAACAAAAACAGAAGAATTGAAGCCTCCAGGCCAAGAACACAACTCAGTGCTTTGTTCCCCACCCTACCCTTCCTCAATATGAAACAACTTAATAGTCAGTTGTTAATAGGATGTGCATTTTACAGGAAGGAATCCACCCACCACAGATTTATTGAGTTAAGTACTATAATGTGGAATTCCAGTGTGTTAGGGAAACTAGCTTCTTCCACAGAAATGAAAGAGAGATGTCTAGTTGGGTGCATTCCAACAGCTGCTAATAAAATGTTCTGGTAAAGAGCAAATAAAGTATAAACATACTATGCCAGACTGTGTTTTTCTTCACAGCAATCTAGTAAGCACAGTGCTTTGAGAGGCTTCACTTCAGATAATGTATTACAATGCATTTTGCATCTTGGATTGAACTTGAACTGTAGCAGCATAGTGTCCTGAAACACTCGCCATGTTTCATTCCAATATTCCCATCTACAAAGGGATATACCCCATTGCTTAGTATTTTGCTGATTAGTCTCCTTGAAGATGGGTCTGGGGACTGAACTGTATTTGAAACTTGAACATTGAAATGTAGAATTATGCCTTGAATTGGTGTTCCAAATTTCTTCCCGATATCCTGATATTGAACCCAGAAACAACTGTGGTGGCCATATTTCCTTCTCCCATGATGTATGCTGGACCAGCTGAGGTTCAGTGGCATTGCAGGTCGAGGATGGTAGCTGGAGCAAACTTCTACACTGATATTTTTTCAGACTTAAGCTTTTACAAGCAAATGCAAACTATTTACCACTTCATTCAGCCAACAAATGCAGAGCTTAGATACACAGACTTTCTTTTCCAACCAGAATATAATAGATTAGTCAGTCTCCACTTATAGACAGAAATCTTTGCGGGGGGAAAACACAAATCAATGCCCGAGGAAGGTTTGGAATTCTCACAAGCAGCGTTTCCCACCCAGGTGTTCCCAGATGCGTTGCTGAAGATACAAAACAAAATGAACCACATTAAACTCCTATTATGTCCTATCTCTGACATCTGAGTGTTGCCTGGTTGCCATGGAACAGAATTGCACGTTTGATCTTGCACATCTTTCCCAGCTGAATTCCTTTGCGCAGAAATGTGTTTTATCTTACAACATTTGTATCCATGCGTCTACTTAAGGCAGTGCCAGCATTTCCTTTATGCAGTCATATACCTGAACATGTCAGGATTTGTTTGTTGGCTATAGAGAAGTCTCAGCCCCAGAGTTATTTTTGCCCCATCTGTAAAACTTGTTTGGCTACTTGAAACACAGTAGCAGGGAAGCTATTCAGCTTTTGTTAGAATCCTGAGAGTAATGGGTAGGTCCTTTGTATCATATTGTGTTACTTTCAGCTGAGAAATGTTCCCATTTGTCTCAAAGAGATGGTATACTACTGTATTAGGTAAGTGAGAGCAGAACTGAGTCTTTGCTACTTTTTCTTCTCCCCCCTTCAGGTGGCTCATCAGAAAAAGAAAATAGTATTTCAATTTGGGGATGGAGCCATTAACTAAAGTCCAGATCCATTAAAGTCAGTAGGAATGTTACTATTAGCTTCAGAGGGATGTGGCTTGCAGCTGCAGTATATGTGTTTGTGCATGTCCATTAAATATAACAAAGTCTGTTATGTACATTAACCCCACCTCCACAACCTAAGATAGACGTTTATTGACTGCTACGACATTCCTGAAGATGTGGCCTTAGAAATGAGTGATACCTTCCTAAATGAGTCTATACACTATTGCACTGATGCACTCTTATTATTCCGCTTGTGATTATTGTGCTGGCATAACACATTCATTGCTCCTGTTGCAAATACTATCTGTACTTGTGTTTTGCTCATTTACTGACAAGGGCCACATTCCACTAGTGGGAAGGTCGAGACCCACACACCCTCAAGACACACAAACACAGAGAGAGCTATTTAACATGGAGACAAAGTAACACTATTCAAATTTCACCTTCCATTTTCTTAAGAATTTCCCGCCTACACATTTCTAAAGGTTTTTTTTTTTATCTGACCAGTTGTGCGAGGGCAAAAAGAACTTGGTCATCCCAGCAGAAGAATGCAAAAATGGTTGGTGCATGGCTGAACTGCAAGCCCAGCCTCACAGCTACCTCACAGCTACGATATATAAAGCCTCAAACTTAAAAATGCAAATACATCCTGAACATTACATGCATGAAATTGTAAAATGCACAGACTACTTTTTGCACATTTGTCAAAAAACACAGGTCTGCTGAGACATTCACCCCCGCTGCATTGATATTGCAGCAGATCTTCCTGCAAACGAAGGAGCTGCAATTGGTTTTGCACAACATAAAAGTCCTTACCCCTTTCAGCTGCATCCCACTGAATGAAAGACTGGTGTTTTAGGAGGAGACCCAGAGGGAATCTAGCTATGAGCAGGCCTGTGTAGCTCCACACTTGGTCCTACCCTATCCAATATTATCAATAAATAATTTAATTTACAGTGCAGTTCTTTCGTATGTTTAGGATTGATGCTTCAAAAGAGTCCATCGGGATCTAATCTCTCACCTACTTCTGCAGCCCTTTATGGGTGCAAATGAACTGTAATTCAATACTGAATGCACTGTTATAACTGTAATGTTTCAAAATTATAATTTTTAAAACCCCATTTCTATAGTAGCATTGTGAACATAAAAAGAAACGGATCCTTACAAACTTCTGAAGTTTAAGAAGTCAACCATGTGTTATGGTTTTATTTTAACCTCAGCAAATGTACTTTTCTGTTAAAAGTAAAAGTAAAATCCTGCATTATTCCGAACTTTTTTTGGTGACACAGGTAATGGGAATTTTATGCACATGGGAACAGACTTCCCCCAGCCCAACTTCTCAACTAAAATAACAGTGAAGCAGAACTTGGTGTATTTATATAGTGAAACTCAGGAACCCTGTCCTGATGGTTTTAATCATAGCTCACACCATGTGGTAATTAGGGGCTCTCTCCAATGGCTCTGTTTTTACTTAAACATTAGAATGTGCTGGAAGTTTAGGTTTTCAGAGATATTTGCCATTAGTACAGCAACATTTGCGTGTAGAATTCCCAAAGGGCAGGCACAGTCTCTTGGATACATATAGTCTGACTCCTCCTAGACCAGCTAGTATTCAAACCAAATTAGGGTCACTTCACACATTCCAGTATTCTGGTTGAAAAGTGCTTCTGCACAGGAATTGGCATGAAACCATGTGTAAATCCTGTGTGTTAACATTTCTGTACATATATCTCAGCATGTTCTTTGGGCAACGGATAAAAGAAGAAGAAGACCTGTATTACATTAAACTACAATGAGCATAAAATGAAAATTGTGTTAACATCACAATAAAACCAGCATACCTATCGTCTCAATAGCATTCACCTGAAAACCCAGATTTTCACCTGGTGCCAAACATAGACACTAAGGCAGGCATGGCCAAACGTGGCCCTCCAGCTGTTTTGGGACTACAATTCCCATTACCCCTGACCACTGGTTCTGTTAGCTAGGGATGTTGGGAGTTGTAGTCCCAAAACGGCTTGAGGGCCACGTTTGGCCATGCCTGCACTAAGGTGAACCTCTTCAGGAAAGGCACTCCACAGATAGTGTGCCATTACTGTAAAGGCCCTCTCCTTAGAAGCCACTAGCCTAACTTCATTTGGCAATGCTGCCTAGAGATGGGTTTGGGAAGATGGCCTTAGAACCTGTGCAGATGTACATGGGAGGAAACTGGCGCTCTGGTAACCTGGTGCCAAGTTGCTTAGGGCTTTATAGTTTAATACCAGAATTTTGAGTTGAATTGGAAATGAGTACAAGCCAGTGCAGATGTCAAAGCACAATCATAATCTTGCAGTCCTATTATGGACCATGTGAAGTTCCAGCCAGTTTTCCATGCAGCCTCATGATAGCAGGTTGCAATAATCCAAATGAGAGCCTACTAAAAGTTACCTCTGAATGGCTACAGCTAGGCATTGTTGGACCAGATAGGGTTAGAGTTGGTTTATCAATCTAATTTGATAGAAGGTTCTCCGAGCCCCCAAGGCCACCTGTGTATCCAGCAAAAATACTGGATTTCAGAGCATCCCCCAAACCATGAATCTGATCCTAGCTGGAGAGGCAAAGCAACCACCAACAGAACTTCCATCTTGTCTGGATTGGCTTTTTACTAGTTTATTACCACACCTAGACACTGGCTTAGGAACAGCTGGTTTAGATGAAAAGGAGAGATAGAGCTGGGCCTCATCTACGTACCGGTATTGGAGGCACATCAGTTCCCATCTTCAGATCTTTTTCCCCAGCAGTTTCATGTGGCTATTAAAGAGCATGGTATATAAAAGCAGAGCCCTGTAGATCTCCATAGCATAACTGCCAACATTTGTGAGGAATATATATGTGTCTATTCTACCCCATGTCTTTTTGAATGAGAAGTGAACAGCAAGGAGATCTAAGCCTCAGATTTCCTCCCTCCTAAGAATGCATGCAAAATTCCCATGGGCAGAAGTGAGGATATATGCTTGACGTGTTTCTAGTCTCCATGAAGGAAAGAATCATAGCAGTCCATCTTCGAAAAGCATTTGGAATGGCAGTCCTTGAACCTGTCTCATTGGAAATGAACACACTAAAAGGGCTAGGTTTATACTGAACTGGCCACACACCATTTTGCTTTATTGGTGGTTCTGTGATGCACCCCCAATGATAGAGCACATTACTGTAATAAGGAGGGGCACACTAGCACTCTAGCGCAGCAAAAGTAGAACTAAAAATAAACTGGAACATTTATGGTATGAAAATTTACAGGGTTTCAGCAAGAAGCTACAGGCATTCACTTATTGGAGACAAAGCAGTTTGTATGCCCCCAAATCCTTGCAGGCATTGAAAATGAGATCACATAAAACAGACCTGATACCATTGTAAGTGCAAATCATCATAAATGCACAATATAAAGTACATCAGAGTGGACTCTAGAATTTGATTCCTATGCGTGCGATGTGCTTTCTCCAGAAAGGTAGATTTGTGGTATGACACTTTTTTTTTCATTTCTACAAACAGATGCTCTGGCTTGTAATACCACTCAGCTTGGTGCAAGTGATTACATTCCGAAGAGCTGTGCGCATTCCTCCCCACTCTGCCGCTCACCCATACATTAGTAACATTTTTGTATTTGTATGATGAGCTACCCTGCACGGAGGTAATTACACAAAGCATGTTCATACAGCTCACTGCAGAGCCCTTCCAGACACAACCTAGGGATAACCCATCCTGTGACAAACAATTGCTCAGCTAAGCAACAAGCTGTATGCTCTGACTTCTCTTTTTGATGGTAAACCAAGGTGACTTCCTTTATTGAAAATTATGGGAAAATCTCTCGCTCTGTAATGATAGGATAACAGTTTTGGTCTTGGTGGTTTTATCACATTACACTGAGTAATACATACCAAGAATAACACTCCACCCTCTTCTGCTTTCCTGTTGTATAGGATAATGAAAACAGACCACTAAAGCTTTCTGACTGCATAAGAAGAGCTGTGTGTGTGTGTGTGTGGAGAGAGAGAGAGAGAGAATATGAAACATAGCATAAATGCATGATGACTATATTTTAAATCAGTTAATCTTCAGAGTATCCACTCACACCCTGTGCCAAGATAGCATCTACAGAAAACCTTAATTGAGAGTTTTGTGACTGCAAAAAACAAAGTGCACCATAAACATTAATTGAGCACCTGTGCATACCTACATAACAGCTAAATATTTTCCCAGTCTGCATGAGAACGCAAGAGAAAGATAAATGATACTACACATTTGAGCTTATCTATGCTGAACTGGCACAACAGTAGCAGTAATAGCAACCAGGAGCAACTGGAATGCCGCTTCTTCCAACTTCCATGAAGCTGCAGATTTTTGTCTTGTTCAAAAACAATGCTTGCTGGAAGAGAAAGGTCTGTGTCACACTTCTCTCCTACTCCCACTGGGATTTGTTTTACAGTGCACCATGTCACTGTGGGGACCAGTGCAAGATCGAAACAGTGCACAAATCCAAGCCAGAAATGGGAATGGAGCGTCCTAGCTTTGATTTATTATAGTCTCATAAAGTATCAGTGAGTACCCTGGGCATGGGTGTGGCCAAGGCGGTGCAAGAAGGGGCAGCTGCCCCCCCCCTAAATCAATAACATTCAATAAAAATACATAACAAACTGAGGTTTTGTCCCTCCTAACAAAAATCCTGGCTATGCCATGACCGTGGGTTTGTTTCAAAGGAACAACTGCATACTAGCTTCCTAGCAGTCCTAAGGCTGCCTGGAAGAAGACATTATTATTCTCATCTGCTGTGAATTAGTAGGAGGAATCCAGTTGGGTTCCTCCAAAATGTGTAGTGAATATGCAATCCTTTCCTTGTTCAAATGGATGCACCCTTGCCCACAAGTCGTCCAGCTCAAGAACACAAACTGAATCAGGAAAGCTTGAAATATATTTAGGTGCTCACAACCAGAAGTGTTTGGGAATATAAATTGCCCTTGAGTCTGCAGTTCTGAGACCAGCAACCCAAAAAGCAATTCTGCTGAGCTCCATGTTTGGTTATTAGCAAGCCAATGGAGATGGAAAATAGTCACCATGTTAACCTGGAACGATGATAGCACCAAACCAAGTACACTGCTTACCTTTACAAATAAGTACCTCTTTTGGGTGATACTGCCTCAGGCTCATTGGCACTACAGGGCCTGGAGAAGTTGCTCCCTAGTCATTTCAATTTTGAGAATATATGTGCACAAGAAGAATAAATAAGTAAATATGCTTTCTGAAAAGGAAAGATCCAATTGTATAGATCCAGGTCCAAACTATTAATAATAATAATAATAATAATAATAATAATAATAATAATAATAATGCGGGAGACATGAGGATAAGACCATTATAAGGCCTTTAAGGAAATGTGGCCATGGGGAATTGCAGACTTGATAAGAGCAACAGTGTACACCGCTTATCTTTTTTCCTGTGGGTGGAAAAATCTATAGAGGATCACCTAGACTGGAAAAGAGCCCTGGAGCTTCTTAGAATAATATAATCTTCGCACTGGAAGGACCCCAAGGGTCATCTAGTCCAACCCCTTGCGATGCAGGAATCTCAGCTAGAGGATCCATGACAGATGGCCATCCAACCTCTGCTTAAAAACCTCCAAGGAAGGAGAGTCCACCGCCTCTCATGGGAGTCTGTTTCACTGCCGAACAGCTCTTACTGTCAGAAAGTTTTTCCAAAAGTTTACTCGGAATCTCCTTTCTTGTAACTTCAAGCCGCTGGTTTGAATGCTGCCCTCCAGAGCAGTAGAAAAAAAGTATGTTCCCTCTTCCATGTGGCAGCCCTAAATATATTTGAAGGTGGCTATCAAATCTCCTCTCAGTCTCCTCTTTTCCATGCTTTTCTTCTGTTGACTGTTCCAATCAAAATTGAGGGCATCTAAGCCTACATTTTAAAAATCTTGAAATATAAGTGGAAAACAAGCAACAGTTACAAGAAACTTAGGGAAGAGATAAGGGATTAGATTGGAGGACATTTAGATAATGGGGCAGCCTCTAACTTCCTCAAAGCAGTCCAGATAATGATCTCAGTTGCCCTCGTTTGCTTCCAATCAGAATGAAGATTGATAGTGTTTGTTTAATGAACTCAGTTTAATCGCTCATACAGCTACCTCAGGCAACAGCAGAAACAATCTGTTTAATAAATTAATTCTGTAACTAAAGATTTAATTAAACTATCCAGGAAACTTTGGAAAGAAGGAAGTAGTGGCATGATGTAGAGATTGTCACTGGAAAAGTATCCATGTGTAACCCAAATGCTAGGCAGGCCAAACTGCAGTTCCAATGGAAATCTTGTATCTTAACATCTTGCAAAGGTAAGCAGTTGGCTTTAAAATGATACTGAAGTGTTACATTAGCAATGATTTTAAAATACTTTCTCTGCATTTTTTTAGCTGGACCAATTTTGAATGCCTTAACTTACCTTCTAAAATCCCTATATCTTGTAGCCAGTTCAAGCTCGATGCTTTCTGACATTATTTCTGGGGTGTGTGGGGTGTGTGTGTGTGCTTGCATAAGCCCAATATTAATTCTGACACTTTTGATATACAGTTATATTCATACTTGGACATATGTTTTTAGATCCATTTCTTTTTGTTTTAAGATAAGCAAATTTGGGCCTGATGTTGGCTATGCCTCCTTGAATGTCTCCTGCTAGAACTCCAGCCATGACTGTACAGTGATACCTCGACTTACGAATGACTCGATAACTGAATTTTTCGACTTATGAATGGGGGCAATGGCCGCACGCTTACGAATGTCTCGACATCCCCCCCAAAAAACTGCAGCGGTTTTAGATAGGGATTTTTTGACTTACTAATTTTTAGATAGGGTTAGACTTACGAATTTTTCCGTTTTCAGTGCATTCCTATGGGAAATCACGTTTCCAATGGCGTTTTTCAAATTATGAATTTTTCGACTTACAAAGGTGCCTTCGGAACAGATTAAATTCATAAGTCAAGGCACCACTTTATAACCTTTTGTGGCTCCAGGACTATTCAAGAGGCAAAATGGTGGTTCATGGTTCAACTTTACAATTCCACAACCAAGCCCTAAGCACCAGCTTTATCCACAAGCAATTAAAAATATGACTGGGTGTGACTTTGGTTGAGGGGTAACTTCTACTCCCACAGTCGATACTTCATAATGACCCATATAAGGTGCTGTGAAAGGAGCCAGAGGTCTCTCAGCTAGAGCTTCTTCCCTATCCATATACATTATTTCTCTGTCTTAGAAAGGGCAGCAGGAAGTTCTCAGTCCCCATGGTTCCAATGATTGCTGCTGCCATGCCAATGGGTCTTCTGCTTGTTCAAAGACCATGGGTACCTAGAGTACATAAAATATTGGTCTTCAAAAATCAAATTTTCCAGCTGCATAAATTCCATCACACAGCCCACATGGGACAAAGAAACACAAAGTATGCTTTGCTTCTTCCTTACACCCTGTATCAGGGTATACCGTACGAGCAATTAGTTCTTATCTACTACTATACAGTAACTGACAGGACAATCCAATGGCCCTTGGAGCTATGTAAATCCTAACTCAGTGACTTGAACACCTGTGCAAGGGCCGCTGAATCACCCTGAAAGTTATCTATCTTTTCCTACTGGCTTATCTAACTTGTGCTGCCAAAATTAGTACCTCTCAAGCATGGGGCTTCTTCAAAGAGATGGCCTGTTAAACACATCTGATCTGGTAGCTTGGGGTAGTCCTCTTTAAGCACCAACTGCTGTTAGCTAACAGAGGAAACAGGATAACTACTCACACTGTGTGGTATTATTGTTTGGGTGTTTGTGGTCACGGGGAGACCACCATACATATGGGTAAAGAAGAAAGCAGGATAACCACCACTCGGTTCCTAACTAAAGGTATCCCTGTACAGTGTCAGACAGGGAACTTGGCTTATACTTGCCCTAGTCAGGAAGGAACAACAAGAGCTTATTGATGGAACTAGAACTGTGCTGGTACCTGTCCCCTCATTTCTCAAAAGTTTTCTTCCCCTGCAAATGAGGTTTCTGTTTTCTTTTCTGTCTCATTCACAATGAGCTCTAGCATTTGTTTATTTTAAATCATGGTTGAGAGGTGACTAAGGGTGGTTTGTGTGGTTTTCTTTGAAGCCTCTTAGGCTGCCTGAACTTCCTGATAAGAAAAAGGCTTGTTGGAGGAGTTAACCTCATGACAACTTCCTCTGGGTTTTAATTCCAGCACAGGGAGCTGCTACCAAGCACCTGAGATTGATGAGCTTGCTAATTTTTAAGGGGTGACCTTAAAAAATATCTCTACACTGATTTCTTTAAAAGTAAACAGGTTTCACTTCAGTAAAAAAAATGATGATGACCAACAGACATGATCAGGGCAGGCAGCCTCTCTGGTTTTCTGTGCTTATAGGAAGGCCCAGATGAGGACATCATGGGGTTTTCAGAAAGTACAGGCACCCAGGAAGGTTGCAGAATGCAGACCATCAGAGAGATTATTTGTGGAATGAAAGAAAGGCCACTTGTAACCCCTCAGTTGTACTGAAAACAAGGTAAGCATCGTGAAAATTCTGCACCCATGATAATTTCCCTATTCCTTTTGATAGTTTTAGAATGCATTTTTTCCTCATTAGTTGGTAGAGAATGGTAAGAAAAATGCAGAAGAAACTTCTGGCATTGGACTAGATACAGCCTATGTGTTACATCCCATTTTCAGTTCATAGCATCTTCTCTGTTAAGTATTACACATGAGACAGGCTTTGCCTTTTATCTTGCAGAGCCACTAACGCACAGGGTAGTGGGCTTAATGGTTGACTGGCCTGATTCAGCATCAAACAGCTTCATGTGTTGTTATGATCTGTGCACTCCTAGTGGCAAATAGAAGTGGACCAAAAGAATGATGCTATAGTATCCCGGAAAAGATTTTTTTTTTTACAATGAATGCCTCACAATTTCCCTAACACTTGCATGCATTTTAAAAAACACATCTCTGCACACACTGCTTTGAGGCATGACTGATTCTTTTATTCCAATATATCAGTCATATGGGTTCAGCCATCAAATTGTGCCCTCCATGGCTTCATGGTACCTTCATCACTGACTAATTAAGCCCTCAGGGACTCTTGGGGCACTCATGTATAGATTTTGGAGTTTAGTTGATCGTTTTATTGATGCATTGGGGGTGGGAATAGTCTGTATTCTTTTCCTCTCTTAATTGTGTCAGTGTTTGGCTGAGAAGAGTTGTCACCAAGGTCTGCAGATCAGATTATGAATGCAGACAGGATAATATAAAACAGACCTGATGAGGAAGAACCCCGCCCCCAATTCTATATAGTTAGGTTCCTAGAAGAAATATACATTTAAAACAAAAAAAAAAAAAACCACGAGGTATGAAACCACTCATGGCAATGCAGCTGAAAATGTTTGTCACAGCCAATGCGGAGCTGGAACCATCAGGTTTCAATTCACACTGATCTGGATATCATAAAGTTTCAGTTTGTTATGTGATATGGTAGTACCCTTATCAAAAGCTAGTTAACCCAAATTTACCCTGGTAACAATGCTGCGGAAAGATAACAAAGCAAAGAAAACTGGCCTGGAATGATCGCCTGACATCAGATTAGAAACACTTTGCAAAACACTCCTTCAACGATTCCCCTCTCACCTCAAATGTATGTTGCCAGCAGATTTTTTTTTTCATTTCTGTGATTTTGGAGGCATTGCACAATTTTGAATTCGCTTTACTGAAAGAGTCCTGCAAAAATGGAAGCATGCAGTGAAATTATGTACAGCTTTTGGGGCTGGTGGGGATGGTAGTTGAAAACAGCTGGATGGCATCAGGATTGGGAAGGCTGTTGTACAGGGTCTGGGATAGAACGCTCAGCCACATAGACCATGTGATTGTGGCCTGGCGTGGCCATGGGTGAGCCGGGGGGGGGGGTTCCTTCCCACACGGGCAGCTGACTCCCTCACCAGACCCAGCCGATTGCAGGGGTCTATGGGATTTCCCACTAAAATCTAAATTTGAATTGGCCAATCATGGCCTTTATGAAAGGCAGAGCTCTGGGGGTGGACTGGGTGAAGCTAGTCCCCACTCCACAGCATTTAAACTAGCTGTTCTTGGAGCAAGCAGAGCAGCCACAATGACTCTTTTTGTGTTCACACCCTGCACCTTTATTAGCCATGATAAGCAATTGCAACAACTTAATAATTTTTTTAAACATGCCTCTGGCCTTGAGGAGTCCATGGAAATTTAACAAGCCACTTATTAGCCGAGATATGAAAGAACACATCAAATCAACAGCACAATCCAAACAGAGCTGGGCACATTCAGTAGACCTCATAGAGCAGGCATAGGCAAATTCGGCCCGCCAGATGTTTGGGGCTACATCTCCCATCATACCTAGCTAACAGGACCAGTGGTCAGGGATGATGGGAGTTGTAGTCCCAAAACATCTGGAGGGCCAAGTTTGCCTATGCCTGTCATAGAGCTTGAACTGTACCCACTAGTCACAAATAACAACTGTGTTATCCACATCCTCATGCAGATGTAAACCCACATCCAGACAGTTCAGTGTACCATAGGTGAGCATTGTGGTGTGGATGAGAGCGCACTCACACATTGGCTATGCACATGGAAAGATGCTTCCAGGTCGAAGATCTGAAGTGTGATAAACCAATTGCTACCTGAGTAGCCTCTCCTTCACTAAAAAAAGTGTGATTGTTACTATCATTTCATTTTTAAAAAGCTGTAAATGGAGGTATTTGAGTTGCTGCCCTGTTTATTAGTTGTTTGACAAGATAATGCCAGTTCTGTTTTTTGCTGAAGCCAGCCATTTAAAGGTTTAGATTAAAAAGAGAAAGTATATACATCCATGCACTTTCTCCTCCTGCCATTCCATATAGTATATCAAAACACAGAAAGGAATTTCACCTCCACCAGCTGTGGCACCAGATTACGGCAGCTGTTTTCCATCTCTAGATTTAAAAAGAAATATTTTTAAAGTCTGTTTTTCATTTCCAAAGGTGATAGCAAAACACCCCCAGATCTGTTATCCATTAAGAGATGAACCAGATTTTCATGTTTGTTTCAATCTTGTGATTTTTAAGCAAGCCTTATGAAGCAAATGCAACAAGGAATAACCACTATTCTTCCCTGCTTGTAAAGGCATGAGGTTTGCTCCTGTTGAATGCATAGTAGTACTGAGCTTTATTGTCATTTGCCAACTATAGGAAGGCAATTTTTACATTGGTGTCTGTGTATTAATAGTTAACAAAGCGCTGATTCACATGTCACACCAACTCCAGGATGGGAAACCTGTCGCCTTCCAGATGTTGTTGGACTACAACTCCCAACATCCCTGACCATTGGCCATACTGACTGGGGCAGATAGACGTTATTATGGCAGGCAATGTAACTGAATTTTGATTTGATTTTTTAAAAATTTATTGCATTTATATACTGCCCTATACCTGGAGATGTCAAGGTGGTTCACATAACAAGAACAATTTTATAGTTTTAACTGCTTTTTTCTTTCATGTATTGGGTTGTTCATTGACCACTTATACGTATATAATTGTGATTAAGTAGCATATAAATTGTTGAAATAACAAACAAACAACTGCTTGATCACAGGTTCTCCAAATGTGCCATAGATCATAGGTTAGGGAGCTGCCACAAACCTCAAGCTTGTGTGTTCCTTCTCTGCTTTCTACCCCATGAGACTGGGAGGAGGACTTTAGCAGCTCTTCTGGTGTTTGACTAGAGATTTCTGTAAGCCAGGATCCCTTGTCCAGTTTCAGAGTATGCAATCTTCAATCTATGGTTCCGAAGCCTCCCTATTAAACGTAGCTATTACAAAGCATGATTCCTGGTCTGGATGACATGTCAACCCACCCATGAGTGTAAGTGAAACTAAAAGCTCCTGAAATCGACCTCCCAGCTGCATAGAAGGTGGAGAGCAGAGGAGGTAACTGCAGTAGCCCAAGGCTTGCATAGAGGCGTAGCAAGCCCATGTGGTACCCGGTGCGGAATTTTTTTGTCCCCCTCCCCACGGCTGTGGCTCTGGCGAAAAGTGAAAAACATGAATTGCAAAAAAAAAAACCTAGAGCTTACAGAACAAAACCGACTTCAGATATGAAATCAGCATTGAAAGAACATATAAGAACAGTTGAAAAATCTCATGCAACAGAGAAAAAAATGTTCCCCAGTGTCTTATGAGGGAGGTCAGTTTCATTCTAACAAAGAGTACGGCATTCAATTTAGGACAAAAGAGTAGCTGCCTCACAACCACCACCTTGACAAGACATAGCAGTTGTGGGTTAAGGAGATCTAGGGCAGGAGGAATACGAGTTTATAAGAGTTTACTGTGGGAATAATTATATTCCAGATGTTACATGGTTGTTCAAAACCAATAAAATGTTCAAATTAAAAACAGAAGATGAATGAAGAGGAATAACCCATGTCCTATTGAAGTTATTGAATTATTTTTATTATTAGTCTAATGTATTATTTTATATTTTGGGGCCTTTTATACTCTGGGGCCTGCTGGTGAAGGGCATTAAACAAAACTCTTAAATGATTGTTATCTGGCTGTTAGAAGTGGTGATGCTGAGGAAATGTGCTGTGGACCCTCGATATTGTGTGTGTGTGTGTGTGTGTGTGGAGAGAGAGAGAGAGAGAGAGAGAGAGAGAGAGAGCGCAAGAGAGGAATAGGAATTGAAATGCTTGAGTAGGCAATTTAGTTATGTGTTACTTGTTTATTGCTTCCCCCAAGGCATCATCAGCACATTGTACATGTTTTCTCTTCCTTCCTCACCCTGGCATACAGTTTAGGATAAAAGTTTATAAATTTGGAGAAGATTGTGTTTGTACTGATGGTGGTGGTAGCATATCTTCCCCAGCTGCTGGCTGAAGCACTTTCCCTGACTTGCTGAAATACTTTTAATGACATTCACGAGACATCCAAGTCCATTTTTGCTTTTGAAATGGCTAGCTCGCCTCATTGTTATCCAGGTGGAATATTGCCAGGGTTTTCTTTACAAGCAGCTCTCCCAAATGAGAAAATTTGACGTGCTAAGAAATCTTGGCCGAGAGATCAAACAGATCGTTCATTAAGTTGTGTTCTTTCAGCATAGCATTTCCTTGGTTTGCACTTAATATAGTCAAAGATTTAAGGGGCTTCATACATTGGTTTCATAGGGTTTATAATTTGTTCATTATTTTATTTTTCTTTACTGTTTCAGCTGTCAGTCCTGGCTAGCATGTTTTATAGTCCAACAGATTTAGCAAGATTGCAGCAGGGGAACAGAGTACACCTTCTGTACTTGAGTCAGAGCTTAGAACTATAGATATTAGGTAAATGGAAAGATTATTTGAAAATGGCCACTTGAAAAGAAGAAGAAGAAAAAACACTAAAGGAGTGCTGTAAGCTGCATCTAGATCTATCTTTAGGTTTTGTTTAGCACTACTTTATATAGAACAGTTGTTTAGAACTTGAGCCATCGGTTACCCAAAGTCACATTTAGAACTTTCATATCATTTTATGCATAATGCTTTTCAGTGGAGTCATGGGGCACATCGCAAAGAGATGACTGGTCTAGGTGGCAAATGCCAGGGAAGGGGGAGGGGAGCGGCAGCAAGGTGTCGAAAGATGGGGCTGTGTATACTACTAAGCTAATCTGTTGCCCTTAAGTGAGGTGGGGGACATTATCCCATCACCAGCATTTATGGTAAGTCAGATTCAGTTGATAGTCACAGTGTGATCAGCTTCTGTCTGTCGAATGGGGTGAACACCATTCTGTCCTTTGCCTCAGGCAGCAACGTTTCTTTGGCTGGCCTTAAATCTGCAAGGTCATCAAAGGTTAAGAAAAATCAAATGATGGGCATGCATGTGTGAACATCTCAATGCAAAACATCATGTGCAACAGCACAAAAAGGTAACAAGCAATTCAAATATTGGGCACCCTAGACTTTGTAAACCTAAGGACCAAACTAGCACTTGCTTTAATTGCACTGGTAAGAAACACAATAGGATGTTTTATTCAGTTGCAGACACTGGGTGGGGAAATTTGTACTGGGACTGCAGCATCTGGAGAGGGAAATGTGACCGTTCCTTTTCCAGCCACAGGCCCGGTGAAGATTGCCCCAGAACCACAAGGAGAAAAGCCCCCATTGGTGCCAATGGGATTTATTTATTTTTAGGCTAATTGTGGGGGTGATCGTTACAGGTAGGTAGCCATGTTGGTCTGACGTAGTCGAAACAAAATAAAAAAATTCCTTCTAGAAGCACCTTAAAGACTAAGTTTGTCATTGGTATGAGCTTTCGTGTGCATGCACACTTCTTCAGATGTGGGGGTGATGTTTGTCATGATCACAGCTGTGGCAGCAAAGGTCCTCATCTTATGTTGTAGTCTTGATGCAAACTGTGGAGGGGGGGGCATGTCTGTAAAAAAAAGAAAAGAAATAAAACACCCTACTGTGCTTCTTAGCTATGCATTTATGGTAGATATAAATAATGAAATGCTTGGGATGTAGCAATGCTTCCCTAGAATCCAGATCCTAATGATCTGAATAATTGTGGTGACACACAAAGTGGTTTATGCCAATGTGGCTGCAATGTCATCCTAGGCAACCTCAACAAGGTAAATGCCCCTTGCTATGTTGCCTCCTTCTTCCAGTTCTCTTGTAGGAGGTTCCTACTGCCTATCAGGCATATAACTTTATTCAGATGCCAGTACATTTCTTGGAAATTGCATAATGGGAGGGTTGAGAAAACTCATTTCATGGAATACTGATATTCACAAACGAAAACCCACAAGTAGAGCACTAATTTAGACAATACATGAAGCAAAGAAGTCAATGCTGTATAAGCTAGTCGTGTTTATATCATGCCCAAACAAAGAGATTGCTTAGGCATACTGATAATGTTGGAAACTCATCTGCGGTTAAAGTTGTTTCGGCAAAGCAAAGGCAGTTCAAACATTTGGTTGCTCTGATGTATACGGTATGGTTTTAATATAATCAGCATTTGTAACTCTAAGCTATGGATGTGTAAATTTCACTCCTATAAATACATGTCTCTACCTGGGAATAGCAAGTTTGAAATATTCAGCGAAAACAGCACATTTGTCACGATTTATTCTGACCTGCCTATGCGCAGGTGAGCTGAACTGCGGGTGTGTGAAATGAAAATAAGGGGGAGGACACCTGCGCTATTTGAAACGTACACTGTGTTAAGCTTGCAGTCACTTGCTTAGCTCTTGCTGAATTCAGTGGGCCTTACTTTAAGTAGACATGCAGAAAGATTGCACAATAGGAAGCTAGTCTATGTCTAATCCGAAAGATGACAGGTCTCATGCCATCTTTAATAGCTGTGTAGAAAAGGGAATTCAGCAGTCCTTCCACAGAACTATTAAAGGTCATGTCCTCTTTTTCATCTAGCCCCCCCTGCTGTTTTAGTAACATTTGTCAGGTGTTTACAGGTATTATCATTAATAACATATAACCAATATGTTATTTATTGTATCCCACCAATCCTCCAAGGAACTCAAAGTCCTTAAGTGTCCGGTCCTTCTCCTTCTGCCCCATACTCACAACAACTCTCTGAAGTAGAATAGGATATCTCTTTAATGCCCCCCTCCTCACCATTCCTTCTTCTTTTATTTCTTCTGCATCATTACTGCAAAATGCAGAGAGGTACCCCCTTCACAAATGGGGAGAATCCAAGAAGAGAGTGCGACTGTGGCAACTGCCAAGGCATTAGAGATGAGCACAATGTACTGTTTGGTTTTTTTGGGGGGGGTAATATAATACAAACAACAACAATTACTGATATTTGAATAAATGAGCTTTCACATTCATCTACCTGGGCGTAAGCACTATGGAAAGGAATGGAACTAACTTCCCACTAGACATTATAGGCTTGCCCTGTTGCGTCAAATGGTTGCATTTTTATATGGCACGTTGCCACTGTGCTTCCCCAGAGCACTCAGACAGTCCTTCATGCTTCTGTTTCCTTTTTCCTCTAGAAAGAAGAATGAGCCCCTTTCTCACAGCTAGGAACAATTAACCATGGATTTCCATTAAAGCACTTGGACCGAATCACTTAACATTTTCATTTGTCTGAGGCCAGCCTGTGGAGCCTGGTGCTGCCTACCTTAAACAGTGCTGTCGGAGTGAATGCATCTCTTGTTAAGCTGCACTCCTGCTGGTTATACCAGCGTCTGGGATAGATGCATATCCCCCACCCCCATTTCTTTCTCTCTCAACTCTCTCTCTCTATATATTTAATGACTCCACATCAATCTGCAGTTTGCTAGGACTTAAATTTTGTCTGCAATCCTATGCATGCAAGTCCCAGTGTGCTTAATAGTATCTATTGCCAGAGAGTGTGCATGGGATTGCTCTTTAAGCTTGCAACGTGCAGAATTTGGGGGCTTGACCTATGGGAGTTCCCTTAGTGGAGGTTAGCAAGCACTGAGATGGCTGTGAGCGGTGAAAATCCAATTGTGGAAAAAGTTTCACTGTTGTATTTCAATGGAGATAGGGGTCAGAACTCTACATAGGGAGCTTTTCCATGGGGCTGTACTGAAGAGATGTTGCAGTCCACAAACTGTCACCAGACTACAGCTCCCATCATCCTTGACCACTGACCACTCTGTTTGGGAGTTGTGGTCCAAGATTTGAAGTGCCACAGGTTAGCCAAGCTGACTGTATTGTGATAGGAACATGTGTTTTCTCTTGTATCTGTGACAGCTATTTACACAAATTAAAACGTAAGTGCACTTTCAGAAGCAATCTTGTATTATCCGGATTTTCATAGCATATATTGTATCCCTGCTGGACCCAGAACAATTTGCATGCCTGTGAAATAGATATTTCTAAGAGTATCACAATTTGATGCATTACAACTTAATCTGTCTGATAAAATGGGTGTGTTGCCCTTTCCTAACATGGGAATGTATGAGAGAGTGTGTGAGTGTGTTTCTTTCCCCCAACACCCTCCCATCTGTGCAAGAAGCATTAAATGTGTTATACAGACAAGCTTTTAATCAGAGTCCAATGTGTGAGCTCAGCCAGCAATGTGAATGCTAGTCCTTTTGGGCTAAAAACAACAAAGCATCTTCTTAGTTGGTATGGAAAGGAGATTACTGTTACCTCAATTATCTTGAGTTCATACTTATGCTGTAAATGTAAAAACTGTTCCCAGTGAGATGTGTATGCATGTGTGTCTCACATACATTTGAAGTTCATTAATATACAAGTTGTAATGAGAAATCCTTGTAAGGACAGGAGCACTAGGAAATATGGGGGAGGGGGGACCCTCATCTGATCCATAGACTTGATTTTCAAGAATCACTATGAATTGCTTCTTTCCTGTGCAAAGCTGTGCAAAGCTTTTTCAATGGAATTTTGTTCCCTTGTGTCTTGCAGAATAAGGTAAATATATATATGATATTGTTCATTTTTAATTCTACTGTTGTAAACAAAATCTGCCCTTATTCCCATATGGGGTACACAAGAGCCCTTATAGAGTCCTTTGTAGGTTCTTCATCGGTAGGAGAAAATAACAGAGGCCAACCAGAGAACATTGAGAAGCAAAGCAGCTAGTAAGCCTGATCTTTATTAATGCTGTTGCAACAGGGTGCTCCCCTCACATGCAGGAGAGAGGAGGAGGACCCAGAGCAAAGGTCTGCCCGCCCTTATATAGACATTTTGAAATTCCCTGCCCTGGAGCTCAAGACCACCCCTCCATACATCACAGAAGGGGTGTAGCCCAAGACCACCCCCCACAAACATCGTACCTACATCACAGAAAAGGCAGTCTACAACAGAAATTATTCCTGAGACAATGGGAAGGTTCCCTCACCCCCTCCCTCCTTGCAGAGAAACAGTTGCTCAGTTTGGGAGTCAAAATGGTTTCAGGACTGTCTTCCTTTGCTGCTTCAGACATGTGGCTGATATATTTATGTATGTGTTTGCTTGGTACATTTACGAACATTTATTATTTCGTAATAAATGTTTACCTTAAATTTTTTTATTACAATACAATACTCTGGCAGGAGGAATAGGGCAATTTTTGGATTGCAGTTTTATTCTGAAGTTCTAGGCATGCATACTGGAAAGAAAGTCCCATTGAACTTACTTCTAAGTAAAAATTCTCAGGATCAGTTTCCAAATAACTTATTGCAGTAATACTTTTATCTGCAGCAGTACTTTTCTCTGTGCTTCAGGTTTCCTCTAGTGTCCACAGATACTATTTTCGATGTCATTTTAATAAACTATTGTGATGGTTAAGGTTTACTTCACTCTGATTTATCAAATAGGGATCAATCTTCACATTTAAAAATGACTTTATTCTGAATACAAAGGAACTGTCTGTTATGAACCAGCCTAGCATTTTCCTTGGTCTTGTTTGCTACAGTGGGTTTTTTTAAAGGACAGTTGTTTGAAAATAGGAGGGCCTGGCTTAGTGGCAGACCATATCCTTTGCATGCCTGCAGACAATCCCTGGCCTCTTTTGATAAAAAGATCCTAGGTAATGAATGGGCTTGTTGAAGACTTTGGCCTGGGGCCTCAGAGATAGGCTGCCAGTCAGATGAGACAGAAGTGTGGTCTCATGGTATTAGGCAAGTTCAGATGCTGCACCTATTCTATCTAATCAGAAAAACTGGTACATGGCTGAAAACAATGATGGTTGTCAGCAACAATTCTCAGCTAAAACCTCTCCAGAGCCTCATCAGACCTTGGGGGCTGAACCTATCCTTGCTTAGAGAGAGTCCCTCAACCTGATGCATCTACTCACTAGCAACAATGAGACACTCAATGTAGATACAAACCCACATGTTAACTATGTTTCCTTAGGGACTCAACCAAACTATTACAGTACTGTATAGGGTTTCTCACCTGTGCATTTTCCAATGTGATATATGTTGTCTTCATCTGCCAACAGTGCCCTTTTGGCACTTACAACCTCCTTCTAAGAGAATAAATGGATACAAATCAGTGGGTGATCATTTCAATCCCTGAGGACTTTCTAAAGCAGGTCTTTTAAAGTTGCCATTCTTGAACAAAAATAAATAAGCAAAGAGGTTCAAAAGTAACTGCCAACGAATTGTGTGGTGTAAGGCAAAACTCTATCTGAAGAAGTGTGCATGCACACAAAAGCTTAAACCAAGAACAAACTTAGTTGATCTCTAAGGTGCTACTGGACAATTTTTTAAAGAAATTTAATATATTTCGACTGTGTCAGACCAACACTGCTACCTACCTGAATTAAAGGCTGGGTTAATGATACTGACCTTGGCATAGTTATTGTAAATCTACTACTTAATGGCAGCTAAAACGCTAAGTGGAAGAAGACAATTGCTTTATCACTTTCTGAATATATTGCAAGAATATGAAATATTGCAAATTTATTACAACTAACTGCAGAAGTTTAACTAATGGAGGAAAGGTGGTATAAAGCTAATTAATTAATGGGGTAGGGTGTAGGGTGGGGTAGAGGGGGCCCCTGCACCTTTAATAGTTGTGTACAGCTGGGTGTATCATGCTAACTACAACTGCCGAAATTCCCTCTTCTAAACTATTAAAGGTGCAGGAGTCCATATCCTCTTCTGTTTCTACCCAGCCTGCTGGAACCCCAATTTCTATATTTTGTTGTATATTTTGAAATTAACCATTTGTCTACTTTGTGGTCTGCTTACTCAAATAAGCAGTTTCACAATTGCTTCACTTATAGTAATGGAAACTTGGGTTTTTGGGTGATTGGGGTTTGGGAGATGATAGTGGTTCAGGGAACAAGCTCAGCATTAAAACAAAAAACAAAATTTAATTTAAATCCTGATGTATCCCAGAATTACTCCTGGTTTATTTATCCTGGGCATATTTACCTGCCTGGCACGTTTATTAAAGATTACGTGGAATTCTGGAAGCAGGCCTTTAATTGGCATTGCATATATCAATTAAAATGAATAGCTATAATTCTCTTTCCTGATCCAGATTACAAATCGCACCTGGGTTCCTGGATGGGAAAAAAATGGTGTCATGGTTTCACAGCACTCTGGTTTCTCCAATGTTATTCTGCTTATCATAGCAATTTACAACCCAGTTGGTTTTATCAATGGGTGTACTCATTTAATTATTATGCTTTGTTAATTCTTTCCACCCAGATAAATTCTTGTCACAGTGATGGCTGCATGCCCACTAAGAAGGGAAGCCGGGAGGCTTGCTTCCAAAACTCTGATGAATGTTGTATTATTTGACAGTCAAAGATCTGTAAGATCACTGCTCTTTATTACAATAGCCCATAAGCGGTTCTTTATCAGATGATTGTGCTACAGGGCCAGTGCTCACATCTGCCATTGTAAGACACTTCCCCGCTGCAGCATTCAGCTTTCCTATGAAAGAGCCAAGCCAAGTCACGAGCCTATCATATCGCTGATGGAGATAGACAGAAGGCGCAGGAGAGGGCCAAAGGAACAGTGTTAAAAAAGAAGACTGTGGTGGCATCAATTAGATTCTCACTCCAAGACCTAGGAATGTTGCCAGCTTTGGCACTGTGCCCCGATGTGTCTTTCTGCAAGTCACTTGACTCAGTGTCAACATACAACAGAGGAGTGTTCAAACAGAGGACAGCATCTAAGTATATATAGTCACTGGGGCAAAGTTCCAGGCATATAACATAGTCAAGCCCTAGAACCATTATGGGAAATCAGCGCAGTATTACATACACAAATAACCATCCTTTGCATTGGTTATTTGAGGTGCTATGCATTCGATACTGCTTGGTTGCCTACTTTGATATAAAAAGTGGAACCTGCAACAAAAAAATTGCAGTGTAACTTTCTCCTCTTCAGGTTCCAGCCAGCTTTCCCCTCCAAGCAAATATTCCATTCGTTTCCCTTAGTTTTCCTTCTTTCCAACTGACTATAAATTCATAATCTAGCTGTTCAAGGAGGGCATGTTGTCCCATTAAGTTTGTTTCTTTTGAACATACTTTATTCTTTCCTCAGGTCTCCCCCCCCCAAAGGATCTTGGGGTGGATGTGGAGGGTCATTGATCCTGTTGTAGTTCCATTCCTGTCACTTGCCACCTGAGAGGATGTGAAATGAATGACCCAAACTTGTCATTTCAATCCTGGTCTGTATTCCAGAAAACTCACATGGCAGGGCAATCCATTTTGACTCTTCTATTAGAGGGGCACTCTGTGAAAAGCAACAGCCTGGGATGCTTTAGCTGCATGCCTTTATGGATCTTCGAAAAGAAGAACTTTCTGACTGTTGAAAGCACGCCTGTTTCTGAGGTTCTTTGTGCAAAGAGACACAACGGTGGTGATGGAAGTGAAACAGAAGCACAACAGAAAGAAAATGGAGCGAGAGAACAGGAAAGCAGGGAGTGGGGCAGCGAGAGAACAGAAATGAAAGGAGACAGAAGAGGCAGGCCGCTTTTCATATCTCCCTGCCATTCAGCAGCTATCCCAACATTGCCACATTTCTGAGATTATGCAGGACTTCTGTCTTTCACCCACCACTTGTACTGGCACCAGCGCTGCTACAAGATCTGAAAACAAAGGAGCCTAATCTGTCAGCCAGTTAGAAAGAACACCCTTTCCCTTTCAACGGAGATATTTGTTTGTCTGCTCAGACTTTCCATGTGTTGTAACCATCTTGCTGTGCTGTATAAATTCAGGCCCTTGTAGAGGTGTGGCGCCCAACCATTTTAAGTGTACCCTAACTGCAGAAGCTTCAGGCAGAAGTCTGGAAGGGTTAGTAACATCTAAATCAGATGCAAAAGCAACAAAGCTAGCTTTTCTTTCAGCCGCTGCTTTCATAAATCCCTTTAGTTTTAACCAATTAGTGTTCCAGCCTTCAGTATGTTCTCTAATTTTCTGAATTTCCTGTTCATGAGTCTCCTTGCACTCTAGGCCCCACATGGGAGCCATGGTTGAAAGGCTAGAAAATGAGCTTCTCGTAATTATAGAAGATGACTGCCATCACCAAATCTGCTATTCTACTACATTTTGCAGGCAGTAATTTCTACCACAGTGTTGAAACATTATCTGACACAGGAGACAGTGATGATTTTAAAATCTGTTTCAGGCAGCATGGAAACATGCACCTTCAACAGTACACATTCTGGCAGGCACACTAACATGAAGGAGAAATCACTGATGAGCCCTGATATAATCATTCCAGCTTGCATGAGTTTGTAAATTTGTGGATAAGATAAAAAGAAGACCCAGTAATACAAGGATGGAAAGATAATAACTTGGTGGCAGAGCACACATTTCGCATTCAAAAAAAAAAGTTCAGTCCCTTGTGTGTCTAGTATTTTCCACCTATTCATGGCTGTAATGAATTAAGCTAATTACAAACCTCTCCTCTTGAGCCCATGTTCAACAATCCATCTTTTCACTCACCAGTTCATACTGACCATTGAATACTCAAACCTTCCAGATACAACCGTGGTGCTCCCATGAGTCTTAGCCAATATGGCCAATGTTCAGTGGTCCCAGGAGTTGTCCAGCATCTGGAGATGAACAGGCTCCCCCAGCCTCTATTTATGAATCTCCTTATTTCTTTATTTAGCAAATTTGTATATGGCTTTATATTAAACAAATATCCACAATTAGTACAAAATAAAATAAAAATACAAAATTAGTAAAGTATCATATGAAAGTATAAGATTGAAGTTCAAAAATGTAGGTGGGAGTATGTGCCAATTTTTCAACACACAATAAACATGTAATGTAGTCCATACATGCCTAATTTTTGAGGGTAGACTGTTCCACATAGTAGATGCCACCACTGTCAGAACTCTCTTCCAGAAAGATTTCAGAGGGCTGCAGTGTTACCAAAGGGATGTCACCTGGTGGTCTCTGTGAACAGAGAGATCTGTGGGAGATGGTTGTTCTCTCAGGAAAGCTGTCCCCAAGTTGTTTAGGGCTTTATAAACTCAACAACAAAACCTTAAACTTTGTTGGCAACTTGGCACCCGGTGCAGTTCCTTTACTGGGACAGTTACATGCTCATGGTAAGTCATCCCAATTAGCAACCTAGCCATTGCATCTGCACCTGCTGCAGATTCTGAACAGAGTGCATTGCAGTAATCCCACCTAAAGATTCCCTTTGAAGAAGGGTGCCCTATCTCAACCTGGTAACAAGAACCCAGCTGGCTACTCCTTTTGAAACAGATACTAATTATGATACTGCAGATAAAGAAGAGGCACATACCCTCTTTTTCCTTTCACTTGCCATTCCTAAAGCATTTTCTGTACTATCATAAAAGCTGCTATACAGTAGAACAGGCATCCCCAAACTTCGGCCCTCCAGATGTTTTGGACTACAATTCCCATCATCCCTGACCACTGATCCTGTTAGCTAGGGATCATGGGAGTTGTAGGCCAAAACATCTGGAGGGCCACAGTTTGGGGATGCCTGCAGTAGATGAATCCAGATGAATCCTGCTCAGTAGACTGCACTATCTAACCACCGATATTCTCTAGTTATTTCACAATGTAAAGAACGAGAATGACCTCAGTCTGCATACTCTTCAAAGGCTATTAAGATTCCCTGGAGAGTCTTGTCACATTTGTGTGATGATCCCCATCCAAAAAAGCTACTAACAGAAATGCCACAGCAGAGTGTTGAATTCAGCACTTCTACTGTTCTTCCTGATTAACTTCCCTTATTCTTTGTCACCAGCGAACAACTTCACAAGTTGGAATGTTTACCCTCATGGTCTTTCTCTAATTCCTAGCAAGCAGAAGTGTTCAGGGCTCTTGAAAAGCCTCTGTTTAGATTCTGGTTTTGTATTCTGGTTTTGTCTGACAAATAGCACGGTTATTTTATGTACCGGTAAATATTGTATGGCAAGTAACCTGAAATGTTTATGGGCAGCTATCGATTGCCATGAGGAGCCACTTGAATACAGTATGTAGGGCAAAAGAAGCTAACCAGGGACTTCTTCCAAAATAACCTCTAAGTGGTTTAAGCCACTCCCTGCTCATTTTCAGTCAGTGTTCAAAGCTCCCATTGTTCTAGGCATGTTTTGTGACAGGGAATTTCATTAATGCAAGCAGTTTCTGAGCTCTGGGCACAGTATTGAGCATAAGATTTCAGATTAAAGCTGCCACTGCTGGATGAAAAAGTGGGCCTTTTTCTGTCTCACCATTTCAGGCCACTCTCAAGACTGGAGAAGGGACCCTCGTAATAGGGGGGTGGGCAGGGGAAGTATGGCTTTGTTTTCTGCAGTCTTCAGATGAGGACTAGACCATGTGAAAAATGAACATAAGATTTGCAGCTTTGTATTCTTGTTATAAAAAGTGCGCTTAGACAGTCCATTGAGGCACCCATAATCTAGGTTTAAGGTGCCATTTTGCTCCTAGCTTTCATATCTCAATTTCTAACACTGTTTACAGTATGTCAAAATTCTGCTGACTTTAGAACTAGGGCAATACTAAAAGTAAAAACAAGCCAGAGGGGTCCTGAGGGGAGTGGCCATAAATGAATCCTCTGAACAACAGACAAAAAATGGCTGCTTCCCTCAGGACCCAGTTGGAATCTGAAGTGGCACAACTGGGACATAAATATCAGTCTTCAGGTTCGTCCAGAATTTACCGCTTGCTTTTGCTTAAAAGAAAACAACTAGAAACTGAGCATCTGAAAACTGAGGCTGTATCTCAATCCTTGTTTTACCTTGGACAGAAGTATTATGAACATGGAAATAAAAGTTATTACCTGCTTGCTAATACCATAAAAATACAATGTGGCTAAGCAAAGAGTCTTTGCTCTGTGCTCTGGTCAGGGCAGCAGGTCTTGGATCATCCTGGTCAGATCAATTGTTCAAACATCCAGCATTACCAGAGTGGCTCAGCAGGGTGACACTATGCAGCAGTTTCTGAAGTACTGAGGTAAAATCTGAGAATTACCCCTGTCCCATAGAATTCAACTGGAAAGAGACGAGCCCTTGCTTTGCTTTCCCAGGGAGATCAATGGGATTCATAAGTGCTTAGCTTTGGCTGAATCACATCTGTTGTTCCTCTGTAAAGTCTACACATTTTATTCATGTCAGCAGCATAACACTATATAAGCAATGCCTTCTGTTCTAATGTCCTTGTATATACCAATTGATTAAAATTAAGATAAATGACAGGAATATTCACATTGAAGTCATGGTTTATAAATCTTGGATTAATAAAGATAAAAGAAGATCTGTGTTGACAATTGGGTCCGTCCCCCCTTTTTCCTGATTTGGGCAGGGAAATCAATATGAAAAAGAAGCAAAAAAAGAAATTAGCACTCTTTCATGCTGGAATTTTGTTTAGGCAGATGCATAGATGCAAAGCTTAAAATATCATTGTCAATATTGATGTAGTGTGCTTTGGAACGTATCTTATCTGCTCCATTTGTCCCTCTTGACCCACTAATCTGTATATCTGGAGAATCAAGATAACAGCAGTTTCAACACAAGGGTAAATAAAATTTGAGGAAACCATTAAAAATACTGTATGCAAAAGATCAGAAAAGTCTTGAACTAGCAGAGATCATTTTTCCAGGCATATCCTATTAGGAAGTGCAATAAGCTTGCAGAAGTGATACAGTAGCTAAATCTAATGACTATTCTTCCGCTACATGTGCTGGACTCGAAAATACTGGATCAGTCGTAGTAACACATTGACATGCTCTGTCCCCATTACTACATATCCCCCAGCTGTTGTAGTATTTGTTCTTACAAATTAGTTAAATAGGAGTTGACAAATCAAATTGCATTAATGCATCAGGCCTGTTCCACCAATCGCCAGTTTGTGTTTGTGGATTTGCTTACAGGCATGAGTAGAACTGGTTCACACAGATCAAATCGTTTATTTTCAACTCTCTTACGATGTGTGTGTTTTACCGAAGGAGGGGAAGATGTTGATTGTAACCTACTATTGCCAGTGCCCTGCATCAGCTCAAAGGCCATCCAGAAAGAACTGTAATGATAAGATAAAAGTAGGGTAGAATCTCCAAACAAATAATCTGGAGAGCCTAATTTGAGGATTTAAATTCCTGTTTAGTCCGACAAACATCAATTGGACTTTCTGATCTATTGTGTATATATACAGACCTCACAAATCAATGCTTTGGTGTGACAAAAATATGTATTTTATAAGAAGTTGCAGCATGCAACTTCCTATATGACTAAATAAACCATAGAAGAAAATGTTCCAACTATTTGGCTTTGCTATCACTTTTTACTTACTCCAACACCTTTCTGCTGTAGGATTGTGGTACAGTCTCTGAATGTAAAGTAATGCAATTTGATCCAGCTTCTTTTTCTCTATTTTTCCTTTAGCTGACTGTGTTAATTTAATCTGACATTGTGGACCATGGTTTTTCTCAAATGCTAAAGCAATGCAAATATGCAATATTTCTGCAATCTAGCTGTGAAGGACAATGAAACAGTGAAATTAAGTAAAATATTTAGGCTTTTGCCACATATTTCTCCTTTTAGAACAGAGTTCACAACAGAAATAAGGTGCCGTTCAAATCAGGTGTTAGTGGCTTGTCCCGCAGTTCTGCTTTAGTGTTTATAGAACTTCTAAATAAGGCTTGGTGTAATTAGCCATTATTTTTCTATTCTAGGTGTACAGTAGTATTTCACTAGGAGCATCTCTATATAGGTGGATGTGACGCTGTAGTTTCTATTGCGACCATTCTCATAATATTAGAACTCATTTTAGTGTTGGAAGACTCAGGGCAGATAAAAGAATGTACTTCTTCATGCAGTGCAGTTAAACTATGGAACTTGCAGTGATGGCTACAGACCTGGATGACTTTAAAAGAGAATTAGACAAATTCATAGAGGAGAATGCTATCAAAGGCTATTAGCCCAGATGACTATGCCCTGCCTCCACAGTTCGAGGCAGTAATGCTTCTGAATGGCAGTTGCTAGAAACCTCAAGAGAGAAGGGTGCCATTGTGCTCGAATTCTGCTTGTGGGTTTGCCAATGTGAGAACAACAAAAAGCTGGACTAGATGTACCAGTGGCCTGATCCAGCAAGCTCTTATAATGTTTTAAATTAATAGTTCCATATGGAGCCTCTATCCTCTCAAAATTATCACAGATGTCTAGTTTTCTTTGCATTACTTTCAAGTCTACACTGCATATTCTTCCTATTTTATTTATTGAAAATATGTAAGGGCGGGTGTTATTATAACATTGCTTTTTGAGCTTGTTCAAGCATTTTAGCCTCAACTCTGGATCCAAGATTCTGGTTTTTTTTGTTTGTTATGTTTCTCTTCAGAGCTTCAGACCATATTTGATGTTGAGCTTCAGACCATATTTTGCGCTCTCCTCTTTCACCCTCATTAAAAGGTTCTTTAATTCCTCCTCGCTTTCTGCCATCAAGGTTGTGTCATCTGCATATCTGAGGTTGTTGATATTTCTTCCGGCAATCTTAATTCCTGAAGCTGAAGCTGAAGTCTGAAGCTCAACATCAAAAAAACCAAGATCATGGCCACTGGTCCCATCACCTCCTGGCAAATAGAAGGGGAAGAAATGGAGGCAGTGAGAGATTTCACCTTCTTGGGCTCCTTGATCACTGCAGATGGTGACAGCAGTCACGAAATTAAAAGACGCCTGCTTCTTGGGAGAAAAGCAATGACAAACCTAGACAGCATCTTAAAAAGCAGAGACATCACCTTGCCGACAAAGGTCCGTATAGTTAAAGCTATGGTTTTCCCAGTAGTGATGTATGGAAGTGAGAGCTGGACCATAAAGAAGGCTGATCACCGAAGAATTGATGCTTTTGAATTGTGGTGCTGGAGGAGACTCTTGAGAGTCCAATGGACTGCAAGAAGATCAAACCTATCCATTCTTAAGGAAATCAGCCCTGAGTGCTCCCTGGAAGGACAGATCGTGAAGCTGAGGCTCCAATACTTTGGCCACCTCATGAGAAGAGAAGAATCCTTGGAAAAGACCTTGATGTTGGGAAAGATTGAGGGCACTAGGAGAAGGGGACGACAAAGGACGAGATGGTTGGACAGTGTTCTCGAAGCTATGAACATGAGTTTGACCAAACTGCGGGAGGCAGTGGAAGACAGGAGTGCCTGGAGTGCTATGGTCCATGGGGTCACGAAGAGTCAGACACGACTAAACGACTAAACAACAACAACAACATGTTTCTCTTGTGCATCCTATAAATGCTAGGGGAGGGAATGTGTTTTATTTCCAAAGGCTTCATCACCAAGACCACAACCCCCCCCCCTTTTTTTTTTGCATTGCATTGCATTAGAACAGCACAGCCAAGTTCAAGCAGATACTTGGAACAGCAGACAAATAAAAGTTCTTGTCTTGGTTCTCACCATTGAGTCTAGTAATGATGGCAATTCTGCTGCTGTTGTTTGATTGGTTTTATGGAGCATGATCCTAGCTCAATTTCTCAAAAAGCCACAGAGATTTTAGAGCAGGGGATCTTTGGTTGGGTGCCTCACAAATTAATATATTAAATTGCAGAATGCCTTGGAAATACCTGAGATTAACAGAACATTCTATTAGCTTTTCATCACAAAACCCTGTGAACCATCAGCAAACACTTGCCGAGTTTGTCAGTTGTCTCCGTAAAAATGCAGCATAAGCAGCTATAGAAGCACATGCAATATCCGACATACCCTGCTCACTTCTCCAGTGTATCTGCTTCACAGTTGTTCGATTCGTTCATTAGCTGTGTCATACATTTTTGCTGCTAGTTCCACAAATCACTTTATTACTAAAAATGGAGGGACCCGGGCAGACAGAGGGGAGATGGAAGGGCCCATTAAGTATGAAACGAAAGCTTCTGAGATTGTTGCCTGGCCAATCTGGAGATGAGCGTTGGCTTCTGTACAACAGCACTGTTTGAATAGGAAAGCCAGATGAATCTCAGCCATTCTGCCCCCCCCCCTCTGTTATTGGTTAGAGAAATAAACATGGCACTGGGACATCCCCAGTGGGGAGATACTGCGGCTTCCCAAAAAGCTGCTTCTGGTTATGCTCAACAATAGCTGCATATGTCTGTCCCCCCACCACCACCAAAAAAAGTTACAGGATAGTGTTAATCGAAACAAAAGTCAGATGTTTACAGGTCAGGCACACACAAAATGTATATCAGAAGGATAATGGTGCTAAAGATTTATTTATTAATTTATTTATTTATTTATTTATTGAAAAGGTAATGCGGATAAGTTACAGAATGGGGGGGGAGGGAATGAAAGGTAAGGAGGGCGAACACACACACACACACACACACACACCCTGCCGCTGGCAGCATGTCAGCTAATGGAAAAAGCAAAGTATGAATAGAAGTATTGTATTCAACTTCATAAAATGAAATGTTCCCCTGGGAAAGCTTATGTTGCAAGATAAGTGAAATACCTTCAGATGCCATCCTGGTCAACTATAAACACAATCATGACTTCTTGGGTTTTTGGTTTGTTTGTTTTTTAAGGCAGCACACATTTTTTATAGCTTTGTATATAAAAGTGGGCTGTTGCTTTAAAAGAAAAAATGCTGTTTACAAGGGAAGATCGTTACCAGGGTTGAGTCCTTATGTGAGAAATCCAGCATGTTCTTTATACATTTACAGTATTTGGAAGTAAGCCCATTGATTTGTATTGAAATTGAAATTTCAAATAAGCATGCTTAGGATTGTAGCCCTTTGGCTATCTAGAATATTTATCACATATGCACTTTCACTCTTCTAATGTATTTATTTATTTAAAGATTATTTTTTTTGCAGTTACTGTTCACAGAGAGTGAACCAGACAGTGAGATGTTGCCTCCCCCCTTCCTTTCCAACGGCTGGGTGCAGATCTGACAGTAGCACATTTATTCATAGAAATGCTTTCTGTTCTGCAAGAGTAAATTCTAGATGGAATAGACTCCTCGCAACCACATCCTTTCAATTTGCTAGAAGTGCAACTGAGAGCCTGAATTAATTTTTCACAGGTCACTTAAGGCATGTCAGATTTTTGTCATGATTTACTAGGGCTGGTTTTAAATTAGCTCAAAGACAAATTAATCTATATCTTGTACACTGCCCAGCAGTTCTTCCACAGTGTGCCAAGAATTGTCATCTTTATGCCCAGAGACTACTGATTGAGCCGACTCAGTTTAACAGCTACAGGTGTAAGTGTAAAACCCCTTCTGTTTGGCTTTTAATATTAGGAAGATTGCGGAAAGCGACAGATGGACCAAACCACTGGATTATGCAAGGGTGTTCGCATAGCTGCACCTGGTACCATATACAGAGGGATATGCAACAGGGGAAATCAGTTTTGTTTCCATTTTAATGTGATTTGCACTTCCCAAATCTGTCTTTCCAAATTCACGCTTCTCCAGATTTTGCTGTGCTGTTCTCCACCCAAAATAAAAGGTGTTCAAAAATGTGCATATTAGAGGAAAGTGTGCATAAGAATTCATTTATTATTGAAAATAGCAAAGATACACTAGAGAAAGTTGCTTGCAAAAATGTCTACATGAGGGGCAACTGCACACAGATGTGTATATTAGGAGAAAGTCACACTTTTTCATGAAGATTTTTAATTGCAGAGTGTTGGGGAAATGTGGAGAACTGAACCTCAAGATTGCAAAAAAAGGAAACTGAGTGAAACCAAATTGGACAGATTTGTCCATCCCTAGGTATGTGGCAAGGACAGGATGGCAGGACAGGATGGAACAGTAAGCAAAGCCAGATATAAGAGAGAGGGGTAATTTGGTCATCTGTGTTGCTCAAGAGATTCTCTTCTAGCAAAACAATTTTAAAAAACCACAACAACCCTGAAAATAAGACATAGAAAGCTGCTGTGTGCTGAGTCAGGTTAATGGTCCATCTGCCACAATGTTGTCAGCACTGACTGCCAGTGGCTTTCCAGGGTTTCAGTCAGAAGTCTTTCCTAGTCCACAATGGAAATATTTGGGATTGAACCTGCAAGCTTCTGCTTAGTCACTGAGCTTCAGGCTGGCCTTTTGAAGCTTTCAAGTGCAAGGACAATCTGCAGTATTTTATATTTTCTAAGTAATAAAATCGTTTTTGTTATTATGATGATGATTGAATTCATTACCTGCCACTCACCAGCAGGTCCTATGGTTAGCATGTGCATTAATTATTGCTTCATGCATTTCATGGCAAAATGCTGCCTTCACAAATCAGCCTGCTACTAGATCTGGTGATCACTATAGTGTGGTCATTACTTGCCCCAACATAAAATCCCCTGCTATGGGAAGGAACCAAAGGCTGAACTGCACATGCCACAACCTGTTTTGTTTAACAAGTCGTATCTACACCTCCCCAACCTGCCACCCCCAGTTTTGTGTATACTTATTTCTTCCACATCCTCACCAAGCTCTGGAGTGTGTTTCTTCCACAGTAGCAATTCTGTTTGCCAATAATAAAATTATCTTTAGTTTTTCTGACAGTTAACATACAGTACTTGTGAATGTTCCCTTAGTAATGATGGAGACAAATGCCAGCTAATTCATCCATTTTAATCCCCTGCATCTAGAAAGGCAATTAGTTGATGGTATCTAAAGATAAATGGGAGTGACTAAAATAATTTATGAAAGCACAGGAAACAGCTCCCACAACTGGGAGCCCTTGGGTATTCCAGAGGTTTGGCATGTCAACAAGCATGCATTGTAAACCTGCGGTCATGGTAATAGGATATCAATTGAAGCAATAGGCAAGGATGAAGCTGCTTTTTCCTGAATCATACTGTTGGTTCACCCAGCCAAGTGCTGTTGTCAACTCCATGAGTAACCGATGTTGTGCTTTCCAGGTGTTGTTGGACTCTGCATCCCATCAGCCCCAGTTTGCCTTGCCAATGATAAAGGATGATGGGAGTTGTAGGCCAACACCGTCTGGAGGCACCCCATTGGCTGCCCCTGGTCCGTTTTGACTAGCTTAAGCTTTCTAGCAGAGTTTTAATTTTTTAAATTTTGTTTCTTACTGCCTGAGCATTCAGCTGGCGGTGCAAAGGATAGACCTGGGAGCTTCCTCTGTGCAAAGCCTGTGCTCTCAGTATAAATACAGCTTTCTATTTTCCTGATGTTTCCCAGGGAGTAAATGGGGTACATGCCTTGCATACAGAATATCTAAGGTTCCATCTCCTGAGAAAGACCCTGGGAGGCCACTGCCACTCAGAATGTAGTACTGGGTTAGACAGGCCAGGTCTTGTTGTTCACATTTTAATTCAGTAGTTAAGCAGAAGCCTCTTGCATTTTGTTGTGGAGCTGTTGGGAACAGCGTTGTGCAGTACTGGTGAGGGCATGTTTTATATTAGGCTCAGGAGTGTCTGGAAACAAGGCCCCATATTGGCAGCGTTCCAGATGTGTTGATGTTTGAAGTCGTTTTTCTCTCAGGCTTCGAGGGAGGGATGGCAACACACAGTGCTGGGAAATGTGAATGGGACGTTGTTTGGGCTTGGTTTTCATTTTTAGTTTATTCCCCTCCCCATTGCAAGGCAGATGTATGTATGTTTGTATTTTAGGCTGTGCTCAGACCTATTGTCACATTTCATTTTGTTTTCCTTTTTTCCCATCCCTCCCTTTCACTACCTCGGTTCAAATCTTTATACGTTTCCTGTTCATAGAATGCTTCCTGAGGTCTCAAGAGATGGGTGGGCATGCCTGTTTTGCCTTCCACACTCCCCTCTACTTCTTTTTCCCAACTTGCCCAGCACACAGACTGCCATGACTATTCCAGGTGAAAAGAGTATGTCTCAAAAAGCAGGTTTTAGTGAAAGATGAAATCTGTGAGCATTTGGGTGGCAATTGGAATGCAATTAACTGCTATGATGCTTCCAGAATCCACATTCTTTACACACTGGCAAGTGAAGTTCAAAAGTATTCAGGAAATATGGCGTGGTGTGGAAGTATGAGAGCTCTTGCACCAAGGTATTGATTAACTTATGCTTTTTATCTTGCATTTAGAGTCAAAGTGCAGTCATAATTGGATTGATTTTTTATGTAGCTCTGCACAGAGTTGCAAGTGAGTGTATTTCCGCAGGGCAGGATTGAAATAAAATTCATACTTTGTGCTGTATGGTTGGAACATAACATTTTCTGCCCCACTGCCAAGTGCTGTGCTTTAGCAAATATCTCCTAACTGCTAACACATGTTTGGGGGTGGGGAAGAAGAAGAGGAGCAGCATGGAATGATCCAAGGAGCACAGTAGCATTTCTGCATTCAGTTCGCTAGCCATTAAGTTACTGAGATGAGTAAATGCGTGGACTCTGGTGGGATGGTGGAATTGGAAAGGACAAAAGTATAAGGGAGATGCAGCCAGCTTGCCAAGGCTGTGGGTCAGAGGGGCAGTCTGGAGAGGATCTCTGCCCAGAAGCAGACCTAACCATCTCAGAAGTGGCTTTTTGGGTGGGGTGGAGCCACTACACTAGCTTCCTGGCAGCTCTGTCATTGTTGCTTGCGGGGAAGGGGAGAGGCGAAGCAGCAGGGAGGTCAGCATGATGCATGTCATTGCTGGATTGGCTCCATTGGTGCATCTACATTGCACCGACCTCCCATCTTGGCAAGCAAGTTGAAGCAGTGACTCACCTGCTAGAAAGTTAGTGTAACGGCTTGGCCCCACCCAGTGAGCCACTTCTGGCTGTGATGTCACTGTCACATTTAATATACAAAGAATGAAGACCTGAGGATGGAAAGTGTGTTGACTTCTTCCCCTCACATAGGAGTGAAAGTATCTCATCATTTGCTTTCTCCTCCAAGCCCTAGCATCCAGTTCACACATCCAGTTGAAATAGAGGACAAGAATGGGCCTGCTGGGACTTGGATTACTTGAGCACTTAGTAAAGAAGAGTGTGTATGTGCACTGGTATCTTGTGGGAATAATCAACTGCACATGGAGAGACTTCACTTAAAATGTGACATAAGAGATCCAATATAATTGCACATTCAAAAGCATCCATATGATGTCCAAAGCTAAAAGTACTGTATTTCATTTGTGTTTGAGTGTGGAAAACATTCAGTATTCAATACATGCACGCTGGGTTCAAGGTAAAACAAAAAGCTAACTCTTCCATTTTTCAGTGCCCACCTTTCATGAATTTAGTTCAGGGTTCTCTGTAACATTTTCTGCATTATTGTTAAGTAACCAAAAGGAATAAATGGTGTGTGTGTGTGTGTGTGTGTGTGTGTGTGTGTGTGTGTGTTGAATGTGTTCTGAAAGTGTCTGGTTTTCTGGAATCCATCATAGACTGTTTGCTATGTTGCTAATAAAAAGATTTGGAAGCTTGTGCAGAAAGGTTTATTATAACTATAATCAATATATAAAATTTAATCTGGCTTCAGATTGAGGAACCCTTCCCTGTCCTGTTGGATGATCTAAGAAAGTGCACCCCTGCTGGTTCTGTTGGACCTTTCAGTAGGGATGGGAGAAGAATTCAGAGAGACTTGAGAGTGTTCCAAAGTAGACTCACCTGATTCCCACCTCCTTGACCAATGTGGCTGGCCCACTTCCCAAATCCACACCTCACTGCATTCATTCATTCATTCATTCATAAAAAGATTTTAAACCAGCCTTTCAGGGCATACAATAAATCCACTGGAACACAGGACATGTTCCAGAGGATAGGATTGCCCAGCCTTTGCTATTTTTGTTACTCTTGCGAAAACCTCTTCCCCTCCAAAGCTGACCAAATGAATACAGTATCAAAGAAAAGCTTTCACCCATATACTGACTCACCAACACCGACTTCCACTCGGTCCTGTTTGCTTAAGACTCCTGTCTCTCCAGCTAAGACTGGATTTGACAAATGACACTTGAGGCTTTCCCACAAAGATAATGAAACCCAGAACATGACAAAACATTCCCAGTTCTGAACACAAAAGCCACAGTTTTTTAAGAATGCACTCTGTTCAAAACAAATCTGGAGTATATTATCAACCTGGATCAATTTAATCTCTTTAACCATCCTCTTTTCCCTTTTGGGGACTTTGCCATACATTGTTATGCATTTTTCATATAGCAATGGGCATTGTAAATTGGTGTGTCTGATATGAAAGAGCCATCACTAGTCAATCTGCCAGACTCCATGAAAGTAAATTGCAATATTTTCATTGACCTGCTGGGTGATCTTAAACAAGACATTTGCAGCTTCCATACCTGTTTATTTTTGTCAAGCTGATGTGCAATTCAGTCATGAGGAATGATTTGCCCATATATCACACAGATTATTCATTTACATTGTGCACTTCTCTCATTCTGGGAGCATGCATCAATGGAATTAAAATATGTAAAATACCTTTAAAAGAGCAGAGGGAGCAAATTATATTCCTTTTCACTGCCACAACCAACTGAGTCTTCGCCAGAAAAAGTCAGTCTTGGTAGATAAGGGAAATCAGACAGAGCATATCTATGCTACAAATTACATTGGCTTTAAATAAGTTTAAAATGCCATAAAAGGTAAAGGTAAAGGACCCCTGACAGTTAAGGCCAGTCACGAACGACTCTGGGGTTGCGGCACTCATCTCGCTTTACTGGCCAAGGGAGCCGGCGTTTGTCCGCAGACAGTTTTTCTGGGTCATGTGGCCAGCATGACTAAGCCACTTCTGGTGAAACCAGAGCAGCGCACGGAAACACCATTTACCTTCCTGCCGGAGTGGTACCTATTTACCTACTTGCACTTTGATGTGCTTTCGAACTGCTAGGTTGGCAGGAGCTGGGACCGAGCAATGGGAGCTCACAGGGATTTGAACCGCCGACCTTCCGATCGGCAATCCCAAGGCTCAGTGGTTTACACCACAGCGCCACCCCCGTCCCTACAAGAAATGCCATGGCTCTCCTCAAATAATCCTGGCTATTGTAATTTAGCACACTCCTTAAGAAATTGATTAAATCTTGCTTGCAGCTTCTAGATAGGAATGAAGATACTGCAATATCTCTGCTCATTTAAAAAATAATTTTAAACATGATTCAGAGGATACTATCTTACTGGATTTTACTAGTATCTGCCAATTCTGACATAATAAACCACAGAATATTGTGGCACCTTAAAGACCTGGGGTAGTATTCAGCTGAATTTTATTCAGAGTAGACCATTGCAATTAACAAACATGACCATGTCTATTAATTTCAGTAGGTCTACTCTAAGTAAACCTTTGTTGACTACTGTTTGCACTGCCTCATAAGTTATTTTTAATTACTGAATTTTTGAAAACATGAAATAACTCTTGGAAGTGTCCTCTGTGTGTAAAGGTCTAAACTATATGTTACATAGACATCAGACTCAGAAACCAATTAGCTGCATTGAGCTTGGAGAATCATGCAGTTTGTGAGTCTTTGAAGTCAGGTGTGTGAATGACTAATCTTGCTAAGTTGGATTTTGCATTAATAATTTTCAAACACAAAAACAATTAGGGAGTCATTTCTTGTCATTAAAAGCTTAGGGGAGAATTGAGATCTAAAGGCTATGGGAGAGTTGAAAGGTTAGATAAAAAACTATTCAATTTCTAGCTTCTAAGACATCTTTAAACTTGACAGAAAAATTGTGAAAGCAAATTCTGATGTTGACTTTTGTTCTTCTAATGCAACAGGGAACTTGTGCATTTCTCCTGCATCAATATGTACAAGTTTGTCCTTTGTGCTGGCTGTTATATATGTCAACCAGTATTTTTATATTATACCCTGAGGGTTCTGTGGGTATACATTTTTTAATCAGGGTGGCAAACCCCTGACCTATAAATCTTTCCATGCCTTTGAGGGCTTTTGTCTGACTGGGATGTGACCTTGGGCTATGTTAATGCCTCTTGTTTACCTGGGTGAATAATTGTGTGTGTGTGTGTAGATACCTCTGACTTTAGAATGACTGAAATGCAGCCTGTTGTACAAAGTTAAGAGTTGCATCCATTGCTCTGCCTAATTTTTGCCTCTGAACCCTCCTGGTATGCAGCCCCTAGGATTCTAGGTGGAACATGGCCTTCAGTCCTTCAGACATAAAGAAAAAATACATATCTCATCAGAAGTAAGTACCACTGAGTACCATGGGGCTTACTCCTAAGTAAGCCAGTATAGTTGCAGCCTAAATACTCTTCATATACTTGTAACAGGAAGATAGAGTAAGGCACATGCTTCAGGGTGAAAAATTGGACTGAAACTGGATCTCTTTCTAAAGAGATGCATGTGTCAGGTAACCAGTCTGCTTCCCAAGGGAAATCCAAAAACGTGTCATTTGATCTGGGGTTCTTCCTCTATGCACTAGCTGTGAAAGCTCAGATCAAGCTGACTAGCAATGTCAGAAGAGACTCCTATTGAATTTCATCCGTTTCAATGTGGAGCCATGTATCATTCACTAGGTAATACACCACAGGTATTTGAGTTTTCACTCAGCTCATTTACTTGCCCCAAAGAAAACCTGTCACATAATAGGTGCTTTTCATCTGCAGGTTATATTTGATCCTCTTCCTTTCTTTCTCTTCCTCCTCCTCCTCCAGCCTTATGAGTTTCCTAGATAAAAGCTGCACAGAGTAATCATTCAGTTGGATATTTGTTTTAAGATGATCACTGCATAGGTCCCCAATGACAGATAATTCCCTGTTCCTAAAGGGTGCAAAGCATCATCTTTTCAAATATGTCAGATACTCTGTTTCCCCAGGGAAACATGCAAAAGAAATCAGCCAAGGTTAGATTTTGGCATCTAGTGCTTTCCAAAAATTCCAGGTGAACTAATAAACACAAGTGGCAGTCTTTCTGCTGTGCCTTGGGTATTATTATTATTATTATTATTATTATTATTATTATTATTATTATTGATTTCTTCTGTTGGGTGTTCTTTATTTTTGCTGTAAATGAATGAACACTTGTTACTCCTTGGTTGTGGGGGATCCAGACTTTGCCCCAAGGTGACAGTTCTGTTGCAGGGATAATTTAATTACCCAGCATTTGAACTGAAATATTTTGTGGATAGAAAATTACACTCCCACCTCTATTTTATTACACATTGAAATGTTACGTGGAACGTAGTTGTCAGAGTGTCATGAGCACCAGCTGGAGAGTAACTTGACATCAGCGATTAGTGCAATTCTGTGTACACTTACTGGAGACTAAGCTCTGTTGAATACAGTGGGGACATACCTCTGAGCAAACATAGATAGTATGTAAAAACCTCCAATGAAGGAGAATCCATAATGTTATGAGAGAGTCCATTCTCCTGTTGTACAGCTCTTACCATTAGAAAGTTCTTCCTGAAGTTCAGGCCCTACCCCCAGAACAGAAGAAAACAAGCTTGCTCTATGTTCCATTTGACAGCCCTTAAGGTATCAGAAGATGGCTATCATATCTCCTCTCAGTCTCCTCTTCTCCAGGCTAAACACCCCCAACTTGGTCAACTATTGCTTATAATACTTGGTTTCCAGACCCATCATCTTGATTACTCTCCTCTGCACACATTCCACATTAATGTCCACAAGAGATCCTGCTCCCTGATTAGGTATTTAGGAGAGAGCGCAGTGTTAAGAGCACTGGTTCCAACACAGAGGGGATGTCACTGTCTTTTGCTGACTCAGTTCCAGCACTGCCAAAATATTGTTCTCTTTCACACAGAGAGAGATACCTTCCAGCCAGGGAAGAGGGGGAAGAAAGATACACATCCACATATGCTCCCAGAAGGATATTCAGCTGTTTAGTTTATGTAGAACACATCAATTGTATTTGGCCATCTCTTCAATAAAACAAAGGCCCATTTTCCCATCAAAAAGGCAAATGCCAGGACAAGTTTGTCTACCTGGTTTGACTTCTTGGCAGTCAGAATCACAGTGGTAGTGAGGGAGGGGAGGATACTAAAACTTAATGTAGTCTAAACCAGTTATTGAAACTATAGAACTACTGAGGGGTTTGTTTTTTTTGGTGGGGTGGGGAGCTGGAAATCATTGCATTATGAAGGAAATGACAGGAAAAGGAGCTGTAGAAACTGAGGCTTGGTGAGACAGATATCCCAGGGAAGATAGAGTTTCTAAGTTGAAATCCTGAGAGGGTGCTTTCAACTTCATGGGGGGGGGGGAGGAAGAATTTCATAACTGCAGCATTGCAACTCTGAGGCAAACAACAAGGACTTGAAGGTAGTCTGGCTGTGGTTGAATTTCACAAACATATTTTGAATGAAGCAGCCCATTTTGGATTTCAGGCTTCTGGTTAAGGAAAGTTGACTCTGCTGTATAAAATAACCAAGGTGGCTTTGCAGCTATATTGGTCCCACAGAGTTAGGAGCATAGACAAAGTGCATGTGTCTTTCATTGAAGCAGCTAACTTATTTAAAGTAATATGAGCTTGCAAGGTGCCCTGGAGCAAAAATAAACAAATGACAGAATAAGTCCTAAGCGTTGGCCATTGGGCCACTTTGCATGAAACAAGGCCAAAGAGGTGGTGGAGGGTAAGCCGTGGTGGTTAAATTACAGTGTGGAGCCTCTGCATATTTGGATTTGTAAGACAAAATGCATTAAGCAGAGCCTTTTGAAACCTGAGGCTACTACAATCCCCCAGGTCTCTTCTCGCCCCCTGCTTCCCCTCTCAGCCATATTCTCTTGCATGATACAAGCCTGTTAGATTGCTTCTTATTGCTGATTTCTCCCCCTGCCTATCCCCAAGCTGGTTCGAGCAACCAAAAGGTCAAGAAAACCTGGTTTGCTTTTGGAGCATTCATCACACATTGTTTTCTTAAAGAGGCTCTCCCCCAGACGGATATGCTATTATGGGGGGACCTGCTGCGTCTGCTAATAGAAGGTATGACAAAACTGGGTTTTGTTTCTCTTTTCTGCAAATCATAGGCTTTGATATTCCTTCAAACCTGCTTCCTTCTCACACACAGAGAGCCTTTTTATAGGCTCTAAGTAAGATTTATTCTATGGCACTCATTGGGGGATACTATAAGAGAAAAATAAATGCTGCAGAGCAAACTGGTCACGAGTGACCAAATCAACATGTTAGGCTTTTCTGTCTGTTTTTTATTAGGCTGCCACAGCTGGGATTTACTTCATTCTAAAGCTCTTCTGTTCACAGTGCAAAAGTAGGCATATTTCTGTCAAGTTGTACATTTACCTTCTTTCTTCCCCTCTGGGAGATAAAGGCCCCAATTCTAGACAGTGAGCAAGACAGGCTCACACACATAGCCAGAAATGTTTTCCTAGAAGTATACATGGGCCACAAGATTCGGTTTGGACTCCAGTCTGGTGTTTTAGAAAACCTCAGTCAAAAGCACTTTGCAGGCTGACTGATTTGCCTTAGGGTTCAAATGAATCCACTTCTTTTATCTTCCATGTACTAATGGGAAATAATAATAATAATAATAATAGTAATAATAATTATTATTATTACTATTACAGCGCCCAGGTGGTGCTGTGGTTAAACCACTGAGCCTAGGGCTTGCTGATCAGAAGGTCGGCGGTTCGAATCCCTGTGACGGGGTGAGCTCCCGTTGCTTGGTCCCAGCTCCTGCCAACCTAGCAGTTCGAAAGCACGTCAAAATGCAAGTAGATAAATAGGAACCGCTACAGCGGGAAGGTAAACGGCGTTTCCATGTGCTGCTCTGGTTTGCCAGAAGCGGCTTTGTCATGCTGGCCACATGACCTGGAAGCTATACGCCGGCTCCCTCGGCCAATAATGCGAGATGAGCGCGCAACCCCAGAGTCGGTCACGACTGGACCTAATGGTCAGGGGTCCCTTTACCTTTTAATAATAATAATAATAATAATAATAATAATAATAATAATAATACCTATAACTTTCCCTCCTTTTGACAAAAGTGGGTGAAATTTGCAGGCATATTGGCCTTTCCAGAGTGATTACAGCATAGCTGCCAAGTTCTCCCTTTTTTTAAGGGAAATTCCCTTATGCTGAATAGGCTTCCTTGCGAGAAAAGGGAAAACTTGGCAGCTATGGATTACAGCCGGCCAATGGGTCCAGAGGTGTGTGTGTGTGTTGGTCACCTTTAAAAGTTTTTTTTTAAGGAATATTGGACAGAAGATTATTTTTTGTCATACCCAACAATATAAATATATACTTGTAACTCCTTTTAAACTTATCCCCTTAAAATGAACTTGCCACTACCTTTCAAGAAATGAGGATTTTCTCCCCTTCAGGTGCTACTAATAACACCATGAAAATGTTCTTGAAGGATGAAAATAGGTGCTTTGATTTAGAGCCCTATCAAGATGCTGCTGGGTAACAGCTGCCTTTTTGAAAATTCAAAAAACGTAGGCTTTTCCTCTTGAGTTGTGCCTGGTCAAGGAATGCAAAGGAACAGAATGCAATAGTAGATTTCAAGTAAGTTATCACATTTTGGGGGTTTGCTTCCCTACATTAATAACTTGTTGCTAATTACAGTGGTACCTCGGTTTATGAACACAATTGGTTCCGGAAGTCTGTTCATAAACTGAAGCGTTCATAAACTGAAGCGAACTTTCCCATTGAAAGTAATGGAAAGTGGATTAATCCGTTCCAGACGGTCCGCGGAGTAACCGTTCATAAACTGAAGCGAACTTTCCCATTGAAAGTAATGGAAAGTGGATTAATCCGTTCCAGGCGGGTCCGCGGAGTACTTAAACTGAAGCGTTCATAAACTGAAACATGGGTGTAATTGGTTCCGGAAGTCTGTTCATAAACTGAAGCGTTCATAAACTGAAGCGAACTTTCCCATTAAAAGTAATGGAAAGTGAATTAATCCGTTCCAGATGGGTCTGCGGCGTTCATAAACCGAAAATTCATAAACCGAGGTGTTCATAAACCGAGGTTCCACTGTATTATTATTATTATTATTTATTATTATTATTTATACCCCGCCCATCTGGCTGGGTTTCCCCAGCCTCTCTGGGTGGCTTCCAACAGAAACATTAAAATATACTAATTTCTTAAACATTAAAAGCCTCCCTAAACAGGGCTGCCTTCAGATGTCTTCTAAAAATCTGGTAGCTGTTTTCCTTTTTGACATCTGATGGGAGGGCGTTCCACAGGGCAGGCGCCACCACCGAGAAGGCCCTCTGCCTGGTTCCCTGCAACTTGGCTTCTCGCAATGAGGGAACTGCCAGAAGGCCCTCGGAGCTGGACCTCAGTGTCCGGGCAGAACGAAGGGGGTGGAGAGGCTCCTTTAGGTATAGAAAGCACATAAGGGAAAGGGCCGAGCTAGGACTTTTACAACATTCATTTTGAGCATATCAAAGCAGTCAACCTGAAGTGCAGCCTGACGTGGTATAGTCTACTGTGCAGTCTCAGAATTCTACCACGTTGCTCCACTGCATGTTTCAACTGAACCACAGAAGACTGCTAAAACACAGAAAATCAGTACAGGAACTTTTAAAAACAGCAATCCTAAAACATTAAAAAATAATATTGGTTGTCTGAATTAGTCTCTAGCATTTAATTAGAACTCAGAGGTTACTTGTAAGGTAAAGAGCACAGGTACAAAAAATGTACTTCCTTTATTAGCAAACCTAGGGTATTAATGGTGAAAATGCACTAGCTCCATAGAATCAGTAGAGTCTAAGTAAGAGATAGTGTTTCACAATGAAAGTGTGTGAGCTCCTCAGTTGCCATTCCTATGGAAGCAAGAGGCAATAAACAAAAACATAGCATGCCACCCATGTAGTCTTTTTCTAAAAGACATTTCTTTTCTTTGTAGAAGATAAGAATCCAGACATTAGGACTGCTAGCTTATCTGAATTGAGACCACACTCGGCACCTTTTGAAGTTTGCCATCAGGAACAAAAGTTGCAGCAAGCAGCAACTTGTGGCAAAGGTCAGGTAGCATAAGGGAGATGGAAACTTTGCCATAGGCTCAGTCCCTGGACGCTGCAATAGGGTATCTTGCATAAGGAAAGAGTGTTTTATGTTTTTGATGAAGTGAAAGAAGAATGGCTGTAGTTACCATCATTGTTTAGCCACATAGATTAAGAGGATTTTAAGGCTTAGGTGTACCTTAAAACGCTGGTAAAATATAAGAGGTACACTACATAGATTCTGTGGGAAATGGGGTGAATGTGAAGAAGATGATAAGCAAACAGGGTGTGGACACCTCTGTTCCTTGGTAACTGTTCCAAGACCACTATAAATCTCTTGCAGCTCTAACCAATTACATTGTAGAGAACCTCAAATCTGGGTGTCAAATGTTGGCCCTCCAAGCCGCTCTGTATTCTGCCCAGGCCTCCTCAGAGGCCCTGCTGCTCCATGCCCTCAAGTGCTTTTGCCTTTGCTGAATTTTGTCCTTGAACTGTGGTGGTGCCTTTTGTTTGCCTGGATAGGGAGTTTTGTTGGTGCGAGGGGAGTGTGGAAACCTCTGACTTTTGCCAAGCTGGAATTTTGTCTACTCTATAAGGTAAGGGTCTTGTTCCTTGCTCCACTCACTTGTTTCTGGCCCTCCTCAACACTGCCGGGCGGCTCCCAGAAAATTGCCCAGGAAGGGAAACAGATCTCAGGCTGGGAAAAAATCCCCCACCCCTGGTCTATATCACTCAATCCTATGTATGTTACTTCCAAGTGAATTGAGGGGGCTTACTCCAAAGAAAGTGGATGTAGGAATTCAGTTGCTGATGTTCTTTCAGTTACATCTTTACAATTATGGAACTTGTAACTGGGATTTAAATGCTTTAATCCAAATTATATACCAGAGATAGAGTAAATCCTTACTGACTGCTAGTTTTTAGTGACTGTGATTAAGCAGCTATTGAATGGCATTTGTAGAATATTTATAATCTCATAAGGTATACACACACAATCACCCACACACTTGCATGAGCTATAAAAAGAGCAGTGGGGAAAAACTGCTATTCTGCCTCTCTAAATCTTCTTTATATGAAATTACTGTGGTAAAATGAAGCAGATTCCATATATATGCAGTATGCAAATAAGTATTTCCAGTAAATTGTTTGGGCTGCTGCAGCCAATAATACTATTCTATATGTAGTAAACATCCATGTCTAAGAGTTGTATACAAGTTATTCCATAATAGGGACAGCCCTATAAAGGGGCAAAACCAGAGAGAAATATGTATCTCAGGGGCTATAAAGGGTACAGTATAATGTGTAGAGCTCAATACCTTCCAACATGCCCAAGAAACACACACATTGTTGATGATCTAATGGAAAAATTGAATATCCAGCAGCCATATGGTTGTGTGTGTGTGTGTGTGTGTGTGTGTGTGTGTGTGTGTGTGTGTGTTAGAAACCAGTACGTTCAGAGGTTAGCCTCTCCAACTAAACCATACCTATGTTGTATGATAGTACATAGCCTGAGGGAATATTAGAAACACAGGAAGCTGAGTCAGACCATTAGTATATCTCGCTCAGTTTTGTCTACACTGACTAGCCGCAACCCTCCAAGATTTCCAGCAAGAGACACTTCCAGCCTTGCCTGGAGACACCAGGGCCTATTCCATACAAAGCAGATGCTCTGTCACCAAGCTTTGGCCCTTCCCTGAGAAGAAACCAAGCCACTGACTGAACCAAAGTAAACCACTGGGACAAATTGTACAGTTGTCACCAATAGATAGGATTGTATTCAAGTCAGTGCCGAGGTTCCATCAGTGCAAGGTTTTCTCTCTATGTGACAGAATGTCCTCCTCCTCCATGTGCACCTTAAATCTGTTCTGTGGAATTTGGGGTGCTGGGCAGAGAGAGGAGAGGAAACCCCTTGGGCTAGTGCAAGCACAAAACTAGCAAAGAAAAATCAGATGAATACCACCCATAATGATTTGTGGATTCTGGTCAGAACTGAGGAGGGGCTCATCCCTGCCCTTGGCATGACCACAGCAGTCAGGGCTAATAATGCCCTCAGAAACAGATTGTGTAAGGTATCCCGGGCTGACATTACAATGAAGGAAGCTGAGGCAGGTAGTGGGTGAAGGAAATGGCAGGTGGGTCAGGGCTCCATCACCCATTCATTGACCTTTCTGCTGCTGCAACTGCTACCAGTCACCCATCTGGTGCAGCCCTCTGCCACCCCTTCCATTCTTCCTTGATCTGAGGAATGGCTGGGGGGGGTCCTTCCTCAGAGTAAGGCTGCAAAGAGCAACCACAATACAGATGAAAGAGTCAGTGGAGCCATAGAAGGAGGCAGTGGGGGTGGGGGAAGCTCCTCCTGCCTCAGTCTCTTGTGCTGGCCCTGTGGGTCTCTGACGTCTTCCTATATCCACCACCACCAAACCTCCACCTAGTCTCAGCATACAAAGTAGTACAGTAGTGTGATACTGAATTAGTATACAGGTTCTGAAATGAAGAGAAGCATCACTGTTGGTTAGGAAACACTGAAAGGCTTTCTAAGTTGGGGAAGGCGAGGTGCAAGTCAGCTTCACGTCTTTTTGTCATGTTTTGTTTCTGGATGCAGGGAGCGATGGTTGTGTGTGGTGCATGTGCTTTCTCTGGATTGGGACATACGCGTTTCATTGCTGTGGGAGATGTGTGGGCTCAGTTTTAGACATGCAAATAAGCCTAGGAAGAAGAAGCCACTCAGACATCCACATTTAGAATGACAGGCGTCACTCAGAGTGAATCAAACAAATTGTGCACCCTACATTCTGTTCGTCTCTTCAGCGTATTTGTTCTTATTGCTGCTATATGAATGGTGTGGTGTCTACTCACATGCTTGTGCTGAGCCCAACACTGGGTGCCGTGTCTGGGCAGGAACTTCTCCCTTCCTTAACATTTCATTCACAGAGTGCTGCAATACCAGCTTATGTCATTTATATCCTGATCTCACACCCACAGGGTTCATTCACTACCCGTTTAGTTGTTTTCTTTCTGTTGTAATAAAAATTGAGTGACTTGGAGACTGGCTGTGGAGAGCAAGTGTGGTCAGAAATGACAAATGTTTCTGGCTCTCTTCCTTTCCCACCCTCCCCTCCCCTCCCTCTGAGTGAACAGAGCGCAGCTTTATCCTCTCTGGTCAGGGATCAAACTGCTGCGCGTCCCAGCTCCTGCTACTAATGCAAGCCATATTAAGCGCCATGCTAGACACACTTATTTGAACTGAAGTTGCATTGAAGCCAGTGACCATTACTTACGAAGGATGTCAGCTCTAGTTTAGTGTATTTCAGATTTCCCAGTTGTCAGTCTTTCCCCACCGGCCCCCACAACCTTTCTCTTGGCTCTGTACACAAGATCTTTCTTCTTGATAGTGCTTCAGAACTGTAGAGGCCACTGTGTTGTTAATAAGGTAAGATTGATGACCTGCCCAAAATATACACTTGGCAATATTAATGGGTTCAGCATACTGCCTATGTATGCTTTTAACAATAAGACCTAGTTAAGCCCATTTGTAGGTCATCCTGATGGAAGTGGGAGTGAACCTTTGTCAACTGAAGCCTATGACTGGGTTGGTTCTCCACTGTGTACCAGACACGGGGCCATCCACAATTCAGGTGACAGTTCTTAGCATTCTTTAGCGTCCCAAACAAGCAGCTGGTTCAGAGTCATTGTAAGGCCATTCTATACAGTGCATGGAAGCATTCTCTAATGTTCAGGAGAGCCTCCCTTTCTCTGAAGGGAGGATTCCAGTTCCTGGATAGTCTATAAATTGGCTTCAGATAAGGATGCAGAAACTACTAATAATTAATTCAATTAATTTGGGTTTATATTGAGGAGTGGAGAAATAGCAGGCTATTAGGGTTTCACATTGTTATGGCTTTTTTGTTTTGTTTTTTTGTTATTACTGGGAATATGTGTGATTTGAACATCAAACTGAAGAAGACGAACAAAGGGCCACTAGTGGTTTTAATCTGCAGATTGGCAAATTGTCATTTTGTTCCCCCGTCCCCCCAAAATGCCTGAACTTTAGTGGACTTTCAGTGGATCAGCATTTGCACAGTGTCTGTGTGAGTGTGATGCAGTGAGTAACCTCAAATCTTCACTGGCATCTATTATGGCTTTTTGGAGGGCTCATAAGTGGGTGAAGCAGGGCGCCAGAGTCAGAGCTGGCACTATTCACTAGTTGTCAGGTGATATGAAGCCACGCATCAACTTGTAGGCATAGGAGCGAGTGAAAGAGCCCAATATTACTTGTAGTTGAGAAAGGAAATCTTTCTAGAAATACACTTTCCACATGGCTATCTATCGTGAAGAGAAATCGAAAGTTGCATTCAGTCACAAAAACACAGCATAACTACCAAACAAATTCTCCCTCTTGTTTTTGCATGATTTGACGGGGAACCATTCATTATATGAGAAGTGCATTTGGAAAATTGGTGCACTGCAAAAGGAAGCTATGAACAAGGATTGGGTTTTTGTTTTGTTTTGTTTTGTAGATACCTGAACGAACCAGACTTTAGAAGTGGCAGGCTGTAGGAACCATAATGTGTAACACTGCTCATGCTGGAAGGACATAAAATAAATCTTTTAAAAGCCACTACTTTATTTGGCTTGATTTATGTAGCTTGATTAAATCCTTTTGTGTGCATGTACTGCAGAAGCATTGCAATGTTGCTGCATTCAAAAAACAAGACACAATGTTTTCTTTCTTTTAAAAACCTGGAGAGCATAACATCCAAGAGCATATAACTTCGACCAGGAGTAAAGGCTGTGCAAATACTGAAAAGCAATTAAAGAGGCATTAAACCAAGCCAAGCGGCTGGGCTCTTAAGGAAAATAAAACTCTGTCCATTTTGTATCTTGGCAGTGAGTCTGCTAAGCTATAGTCAAGGCAGCACTGCTTGTGAAAGGGAGAAAATAAGATGAATTAGCGGCTTATTTCCCTATTTTGTAAAGCTATGGAAATCCCTGAGTGCCTCCTGGGCCATTTTCTAGATAAACATCAGATAAAATAAGCTGTTTTTTCTTTGGTTATCATCTCAGAAAGGAAGGTTTAGACTGTCATGGGATGTGCGTTTGATCTAAACCTCAAACCTCAGATGGGATATAGACCCCAAGAGCTAATGTTTAGTGACTTGGATTAGAGTCCCAAGACCTGGTTGTGCTCAATATGCCTCAAATATGGGGAACTGAAAAAAAGTGATATGGGGTTCCACTTTTTAAAATGATAATTTATATTGCATTCTGATTAAATCAGAAAAAATATATATGACTGGCTTCACATAAATAGTTGCAGTTGGGTGCACGAGCAGGGCTTAAAGACAACTGAATAGCTGTAGATAAGAGAGATGAATAAAAGCAGTTTGCAAAAGAAGAGTAAAATGAAAAAATGAGCACAGTGCAAAGGTGGCACATCTGTGGAGCAGCATTTATGGCAGGTTTTATAGACTTTTGGAATGAGCAGAACTTAATAAATGAGTAACACTCAGATTATTTTGGGCAGTAATACCGTAACTGTTGTTTGTGCATTTCACTGTATTTCTTTGTTTTCATACCAAAAAAACCCCTGATGTCTTAATGTCTTATTGATGACTGTCAGGGGACCTCCGTACAGCGAGCCTCCCCCTCTCCTGCTGACCAGCACATCGTCCAGCGAGAGCAGTGAGAGAGGGGAGGCGGCGTTTCGGGGTGCCCAAGCTCTTATGCTGGTCACTTAACAGGAAACGTCCACTCCCGGATTCTGCGAGGCCATGTTTCTTGGCATCTCCGCACTGTAAATACTATGCACAATGAACCTGTTAGAGACAGGAAGGACTTTGGCGTCTTTACTCAAGAGTAGCCGCACACAAGGCCTATGTAAAATTATTCCAAGTATGGATTATGAGGAATCACTTCATTATGAAAATAAGCAAACCTTTCCAAAAGCATTAGAATAAGGAGACTCTCTCTGTGCTACCTCATTTCAAGGCAATCACTGCCTCCTTGCTTGATGCTTACCAGGACCTCAGATTCCCCCTCTATTGTCAGAGGAGCACAGCTTTGACTACTACCGGTACGTAGCACCTGGGATTCCTGCTTCTCCCCCTCAGCCTTTTGCTATGTGGTTTTAACCATATTGCTGCAGGACATCTTAAATCTGTTACAGGCATATCCTGTCCATCTCATGCCACAAAGTATACATGTTTATTGAAGAAGCTCCGATTAGTTTTTATGGTTGCAATCCTAACCTAATCTACCTGGGAATTACGTGGGATTTACTTCTGACTAGATGTGTTTAGAAGTGCAGCCTTATACAACTAACAATCCTATGAGGTAAGTTTTTAGCCACAACTCCAGTCTTCCTCACCAGGTTATCTCCAAATCTTTCAGACGACAACTCCCATCATCCCTGACCATTGCTGACTGGCAATGATCTGAAGTCCAAAACATCAGGAGGGCAACAGGTTAGGGAAGGCTACACTCAATTTTGTTCTGGAAGTCAACTACTGTACTTCCAGTTGTTTCCAGTCTCTCCTCATGTAGTAGGGTACCAAGTTATGTGTTTTCTCTCTGCCTGCCCAAGCTTTAACTTGCATTTTCCCAAGGCTTCGCAAGGGTCAAGAGAACAATGCTGGGTTGTAACTTTTTCTTGCAATTGTTGTGAAGATGTTTATATTGACTTTACAAGTGGGTGTGATAAAATCCTCTTTCAAGGAAGTCTCAGGGTGAAAAAATAGGTCATGTCCCCATGAAGAAGAAAAAGAATTCTGGTGGCATGTGTGTGTTCAACTCCATGCAGTGTTTTGGATCGGCTTTCAAAGGGGGCTTTGAGAATTGTTTGAAGTTTCTTTTCCTGTATTGCCTTTTGTGCTGGCTCTATATCACCAGAGTATTTCGGTTCTGAATTCTTTCCGCTTCTTTTCACTGAAAAGGAAATCCACTCTTAAAATGTCAAAATACCGGGGTTTTCTTTTTCTGTTTCTTGTGGGGGATAAACTGAGGATCACTTCACACAACCATTGGGCTCCCCACCTGAAATTCTGCATGTGTCGGCTTCTTGCTTCTGCTAGAAGGCTATACGCAGCTGCTGGCCACCTGCAGGAGTGTTGTTTGTTTTTGCACTGCATTACGAACCTGCTTGGGCCATTATAGTGTTTTGAGTAGGGCGGGTGTTTTATAGAGTTTTTGAGTATGCCTTAGTCCCTCCTAATTCCTGGATCCAGCAAAGATTGTTGGAATAACCAGGACAGGTTCTTCATAATAGCTCCCTAAGTATGGGTCATTAAGGTAGAAAGGAAGTGGCTTTGTACCAGGGGACATATGGGTGGGTGCCCCTCTCTCAACTGGCTGTTAGTCATCACCCCTTTATACATAATACTAATAGGCACACAACTGGGGAGAGGAAGGTATCATATCATGACAAGGACAAGCAAGGCAAAAGGGAGGTTTATCACCCAGGAATAAAGTGCAAGCAGGCACTTAGTCCCAAATACATCTTTTGCTGTAGCTATGTTTTGCTTAGTATGCCTTATGGGGTGATATGGGTCCTTAAAAAAAGTTTGCTTCAGGAAGATCAGCCTAGATGGGACAGGTTCTTGTCTAGATCCCTAGAAAATGCTTGAACTATATCTCTCCCTTCCACAAATCATACTGACCCAGTTTTGCCAAGAAGAGTGTTGTATATGGCTCCATCCAAGCAACAATACATCCCCGCCACTCCTGGACAATCCAACTTAAAATGATAGGATCATAGAGTTGGAAGGGATCCCGAAGGCCATTGAGTTCAATCCTCTGCAACACAGGAATCTCAACTAAATCATATATGACAGATGGCTATCCAACCTCTGCTTAAAAATCTCCAAAGAAGGAGAGTCCACAACCTTCTGAGGGAGTCTGTTCCACTGTCGGAACAGCTCTTACCATCAGAAAGTTCTTCCTGATGTTTAGTCGGAATCTCCTTTCATGTAACTTGAAGCCATAGGTTCATGTCCTGCTCTCCAGAGCAGGAGAAAACAAGCTTGCTCCATCTCCCATGTGGCAGCCCCTTAGGTATTTGAAGATGGCTATAATATTTCCTCTCAGTCTCCTATTCTCCAGGCTAAATATCCTCAACTGTTCCTTGTAAGACTTGCTTTCCAGACCCTTGGTCATCTTGGTCACTCTCCTCTGCACATACTCCAGCTTGCTAATATCCTTTTTAAATTATGGTGCCCAGAACTGGACACAATATTCCTGGTGTAGTCTAACCAAGGCAGAATAGAATACATCTGTACTCCAAAATGGGTTAAAACATGCTGCCTTATACTGAAGCAGACCATTGGAATACCTAGACTGATTCTACTGTATTAATCCTGATCTCCAATACCTCTCTGTAATCTCAGGCAGGATTCTTCCTTGGTTGATCATGTGTGCTGCTTAAGTATTTGAATATGAGTCTTTTTATATACAAAACAGGCATTCTTTCACTAGGCTGTGACCCATCCTTCTATTACTCTTGCTAATTGTGTCGTATTTCTAGATTATTATTATTTTTAATGATGAAAATTAAATGTAACTACAGGTTTCCTGCAAGGCAGGAGCTGATTGAAACATTACTTGCTGTCAGCATAAAGGCTGCATGAAACTATTACATCAAATGAAAAGTGCTAATTCATGTCAGAACACAACTCTCTAATGTATAGAAATCTTTAATTTTTGCTCTTTACACAGATGCTTTGTTCCTCATCCTTCTGTGATGGAGGGAAGTCAAATATGTAGGCATCTCAATCATTATTCAACTCCCATGGAGAAAAAGAGGCAGTGTTTGTTTGAGGAATGTAACAGTAAATCAATAGATTAAAAAGTAGAGTGATTCAGGATTCAGAGAGTAGGAAGAACATAAAGGTAAAGGGTAAAGGGACCCCTGACCATTAAGTCCAGTCGTGACAGACTCTGGGGTTACGGTGCTCATCTCACGTTATTGGCCGAGGGAGCTGGCATACAGCTTCCAGGTCATGTGGTCAGCATGACAAAGCCACTTCTGGCGAACCAGAGCAGCACATGGAAACGCCATTTACCTTCCCGCTGTAGCGGTACCTATTTATCTACTTGCACTTTGACGTGCTTTCGAACAGCTAGGTTGGCAGGAAGAACATAATTTTATCTATATAACAACTTGTAACGTACAAGGCCTGGGTTCTAGTATCAGGGCTTGGGCACTGAACTCATTGGACCACCAAGGCAGCTTGCAAAGGGTTGACCTGATCCCAACTTTGCTGCAACGCTGCTCTTGCCAATGGTCAGATGTGGTTCTGCACTTCCCAGCTTACCAGGGATCAGGGTGATGATAAAGAGGGCTACTTTCTTTCTTAGCAATGCATTACCTACAGCAATTGACTTTTAAAAAAGAAAAAGCCTTGAGTCCAAAATATATCTGAATTACAAAGAAGCATTTCTGAGATATAGATACAGACTCCTGTTCCTGACTCTATTTTCTAGATATTCTCCCCTTTCCTTGTCATTTCTTAAATCAGGCTTTCACAGCTTGTGAGCCACCAAGTCAAGTTTAGGAATGTCATGTAACCTGCCAAATATTGAACATACCCCCACTGTTTGTTGGTTCCATGCAGACTAGAAAACCAGTAGGTTGTGCTACATTTAACATAATGGGAGATCACGTGATCTTTCTCCATAGAATACCTCAGTGATTCTGAGCATCCCCAACCTTTCCCATCCGTGTGTGTGTGTAAATCTAGAGGCCAGAAATGCATCCATTGTTCCACTACATTAGATATAGCAAACATTTGACCCTCCAAATATTGCTGAAGAACAAATCATCACTGAACATTAGCTATGCTTGCTAGGGCTGTTGGGAGTTTTAGTTGTTTGACCCTGGATAAGAGGAGACTGAGATGAGATACAATAGCCACCTTCAAATATATTCTTGGCCATGCATCCCCAAACTTCAGCCCTCCAGATGTTTTGGACTACAATTCCCATCTTCCCTGACCACTGGTCCTGTTAGCTAAGGATCATGGGAGTTGTAGGCCAAAACATCTGGAGGGCCGCAGTTTGGGGGTGCCTGTTCTTGGCTGTCACATGGAAGATGGAGCAAGCTTGTTTCCTCCTGCTCTGGAGGGTAGGACCCCGATAGATTCAAGTTACAAGAAAAGAAATTCCACCTAAATATCAGGAAGAACTTTCTCGGCAGTAAGAGTTGGTCAACCGTGAAACTGGCTCCCTTGGATGTTTTAGTAAAGATTCCTACATACAATTCTATGATTCTATGAAGGGCCAAAGATTCCTCATTTTACACTGTAGAACTGGAAGGAAAAGGGTTGACCTCCTTTCATACCCAGTCCTATTCCAGCCAGTTTACACCAGGTGGAATCATAAAACTCATGCACTGTACTGCTTTGGTCCTGTTTACAGAACAGCTCTTTCCCAACTTGAGAGATATGATTAAAGTGGCATGCTTGCCCTGTTCCATTGATGGGTGTTATTAGATTCCCTGAATATTGCACACACACTGCTTTCATAACTATAACTATAATAAATAGACTGGAATCCTAATAGGTGTGTCTCCTATCAATAGATGTTAAGACAATTTCATTTCCATGTCAGAACTGAGTAGGCCCAAAAGAATGGAAATGATAGAACTTGATAGATGCCTTTAATAAGATGTTCAAGTCCTCGTGTTTGACAGCTACAGAATCAAATGAATCTAAGTGATATTTAACTGGCCAGATATTTTTACTTGCAGCATTACAACAATATTGCTCATTGTGGGAGGCTGCTTGTGGTTGTTTTTAGCTCTTATTTTGTTTGAACTGGCAGCATCCCAGTCAGTGGAGGTCCCCTCTAAAAAACTTGTATCAGGAAGAGAATTGTTGGCAGTCTACTAGAACTCTAATTAGGTTAAGGCTTCTGGCTATGATTTGCATGGTCCAATTAGCAGAGCTACCCTCAATTAATTAGAAAGATCTAAAAAGTTGATGTACTCCTAAAGTATATTTCATGCAATCATGGTCTCAATATTCTAGGCTACAGGTACAATAGATTTAGCAAAACCGTTTAAAAAAATAAATTACAGGCTGCAAATTCCTTGTCTTTTAAAGCACAAGACAAACTTCTAGCACATGGTTTTAATGCTGAGCGCTTTGAAGAACAGTGCGTTGCAAATCAGAATATCGTTAGGAATGTTGCTTTTTCCTCCCTCGTGTTCTTTAAAAGTGATTCTGTAAAAAAATAACCACTCAGGATGTCAGTAATGCCAGTGACCATTGACATTCTTCTAAAAACAAAACTCAAAGTAGCATTGTTGAAAACTGAATTGCACATTGAAGGAGTTATATATAGTTTGGTACTACTATAGAATCTGAATGGATGCTAAAGAAGGGTGATCTGCTGTGCTTGTGCTTTTGTAAATGGCCAAAGGCAAGTGGCACAGAACAAAACGAGACTCTGTATCAGATGATGGAGTGCAGAGGAAAAACCTTGCAACACAGATTTACTGGAGGGCTCCAAACAAACTGACCAACACACCCCATGACTGCTTGGACACTGAGAAAATAACTGCACTTTTCAGAAATAATTATAGCGTGTATTCTTGTTTATATGAACATGATGGCCTGAAGGAAAGACAGATTGGATCTGGGGTCATATGCTATGGCTATTAGGGAGATAATGTGGCTGAAGAAACAGGGGGTGGTAAGGGAAGAATAGGAAGGGATCTGTCCCAGGAAGAAATAGGTAACCGCAAGGAGGGAGGAGGAGATGGAAGGAGACTTTCAGTGGTCTAGCTAGCCACCCAGCAGTATGTACGGAAATGAAGCTCCAGCTTCTGCCAAGTTAATGTTTGGGACACCTTTCTGAAAGACAACTGTAGGCATTTAGTATTCTGGTTTGCATACAAAAGTCATATATAAATACTGTTCCACTTCCAGTCATGGAGCAGTTGAGCTCTGTTGGGTGCCACCCACCCAATGATGCTGGTCTCTAGCTTGGATCCTCCCTCTAGCCCGGTGTGGAGAACCTCAGGCCTGAAGTCCAACTCTGACCCTCCAGACCTCTCTGTCTGGCCCTTGGTCCTCTCTCCAAGCCGCACACCTCCTTGGCCTTGTCTCACATCCTCCTTGAGGGCTTTTTTGCCTGGTTGGAATGTGTCATTGAACTCTGATCATGACTCTGGCTTCCCTGGATGGAAGACAGAGTAGGATGTGTGAGCCTGTGTAGGAACTAGCCTTTTGTAGAAAGGTGAAATTAATTTCATCTATTTGTTTACAGTATTCTTGCATATTTCAGCTTGTTGTAATGTAACTTCTCCCTTTCTAATAACAATCGTTAGCATTTAAGAGCATTTCACATACATCCTTTCAGTAATCCAGACAATCCTTAAAATAGCACCGTATTATTCCCATATTGCAGATGTGGGGCCTGAGGTGGACATGTGGTGACATGCCTTAGGCCCCAGAATGAGTTGATGACTAAAGAGGGATTTAAGCCAAGGAGTTCCCGGCTCACAGTTCACACTTTTAAGCAGTACATTATACCAGCTCTTTTTTGGCTGACCCTATTGTAACCTCTCATTATAGTGAGGTTGGAAGGTTTATTCTAAGAGCTGATAATTATTCGAGCGTTGTGAAGTGTATTGTAAAGAAAAGAAAATAACTTGGTCTACTAGATAGTCACAAGTTTTTATCTGAGAACATCTAAACTCAAGCGGCAGACAGCTTCTTTTCCAATACACTGCTGACATAGAGTCACATCTTTCTCTGGATGATACTGAACATTGCACATAAGTCTGTCAAGAGACATAGGAGTTTTATTTTCCAATGTGAGCATTTCTCTTCAGAATAGATTTGAGGATATTGATCTAAAATATTGGGATTACAAATGCTGACTTTGATCCCTGAGCTGTTTTAGCCCTGATGATGGCCTGTGATTTTTATTTTTATTTTTGGTCAAGTTCAAACTAGTATGGACAGTATTATATTTCCGGCTCTTATTAGCTACTAGCTGTACCGAGCCACGTGTTGCTGTGGCTCAGTCTGTTAAATTGAAAAGAAAGAGAAGAGAAGCTGGACGTTTCCAAGATGGTATTTTGAGCCCCAAACCCGGTTTGTTCATCTGTCTCCCCTCCTTAAGGCCACTGCTTTTGTGTCCATTGGGGGTTTCCGCTTCCGCATGGCTCTCCACCTTTTTTTATGGAAAGTTGTTTTGGTCCTGTCCTCCCCCCACCCAGCCGAACCCCACCTCCACTCAGTTCAGTCTGCAGTTTTGCTCTTGTCCAGTGGGGGTTCCCTGGAAACCTGAGCTGAGCTGGTTTGGAGAGGGAAACTTTGGAAGCTGTGGTACCAGTGGAGTCGTCGCTAGAGGGTGATGTTTTGCAGCCTCTCCTGCAACTCAATCGGTCAAGCGGTTCCGGAGGTAGCTGGATGCATACAAATGGGGACTTTCTACATTAGATAGATAGATAGATACCGGTAGATAGATAGATAGATAGATAGATAGATAGATAGATAGATAGATAGATAGATAGATAGATAGATAGATGCTACAGAGCAGGCAGTGTACACCAGAGATTAACAGCCCAGGCTACACATTATACTTTTAATAAGTGATTACATGAAAACCAGATTTACTCCACTTGTTTAGAGCCCTGAAGGCTCCTTCCCACTAGCTGACTATACAGCAGGTAAGGGGAACCTATAGCCCTCCAGATGTCGATGGACCACAACTCCCATCATCTCTGCCCATTGGACAGGCTGGCTGTGACTGATGGGAGTTGAAGTCCAACAATCTGGGAAGCAAGAGGTTTCCCACCCAGGCTTGAAATGGCCTTTCCCCTTGACTTTCTCTCACTCCAAGGGAAGAAGCATTCAGCCAAGGAGAAATAATCTTTCACAGTTTCCTTGCTAGACAAGGAGTGGTTGTGGTTTTCTATGTTCCTCTTCTTTCTAATCTCTTCTGGGGCATTATTTTTAGCGTCTGTACTGGCTATAGGACTAAGCATACACAAAACTAGCTTTCGCACTTGTGTTGCCTTACTAAAAGGATAATGTATGAGTCCACCTTTAGAAATGCGAATGAAAGTGAAACACAGCAAGTTAAACCTGAGATGTTCAGCAGGACTGTGCGTGAGACCTCTTAAGAAGAACTGGGAAATTATTATTTACTAGAGCTTCTGAACATTAGGCTGTTGCCTGGATATGTTGTAAGGGCTCAGTCATTACATGATGTTTGGGCTAATAAGCCTAGTGCCATTTCTGTATTTTAAACACCTTCTCCCACTACCCCTGGCCACATACATTTTCACCAAATCGAGTCCCTTAATATCAGGTGGGGGGAACGTTTGGCCCTTCAGACATTGTACTACAACTCCCATCAGCCTCAACAAGCATGGCCACTAGTCAGGGATGGCAGGAATTGTAGTTCAGCAACATCCAGACAACCAAAAGGGCCTCACCCCTGCTTTATATACATGTAAGAATCTGCTCATATATTCTATACGTGGAATAGAAAACTCACCTGATTTGCAGTGGAGTCATCTGTATATGAGTAAATTATCACAAACGTACTGTACATACTAATAGTTCAGTAATCTTTGGGGAAATGTCACAGTAAAAGTGCTCCTAAAATAGGCTGCTTTTCACACTTTTACCTTGAATGTATCCAGGAGCAGGCTCTTGAACCAGCTGAATTATCCTTTCATCCTTCCCCCAAGTGGTGCCATGGCACTCCGCATTAAATCAAGGAAGAGTGGATACATTTTACAGTTGTCTATAGCGGCCTTTGTGCGAAAGGGAAGCATTAATATTATTTTACACATGAATGCATTTAGACATGGAGGTCAAATAAAATGACATAGTCATAGCAGCTCAGTGGCAGAACTTGGAGCAGAATTCAAGCATCCCATTCTCAGAACTGAACCCCATTCCTTCGTTAGTCCAGTGCTTATTGACAGCAGCATTAGGCAGCTATTTCCATTTTGTCCACAAGGCCAGCCAGTGGCACATTATACTGCACCTCATAAAGCTTTTCTCCATTTGTCCATGTGACATTTATAGCCCTATAGAGGCTTTTCTTTTTAAGGATTTAATTGGAGTCTGTAAGCAGAAGTTTGTAAACTAAGGTGACCTGTATTCTTCAGCCTAATATTCCCACTCACTTTTAGACTGGTTTTAATTCTTAGGTGGGGTGACCTGGATGCCAAAAACCATGTTCACGGGCCAGTTAAAAGCATTGCCGTTTGTGAACCTTACTCTTCAGTCTGTAATTGATGCTATTTCAGGACCAGAAATATACTTTTTCAGTATTTCTGCAAACCTGACTCAAGAGCCCCATTTATTGCGAGAGGTTGTGCAGAATAGCTTCCTAATAGAAACTTGTTTTTGTCTTTTGGATTGCATTGCTATAGATTCCTTGGGTTTTGTTTTGTTTTAGACTGGAAGCCCTTATAAGATCAATAAAAATATGCACATCCTTAAACAAGTCTTGGCAAAATTTCCAATCTCTTAAGTTGTGCTATACTTGCAAATTGTCTTTATAATGTGCTGTGAAAGGTATGGGTTTGTTTTTTGTTTTGTTTTGTTTTTTGAAAATTGCAAACCCGTACTCCTAAACAAATTGAGGCGAAAAATAATTTCTCATTGGGTTATGCTAGTACATCGAGAGAATTAGGTTGGAATTTTGGACCCGTGGTAGAGCCCTGAATTGCACAGGTAACCCATATGCATCCTGTCACATTGAAATGCACTGACTCATTAATGTGCTGACCCATTATCATATAGAACTTGCATGCCAGTGGCACATCCATCCTGGCCACAGATTGCTAATGCTACAGGCAAATAGGCCAGTGCATATGAGGAGGCATATGTGGACCATTTACACAGATAAACACTTTACGCCTTGCTTTCATAAATTATAAATTGAGCTTCAGGCTGGGCCTGTGCAACCCACAATGGGATCCCCACCCATTTGTCCATGAAGTGAACTGGTTGACCTTGACCCAGGCACTATATCATCCTAACCTACTTCACAGGGCTGTTGTGAGGATAAAAAAAATAGAGGATGTATTGGATTTGCCACCTGAGAGAAAATCTTGATTTTTTAAATAAAGGAAGTAGCATTTGATACAGCAATTGAAAAGTGTGGTTAGTTGAATGATTAATGCTGAATCACTGTTTAAAACTTGGAAATATTGCTTAATCTCCCTGTGCTGCTTTCTGTCATACATTGGATGTTATGATGCCCTTAAGGATATTCAAGTCTGGAACACAAGGTATTGCATAACTTGAAAGTTGCTAGGGGATTTTACGCTGCAATGGAAGTGTACCTTGTTTTTCAAGTATTCTTTAAATTATCTGCTCAGGATATGATGTCATCTGATCACACGAGACTGCGCAATCTGGCTCCTATTAGGTCAATTAGTTAAACAGCAATCCCTTTGGGGATAATCTTAGATGTTATGGGAAGTAGTTAAGTATATTTTTAGGTTCATGGGATCTAAAGCCACACATATGTAGAAAACTCCAATAAATGAGAGCACTTTTGCGTGTAGTTGTATTAGAGTGATTGAGATAACACAGAGAGGAGGACATAAAGTAAATTAGGGCAATATAAGGTTGCAATCCTATACTGTATACGTTTACCTGGAAGTATGCTGTGATTTGGAGCCAAACGTATTGTTACATATATAGACGGAAGGAACAGAAACACCTCTTCAGTGAGCCTAACTCTCTTTCCATTCACATAGCAAAATGTTAGGATCCAAGCCAGTGGGACTATGAGTAGACAAGTATAGGATTGCACTGTAAGAGACCCAAAAGTTGAGGTCATGGAGAAACAAAATCAAAAGAGAAATTAAATTGAATGTGGCAAGAAAGTTGGTTCCAGACAAAGCCATTAAACTTGCACGGTTTGCATGGCCTGGCCAAATCAATACCAGTCAGAGTGGTACCAGAGTTTTAACACACTGCCTTATTACACTGTCTGTGTTGTCAACACAACTGAGTTTAAAGTTGTAGACAGGAAAGTTGACTCAGTTCTGGAGTCTCTTCTTTTGCCATTCCATATTATCTTAATATCCACATGTTTGATATTACTCAGTTACTTAATTTGGACTCCAATTTCTGGAAAGATCCACTAAATATTATCATCACTTGATTATTATTAACATTATTGAGGAAACATACATAAAACCAATAAGGTCAAACTGTGAGTTAGAAAAAAATGCTTCCCCAGTTCCCAGCGCTGCATGTCTGAACCTGAGCCTTGAATATGGTATGTTTTACAAAGTCTAAATTTATTTATTTTAAAAAAATAAATCAGTTCCAAACTGTTAGGGGCAGGAATCTGCTTTATGTTTGACTGTAGTACACTGATAATGAAATAATAATAATAATAATAATAATAATAATAATAATAATAATAAACTATTATTATTTATATGCTAATCTGACTGGGTTGCCGCAACCACTCTGGGTGGCTCCCAACAAAATATTAAAAACACAATAAAATATCAAACTTTAAAAACTCCCCTACACAGGGCTGCCTTTAGATGTCTTCCAAAAGTCAAATAGTTGTTTATTCCTTGATGATGTTGATAAATTTACTATTATTAAGCTTTCATAAGAAAGCTTTGACGTTCAAATTATTGACAGTGGCTTATATTGTCAGAAAGGTTGTTCAGTTATCAATGGCTGACATCTAATCAGAGTCTGAGATCTAGTTAAAATTTGGCCTCTCCTAGCTTTATAGGCATCATTTTTAGAAACTGCTTGGGAAATTTCCCAGAGAAGAAAATATATGTGTCTCCAGGAAATGGGTTTGAGTTAGCAGGTGGGGTTTATGCCTTGGAAGACAGCATTGAATCAGTGTTTCAGAATATGGTAGTGGGACAATGCAGTCTTTGGTGTGATGTGGAAGGCACATGAATGGGAGCCCTGACCATTTGTGGTCTTTTAAAATATTTTGGCACACTTTGCATAAGGATTTCATTCTTGGTGGCTTGGCCCAACTCCAGTGTGGAGTTGCGGTTTCAATTAGATTAGAATATTTTACTTGCTACAGAAATATTCCTGTGCAGCATTAAGTGCGCTGCTCTGTGCTCAGTTGAAACAATTACTGTATGAGGATACCGCCAATATAATGATAAACGTCATTCATCACTATCCAATACATGTTAACCTAGAATACCAAATACATAGCCTTAGAGCAGGATATAATTAACAGTTCTAAACGTATTTGACAGTTAGGCTCAGCAACTGGGTGCCAGATCCATCCTGCTGATGGCTGCCATCTGGTCCCCCAGTCACCACTCCAGAGACAAAACTGGGATGGTTAGGAGTAGCATTTGTTGCAATGGGACTTAGAAACGGACAGAGAGGGGGATTTGGCTTTGACCTCCTTATCAAAGTAACCTGTTGGGAAAACCAGTTGCAGACCAGGGATCCAACACGCTGCTAGATGCAGCTTAGTGCTAGCCACATAGCCAATGTGTGCAACTTGAAAAGAGGAAGTTACCAGCCATCTTTGTACAGGGTGAGTCTTTTAAAAGAGGCCCCATGGAACATGGGAACTCTGCATAGCTGCCAAGTCTCCCGTTTTTCGCGGGAAACCCCTGTATTTTAAACTGATTCCTGCTGGCAGCCCGGATTGGGAAAAATCCCGTAAATCCCCCGGATTTCCTACCTGCTAGGGAGGCTCCATTTTGGGTCCTGGTGCCGCCCGATTTCCGGTGCCCAGACATGGGTAGCGCGGCACCGTAAGTCACTTCTACGCATGCCCAGACATGCTTAGAAGCGACTTCCAGTGCCGCGCCACTGCTGATCCCACATTTTTCAGCGGGAGACTATGGAACTCTGTATCCACGGGACCTCTTTTAAAGGACTCACCCTGTATATTAGTGGGTACATCTAATAGACTGAGAATTCCTTGTGCGAGCAATAAGAACTTTCAGAGTAGACTTGTAAAGTAATACTTACTCTTATGCATTACCTGGGTAAGGTATTATTATTATTATTATTATTATTATTATTATTATTATTATTATTCAACCCATCTGGCTGGGTTTTCCCAGCCACTCTGGGCAGTTCCCAACAGAAAATTAAAAGCACAATAAAACTTCAAACATTAAAAACTTCCCTAAAAATCTCAAGGATTCCAACCCTGGCAAGAGTGATGACCCTCGTTAAGATAACCTGCCCTAGATGCTGATAAATCTAAGCAGTTTCTTATAAGGGAGTTTCCTGCTAATTTTGCTATGTATCCTAGTTGACTTCTTGAATATGGAGCTGTAGCTGGATTAAAAACGTTGACCACTCAGCTGTTGATCTGGGCAAATCTCAGAGCATAATATACCTATGATAACTACACTCCCAGTTAAGTTTCCAAGTACCATTCAAAGTGCTGTTTTGTTTCTCTCTAAAGCCATAAACTGTCAGCATCCGCTGTATCTCTGAAAGCAGACCTCAACCGTATGAGGCCACCTTGCTTATTCAGACTAGGGGCTATTCAAGTCCCTCTCACAATCTAGTGCATTCGGCTGGGCCTATCAATTCTACACTGTTACAACCACTAAGGGAAATGCAGCTATATCCCTCAAAGGACAAACTGTGATTGGAGCACATTTGGACTGATTGTGTAGGAAAGGCCTTGCAGAAGGTCTCTAGTCTAAAAAGAAACTCAATTCCAAGAATCTTCATCAAAAGTCATACATTTGCATACTAGTTAATAAATAACCCAGAAGATTGATGCACTTGTGATATTTGCAACTGGCTCTATAATCACAAAAGTAATAGCAGAAAAAAAGAATCCAATGAAAAATTCATGCAAAAATCAATGTATATGATCTGTCAAATCTGCATGGGGTTAAAAAAACAGCAGCATTAATTAGTCTAGAAGAATATGAGGTTCAAAATCTGCCTTAAGCCATAAAGGGATTAATTCTTACTTACTTGCATCAGCATACTTTAATATCCATTTGGTTCTTTAAATATATAAACTTTTAAAGTATATTATGTGGCTGAATTCATTATTGTTTGTTAAATGCTTCCAGTTTCTTATATAAAATATGTTAAAGTGCAAATAGGTGTTTAATATAGCCTTAAAATTAAAATTTGGCTATTAAATAGCACATTAACCAATTAATTGCATTCAGATTTTGCTAAATTGCATAAATTGCATTTTCTGTCCTTCATAATAAAATAAAGCATTGTAAAGTTGGTAAATTTGCCAGTTTATTATTAGCTTTTATCACTGTCCTTATGTATTCATTTAAGTCTGTTTAAATTAATGGATATATGAATTTTTAGCTTTGATTTTGCACTGGTGAAGTGGCAATATGCTTTGGCACATGGTGTTTGTCTTTTTTGGTTTGGATTTTTTAAAAAATATTATTTTAGGCTATATATGAATGCAATTTCTAATTTTTATTAGAACTGAGCAAATGCTGCACACCTTCAGGGCTGTTCCTGAGTATCGTCATTTTCCTCAAATGTTTTTCTTTCCCTTTAATTTCCTGAACTGACTATAGTTTCTCTTTACTTGGGGTTTTTTTGTTGTTGTTCTATCCAGAGGAAATATATGCGGGGGAAACGTAATTGTATTTGGGGCTTTTTTTAATAAACTTGTTTAATGAGCAGAACACCTTGACTTCTTTACATTCCTCCTGACCTATATGCCCTGCAGTGATCATTGACCACCAGCCCACAGGGCATACACACTTAGTCTTTGCATACTTCCAAAAGAGTCAGATTTTTAAACTCACATTCTTGTACAAATCAGTAACAAGAGTCTAAGGAGGGGGGGGGGATTTTAAGCTGCTCATATTTTTCTTACTGGCTCTTTGCCATTCCTGGAATAGCCCCATCTTCACCTCTGGATGTCATGCAATTGTTCAGAAAGCCACTAAGAATTGTCAAGGAAAAGACTAGGAAATTGCCTTCTAATGTTGAAATCATGCAAAGTACCAGACAGCCTGAGGCTTCTATGAAATACCTTTCCCCTAGCGTCTGCAAAACTTTTTTTTTTTTAAATGGTTTTCGGATTCTTATTTGAATTGGCCAAAGAAGCTGTGGTAATTCTGTGGTAATGCCCAGTGAGGCATCCGCCAAATAAATTTCCCCATGGTCACAGCGGGGGAGGAAAGGGTTAAAAACCTCCTCTGTCCCTGCTGCTGATGCTATTTGCATTAAAAACAACAGCCCTGTATGCTAAATGCAAAAATACATCTAAAGTCAAATGTACTGTAGTTTGGCCCTTATCAGGAATAAAAGTTCAGATTGCAGCTTCCAGATGGTTTGCTCATCTTTGTTCACATACAAACTAGTTTGTTTGAAACCAGAAGCAATGAAGTGGTGGAAGCGGGGGGGGGGGGACGGGGGGCGGGAGAGAAATCAATTTCCTCCTTTTTCTTCCTTGAACTGATTTTGCCTAGGAAGCTGAAAATATTTCAGTTCCTTAAAAAAGTATCATGTTATAGACAGGAATCTTTAAAGAAAAGAAAAAAACTTTTTAAGCTGGCAAAATAATTTTGTTTTTTAAGAAAGGGCTTACTGGAACTCCACCCTGTCGCGCCAGCTTTTTAACGGTACTGGCAGAGCCCATAAGCAGGTTTCCTATATTAAGTGAGGTAGAATAAACATACCTTATTCCCAACTGCTATTTCAAAGACTTTGACAAATGCCAGAAACTAATTATTTCTGCTCAATTCAGTCTTGATCACCACATTGCAGAGATGCTCTGAGTACAGTTTGAGTACAGATGCTGGTATATATGAAATGGCAATTTAAAGGGCCATCATTTATGGCTGGAATCTTCAAAACCTCAGGAGATGTGAGAGAACCAGAACATCACTTATCTGAGAGATAACCACGCACAATCCAACAATGTTTTAAAGCTTTGCATTTAATTCTGTGCTGGAGTTTGGCCAACAAAATCCTCTCTGTAGCATGGATTTGGTACAGCTTCTGAGTCAGTTTCTGGTTGGCAATAATTTTCTTCTGGTAATGTGTTAAGACTAGAATTTCTAACTGGTTTCTTTTGAAAAGAAGCCATAAACCATAAGCCCCCATTTATCCAAACAAATGAAAGTGGTACACTTAAACAGCATTGCATATCGGAGGATCATGTAAACACATTGATTGGCATTAGTCTTTTTGCTGTTTCTTAGATCCTTGGAGCTTCAACGGTAGAATATTTCTGTTCTCTCATAGTAGCAGCCAAAGAAGAAGGTCTGTCTGCTAGCCTTTCCTCAATCTAAGAAAAGACGTATCTGAAATCACTCTTTCCAACTGATACTATGTTGATAATATGAATGACAGACCCAGTTACTAAGCCATTAAGTTTACCACATCATTCATCAAACCCTTCACTTTGAAAAACAAGGACTATGTGTTTTCACTTGATAATGATAGTTTAAATCATTACAAAAATATTTATTTCCTCTAGTTATTACAAAAAAGACATACAAATTTCCTGGGACAAAGAAGTAAGTGTAGTTTTATTCGTTTATTTCTAAGTGATCATATTGTTTTATTAGCACATTCATTAGTTTCTCCTTCCACCTTCTATGACATTGTGTGCTTCTGAATTAATCATCTGGAAATTCACCTTGCCACAGTTGTGAGATCAGTGTGTGCACTAGAAAAAAAAGGGGGTTATTAATGTAGGGAAAGGGAATCGGAATCAGTTTGATTTTTTTCTTGTGGTGGGGGCAAAGATGGATAGTTTCCTCTGTGTTTTCCAACAAAATATATATTGTTGGCATGTGCTGCTGCTGTTTATTCTCTGCTTTCCAAATATGCAAATGACTTAGTCCGCTGGCTGGGATTTCCCATTAGCTCACAATGATGTACAGTGCAGAGACACAGCAGATTGCATTATTTCCTTCTCCTCAGAATACCCAGGAAGTCCTTGCTGATGTCATTGTTGGCTTTGCTACTCACCAGCATGTGAAAAGAAGGCATGTGAGATCAGCGAGGGAAACAAATGCTACAGCCAAAAGTCGAAGGGCAGGAACATAATGATGAATAAACCAAGTATCCTAATATGTCTTTCTTTTGACAATTGTGTTGCTTCAAATTAGCACAACACTCATTCGGCCAGATCCGATTGCAGTTGTAGAATGGTCTCATCAGCACAAACACGATTTGCTGATAGCAAATGTTATCAGTGCCTACCAGATAACATGCCAAAAGGACACCTGAATTGCCATCTCTAGAAGATATAGCAGCATAGCTTTGTATGTCATGACTGGAGTATGTTTCCAGAGAGCGTGCGTAGATGCTCAGATCTGTAACGGAAACACTATCCCACCTCCTCTCAAACACATCGTTCCTCTATCCATTGTGGGCTGAATCAGACAATATGGAACCAATGGCATGAGGTGAGAAAAAGAGAGAGTATGCACACATTAGTTCTTCTGCCCCACCTCTGACGTTACCATTCTTCCATGTAATCCACCATCCTTTTCCCAACTAGAGATGAGCCAGAGACCTTTGAAAAGCACACAAAGGGATGAGGGCAACAACATTGCCTGTTTGTGCCTAGCATCTGGTATTCAGAGGTCCACTGAACTCACTTCGTAGTCTACACTCAGTACACTATTATTTTGACCAAAACTGGAAGTGCTTAAAACAATCTGTCCTGCTACAATTGTGCAATGGCAGTTTATGTACAGATCACTTGTTTTGCCCAATGCAGCATTACAGTCTTTTGAAAACTGAATGAAGGGGCTTTTATTTCTCATTGATCCTGGCCATTGTTTCTTTCTGGCACATACAGGCAGCAAGCCAAGCGATAGTTTCTTAGAGCCCTTTTTGTTTTGCCTTTACCATTCTAGTGCTAACCTAACAGAACTACCAGTAATTGGCTCAACCTTCACTGATAATGACCTCATTTTCATTGCATTGTATAATGCTGGAACTCATTTTGTCCAGTGTAGTGGTGTAAGTGTCAATGCTAAGTTGACATATGGTCTCTTCCACCGCCAGAATCATTGGGATGGAAGTGACCAGGCAGTCTTCTATTTCAGCCTTTGTCTTCAAGCATCCTTGTACAAAGCAGCTTATGTATGTCATACCACATTTTGACACGAATCATATGGAGCAAATTGTAGTCCAGATGTTCAGGCAAATGCTGAGCATGAAACCAAACTCAGGGTTGTAACCTACTAAGTTCTGCTCAGATTATCAGTTCTGCTCAGAGTTGTATCCTACTAAGTTCTGCAAGGGACATTTGGGGGCACAAGTCTTCTTGGCACAACATGCTTCTCTCTACGTGTAACAGCCCTACTGCTAAACAAGCAATTTAGATATGTGGGAACCCATTCTTTGTTATTTAAGAGACTTCAGAGGTCTCCAATCCAGGTACAGTTGCTAATTCTACCACTCTTAGGCATGTTGAGAGGCCCTACAAGATAGCAGAAGATGTGACTGACCACTTTGATTGGGTCGTGCACAGTTCTGGAAGTTCACCTGGAATGAAGATGGGTTGGATCAATCTTATTTACTTCTCATAAGTCAGCACTGTGGCAGCACACACTTTTGACCATTCTTCCTCTTTCTTCTGTTTTGTTTTATTCATCCTGGTGCATTCTAACAGGCATGTTTTCTCTTCTCTGTCTCTTTTTAGGTGTACTTTCTCTGCCTGCATACTTCAGTCCTTACAACGATGGATCCATGTGCAGTAATGGAAGAGCTGATGCTTATGCCCAACTAGAACTTAGAACTTTAGAACAGTCTCTCCTGGCAACTTGTGTTGGAAGCATCTCTGAACTGAGTGAGTTCCAAACGCATATGATCGCTTGTTTGTTTTCACAAAATATGGGACCCTTCCATATTGAACTCAGAGGAAATCTTGGTGTTGGCTTTGCTATTATTTTGCTTGGGCCCATGTTGTGCAAGGTATTAGTGTTTTGGGATATTACTCAGGAAAATTCAGATCCCCTCACTGGGTATTTTAAATATAATTTCTTACAGTGATCTTTATTTGTTTAATTGTTGTCAGTGTACATTATGCTTTACAAATAAAGGCCTGAGAGCCCCCTTTCTCAGCAGGTTTGCAATCTTAGACACAGGAAGGAAACAGAGGAAGAAGAAGAAAGTGATGGAGGCAGAGATTATTGCAGTTACACACACCCTCAGGATCCCTTCCAACTCTATGATTCTATGAATGTAGATAACCTATTCACTGCATCATCATTAATTTGCACGCCACATTTCCATAATCAAAAAGTTAAATTTAAAGCTATATCACATTCAGCAATCCCCTGATCTAACAATAAAAATGCAATAACATGATCTCCACAACTAAAATTTGACCCCGCTAAAACACCTAAATAACCCTTCACCATGGTGGTCTCTAGGCTAAGGTTACCAGATTTTTTTCAATAAATCCAGGGACACTTGCCAACTTCCTACTAAATAGATGGATTTTGTCAGGGGGCTGATTTGTAAATCCGGGGACTGTCCCTGGGAAACGGGGACGTCTGGTAACCTTACTCTAGGCATCATGAAAGTCTTGAAATACTTTCAACAGAAAATTTGTCTCTGGCACCTACAACTGTAACAGCTTTGGCTAGCTTTAGGTGGTGCATGATGGGCTGTTTGGTGCGCACAGCTCTGATCTCACAAAGAAGGGAATGGCCAAGGGTCCCGTGAGGAATGAATAGCAGGCTGCCTGCCCACCCTGCATCTTCCACCCAAGGCAACTACCTCATTCTGTCTAATGGTGGGCTGGGGCCTGCAGGAAACTTCCAGATGGCGGAAGGTGTGGAAGTGGAGGAGCAAGGGTGACGACTAGAAATGTGTCAGTATATAAGAGCAGAAATATAAAGGAGGCATGGCTGTGGACTGTTTTGAAGGCAAAGGGGAGAAACTTTGAGGTGAGAAAGGTGACAGTTTGGTCAGGAAGGCATTTCCCTGCCTCGAGCTAGAGGCATTAAAAACTTTTCCTCTCCAACAATTTTTTCCCCCTCAACTGTGCAATAGTAGTTTAGGACTGGACCACTTGCTTTGGCTCTTGCAGCATTGCCCCTGTTGTAGTAAACATCCGGCTGTATATCTCTGGCAAAATTGGGCATCTCAAACTATCTGCCTCTGAGCTACATACACTATGTGAGTTATAGATTGCTTACCCCTGAATGCCTGATAAAATCCACTTTATATTTTTTACTACATATATACCCTGCCTTTCCTCCATGGCATATGTGGTTCTCCCCCCCCCCCCTCCTCATTTCCTCTTCACAACTCTACAGCTAGGCCTGAGGGGTTGTGACTGGAACAAGGCCACTCAGTGAGATTCATGGCTGCATGGGCATTTGAACCCTGGTCTCCCAGGTCCTAGTCCAACACACTAACCACTGCACCTTACTGGCTTCTTTTCTGAAGCTACCTGGAATTGCACAAAGAGGAGAGTTGTTGTACCTGGTGGGCTGTAGCATTTGGCTGGCATGTGACAACCAGCCTGAAAGCTGTGAGTTTGATAACGCTGTGAGTCAGGCGATTATTTGACCTTCGGCTTAGGAATGCACAAATGCCAAAGGCCCAGTTCTCCAGTTGAGCTGCCAATTTTGCCTTCTAGTTTTTTTATATAAAAAAAACTTCCTCTAACGTCAATGTTTTCTATTCTTTTTTTAAGCAGAGGAAAATCATGAAAACGTTTTTTCATGCTAGGTTTGGAAAGTCTGTTTATATTTTGATTAATGCAAACTACGTTTTGGAGCCTGTGCCTCTGAACAGCGACCCTTTCAGTTGTGCTTTGCTGGCTTTTTTCTTCCTGGAAAAACATTCTTCTTGGCATTCCTCCCCTCGTCCACCACCATGCAAACGCTGCTGTCAGAAGCCAGCACATACCTTATAGGTCTCACCATTTATTTCACAACCTGCCTTAATTTGAGGTTTCACCCCCCTCCCACTTCTAAAAAAAAAAAGAAGTTTTACATACCTCTGTATATTCTGTGACACAAGAGAGCACTTGTAGAAGAAGTCCATGATTGAATGCAGCTTCCTTTCCCTACTCTCTGTTTGGCTGGCTCAGTGATTGTATTTAATGAATGGATCTCCTTATATATTTCCTTAGTAGCTTTCTTTTTTAAAAAAAAATGTGGTCAGAAGTTGCCAGTACAGCAAGGAGGGAATACTGGGTAAGGGATATGCATATTTTTCTGCACTGAAAATTTGAATTCCAGGTGTACCTCTTGTATAAATTTGCAGCATTGCGGATTAGACCAACAGAAAATTCATAGGATGTTAATGCAGATACAATTTTTCAATTCTATTCAATATCCAGCCTCAGGATTCAAGAATATTCAGCCTAATTGTGTGGGTTGTTGTTGTTTTACTCAGAAGTAACTTCCACTGTGTTCGATTGGATTTACTTATGAGTAAATGTGCATAGGAATGCAGCCCTACAGCCCAAGTCTTTTTGCATCTACCTAGAAGTACCATTGATGCCAATGCAGATTATTCTCTAATAAAGAACAAGCCTAAGAAACCCCTTAAGCATTCTAGTGTTTATGACTGCGACCTCGTTTCTTCTCTTCATTGGTTGGAAAGACACCCTTAGGTGTCTTTTCAGGAATTAACTTGACTCATTGCAATTTTCTACCCTTTACCAGCATTGTAATCCTAAAAGAACAATGGCAGACTCTTTCCTGCTGTAGCTTCCCGAGAAACAAGAGGATTCCCAAAGAAAAACAGGAATCTGTAGCATACATGTGTACATATAAAATGTAGTATTGCCCTTATAAGTCTTTGTGACCCATCAAGCTGAATGGTAGGCTGCCAGATGCTTAGCAATCCTCTCCTTTTTGCAGTCATACACAGGCAGCAACAAACAAACAGAAGGGGTTTTTTGGCCCCTCCTGGGCCACCGTACCTGGCAGGCAAGCTGCATTTGGCTTGCTGGGTCACAGTGTGCAGGCCTACTTGAAATAAAGTAGCTGTTAACAACCCTAGACTTAAGAAAAATTCTGCTGGATCCAGCCAAAGGCTCGTCTTGTCCAGAATCCTGTCCTCACAGTGGCTCATCAAATGCCTGTGGAAAGTCCACAAGCAGGACTTGAGTGTAGCAGCACTTTTCCCAGCTTGTGATTCTAGCAACTGGTATTCAGAGTGGAACATAGGCACCATGGCCTTTGAAAGGCTACTTCTATAAGGTCATAGAAGTCAAAGAATCATAGGTACCCAGAGGGTCATCTAGTCCAGTCTCCTGCAATGCAGGAATCCCACCCACAGCCATCCCTGGGTGGGCTCGAACCACCACCCTTCTGGTTAACAGCAAGACACATGGACCCATTGTGCCACCAAAGTGTCATACTTCAGTTGACAACTTCTAAGGTCTCATATAGGAGATGCACACTGGCGAGGTGGGGGTGGTCTTGTAAATTGGAAGATTTAGTACTGCCCCAGGGCTTGACAGTGAAATGCAGCTTTCATAATTCTAGCAGAAAGCTTCAGTTAGCTTAATTATAGCCTCAACAATTTTATGAAGATGAACAGAAAACGGTAAATGGCTCCCTCTCGATTGTATTTGCAGTGACTGTGGCTGAAAGGCACTCACTGGAACTTTTAGTAAATGATACTATTTTTCTTCCTTCCTCTGCTCCTTTTCCAGGTGATTTAGTGTCACGAGCAATGCACCATATGCAATGTTTGAACACACTCCGCCCTGGCATGAGTCCTGTACGACAAAACAGGCAGCAGCAGCAACCCATCTCCTGGTCCCCTGATGCCCTCCACACCCTTTATTATTTTTTACGCTGCCCTCAGATGGAGTCTATGGAAAACCCCAACCTGGATCCACCAAGGATGGCTTTGAATAATGAACGGTAGGTCATGGTTAACAGAGCCTCATTGGGGGGCACAGGACCTTTTAAGCCACATTGATAGTTCTGCTGAATTCCATGTATCAGTGATTCCTGTAAGATGGCCTGTGCCTTTTCTTCACTTTCTCAGTTAATTGGAACTGGAACTGGAAAGCGAGTTGCCTTGGTCACTGATTTGTGCAGCTAAGGCATATCTTGTATAATTATCCTCAACACATTCATCAAAGCAGCCATTCCCAGATGTCCAGAATTGGCCTAGAATGCAGAAATTGCCTTCTCCAGTGTCCAGAACGTATTTCTCTCTCTACATGGATCCCATGGTGGTGGCTTTTACAAATGAAATTCTAAGAGCACATGAGGCCCTTGCTCAGCTTCTGCTTTGCAACCATAATATCTAGTCAAAAAATTTTTTTGCTGTTTGAATTTTTTATGCTCTGCCTTTTGCACTGAAAAGTCTTCAAGACATCTCAGAGTCCAAGATAAAACAATATCCGATCCAGTCCACACACATCAAAACAGCATGACTAGAACCCACACCAGACAATAGTAGATTCAGCGGCAGACTAGAAAAGTAACAAATAACAAAGATCATGTGATCACTTGCCAAGAGCTCAAGAGAATTAGATGTTTTTAATTTGACACTTAAACAGTAGGAGGTTGAAAACCAAACAAGTGTATGGCTCTACCTTCAGTTCTTGTTTTATCCCTAATATTTTAATCCTGCTTGGCACTCAGCTTCCTTTCCCTCAGCTCTGTGAGAAAGGCCATAATGCAGTGGTTCCCAATTAGCTGAGGACGCATGTCCTTTAAATGTATGGTGTGGATCTGTCCCCACAGCTAGACAGTGTAGTCAGTACTGAGCTAGATGATCTAACTAACTCAGTATAAGGCAGCTTCTGCTCATCCCGCCATCTGACATCACCCCATCATTTTTAAGCACTCTAGTTTTGCTGGAAATGGGTTGCTCATAATTCTGCAGAGCAGAGGGGATGAGTCTTGGCTCCATTTCCCAACCACTGACCTTAGATACCCACTGCTCTGAGGAGCCCATGGGAGGCAGCACTTCCCCCATGACATCATCACTGATGTCACTTCCCCTGACCCTCATTGCAACACACTTCGGCCTTGTTAGAGGCCCCCGGTGATGGGGTTGGGGCCCGGGGAAGGAATCAATATATTTGAGCAAATCTTGTGAACTGGAGATCCTGACTTTCTATATGAGGGCATTTTGGATGGTGTCGTGCAATTAAAACCCCACAGCTACATGTCCTGGTTCTTCAGAAGAAACTGTGTGTTTAAATAAGATACATTCTAAGGGAAAGAAACTGCCAATGGTGAAAGAACCCTCTCCCCATGGGCATTCAAAGAGAATACCACAGTTGCTGTTGTTTTATGTTGCTGTGGCTAGAAGGAAAGATGGAAGTGGTTAAAAGAAGAAGAAGAAGAATTCCCAGGAGGTGCATAGCTGGTCACAGGAAATGTAACACAAAAGGCAAATGTGGTAGGTTCACTGCCCTTGACAATACCACAAAGAAAGAGTAACTCTCTTAAGAGCATCTCCAAGCTTCTTCTTCTTTATGTACTGTAAATGTATTGGTTGTGTAGGATAAAAAGAGATCTGAAGAGCACTTCTGGGGCTTGAAATTGCGATCCCTAGTGCAGAGGTCAGTCATCGTTTTGCAAGATGGCTTTGTGGGGCAGAAAATATGAGGATGTTTTCTCATATTCTCTTCTTGACATGTTATTATTCCTATGACAGCTCAGCATGATGCCACCATGCTGACCACATCGCATTTTCCCTGTTGCATACAGAGAAGGGCTCTGATTAGAGTGGGATGCACATTCATATACAGTATGAGCATATTTTTTTGGTCCTCCCCGCAAACTCCTCTTCTCATGGGCTTCATGCCAGAGAGGAAAAACACCAGGATTCCTTTCAGGCTGCGGCTCTAGTTTATTTCTTAAATCAATGTTATATATACTGCAGAAACCTCTGTTATTTCTGACTGAATCCATGTACAAGAATTGCACAGTAATGTTTAAACGATATGCACTTGTGGGCTTTGATTCAACAGAGCAAGTGCACTTCAACTGTAGCTTCAATCCCATTAATCAGCTGTTTGGCAGGGAAGAGGAGAGTTTTCATCTGTGTGGGAGGGGGTGACTGAATGGAGCCTCCCATTTAGCTCCAAACAGCTGATCGGTGGGATTCCATGTTTTTTTTTTTTTTTTTAAAGGGATATGCATACACAAGCCTTGGCTGCCTGGTTCAGACTTTGGAATTGTGTGTGCCTGTGCCAGATCCATTTTTCATCTAGCTAGGGATATGCCTGAGGAAGCCAGGTTCCATGCGTTTTTGTTTTTTAAAAAATCAAAACAGGTTGATCAAATGACAGGCTTTAATGCAACCTGGAAGTGAACAAAGATCCCAAAATATCTAGCAGCCAGCTATACCACAGTCAACAGAAATCCAATGAGCCTTTGAAAATATTCCAAAGTATATTTTGTGTGTTTTACCACAATGACCCCAATGCCTGTCATTTAATGTGGCCAGTGGGATGAATGGTGCAGAGGATACTTTCCTGCACCAAAGTCCATTCTTTCCTTTCCAGCAAGAGGGAAAAGTAAACGGAGGTTGCCTTTGAGTGTGCCAGGCACACAGCATGATGCATAAAGGCACTGATTCACTTACGTTGTTTTGGCAAGGCTATAGAGTCAACCCTCTCCTCTCCCCACTTTTAGCTGTCTGTTGTAAATCAGCAGCAAACACTGCACTGCTGCATTGTGTAGCATTGTTGTTGTTGTTGTTGTTGTTGTTGTTGTTGTTTTCTGGAATGTGCTTTCAATGTGCATTGTAGACCCAGGAACAATCTTAGTCATGTAGTAAGGGAAATAACTCTTATGATTACCAGCTACCGTATGTGCTGTGGCTTTTTAGTTGCCATGCAAAACCTACTGATGTTAAACAGTCATTCTAAATAGCAAGAAATATAAAGGGAATTATTGGCAAAGGCCCATTTTTTTGCAGAAAGTAAACTTCCTTTTTATCTGGAAGAAGCTATTGGGCGGGAGAATTCCTTACTTATTAGTCTGTTGATTGCTTACCTTTCTCTTGCTCCCCTTCGTTCACCCCTTTTTGGTTTTTCATCTGTACTTTTGAGAACGTCGTCTACTGAATCGTGGGCATAAAAATTGAGTCTGCTTAGCACTTAATAGAATTGGGCCTTTAAATCTCTGCATGAATAAAAATAGTATTTAATGCTTGTTTATAGCTTTTGGGAATTCAAAGTGTTTCATGTGCACTATCTAGTTATAATCCTTACAACAACCTTGTAAAGTAATCTGCATTACTATTTCTCCATATTGTAGATGGGTAATGGCAGCTGAGAGAAAATGGTTTGCCTACGGCAAACTAGTAAGCTTGTGACAGAGGCAGGATTCCAACCAGGGCCTTCTGCTTGGGAGTAGGTATTTTAGCCACTACAGTGCACTAGCTCTCATTACCTTGACACAACTCATGGGACATTCTCCTTTTCAATGCTTTGAAGATAACCCTTAGACTGGGAAAACAGCCTGGGGAGGGGAGAGGCTAAATCTCTTCTCCCAGTGGCAGGGGCTGAGGTGGGGAATTGCATCAAGGAACAGTACATGTAAGTCAGAACCAGTGGATCTGGGAAGAGTTAAGCACCTCCTACCTGCTAGTTCTTCCCTACTCGGGACATGGTCCTGCATTACCCCTGCAAACATGGGTTGGAAACATACATCAGCCAATACGACATGCAGTTCCACCTTTAATGACCAGGTGGAATCTTCACCACTATGAGTTTGTTTGACAAACGTGTTATTTCTCTGAAAACCTAGTGGAATCTATTGCTAGTTTAGCACTCGTGTCCATGTTAGCAGCACATGTGGTTTTGTTTATTTATTTTCCAGTCCATCCCTTCCTTGCAACCACCCTGTGAGCTAATTTAGCTCCTTGCCCCAGACCACTCAATGAAGGTAAAATTGAAACCCAGTTTCCCAAGCCTGGCACCATCCTGCCTCTTCTTTCTAAGTGAGCTAATGCTACGCCATTCACTGGAGGATCGTTATGAATTTGGGACCATTTAAAGGGGTAACGACTACAACAGCAACAGAACTCTGGTTTAGCTGGAAAGGTGTTTTGCAATATTCAAAATGCTACACCTGTGTCCTAGAATGTGAGTACAGTACGAGCCTCTTTTCACATTGCAACAAATCCCCTGTTGCCTGATGGGGGCCAGTGCCTTGGACATGTCACCATCGGCAAACACATCTTGACAAGGACGCATATGCTTCTGCTCCAGCACTTCTTGGATTTCTCAGAGAGATCCTGAAAATTGATGAGATACTTTCATATGTGGAAAGCAAACAGAGGTGTAGCGACACCCCTGAGCATCTGCTCTGTTTCCTTTCCATCACTAAGGTTAGCATAATTCGGTTATATGTTAAATGGACCTGAATACATTGTGAAAATATCAGAGAGAAGGAGGCATTGACCCTGCAGTCTACACACACTGCCCTGTTTCCCAATGCACCACAATGTAAAAATATATATAAAAAATGCTCAAATTTTGCTAAGAGTGAAGCATTTTGTTCTGACTGGCAGCAAGGGAACAAAACAATCAATCTGCAAGCTTGGAGGTGGTCCAACTTGCTACCCCCATTAGGTTCCCTTGATGAAAGCCAGTAAGCATTTTATTTCAGAGGTGAGGGGGAGGATGCCATGCAGCTAGAAATAAAAATTCAGAAGTTGCCAACTTGGTGGAAACGGAATGTAGGCTGGAAAAACTGTGAGCGCTGCAAAAAGAGAGAGGAGGCTTTAATGAATGCAGGGAGGCCAGCTAGCTTGAACAAGAGAGACCTTGTTCTGGTTTTGGTACACTAGGGGCCCTCAAAATGTGTCAGGTTTTGTTGCAACAAGGCTGTTTGTGAGATGGATGCAAAGCAATACAGTATCACTTGTCCACTGTGCACTTCAATGGAGATTGGTGGTGCTGATGCTATGTACCAGTTAGGTGTTTTTTTTAATGATGTGCAAATTTCTTGTTTCAAAGAGGTGCTTCGTCTTACACTTATTACTTCCACGGGGCTAAGATCTGAAAGCATTGTAAGGTCTAATAAGAAAAATGTAAAGCGTTGTTGCTATCATCTGGTGCCTGCGACTTGGTTGTCAACGTCAGAATAGGACAGTGATGGGCAACCTTTTGAGCTTGGTGTGTCAAAATTCACCAAAAAACTGAGCATAACTCAGGTAGTGTGTCACTTCGAGAAACAAACCATAATTTCATTATATTTATAGTTTAAATAACAAAAATGTATAATTATAATATATAACTGTATTTAATAAACCAAAAACTAATTATTTAACCAAACCAAACCCAAAACCCCTTATTTATCACAAAGTGCCCAGAGTTGCTGAGCTTTTTGGGGGGAAAGTGCTGACCAAAGTTTTGGAGTTTTTTTGGGGGGGGGTGCAAAAGTTGCTTTGCTTTTTTGGGGGGATGCCCCAAAGCTGCTGTGCTTTTGGGGGGGGGGAGAACAGAAATAAATGATGAATAATACATTCGCTGGAACTAACACGCAGCACCAACATAATCTGCCAAAGCGCCAAAAAACCAGCACAGAATGGGTTAAAAAACCGAACGCTGTTACACCCAATTATAGTCTGCCAAAGCGCCAGAAAAACAGCACAGAAAGGGTTAAAAACCAATCTCTTGCTACCAACAACAACAATAACAAAAAAGGATCCTGGTTTAAACAGCAGAGACAAGCTGTAGCAGAGACAAGCTGTAGGAGGAGTGGGAGAACAAATGGGGAAAAACAACAGCAGCAGCATGAATGGGACGATGGGGCGCGTGCCAGTAGTGAGAGCTCTGCGTGTCACATCTGACACGCGTGTCATAGGTTCGCCATCACTGGAATAAGATATTGCTGGAAATTTGCTGGGATCAGCACCCCTCTTCCCCGGAAATGAAAGTGAGGGCAATCCCCACAGCTGCCACTGCCGCCATGGACCCCACTTCCCTGGACTTGACAAAGCCTTTGGAAGGGTTGTGCATGGAGTCTCACAGAAACATAGTACCTGTGGTATCTGTTGCGTTACAGAGTTGTGGCTTTTTTATGAATATAACTCCACGTCGCACTAAATTTTAAATGGTGGGAAAGCACTGTATGCCAGGTACTGCCCTAAATTTCATCATGTGAAATTAAAACACAAGACTCCAATGCAGTCTCTCATCCAGGCACTGACCAGGCCGAGGCCTGTTTTTCTTCAGCAAGGGGGTGGGTGGCCTCTAATATCTTCAGTCCATTCCTTGGTCTGGCTTCAGTAAGATTTCACAGCACCTGATTTTAGCAGATATGCCATAAACTGGACACCTTCCCAGACAGCAGCTGATATAGTGGATTGTCTAATTTTAAGAAGACCACCTGGCCATCTTTAGAAGACTCCCATAAGAGGCAGTGATGACCACTAGCTTGGATGATGTTAAAGGTGGATTAGATGGATTTTTGGAGGATAAGGTTGTCAGTAGCTGCTAACCCTGATGGTTATGTTCTGACTCTGCTGTTGGGGGCAATATGCTTCTGAATACCAGTTGCTGGAAAGCACAGGAAAGGAGAGAGCTGTTGTGATGAAGGCCTGCTTGTGAGCATCCCATGGGCATCTGGTTGGCCACTGTGAGCACAGGATGCTCGGCGAGATGGGTCTGATTCAGCAGACTCTTCTTACGGCAAACTAGAACTTCCTTCTTACTGTGCCTTCTGCCTTTGGAATATTTCTTACCATAATTTCTGCAAGATTGTTGTTCTTTATATGAGACTGAGAAACAACACTTCTGATGCCTGGGGGTGGGTGCAAGGACAGAATTCTGCCATGTTAATATAGTGAGTAAACAAACAAACCCCTGTGCTGCAAAATATGCCTCAGCAATATCGAAAACAACACGATGGCCAGAAACAATTACAGTATAGGAAACTTTATGGAATAATGCCAAACATCAAAACTATCAAACTGAAGTCTCTGAAAGTCCTTGAATAAGTCACGGTCCCAGACTTTACCCGGTGGAGATCAAGCTTGTAAAGCTTTGTATAATCGGTAAATGTACAATTCTGATGTCCAACTCTAGAACTCTGCTGAACAGTGTTTCCGGATAGCAACTACTGTTTCATTCAGTTCTTCATCAGCCAATTAGTTCAATAACACTCGTAAGTAGAAAGATGTGTAATTTCTTCATTAACTGAAAATAAAATATTCAAACGATGACCTGCACATACATAACATAACAATAACTTCAAATAGTGTGGAAATTATAAACTGTAACATAAAAAGGTTACATACCTGTCAGGGTTGATGTGGCTACTCTTGAGTAACGACCTGGCACATGCTCGTCTTTCAGAAGTTTTTATTGGTGCACATTATTTACAGTGTAACGAGCTGCTGGTTTCATGTCTGCTCATTCCGATTCAGATTCCTGCACTGGCGCCTTTCGCGATCTAGACCAACATAAAAGCCGCGGAACTGTGAAGCGTTTCCCTTTTCTCCGCCTCCTCAGTTCCGGTGTCGGGGGGAATGGTCTGCGGGCTGCCTGACTTCTGTCCCCTCTTTCCCCCTCCCTTTCCCTGCCTATGGAGCGAGGGCTCTTGGATGTTGCCAAAGGGCTGGCACTCCCTTTACGTTTCCTGGCTCTTCCCATCAGACCCTTCGCTCTCGTGGCTGCTGGGAGACGGGCTGCTTCTGATGGGGGGGGCTGTTTTCTGTAAGCCTTCCCCCTCACAATACCCAATCTTTTTTCAAATACTCTGGAACAGTACTCATGCGATTATGTAGTCACTGTTACTAGCAACATTTTTTGAAAAATATATACTGTATAGCCAGCCCCAGATGATACTGATAACAAGGATAAATGGACATAAATATGACATCAGGAATCACAAGACAGAGAAACCAGTAGGAGAACACTTCAATCTCCCAGGACATTCTATACAAGATCTCAAAGTAGCTGTTTTATTACAGAAAAATTTCAGAAACAGACTAGAAAGAGAAGTTGCTGAATTGCAACTCATTACCAAGCTTAAAACCATGGAGAGACCTGGTCTGAATAAGGACACTGGATTATTATCTCATTATACATGATCAAGCTTTCTTTAGCACCTCAGCCCTTACTTTTTCCTGCAAGACCAATTGCAGTCGTTAACAGTCATCAACAGGTTTACCACTCCTATCAGCCAATCACCCATTCCCACCACCCTTCTGAGTAATACCCCTCCCACCCTCTGACTATACATAAGGCTCTGGTGACTTCTGTTTCAATGTATCTGAAGAAGTGTGCATGCACACGAAAGCTCATACCTATGACAAACTTAGTTGGTCTCTAAGGTGCTACTGGAAGGATTTTTTTATTTTGTTTTGACTGTGTCAGACCAACACGGCTACCTACCTGCAACTGATAACAAGGAGACCAAGCTTAAAGCCACAGTACAAAGTAACAGCAAGGATACAGATAATCAAATAAAACAATTGAGGTCTAATTCAGTTTTAAGTCCCCCTGGATGAATGGATTTAAACATGTTTCTTGCTGCCATAACTGATGTGCACAATCTTTTTTGATACCCTTTGTCCTCTGATTCCCCCATAAAACTGTAAATAATAAATCCGTATCCGAATGATTGTGAGAAACAAAATGTTCTACCAGAGGTAGCTTTCATATTGGCTGATGTTAATATAGTGGCCTTATTTGAGGATGAATGTTTTTTTAAAAATAAATATGGTAGATTCCTTTAATCCATATTTTGTGATGATAAAAACTCATTCTGTTCGCTTTCCCCCCTGTGACATGATAGTCCGATGTAAGCAGCACTCCCATTTAGATCATCTGTCTTATGTGAGAAGTCAAGTTGTACTGTTCATAATCAACCCCCTCTGTCTCCTAAGACTTTATATGATATGAGCAAAACTGATGAAACAAGAACTCCATTGACTTTACATAACATCATGGACTTAGCTGACCGTTTTTACTTGCAGGGCACAAGAGACTTTCCTGAACCTTAACATCATGAGATTCTTATGTGACTCAGTGAATCAATTTTTTTCAAAACAGTATGTTCCTTAAACTTGTGCCTCTAGTAAACAAAAGTGTGATTCTCTGGCCAGATACATTGTAGCCAAAAACAAATGTTTACAATAGTAGACAATTTAGAGATGGTTGAATATTTAAGGCAGGCAACCCTACTACTAGACTTTACCCTAAGCCTTATGTTCATCAGCTATATTCAAGAAAGATGTTACCGTAGTAGAAACTACTCAGCATCTACATGTCTGCCTTAGATGTCTGTGCTGGGTATCAGCCTGCAGAAGATGCCACAATTTCTTATTTTTTGCAGATACAGCAATCCACATGCCCTGTCCAAGGCATTTACTTCCCAGACTCCAAGTCTCAGATCAGACTATTAGTGGTTTGTGACTATTTTGCATTTTCCTGTAAAACAGTTCACATCGAATAATGCACAAAATATGAAATGTTTCATCTGAGTTTCTGAAACGACATCAGAAGAGATCAGATTTCATTTTTGAAAACCCCAGAGAATTAACCAGTAATACTCCTCCTCTACACAGATGAGGGGAAGTGAGTCCAAAGGGGCTGTGGGGCCATGCTTTTAAGCACACTGCTGTCATCAGCCTGGTTTGCATGCTGTTGCACAAAGAGACAATCTGAGCTGCCTTATTCCTCTCCTGCTGCTTCCAGTTCCACCCAGAGCTAAGCCATAGTTTGGCTTAGTGTTATGTCTGAAACCAGGCTTGTGGTTTGTCTTGCTCTAAGCCAAACCATGGATTAGCCCCTGGAAGCACAACAACAGCAGGAGTCGGGGAGGAGCAACTAGCCATGAGTTTCTCACTGTGCATCCATCATGCTTGCTCATTCATGCCAAGCCATAGTTTGGCTTACTGTTACGTGCAAACAAGGCAATAGAGGCTCCCCACTTAACTCTAAATCCTATGCGGCAACTCTTGCCTCTACGGCCTCAGAGACATCCGATCATCTGCCCAACATAATGTAAGCACTTATGTGGTTAATATATTAGGACCCATTAGAAAACAGTCTCTGTCCTTGACCATCCCTGCTATGCTTGTCCAAAACTGTGTCCTCCCTAGCTTTCCTAGGTTTCACTGGTTTTATGGGAATGAGGTAAGGTTCTATTTTTGAAAGCAGTAGTGAATGCTTCTAGCCACGAAGACATTTAGGCCTTTCTTCAGGCATCAGGTTCACGACTAAATAGATGTTTACAGGTTTGCAAATAGCTTTACCTGCCCTCACTAGTCACTGCTTATAAAATGTAGCCTCTTGAAGCTTTATTTACTGCATTAGCAGATGCGTGCAGTGTCTTTTTGGATTTCTCTCCAGAATAAGCCTCAAAAAGGCAGGTGGAAAATCAAGCTATTTTGCTTGCTTAGTCTGACCAGGAGCACAGTTTGTTATGCTGTGCTGCACTTTTCGATACTGCAAGCTTCTCTCTTCCTTCTGCAGTTCCCTTGATCACAGCAGGATGTGAAGCTGCCACACTAACAGAAATGACTGGAATTGCATCTGTGGAGTCCCAGTTCACACAATAAAGGTCTTCACACAATGCCCATAAAAAGGTAATCAAGTGGGAGTGCCAGGACATGTGACAAGCGGCCCTTTTGCATAAGAGGCAGCATGCATCCCATGTGGCATTAGGTGCCATAGTGCTTCACTGCTCTTTCACTTGCTGGAAACATGGTAGGTGTCGCTAGTGGGGCTAGGTATGCCACTTGCTTAAATCAATTTTAAAGAGCCCATACAGACCAATAGGAGAGCATAAAGCTGCTGATGGATACGCAAGCAGGCAGCGGAGGAAAATGGCAATGGTACAAACCAGATGCTTGCTTGTTTAGCACAAAATGATTCTTACCAACCCAAAACTGCAGACTGAATCTCTGGCTTAATTTGAGCCAGGTCTCATCAAGGCTTAGTCCAGAGATTGCGTCTACCATGACGGTTCAGCCATGGAACAGAGGAAGCCATAAGAACGTAAGATGAGCCCTGCTGGATCCGGTCAATGGCCCAACTAGACCAACATCTTGTTCTCACGGTGACCAGATGACCTTACAAGCTGGGGATGACAGCAGCAGCACTCTCGCTGCTTGTGATTCTCTGCAATTGGTATTCAGAAGCTTGCTGCCTCTGAGAGTGGCAGGAGAACATAGCCATTGTGGCTAGTATACAGAGGAGTGTCTCTGGACTAAGGTTACCAGATATCCCCATTTCCCAGGGACAGTCCCCGGATTTACAAATCAGTCCCCATACAAAATCAATTGAAGTTGAAAAGTGTCCCCGGATTCACTGGGGGAAAAAATCTGGTAACCTTACTCTGGACATGTCTCTTCTTTTCACGACTGACCAACCACAGCCAGGTGACTATAGATCTGGGATTAGGGGTAGGAGTTTCCAAGAAGACTTTCAAACACATTTGGCTCTCAAATATTAAGCTGCAGTACTAAACTATGGAAGTGTCCCAGGCATCAGTGATCCCAGGATTGTACTACAGGACACAGTTAAGTAGGGTGGAATTTGCAGTCTCTAGCCTATAACTCATTAAGGTCGGACCTTGGAGTCAGGGCTCTGCTTTTCATCCAGAGCTTACTAGAACTCAGTTCCGGCACCTCTCAGGTGGGCGCCACTGCCATTCAAAGAGGGAAGTGCTCATGGTGAGTTCCGGCACCTCTTTTTCCATAAAAACAGCACTGATTAGAGTTAGGATTGCTCTGCCCTTGCACTTTACAAATTCAGTCTAGGGTTACTGACTATTTCACGTACAAGTGAGCACGTAACAGCCAAATTGGGCAACATGACTGAGCACAGGCTTAGTTACTTAAACAGTTTTGAATGTACAATAATCTCACCGTGTGTCATTTTAGCAGTTTGCAAACATTATAATAATTGCCCTTTCATCGCCTGAGGTTAATATAATTTCCCATTGGACTAAATTACACATCCCAGGGTGCAGGGATCTCTTGTTTCCTGAGGAAAAATGTGGTCTCTTCTGAAACAATCAAGTCGTCCTAAACATAAGCACATGGTGCTGAGCCTGCCTTTGACAATAGTCTATAGCTGAGTTTGCCTTGGGCTTCCTCTTTCCTTGTTTATATCTTCATCACAAAGAAGGCACTAATCGCTGATCTGGGGAAGGAATGGAACTTGCTATATATTTCTATAACAGAAATGTCCCATTGTCTGCTGTATTGTTTCAAGATTATCTTAATGATTTGCTGATAATTTTCATGGCTGTTTTTTGTTTTGCTGTGTTCTTAAGACCATTGTTAGCTGTCCTGGAATGGGATAAGGGAATAATCAGACTGAAAGGCAGTTCCTTCTCCCTCTCCCGGACAATAATATGCCTATCTACTTGCATACCTGTTCGTAACCATAGATCAGATGAACTATTTTTAAAGGATAACTGCTCTGTGTCAGACAAATCCCTCTCAAATCAGTTACCTGTCTACATTTGTTACAATTCTTTGTCTCTTTATTGTGAGAGAGAAAAGGGGAGGTAACATTAAATTGTGAGTTTAACATTTTTAGTAGGGGGGTGGCAAATGGGAAGAAGAGACTCTACATTTAAAACACAATTTGAAAACAGAAAGTATCACAGTCTTGAAGCTGATAGTATTGCTTGAGTTTGTGAGGTACGAGACACCCTAAATTCCTGAGTCCAATAAAAGTTAGAATTAATCAAGCTCCAGCGAGTTGAACTGTGCCGAACACTGAACCCCTGGTTTCAGCTTATGTTAAAAATGCAAACCAGGCCAACTTAGTGAGAGTTTGCTAAGTGTGGGTCGTTAGGGAAACAAAGCCTGATAATGACCAAATCATTAACATAAAAAAAGATAGGCAGAGGGGCCATCAGTAGATTCAGTGCCAGATAGCAAAATGGGTGAAGCCCCTTCCTGGGCCCTGGTTTACCGGTAGTTAGTAAGACAAAAGATCAGTAGTAGTTTTTAAGATTGCAGTTTGCCTGATGTTGGTGGAATGAAAACCTTTTCAGCCTGTTAGTGCCAACAGGCACCGGTTTCAGGGTCAGAGCACAAAGCAGGCTGCCTGCTTCTATGCTGCAGGAAGGAGTGAGAGAGCATGGCTGTTTTCTGTTTTGGATTCAAGGCTGCTGCACCTATGGGAGAAGCAAGAGACCCACTTGGAGTTCAATGCTATGGACTCCCCCATTGTAGGCTGAGGTTGTCTATATGCGCAAATAAACCATATATCATAAAGACACCACAGTCCGCTGTGCCTCATTTCCAATGGAAACGCGAACCCTGGGTAATCTCTCACCACTTGGAAATTGGGGTGGCATAGAACAGAATTCTAGGTCATGTCTGTAACAGTCACATGAATGTGATTCCAAGCCTTTCCTAGATTCTGCCCCTAGGGCACAATACAAGTTTGTGGTTAGAGAAGAAGAATCTCATGTAACAGGAAACACAAGTTCCTCTCTGTGCTGCACATGCTTTGTCGATTATCTGGGACAACCACATAGCCTTGTTCCAAAAATTATTTTACCTTCTGAATGAGTGTTATAAAACTCCCTTTGCATACCCGCCACCATTTTAAAAATGAAAAGATGGACTCTTTTTTGTGTATTTGTAACATCTCTATTCTGTACATCGAAGATGGTTACACCAAGTCCCATAACACATTGCACAAGGCTGCTGTCTATCCGCCTCCTGTTGTATTCATTTGCTCTGCAACTGTCTGTAACTACCACAGTTGGGGTTTTATTTTGGTAGCTAGTTTTATAAAGGGTTGCCATATTTCAAACAGTGAAAATCCAGACAGAAAAGTTGCTTTTGGGGGGGAGGGGGGCAAAGTTGTTGAGCTTTTTCTAAGTTTTTTATCTCCACCTCCTCCATTCCTGCAGGGAGAGCCTCTACTAGGTCTCTTTTTGTTCCAAGGATGGATGGAGCCCTTCTGTTTGCAGAAGGGAAGTCTTGACCCAACCCATGAGGTACTCCCTGTGGAAGGATTGAAACTTGAAATAGCAGTCTACTTAGGTGCATACCACCAAACTTAGAAGAAGCAAGTGTAGCTAAGTGGCTTTTAAGAATAGGATATTCTCTAGTGAGAGGCCATGAAACCATAACAACATGAAGTAGAACCAGGCAGAGGGCCTTCTTGGTAGTGGCGCCTGCCCTGTGGAACGCCCTCCCATCAAATGTAAGGAAATAAACAACTATCTTACTTTTAAAAGACATCTGAAAGCGGCCCTGTTTAGGGAGGTTTTTAATGTCTGATGTTTTATTGTGCTTTTAATTCTGTTGGGAACCTGGGGAACCCAGCCAGATGGGTGGGATATAAGTAAAATTTTATTATTATTATTATTATTATTATTATTATTATTATTATTATTATTATTATCTAGTTGTTTCTGATTTCAGGTTCAGGGGGTGGTTGTCGTGCTGCACTATACGTCTTCAGGAATGGAGTGCTTCTCATGTATTGTTAATATTAGCATTTGACTTGCAACTTTACAGGAAAAATGATCTCTGGAGCTCTTGAGAGACTCCAGTTAATTATCCACTTCAGGAAAAAAAAAGAGAACCCACCCTAATTTAACATTCTACTAGGAAAGCACTGGCATCTACTTCAAATGGGAATTGAGTTACACAAAGACTGCACACGCAGCAACAACAGATTGTGTACAAATGCAACATCAATCAAATACTTCAAAAATAATTTTGCCTCCTCTGCAATTTCCCCTACATGTTACTTTTATTCATCTTAGACTGTCTGGTGCTTATTAGAAACTCATTTAGTTTTTGAAAATTGTTCTTGAAAAAATTATGTTCTTAATAGGCCTAAGAGCCAAATTAAGGCTGCCACATTGGAAACTTTTAGTACAAAATTAATAAAATGGCCCATTTCCCCCATCCTTCAGAACTGATCAAATGTTTATGTGATGGATCTTTGATTCTCTTCTCTCTTTTTTTATTGATTGATTTTGCGACATACAGCCTGAATCATTTGCTTGCTTGCAGTTCTGAATTTGTTGAGACTTACTCCCTAGTAAGCATGTTCTGACTGGGCCACAAGCTTCGCAGCTTTTAGCAATTTGCTACGGCATCTCTGTCCAAAGGGTTCTCCAACATTCTCTTCAAAATTAATTGCGGGGTTGAATGTTGCAGATGAATCCTAAGTATTGAAAGCAACATACAAAAGAAAAAATACACAACTTCTTCCTGTTCAGTGCAGATCACTGTTGAAATGCAAATGCCAGTCCTTCCCATGGAAAGCAAGGTCAGAACACAGCCCTGTTGAAACGAATGATACAGGCCTTATGGGAAAGGGAGCTCTTTGGGCATTTCTAGGTTCTGCACCAAGCTTCCTCAACCTCGGCCCTCCAGATGTTTTTGGCCTACAACTCCCATGATCCCTAGCTAGCAGGACCAGTGGTCGGGGATGATGGGAATTGTAGTCTCAAAACATCTGCATAGCTGCCAAGTTTTCCCTTTTCTCGCGAGGAAGCCTATTCAGCATAATGGAATTTCCCTTTAAAAAAGGGAGAACTTGGCAGCTATGAACATCTGGAGGGCCGAGGTTGAGGAAGCCTGTTCTGCACCTACAGCAGTTTGCTGGGTCAGTCCAATAATCCTTGTATCCTTAAATTGGAGGCATATTTTTGCTTTTGATCTTAGGTGATGAAAGTAGAAAGTACTATTGGTTTGCACATCATGCTTTGCCAAACTTTGGTTTAGTGTAACTGCATACAGGAACCTGTGGAGGAGCTCTCAGTGCAAACCAGTTTCATGGAGGCAGGGGTGCCAACTTGAATAAAATATTAGGAGGGGACAGATAAGCCCCACTTTGCATGATCAATCACAATATGTGGCACATGCACACCATTTGAATGACAATGTCCATTAACTTGTGGCTCAATATTTTGGTGGGGGAGCTGAAGTGACCTTGGCCCCTAGGACTTGGCCGCCATACAAGAAAGGTCTTTTTGTGCCTCCCAATCTCTGCTGATTATCATTTGCAGGGATAGCCAACAGGATACTGTCCGGATGTATGACTCAAGCTCCTGTCAACTTCAGGTCAGTGCAGTAGTTAGAGGAGCATCCTTTTGGCCAGCTTGGTTTAGAAGGGTGTGCTATACCTTGTGGTATAGCCAGTGTGGTGTAGTGGTTAAGAGTGGTAGACTCGTAATCTGGGGAGCCGGATTCGCGTCTCCGCTCCTCCACATGCAGCTGCTGGGTGACCTTGGGCTAGTCACACTTCTCTGAAGTCTCTCAGCCCCACTCACCTCACAGAGTGTCTGTTGTGGGGGAGGAAGGGAAAGGAGATTGTTAGCCGCTTTGAGACTCCTTCGGGTAGTGATAAAGTGGGATCTCAAATCCAAACTCCTCCTCCTCCTCCTTGCAAAAGCAAACCAAAACCCTTCCATAAATTGCACAAAGAATCACTGTGGCTTAGAAAGCTAAGCTATGCAACCTATTATGTATGTATACTGTGGAAGGCAAGATGTTTAGCGGTATTTAAACAACATATACACATGGGGGAAGTAGATGGAAGAAAGCATTAATTATTAATCTCTTGATTTACCAAGCCTGACTTCCCATTCAGTGATGAATATTTTGAGATGCTGTTTCTAAAAGGTACCTTGCCCATGTTTGTCTTGCTTTTTGGTTTCCTCCTCTGTAACTTGTAAATATTTTTTAAAAGATTTAAAAATAGTTAGACAAATAGCAGGTGAAATAATTCTAGTGCAAAATACTGAATGAAATGTCCAGAAGACAGACCTTGGCTGACTTGACATGTATCAAGGGTACATGTAATCTGTACTGGGTTCTGCAGGAGACTGTAGAAATGAGTAGTTTTGTTTTCAGGATTTGTCATTTCATTGTTAAGCCTGTAAGGTGCAGCTCAATCATATTTTCATGACACACACCTGAAGTTTTGCTGGTTTTCATAGGGGAGGATGTGATTAACAAGGAGGGGCAGTCTATGGTTATATCAGGGATGCAAGCAAGCTTATAGCCAGATAATAGTATTACAGAGCTACCCCATGGATGACTTACAATCATACCTCGGTTTAAGTACGCTTCGGTTTGAGTACTTTCAGTTTAATTACTCCACAGACCTGTCTGGAACGGATTAATCCACTTTTCATTACTTTCAATGGGAAAGTTCGCTTCGGGTTAAGTACAGACTTCCGGAACCTATTGTGTACTTAAACCGAGGTACCACTGTACTCAGAAGTAAGACTCACTGTGTTCTGTGGGGCTTAGTCCCAGGTAAGTGTGGATCAGATTGCAGCCCTAGTTTCTGAATCACATAAGTACCATAGTTCCTAGCTTGTGAATGGAATAACTGCATAATACTTTTCACAACAAGATTTTCAGTAAGCAGACTCGTATCAAACTGCTTCTGCGAGCAATGCCAACGAGCTGTGGAGGAAAAAAGATAAAGTATTCCCAGGATAAAAATATCATCGTCAAGTTGCACTCTTGCAGCATAATAGAAACTTAACTCTTCTTTGAATGGTCTTAACAGGTTTCTTTACATAAAAAATACACTGAGGTATATAGTAGTTTGGGGAAAACTGTAAAATATTGAAGGAATGAAGATTATTCTGCCCTCCCCCCACCCCACCCCCAGGTTAAAAGTCAGATATTTCAATTAAGAATATCAGAATTTGAAGGGGGGGAATGTGTACAAAGATGGAAGCAACTTAATTCTGAAGATATATAAATGATATTAAAAACTATCTGGTAAAAAGTATGTGGCTAAGGGTCTAAACCTATACACAGCCAGAAGCAAGGCTTACACAATTCTGTATGTCTCACTTCTGAGTAGACATGCCTAGAATTGCAATGTTAGCAGGACCTATGAAGGTCTGACATTTCAGGACCAGCACACTTCTCTGGGAAGATCTGCTTTGCTTTGGAGGAGGTGTGAATAGCCCGATTTGGTTTAATATTCAGACTTTGTCCAAAGCAGATGCTCCTTCCTAATGGATTGCTCTTGATGGGTTACATGGATTTAACACTGCAGATTACTTATTAAAACATATTGTACACGTTTATGTATCAAATTTCTTTAATCCAGATATTTTGGGGGAGTTAACAATTAAGTCATTTCAGCTAAGATTGATACTAAGGGCAGCAGAAAGTGCTCACAGCAATTGAAGGTCTTAAAATCCTGATGCAGGGAAGCATGGGAAGGTGCTACATTTTGCATGTGTGCTGAAACAATTCAAGAATATTGAACTTTCTCTGTATCAGGATTATTATTATTATTATTTGTACCCCGCCCATCCGGCTGGGTTTCCCCAGCCACTCTGGGCAGCTTCCAACAAAGATTAAAAGAATGTGACGGCATGATTCTTGAGTGTTGAAGGGTTCAATGGAAATTGGTCACCCTTTCCTGTATCCATTCTTCTTGGACCTTTTTGGACCTTTTGGTACCATGAGACATGCTTGGTTAGCTGAACAGAGCCAGGGAGACTAAGACTATAGCTTTTGGAGATTTGGAGCTGAAACTGTAGAGCTGTCATTATCTGTGCCTATGCATACACATTTTTCTCCATTTTACTACTTAGGTTTCTGGTTGATCTGGGTGTGCAGGTTTCTGTACAGTCCTGCCCAGTCCAGTGTTCCTTAATTTTTTTAGCTGGCAAAGGAAAGGATACATGCGCAGCCACTTATCTGTTTATGGGCATATCCACATTTACTTCACTCTATATCAGCCTTGCCCATTGTTATGCCCTCCCAATGTGATGGACTACAACTCCCATTGTCCCTGACTATTGGCTGTGCTACTCGGGGCTTGATGGACTGCATGCATTTAAGGCACTAATGGGAATTGTATAAACAACTGTATAACTTTCCTTATACATCTGAAGGCAGCCCTGTATCAGGAAGTTTTTAATGTCTGACTGTCATTGTGTTATTTTTATTCTGTTGGAAACTACCCGGAGTGGCTGGGGCAACCCAGTCAGATGGTCAAGATATTATTATTTTTATTATTATTATTATTATTATTACAAATAATCTGGAGGGCACCGGTTTAGAGAAGGCTGTTATGAACTTTAAGAAAATAGTGGGATATGACTACTCAATGCCAAAAATCAATATCCTACCATTGCAGAAGAGGGACCCAGGTGGCGCTGTGGGTTAAACCACAGAGCCTAGGGCTTGCCGATCAGAAGATCGGCGGTTCGAATCCCCGCGACGGGGTGAGCTCCTGTTGCTCAGTCCCAGCTCCTGCCAACCTAGCAGTTCAAAAGCATGTCAAAGTGCAAGTAGATAAATAGGCAGGAAGGTAAACTGAGTTTCCGTGTGCGGGAAGGTAAACGGAGTGGGAAGGTAAATGGAGTTTCCGTGTGCTGCTCTGGTTCGCCAGAAGAGGCTTTGTCATGCTGGCCACATGACCTGGAAGCTGTACGCTGGCTCCCTCGGCCAATAAAGCGAGATGAGCGCCACAACCCCAGAGTCGGTCACGACTTGACCTAATGGTCAGGGGTCCCTTTACCCTTTATCTTTGCCATTGCAGAAATATAATTTTATTTCCTTTTTAATCAATTTTTCCTTCAGCAGAGTTGTAGCCAGTGGTCATATCAGAGGAGACCCAGTGAAATCCATCAACCTAATTTAGTCATGTCCATTAACTCCAGTGGGTCTACTCTGACTAGGACTAACAGTGGATACAACCTGTTTGTGCTCCTCATTTCCAGCGCCTTGAAATGTTTACATTAGGAGTGAAACTGACTCCACCAGAAGCCCCCCTTCAGTTTTCATTGCACTTGTAAAGCTATCAAGCTACTTTTGCTGGCTAAAAGCTAAAGCGGGAAGTTGTTTCTGCTCTTACAACGATATTGACCATGGTTTACTGTCATCGTGGTTTACAGTGCGTGAGCCCTCTGTGCTCACTTTGCTTCTCCCAACTTGCGCTGGGAAGAGACACGCCACAATTCCTAGCTTTGTGGTACATCTGAAGCAGGCATCGTCATTTGTTTTCTTTAAACCACAGTTGGCAAGCCAAGAACAAAGTACATGTGCTTCCACATGAAAAGAACTACTTCTTACAGAGGGGGCATTATGTGGCACCTGTAACAATGCCAGTACTGCAGAGCCAGGCAGTCGGGTGGGCACCTCTGGGGTAAGGTGATCCTACAAGTAAATTGGTCCCTGGCTGCTGAGGGATTCATATACCAATAGCAACACTTTTATTTATGACTTTGTGATGTGTGAACATGGCCATTCTCCATTTACTCTCTTGGACAGAAGGGGAGCAAACCTTTTCACAGAGCAGTGAGATTTCCTCCCATGCCACTCGGTACGTCTCACCCCTCGAATGCTTTCCATTCAGATTCTGCTCTGACATGCCAGCTGCTGTTTGTAATTCTGGCCTCTGTCAGCTTTTACAGCATTGTGTGATTTCCACTCTGTGTTACTTCTGGTGTCGGCTCAGTAGCCTTCCCACTCCTCCCCAAATGACTGAGCACTTTGTGGTCAGGTTCACCACTTCCTCATACCAGTAATCAATTGACTTAGGAGTCATTTCCATCTCGAGGAGCATGACAAAGAATGAGTTACGGGTCAGTTCTTTTAAAATCAGACAAGTTCTGAGCCACTAGAGTATGCCATTTTCATCTAACTAAAAATAGAAGAGCCCATTCACAGGACATGAGTTGACATTGATCCTTGACTGCCTCTGCCAGTGACGGTCATGTGTGCACTAAATCAGCATTAGGAGAGTATTTCACCTTGGATATTTTCACACAGAACATGCTCTGCTTCAGTTCTATAAAAGGTGACCTCATATTCTTACTGTTTGTATGCAACAATTGAGGGCTATGTTTGATCAGGTACCTCAGCATCTTTTGTAAAGCTTAAAAGCATCCATTGGCACAGGGAGAAATGTATTGAGACAGCAAGTCTGAGGGAAATGGGGCCTTCCATCCTTTTTCCTCCGTTGATTTCCCTGTTAAAATGTGTCACACGCACATTGCTAATAGCCTTGCTGGGGTGGGGCAGTAAGACAGGTACAAAATTGTCACTTGTCTTCTTTTTTAAAAAATGAAGGTGTAGGCAATTATTTTGATCAGGAAAATAGCATTAACACAGTGGGGAAGAGTTAAACATCACCACCCTCTGTCCTATTGCCCATTTCTGCAGCTGTTTTAAAACAACTAAACCGGACTTCGTTCCAAGTGCTGGTGCTTGCCTTTGTAGCCCTCTGCATCATAGAAGCCAAGTGACTGCTGGTTCATCTCCTCTCCTGTCACTTAACTCAGGCACCTATATCTACACCTAAGACCTTTCTCCAAATCCCTGGTTGGGTGGCAGCCAAGAACAGAGCCTTTTCCATGGTGGCACCCCAGCTGTAGCTGACATTCTTTTGACAGGCTTGCCTGACACTCACTTTACTGTCAGTTCAACACCAAGGGATGTCATTTTTTAAAATTTTTGCAGGTTTTTTTTTTGATAGTGCTAACTTTTCTCCGTTTTATTTCTTTTACGCTAATGTGGGTTTTTAAGGATTTAGACTTTTACCTTGACACACGCTCTTGTTTTTTTTTATATTTTGTAATCTCCACAATTTCTCCTCTTTTGTAAACTGCCCTTGGGAATGCCAAGTGGCTATTGAAGGGCATGTTATACATTTCAGGAATGAATGAATAAGTTTTTAAAGCCCATTGGGAGATCCAGTTGCACGTTGTTTGGCCCAAAGAGAAATCTGCAAGTCAGCTTCCTGCCTTAGTTTGACACTAGCATTAAACAAGCAGGGGCCATATCACTCTGAATGGGCCCCCCGAGATTGTATTTCTTCTTGTGTCTGTTATAATATATATGTGGCAAGCAGGAAGATAAACCTAGGAGCTGAGCTGTCACAGTTCTGATGTCATTTTTGTGGGGGGGAAGCCGTATTTCAGTGCCCAAAGAATTGCTTTCTGCTCTCTGGAAGGTCACCTTTGTGCCTGGTGTAGAATGGCTAAATGCCCTGTAATCAGAAGCACTTCAAGTCTTTTTTTGAAAGTAGCTCACTGTCTCCTGTCAACTCTTTCAGCTTGTTTTATAGGAATCTTGGTCACATCCCCATCATACATTTTCAGCACTCTTATACCACTTTTAACATTCATGGAGAATCCTGGGAACTGTAGTTTGCCAAGAATGCTGCCCTCACAGAGCTCCATTTTCTACCACACTTAACAAACTACAGTTTCCATAATTCTCCGGAGCTGTTAGGACTGCTATAATAAGTGGTTGTGACTTTAGTCTGTGAATGGACAGACCTAGAAACAGGGATGGGAGAATAATTAATTTGCTTTGCATTTTGATATGAACCTACCCAGTTTACACGGGTCTCCTTCAAAATTCACAGTTCTCTGAATTGTTTCAGCGCAGCATACCAAAATGCACATATTATTATTGGAAAGGCAAATGCTTAGAAAAACTAGCATATTTCAGGAAATGCAGATGAAAATGTTTATGAATTTTCATACAGACTCTTTTTTTAAAAAAAAATGCAAACGTGGAAATGGGATAAACCTGAGACTGGGAAACTGAGAAAAGTTGACAGATTTGTCTGTCTCTACCTTGAAAACAGGGTATGCCGCTCCCTTTTGCTACTGCAGCTCACACACACCTCCCCCCCCCCATAGCCTTTTAACAGACCTCCTAGCTGGCAAATTGAACACCAAATCACTCTACTATTTTGCCCATCCTTTCTCTCCCTCTCCAAAAAGGATGGTAGAAATCAATGTTCTAAAAACTTTTCCTAAAAGCTTCCATGAAACAGTGGGGGGGGGAGTGAAGAAGTTGTGACCCAGGGACATAATGGGGCGGGGGAACCACTTAGCACCCACTCCCTGTAGCTCGGTTCCTTGGAAACAGGAAGAGCTGGTTGGTTTTCCCGGAGGTTGAGCCTAAGGAAAAAGCTCAATGCAGTGAGTGCAGTTTTCCAGCCACCTCACCTCTCAGGTTACATACATCTGTATGCAGCATTAGTCATTTTGTGAGGCACCTTGAGAGGCCTTTGTTGGATTACAGACAGGATAAAAGTTTCTAAACCAACTGATAAATTACAAAGAGGGTTCCTGGTGCTGTCATGCTGAGCAGTGCGCTTTGCGCAAGCACTGTGTGTGGGTGCCCCACTCTACTCCACCCCACCTCCTTGACGAAAGCTCCAAATAAATACTTAGATATTGGTTTTGATTTAATTGGTGAGGTAATAGATGGAACAAATGGTTGGGAATGCTCTGTGGGAAAAATTCCTTTGTGGATTAGGAGGGTTAACTAGATAGCTGAACACAGGAGGGAAATGGGTGCGGAGGGAACGGCGCACGTTGCTTTTTATGGGCTGCCTGTGCAAAACACACCTTGCTTGTGGCAAAATGGAAACAGATGTTTCACTTTTGATGAGCAGAGTTGAAAGTCTACATGTTGAAAGCCTGGCAGAGGGAGCTCCACTCGCAAATCCTATTATTTGCAATGATTTCTAACAGGATTTGTCTTTCCTGCTCTTCTTCCCCGCTCCGAACGCATCAATCTGAAAATGCCTTTCATGATGTCATCCGCTTTTCTTAATACCCAGTTCATTTTTCTTTCCCTCTATCACATCTGTGGTCCCCCCCCCACTTTCTGATCTGAACTTTAAAGGGTAGGAAGAAGTCTATCCTCTTAGCCCCACAGATCAATTGCTCAAAGGGGAAGCATATCTTTCTAGCATAAAACAAACAGAATTGGATTTGAGAATATGTTTCTTTAAAATATACGCTTGGCATTTGTAAGCCTATCAGCAAGGGCAGCTTCATTCTTTCGGTGGAACGAAACAAATCAATCTTGGCGTTGCTAGTTCTGAGGCAGTGCTCTTGTAAGAGAAGCGATAATAATGATAATTAATAGGGAAAAGTTTCTACTATACTGTACTCTCCTTCTTGAGTTTGACCAAGAAGCACATACCATCAGAGGCCAGGTAAACAAAAGAAGGCTCGCTCATCAGTGACTGGAGAGTTAGAAATCATATTTAGTGGAGACCTAGAGCGCATAATTTCACTATTCCCCATGTAAGTGAATGATTTCTTACAATAGAAAATAAAATACTGCACTCGGGGACAGTTTTGTGTGGGCCAGTTATTGAGTGGCATGACTCAGGCAGTATTTTAAGTAGGAACTCACAGCACACATTCTTAACCGTCTCAATTCTAAGTGGATTTTAAAAAAAGATAAATCCTGGTGTATCTACAGGAGGGCTGTTTATTTCAAATGCGGTTCTTCCTACCTGCAGAACATACAGGCTGCCAATCTGGATGCAAAAGCCCCAAATCCTAATCGTACATTACTTGAAAGTAGCTCCCTTTGACATCAAAGAAAGCATACTTTCCAGTTTGAAGCTAAGTGTGGAGTTTTAAGAAGAAATATTTTGGAAGTGAATAAGATTCCTAACTTTCTTCCTAACTTTCTAGGGCACTATATTTGGCCCAGATAACAACCATATGAGGTCTAATGGAACTTCCCTTTCTTTCCGAAGGCCATTCATGCTTCTTCCTCCACTGATGGAATGGATGCGAGTTGCTATAACATATGCTGAGCACCGGAGGAGTTTAACAGTGGACAGCGATGATATAAGGCAGACGGCCAGGCTACTCTTACCTGGCTTGGACTGTGAACCTCGGCAGCTGAAGTGAGTATTGTGCTTTTACTGCTTGACCGAAAACAATCCGAAAAACACTGCTAAATTTAATCACTGGGTATTCTTGTGCAGCTTGTAGGTTTCAGACATTTTTTACACACATATGCAGAAAAAGACTGAAATTTGTCCAATGTTGCAATGCGTGGGTGTGCATACCTAAACTTCAGGTTCATCCTTTGCCATTCAGAGTCATTTCACACTAGCCAAATACCGTACACAATGGGCAGAGAACCTTTTTCTTTTTCTTTTGAGGGTCATATCCCCTTAGGAAGAACGCACACAATGGGAACTTAAAATGGGCCCCAGTGTCCCAGTGCGTGCACCACATATAAATGGAAATATCTGGCCCTTGGATCTCTTCTCAGCCTCTGCTGCCCCACTCCTTCTCCCCAAGCCACAACCCTCATCCTGCCCTGCTTTGCACCACCCTGGAGTGTTTTTGCCTGCCTGGATTGTGTCTTTGAACTTTAAAGATGCTTCTTACTTGCCTAAAAGGGGTGTGCAGGTGTATGGGGAGAGCAGCCTGCTGCAAAGGAAACCCAGCCAGATGGGTGGGGTATAAATAAAAAATTGTTGTTGTTGTTGTTATCATCATTATTATCAGTGGCGTAGTAATAGGGGCGGGGGCGTGCCGCCCCGGGCAGCAGGCTGCGCGGGGGGCAGCAGGCTGGACGGGGCTGACCACCTCCGACGGCCGCCGTGTGACGCGGTCACTGCCACGGAGGAGAAGCCCCTGCTTCACTCTGCAGCTTGAATGGGGTTTGCTGCAGCGCCGCGGCGCATGCCTCCTATGCGTGGTGCCTTCAGGTTTGCCGCCCATGGGCAGCCAGGCGGCTAGCTACGCCACTGATTATTATTATTATAAAAATCCACAGTTGTTGCTCTGTCCACTTTTGCCCCTTGTCCTGCTCAGTGCTGGCATGTGGCCCCCAGGAAGTTGCCCAGAAGGGGATGCGGCCCTAGGCCTGAACATGGTTCCCCACTCCTTCCCTTGCAGACTGTAGATAAACTCATAGCAAACAGCCACCTGTGTTTCCGACACTATTTATATTCTGGCAGTTTTGCAGGCGCTGGCAGTGGTCCTGGCATCACACAAACTGCCACAATCATCTTTAAATACCCCATCCAGAAATCTAAATACTTCTATACAATGATTTTGATGATGAGATTAATTCCACTATTTATTGCTGCTCACTGCAGTGTTTGTTACTGATTATAAATACATATTACGCACGAAGGAAGGGTTTTATTTATCTCATAGCCTTGGCTTTGGACAAGTCATTAAACATCCTCCAGTGTGACCATTTGTAAATCTCGTAAAAGGTTTAGTATTCATTATGAGAAGAAAGGTACTGCAAAGATTAATCGTGCTTCTTTTATTGAACGTTAAGATAGTTACATGAAATGCACTGGGGAAAATATTAGCATTTCCCTTAGGTAGTCGGATGAATGAATTGCTCAAAAGTCACTGCAAGATTTCTTTCTTCTTAGTCAAACTAACATTAATCTCAGAGAGAAAGAGAGAGGTTGTGAATTTAATAGAGTGCTATATTTTATGGAACAAATTCTTTAATAGGATGTTGAAACTAAACATAAAATAAAATATCATGCAGCGAGATTTCTAAACAGTAGACCTTAATGCATCTTCACAAACATCCTGTAAGGTAGTAAAAAAGAAGAAGAAGAAGAAGAAGGAAAACTTGCAACAAATACTAGAACAAGCATGTTGATGTGGCTGTCAACTTGCTGAAACTAAGCAGCTCCTAGTCTGGTCGGTTCTTGGCTGGGAGACTGCTGGAGAACGGCATGTGTGCTGCTGTGGATTCCATAATGGGAAAAAGGCGGGGTAAAAATACAAGAAAATATATAAATGACAGCTCAGATGGCTTCATGAAGATCCTTCTTTCTCCCCGTACGACCTTACTCGTTAATTTCAGTTTAACGGGCCCCAGTTTGCCTACACAGAAGACTGCTTCGAATGAATGTGCTGGCCATGCATGCAAGAGAACTGTCACATGGCCCCTTGTGTTAGATCTAATCTAAAAGGGCAGCAGCATGCTATGGACTACATTGTAAATCTTTGGGCCGCAGCTGGTTAGTGCCATTTTTTTATTGCTTCCCCATGTAAAAAAAAAAAAAATATTGCAAGTACAAAACTAGCATTCTGGAATGAGACATTATAGGTAAGCTTGCTCACTAAGGCCAGTTTTCTAAGAGTGTGTAGCTTTCCTATGGGGGAGCATTCAGAAATATGATTCCCGCCTACCTAAAGTGTAGACCAGGCATCCCCAAACTGTGGCCCTCCAGATGTTTTGGCCTACAACTCCCATGATCCCTAGCTAACAGGACCAGTGGTCAGGGAACATGGGAACTGTAGTCCAAAACATCTGGAGGGCTGAAGGTTGGGGATGCCTGGTGTAGACCATAGGTCGTATCCAATGTGGCCCTCTGTGAAAGTTCAGACCAGCGCAAGGATTTCTGCTTGCACAACACCACATTTTCCCCCACCTCACCCTCTCCACACCTCTTCTAAATATGTTCTAGGGGTTCCCACAACCCTCTGGAACTGATATGGAGAAGATGTGGGAAATTCATAGGGGGAGCAGGGGGAAAGTCCTGTTATTCAAGGAGATGGGATGGGGTAGTTGAGTACTGTTCCATATATTACAGGAATGAGACAACTCTGATTTTCATAAGGTCACTGCTTGATTTTATTGGAAGGGGCAGTTTTTTATTTGGCAAGAAGATGAATTGTATCTTTAAAAGCTTTTTCCTGGTTGTGTGAAAATATTTTTGTGTGAAAATATTTTCCCTCAGCTATCGTATCTGCAAAAAAATAATTGGGGTTCTGGTGTGGGTAGGAGTGTAAACATTATAATACAAACAGGAATAAGTACAGACAACTTGTAGTAACGGGCTGAAGCTCTATGGTCAGGGAAAGTCTGGGCAAAAGGATATGTCTCTACAAGACATCTTAAGCAACTGACAGGTGATGTTTCACATATGGCAGAAAGAAGGGCATTTCAGAATGTAGGGGCAGTATGGGACAGATTACTCCTGAGACAATGTGGCGCTCAAAAGGGGGAAAGAGGTTGCCCTGCCACTGCTATTGATCTTCCCCGAGCTGAGTCAAACCAAGGCCTGCTGAAATTCAGGACTACCGTATAAATAATCATAATAGTAATAATACAACCCGTTTTAATATGAATAATACGGCCTTCTTTAAAACCAGTAATGCACCGCTTAAAATTGCAGCTATATTTTCTTGCTATGTGTCCCCAACAGGCCTGAATGCTGTTTCAGTTCCTTCCGGAGAATGGATGCAAAGGCTGCCACTGAAAAATTCCAGCAGGATTTGGGGTTTCGAATGCTGAACTGTGGAAGGACTGACTTGATCAACCAAGCTATAGAAGCATTGGGTCCGGAAGGGGTCAATACAATGGACGATCAGGTATGTAGAAGAATGGGGTGTGGGTGTATCTAAAATTAATTAGGCAGATCAGTATACAAAGCACTTACTGAGAAAGCTCAGACACTGTCTCTTCCAGCTCTACAACCCTATGATTCTAAGATGCAGAGGATGTTCCAGTTCAGGAGAACTGATACTCTTCCTTCCTGTTTCTGCCCACTATTATCACATTCTGGGGATTGGCGGACAGAGGCAATTTCATAGGCAGCAGCAACCAAGTAAAATTTCTCATGGGGCAAAACAGCAGAAACAAGAACATCAGGCACGCATAGGGTTGCCAGACTCAATAGAGGACAGGACTTCTGTGCCTTTAATTGCCCTGCTCTCTTTTGAGTCTGGAAACCTTAAAGAGAAACCAGCAGACCCTTTGTTTAATTTCCAAGCAAAGGGTCTGCTGGTTTCTCTTTAAGGTTTCCAGACTCAAAAGAGAGCAGGGCAATTAAAGGCACTGAAGTCCTGTCCTCTATTGAGTCTGGCAACCCTAGGCACACACCCCTCACTCCACTGATGTTCTTTGGAGGTTGTCAATCATTTTGGACATGTTTGGACATGTTGACAAAGGGAAGGCAAAATGGTTGTATCCAGCTGCCATTTCAGGGGCTCCAGTTGGTTGTGTGAAAAGGGGAGCCTATTCTTCTTGCAGAGTTCTCCCCTACAACTAGGGCCAGCTCCCCAGTGCAGACCTTTGCCTCCAACTCATGGGGGGTGATGAGGATGGGCAGTGACAATGTGGCAGGGGAACAGACCTAGCATGCTCATCCCTCTCTCCCTTATGCGATTCTCTCTCATGCAATTAATATTCCCAGATAAGGCTTAAAAGTGTGCCTATAAACTCCATGTGAGAATCTGAATCGCAGGCTTTTTGATGGCCATTGCTTTTGGGCATAGCAATCAAAGTTTGCTGACCACATGTTTTGTCCTTAAAGGGTATGACTCCACTCATGTATGCCTGTTCTGCTGGCGATGAAGCCATGGTCCAGATGTTAATCGATGCTGGTGCAAATCTGGATATACCAGTAAGTAAAGACTGAACCCAGGGACGCTGCCAGTTTATGGTCTGACCAAGAACCATTGCTTATTATCCCTCAGAAACAGTGTCTTGTTTTGGGATGATTGCATGTACGGATGGCCATTCTGAGAAAGAGATTTCCTTCTCTGAAAAATAATTGTTATGGATTCTAGAGCAATAAAGCTTAAATCACATTCAAAGCTCGCCACAGATGAGATCATGATTAACAGTGGCACAGTAATGGGGAAATAGAGGGAGTAAATGTTTCCTCCCTGCAAAAGCAGCCTCTGAAGAAAACCAGTAGATGCAGTAGAAAAACCCAAGGGATTGAATACACTGATTGGTGTTGGCAGTACTTTCTGAGTCGTGTCAGCCTGTCACTCCCCAGGGCCGTAATTTACTAGGGAAGTGCCACTCTCAGACATTTCTAAGGGGAGAAGAAAGATGGCAATGGCTAAGCATTCTTTCCATTTTTCCTAGGTCCCTGGTAGTTCCTCCCGATACCCATCAGTTCATCCTGATAGCCGGCACTGGACTGCACTCACCTTTGCTGTGTTACATGGACATATCTCTGTAGTTCAGGTGAGCAAAAGACAAGTTGTCAATCTGCAGTTTGAAATAGCGAGATGTGGAAACAAAATGGAGAGGCAGGGCATGCAAACTCATAAACTAGTTGCTTTTGTTGCTTTTGGAACACATATCAATCCTGTAAAGGTGATGGTGATGGTGATCAATAAAAAACACAAACAGGATAGAGCATAGTTTTTTTTAAAAAAATAACAACAGTACCAGGTCATCACACAAATAACAAAATATAATAAACTTACTCCTAAACAGACTTCATGTGATCATTATATTTTGTCTACATATTATATTTATAATATACTTAATAGTGTATGTGGTTGAATATTTCCTTGCATTGTATTACATTACGAACACACTCCATTTTTCAATAACCAAGTTATTGACTTGAAGACCTTCCCTTACCTTCAGGATATTAGTCAATTTCTCAATTTACAGCACAATCCCATACATGTCTACCCAGAAGTAGGTCCCATTGACTTCAGTGGGGCTTACTTCCAGGTAAGTGTGTATAGGAGTGCCTCCACAGCGAATAAGGAATGATGCTCCATTTATAACTAGCTTTTATTTGTTTAATTTCTTCTTCTAAGATAATGAGGAGGCAATATGAACAGATATCTTGATAAGTATATTTGGTAGCTATAATGTGTCTACATAATAAAAAATTAAATTAATGAAATCTAACAATATATCCAGAAGTTGCAATGCAACATGTTTGAAATGTTTCTTTAATATGTCATTGGAAAAACCATTGTTGGTCATTCCTTACACTCCCAAACACATCAGCTGCTGCCTTGTGCAAGTCCTCTTCCTGCTCATATTGTCTGTGTTGTTGTCAAAGGCTTCGTAGAATTAGGGTCCAATGTGTATTTTGGGCTCTTGAAATACTGTTATCGTCTCCATTTAATGTCAATAGGAATTTGAAATGAACAACAGCAAGTAGTCAGTCACAGGTAGAGATTTTCCTGTTTCTGCTATTTCTGTTCCCATAAGTTAGCAAGCAATTGTGGACAGAGTTCATTCAATTTCGAATTATTCATAAATGCAAATGTCCATGCAAATGAGATTTTGCCTTCAAAGACTTGGAACATTGCCAGTGCACTCTTTAGTATTGCAAAGGCCGGGCACACTTAATTTACACATGCAATGATAATAAGCGTGTTTTGCCCCAGAGACATCGCTGAGAATCCTGTCAACAGAACCTTTCAGAAGAAATGAAGCCTTGGGCTTTCTAAGCCATGTTTTTGTTAACTGCAATTAATGTTTACTCACTCCCTGTTGTTCAGTGGTAAACATTTAATCTTAGGAAGCTCTGTTTTTCAGGTGTCTCCAGTGGCCCATGGGAATTAATTGTAGGACCGATTCTGATGATGATGATTAGGATAATAATAATAATAATAATAATAATAATAATAATAATAATAATAATAATAATATATTTATACACCGCCCATCTGGCTGGGTTTTCCCAGACACTCTGGGTGGCTCCCAACAGAATATTAAAAACAAAATAAAAGATCAAACATAAAAAACATCCCTAAACAGGGCTGCCTTCAGATGTCTTCTAAAAGTCAGATGGTTGTCTATTTCCTTGATATCACAGTAAACACAATGTGGGCAGATCCTGGCCGGTCCGCTGTCCCTCAGACCTTGTGGGGGGCCGGACTATATTTTGGAAAAAAAATATGAACGAATTCTTATGCCCCACAAATAACCCAGAGATGCATTTTAAATAAAAGGACACATTCTATTCATGTAAAAACATGCTGCTTCCTGGACCGTTCGCGGGCCGGATTTAGAAGGCGATTGGGCCACATCTGGCTCCCGGGCCTTAGTTTGGGGACCCCTATCCTATGGACACACATACTTGGATTACTCAGTAGTAGTTGAGTAACTGCCACATGCAGCTTTGAGGAACAGTCAGAAGTACAAATCAAAATGCTCCTTTTAAGGACAGCATTCCCTTTTTCATATTTTTGTAGTGTTTCATTGAAGAACGTACACACCGAGGCCTTTAGAGCTGATAAACAAGAAGGCAGTAAACATAAGTAAACTTGAAGGAGTTTTCCGCACAGATGGATGCTATAAGCCTAGTACAGTGGACCCTCCAGATGCGAACTTAATGCATTCCGGGGGTCCGCACCCCAAAAATAAAATAAATAGAGGTGTGCTTCTGCACACACACACACACACGACACAATGGAGCACTTCTGCGCATGCACACGGCAGAATTGAGCGCTTCTGCGCATGCGCACACGGCGAAACCCGGAAGTATACACTTCCGGGTTTGCCGTGGCTGTAACCCGAAGATTCCATATCCAGATGGATATGTAAGTAGAGGTACGATTGTAGTAGATTTCTGCCGAGGGAGGTTACTCTTGTACTTTTTCTGTTGCTCTGTTTCTTGAGTTGTTTGTTCCTACTGTGCATTTGCAGTTGCTCCTGGATGCTGGAGCCCACGTCGAAGGCTCTGCTGTGAACAGTGGAGAGGACAACTATGCAGAGACCCCACTCCAGCTGGCTTCAGCAGCAGGCAAGTCTGAGCAAGCGTTGCATTTTCACTCCCCAGAAGCAGGGATTTGCTCTCTTAATGCGCAGTGGGTGTCAAAACACATAAAAGTGGGAAGAAGCAATGTTTTCAAAAGTGCCAAACGCATCTGTTCCCACACCCTTCAATATTTTTAAGCTGACACCTGCTGTCATGCAATTGCTGACTGAGCATTCTGTGTGCACAGTAGGCCACTGGGATGATGTGTAAGTTGCGCCATGTGTACAAGGCTGTGTGTGACCCAAGTGGAGGCATGTCCATCCGGTCTTCTTCATCTTATTTCAGGGGGAATGGCCACAGGTATCTGCTGTACAAATGCACAAAGTTGTACACCTGTTTCCTAGACTGCACATTCTCTTGTACACTCAGTGGAACGTGCCCCACCCTATGTACAGGATTCTCTGCTCACAATATGTGAACTGGCCATATGTGTGTTCTTTTATACCTGGATTGTTTCTCATCTGTGTGTCGTTTACTGTATAGCATTTTAATGTGTGGTGTGCATCCGTTAACCTATAACCCATTTTCTCTCTATGAATGAATACATGAATCAGATGGTTTCTATACAGTATAGTATATCCTTTGAAAATACCAATAAAGGTAAAATGGTTTGTCTTTCTAGGCAATTATGAGCTGGTCAGCTTGCTGCTGAGCCGGGGAGCAGATCCCCTGCTAAGCATGCTGGAAGCCAATGGGATGTCCTCATCGCTCCACGAGGACATGAATTGCTTTAGCCACGCCGCTGCACATGGACACAGGTAAACCTCATGGACAGGCACTCGTTTGCAGACATTGATGCTTAAAATGCCAGGTTAACAGCAATGGACTGCACTACAAAGTTGTCGTACACTTTCTCCCTTCTCCCTCCAGCAATATGGGTACAACAAGACCAGGGGCATTTTGCAGGGCTGGCATAACCCACACTCTCTTAGCCACTGCTCTGTCCTCTTCAATATAGGCATAATAAGGATGAACTTCATTGGCATTGATTGTCAGGGACTGGGCAGAGGAGGAGCGGTGGAGACCGCCTCCCCATCCTGACCCTTCCAGGCAGCAGGAAAACAGAATAGTTTTACGACTGGGGTTTGAGGGAGGTAACAGCTCAGAGGCAGATGAGGGGGGGAGTTGGGAAATCATGGGAAAGCCAGAACAACACCCAGCTGACATCTTGTCATTAGAAAGCATTCCAGACCCTCCATCTCCCAGAGAGCCTTGAAAGTAGGAGAGCAAAGAGCTCAGAGACAGAAGGCACATAGCAGCACCTGTAGAGGAGATGACAAGAATGACGAATGAGGAAGTGGGAGACGGAGGGTGGAGATTCACTCTGGTCAATGCCATTATCCAAGAGGCTGGGTTCAATAGCCTATCTCTGTAAATACTGAATAAAAAAGGACAGTAATAAATCTTCCTTTGTCTTTACACTTTCTTGGGCAACAGCCGGGTTTTGCTGACAGCATCCTGAAACATTCGACATTAACAGAGTAATTTTCAAAAAGTTTACAAACACAGAAGAAAACAACATTTTTGCATGACATAAGTCCTAAGTTAGAAAGATCATGAGCTCATGTCTCTGGTGCTATCTTTTGCTTTTGAGTTCACTCCCCCAATCACACCTATGCTAAAATCATGGGTATCTGAACTATGGAGCATCAATTACTTCTTCACTAGGGAAAAATTCACTATCTGTTGCTTCTTTCTGGAAAAAATGCACAAGGAGAGCATACAGGAGAGATAAATTTGTGCCCCCTGTAGTCATACAGAAAACGTCATGTGTCCAGCTTGTGCACAGAGAACAGTGGCAAGCAGTAATTTAGATCAACCACTAACAGTTGGCGTGGGTGTCGTGTAAATTTGTGTGGTGCAGTGGAATGTGGACCTGCTGAGCTATGAAGCTCATGGGGTGGCTGTAGATTGTTATGATGGTAAAGGAAGATGAACCCATGTATGCTTCTCTTGCTCTTTGGAGGAAGAAGGGGGAACAAATTGGGGTAGGTGGGTGGGAAACACAGATAGCCTATGGACAAAACAATAAGTATGCAAGCACTGAAAGGATTTAATGTTGAGTTCTGCTTTTATATTTATCCCGCTGATATGGAAAGGCACTTTGCCATCTTTAAAGCACACCTGTGGAGATAAGGGTCTATTAACCCAAACTTCTTGCATAGCCTGGAATGGGCTTAAGTACATGTTAAGTAAAGAGGTGAGGGGACAATGAGCGTGCTAGCTCTGCCACCACCACTCCAGTTGCCATTGTGATCACCTTCCACAAGCAGGAGGGCAATCTTCTGAAGTGGGGAGGCTTCTGTACCTATGGAGTACATTCTTGTGTGTTTTAGAATAATGGGGTTTTCAAGATCTGTGTGGAGCCTCCATGGGTACAGGAAGCTCTCTTCTTCAGACAGTCACTCTGCAACTTGTGGAGGGCCACAGGTTCACTGGGGAATGTTGCCATAGCACACTCATCTCTCATGCCCCACCCTCCACACCCCATATTTAACGAACACAGGATCTGAACACCTGAAGAGAACCCGTTGGGATACCACGCCCAACCGCGAATAGCATCTCTCGTTTTCCTTTATTGCAGAAATGTTCTGCGCAAGCTCTTGACCCAGCCGCAGCAGTCCAAGGGAGATGTCCTCTCGCTGGAAGAGATTTTAGCAGAGGGCGTGGACAGTGACACCTCCAGCCAAGGAAGCTCCAACGAGGGCCAGGTTAAGCTATGTAAAGCCAGGATGAAGGCTTTGCAAGAGGCCATGTACTACAGTGCTGAGCATGGCTATGTCGACATCACAATGGAGCTCAGAACGCTTGGTAAGCGGAGCTCATTTCCAGATACGTTGCTTCCAGAATACAAGGCCTGTGATTTTAAGATATGGGAGCATTCCCACTCTCTCTGTCTATAAACATTACCATATTTATTTTTATTACATTTTATATAATGGACGGGATTCAACCACTGAGTCCCATTAGCAGAAGCCCTGAACAAGGACCTCAGTTTATGGATGGGGTGCCCCTCTCTTGTCCTCCCCTGTGTGAGGGGTAAGGAGGACCTCTGAAACATCATGTGATGGATCACTCTGTCTGGCAAGCCAAAATGCTCGCACCACTGGAACGATCAGAAGAGTGCAGCATTGAATTCCTCTAAATATGTTTCTAAAATACATTACATAAAACTTTAATAAGTCAGTGCCTGCCTGAAAGCTTACATTCTAAAAGGCAAGACAACAAAAGTAATGGAGAGAGGAAATAATTTGCATTTCTGTGATTATCCATATTTTATTTATTAATTATAGTGTTTCTGAAGTAGAAAGAGGGCCCTCCTTACTTTTTGGAGTGGCACATGAAAATTGCAAAAGTAACCGAACATTGGCCTGTGATTTCTCAACTTTTAACATTTGTTTGCACATTCTAAAAGCAGAGCAAATAAATAAATACAGATATCCAAGGTTTTTTGAAATTGTTTCACATCTGTTCCTAATTTGATCCATGCCAAAGAACTCACTGTGTTTGCTGTAAACATCCAGTTGCAGCAATGATCAATTTTAGAAACAGTGTATAGGACATGGGTAGGCAAACTAAGGCCCAGGGGCCAGATCCAGCCCAATCGCCTTCTAAATTCGGTTCGCGGACGGTTTGGGAATCAGCATGTTTTTACATGAGTAGAATGTGTGCTTTTATTTAAAATGCATCTCTGGGTTATTTGTGGGGCACAGGAATTCGTTCATTTCCCCCCCCCCCTTTGAAATATAGTCTGACCCCCTAAAAGGTCTGAGGGACAGTGGACCAGCCCCCTGCTGAAAAAGTTTGCTGACCCCTGGCATAGGAAAAGTAATCTGGGAAAGCTGAATACCTGTTTGTATTGTGTTGAATTAATATTGAAGCTCCAGTAACCTGTCTCTATTACGAGAAATATATACCGGTAATTGCTGAATAATAAACTGAACTTCAGTGATCAGATAAACTTCTGGCAGTAAATAAATAAGGAAGCTGTATTTGGCATTAACACAATCTTCCTGAAATCAGGGTTGTTCACAATTCCTTAGCCACAGATCTATAAATGCTTACGTGCTACAAAGTAAATACGGTACTTAAAACTTCAGGATAGCTCTATTCTTTAAGATGAATTACCATCTCCTCATAAGAGCTCATAGAAGCATGACTAGTCCTGTCAAAAACACTGCATTTTTTTTAGTTTTTTCTGAATTAGAACTGAACACACCAGCTGAAAATTCTGGGCTGACCAAAGGCAGAGAAAGGCCATGATTCTATAGTTAAAATACTTATGTAGAATATGTTGATTTCTCACCCCTGCATAACTAACAACATATACCAAAATTTATTCTTCCGTACAACTCTTAAAGCGGTGGGAGTCCTGCCTTGCTTTGCATTTAGTCATTATAATGACAAAGAAAAAAGTACAAGTGTGGTAATAGGCTTAAGCAGACTGGTTTCATAGAAACATAGAATTGTAGAGCTGGAAGGGACCGTGAGGGCCATCTAGTTCAACCCCCTGCAATGCAGGAATCTTTTGCCCAATGTGGGGCTCAAACCCACAACCTTGAGATTAAGAGTCTCATGTTCTACTAAATGATCTGTTAGAACTTACATATCTGCAGGTTTTCCACTTGTGCTAGTCATATAAAACAAAACCATACCGTGGTTTATTTACATGTTTATTACAGGTTGGTGAATAGAGAAGCTAATGGTTTTTAGCACATCTCGCCAGTAATGTGTGGTGTGACTCGCTTGCGTGAGTTTGCAACAGGGCCGGGCCCATCCATGAGGCAGACTGAGGCAGCCACCTCAGGTGGAATCCAAGGATTCCAGCAAGATCTCTTGCTTGCTTAGGAGGAAGAATGAGAGATGGGTGTATATGTGTGTGTACCTGTGTATAGAATCTTCTTTTCTCTTGCCATGGCTGGAACATAGCCTATTGTACAAATTTGCATCCATTGCTCTCCCCACTTCTGGCACAACACTGGCTTGTGGCCTGTAGGAGGTTGCCCATGAAAGAATATCGTCTTCAGGCTGAAAAAGGTTCCCTGCCTCTAGAGGTCTAGTGGACAGTGTGGAAATTAATCTTCCAATCTATTCTGACCACATGCATGGAAGTTGCTAACATTATCATAGCAGTGGCACTGTGAGAGCAACTTTAGGTCAATGACTATACACACATGGAGGTGGCACAGAAAGAGAACCTTCGTCCTTTCAGATTCTGTGATTCTTTTGTGTCTCTTACCTTTCAAAAAGCAAACTCCCACTTCATACACCCACATTCGAAGTCTTTAATCCTTTCATTATCAGATGCTGGGGTCAATTGCATAGGTGCCAAGTTCCGGATTGAAAAATCCAGGATCAGCAGTGCCGCAGCACTGGAAGTCGCTTCTATGCACTTCCAGACATGCGTAGAAGCGACTTCCGATGCTGCTGTGCCCATTTCCAAAATGTCCGCAGCACCAGAAGTCGCTTCTATGCACTTCCGGACATTCGCTGAAGCAACTTCTGGCGCTGCAGACATTTTGGAAATGGGCACAGCGGCATCGGAAGTCACTTCTACGCATGTCTGGAAGTGCATAGAAGCAATTTCCGGTGCCGGCGCGGCACCAGAAGAACATGGCCACTGGCAGGAGCTCCGTAATCCGGGGGAATACAGGGTATTTTGCCATTTGGAACATCTGTGGGAAACAGTAAGAAATACGGGGGTTTCCCGGGGGAAACGGGGTACTTGGCAGCTATGGTCAATTGTGCAATGACTAGGTTGTATCCAACTCAAGAGTACTACTCACGAGTATAGCTATTGAAATTAAGAGACATTTAGGTCACGTGTATTAACATCAGTGGGTCTGCTCTGAGTAGGACTAGTTTTATATACAACCACTATGTCTATCATACCTTGTAAGTAAATTCCCCAGAGACATCTGCTTAGAATATTGAGAAGAATCATTTGGTTTGATTCAGCAAAAAAAAATAAATGTGTATATTTCCTGCCTATTATTTTGCTGTCATCAATTCAGGGCTTTCTCCATGGTAAAATAATCATTTTTTGCTTTTTAATGAATGGCCACAGGAATCCCATGGAAGCTCCACGTGTGGATTGAGTCACTCCAAACAACTTTTTATCAGTCTCGTTACTCAGTAGTGCAGAATCTTCTACGGGAATTTGTCACCATTAAGGAAGAAGACTACAATGAAGAGCTGGTTAATGATGGACTGCAGCTGATGTTTGAAATCCTCAGAACCAGCAAAGTAATCAGCTTCAAAACTATATTCAGATATGCATTGTTTGGCTCAAGAAAATCCTCTGTTCCCTCCAAGGGCTCTGTAGTTTGCTTGGGCGGAATCAGTGATGTGTGAGGGTCCCAGTTAATTCTGGAAGCAGGGGACAATACCATGCTGTGTTTACTTGAGCCTGGATAACACAGTTTTGCCAGGGATCAAATGTCAAAGTCTCCATCCAAGCCGAGACCCTCATTCTAATAGTAATTGAGATATCTGTAGTGACTTTGCTCTAAAAGAATCTCGTTAAAACACACAAACACACACACACACAATTTAGCTGAAATACTTTTATTCTGCCTTTCTGTCACACAGTTGCATACATGGAAATTTAAATGTGTGTAATTTGCAAAGATCTAAATCAGGCATCCCCAAACTGCGGCCCTCGAGATGTTTTGGCCTACAACTCCCATGATCCCTAGCTAACAGGACCAGTGGTCAGGGATGATGGGAATTGTAGTCCAAAACATCTGGAGGGCCGAAGTTTGGGGATGCCTGATCGAAATAGTCACATTGCATTACACATAAGTAGATAGACACTTCAAAAAGATAATACAGGCCCTAGTCTTACTCCAGCTCAAGCAGTTCACAACTAGTTGCAAAAATCACCCCTCCCAGCTGTGGAATCACACCCCCATATGCATCAGAAAAGACATCTAGCTCACATAGTGGGGTCCAGATTTGTATTTTTCTTAGCAAAGAGAGATTCCAGTAAGAATGGATTTAAAATTAGCTCTGTTTGAACCTGACACTCTGCAGAGAGCTGAATTTTAACTCCTTGCCCTTCATATTCCTCTATATACTGTAAGGGAGCAGCAAGGAAAATAGGCAACTTTTATCGGTCTGAGATTAATCCTTACAGAGCTCTAATGATCTCCATTCATTCTTATTCACAGAATGAGTCTATCAACCAGCAACTTGCCTCTATCTTCGCTCACTGCTATGGAAGCAGCCCCATCCCTGGCATTCCTGAAATCAGAAAGACGCTCCCAGCACGCCTAGGTAAGATGGTCACCAGCAGTGATTTTAAGGGTATTGTTTTTGACTTTGTAGCTGTGAAGCCTTGCTAAACCGTTTCCTCTTCCTCTTCTTCTCTTGCACAGATCCTCACTTTTTAAATAACAAAGATATGTCCGATGTTACTTTTCTAGTGGAAGGAAAACTGTTTTATGCACACAAAGTTCTCCTGGTGACTGCTTCAAACAGGTGAGATACTTAGTCAGGAAGTGGCACATGATACCTTTGCAGAGTCATTCCAAGATCAAGAAAGATGAATGGTTGAGTTGCTTACTCAAAGACGTAATCCCCATTTTAGTTTTTCACAATGCCAAGCTGTCATTTCTTTGAATATGGATGCAAGGAAGCATTGCTGTCTTCGCAGCTGTGTTCTCCTCCATACACATTAGTTTGTGTATCTATCTCATCCAATCTACACTTTTATGTGAACCATTCTTCAGCTTTTATTGATAACTTGAACACAACCTGAACAGCAAATACTTAAGCTGTAGAAGAAGGATTAATGGATGGTTGCAGCTCAGAATGGCAGAGAACAAGGCCAGAGGGAGGCTTTTCTTCTTTCAAGGAGAACAGGACTAAACAGGATTAGATATGGTATGTAGCAGGCATGGGAAACCTACTGCCTGTGGGTCTCATTAGACCCAACATGGCTTCAGATTTTGCCACAACCAGAACCGGCTGCTCATTACCTGTTGTCAGATGCAGGGCAAGTAAAGATGCTGATCGAAAGGAACAACCCCAGGAAGGTTAAACTGATTTCTTGGAAAACATGACAGGCATTAATCTGCTTTAAAATTTGACACCAAACGCAAGCCCCACTGGGATCGGTTTCCATTTGGAAGTTTAGATCAGGGCTCTAGAGAGAAATGCAACCCCCATTGGGACCATCTGTACAGTGGTACTTTGCTAGACGAACGCCTCGCAGCACGAAAAAATCGCAAGACGAAAACGTTTTACGATTTTTTGGCAGACTCGCAAGATGAAGTTTTCTATGGCCGTGCCATAGAAAACTTCACAAGACGAAGCAGGGCGCTGCAAGGAGGAGAAAGTCAGACCGAGAGCCCGCCCGCCTCGCGCTTCCACTGCCGCCATCGCCTGGAGCCTGCCCGCCTCACCTACCACACGCTTCCGCCGCCACTATCGCCCAGAGCCCGCCCGCCTCGTGCTTCCGCCACCGACACCACCGCCCAGTTTCCACGGCAGCCGGGTCCCCCCTCACTCACCTTAAGCCGCCTGCGCGCGAACAGAAGAGGCCAACCAGACAGCCTGCCTGCCTGCCTGTGCGCAAACGGGCTGTCTGTCTGGTTGGGCGCGAGGGTCTGGTTGCTGGGGAAGGAGGGAGGGATCCTCTCCCTGGTCCTCCTCCTGCTTCCCCCTTAAAAACTTCCGGCCGTGGCGGGTGAGTCGGCGCCTTTTTTGCGCTCCCCCCCATAGGAACACATGAATTAAATTTCAAAGCATTCCTATGGGAAACCATGCTTCGCAAGACGAAATTATCGCAACATGAAATGACTCATGGAACGAATTAATTTCATCTTGCGAGGTACCACTGTACTTGGACGCAGTCAGCTGATTGACAAGTATTTCGCGTTTCACTTTAACCTGAGTTGGATGAGATCACATATTAGCCAAAACCAGGCTTTGAGGGACAAGGAGAGTGCATGCAATCTCACGGCCTGTTCCCAGCCGGGACTCATGTTAAATCTTAAGCAGTCCTTCATAACTCATTGCATATACCAAGAGCTAGACAAAAAATGGTTCTACCTACATATTTTTAATTCTGCCTCTCATGTAGATGTTTCTATCAGAAAAGAAGGTGTCAATGAAACTCCTAGAGCTATAGGCCCCCTTTTCACTTCACATATAGAAAAATAATCTAAGCAAATGCAGCTTGAAAGGCTCTTTCTGAAATCTTTCCTCTGTTTTCACAGATTTAAGACACTGATGACCAATAAAACTGAACAAGACAGTCAAGGCAGCAAGACTGTAGAAATTAGTGATATGAAGTACAATATCTTCAAGGTATGTATTTAAGAATAATCTGCACTGTTACTTTTTCTAATGTTAAAATTGAGTATGATTCAGAGGCATCATACTCTTAAAAGTTTCAGGTTTAGGGAACCTGTCATTCAAAAGAATTAACCATTTTGGCTGAAGAAGTGGCTTTTGCTTATGTTCAAAAGAAGAAACCAATATAAATGAACTCTAAAATTCATTCATCAAACTGAGATCTACCAAAAATTCATTTGTCCATCCAAACGCTTTAATCCATCCCTGGTTACTTGTTGGTGTGGACAAAGTAGCTTGTGAATCAGAGATTGCTGAAATGCTCAGCAGCAGTTTTCATGTCATGGTGTCACTTTTTGCATTGGTGATGAATCGCTATTAACCATGTCCAAGATCATCTAATTCACACATTACTTTTGTCCATGACAGCAAATGTATACCGGAGATACCTGGGACCTCTAGCACAGCTCAAACTGTACTTGTATAAACAGTCACCCAAATCTGCTGGAAGTTATAAGGCATAATTTTTATTAATGTTAAGCTAGCTAGGTCTGAATAGAGTCAGAAAATGTGCAGCCTTTGTGTTGAATCTGTTTAATGGTCAAAAGGTTAAAAAGATTTAACTTTCACTCTCTTTTTCAAACATCTGCAAACCTTAATGTCCAGTATGTCATGAAAAAGGAGAGTTGGCATTGGCATATAAACAAAAATATACACCACTGAAATCCAGCACTCAGGAGCTATTCCCACTTTCCAGATCTGTTTTTAAAGATCTACAGGAAACTGTGTTGAGGCTGGAAAACTGAAAGCCTAAAAGTAACATTCTGTAGAACTGACACAAGGATCCGTTTATTTGTGCTCTTTCCTCAGCCATCAATCACACATTTTTTGTGCTTTGGCTATATAGGAAAAATGCAATTGCAGCTCAGTTTGCAAAGTGGAGACATTCTGTATTTTAATCTTGAGCTGAGCTATAATTGCTATGTTTGCATCCAGACTTTGCTGGCCAGACCGGTCCATCGCCAGAGTTGAATAGTAAAGAGCTTACACGGAAATTAATATTGCATATTGCACTTGTTTTAATTTATAATCACTGAAAGTTTCTGTATTGGCAGCCAAGTTGCTGTGTGACAGTTTCCCAAGGCAAACCTGCGAGTTCGTATTTCTCACTGCTTTGGCTGTGTTCCTGTTTCAGATGCTGATGCAATATTTATATTATGGAGGAACAGAATCTATGGAAATTCCTACTGCTGATATTTTAGAGGTGAGAGCATTTCTCCTAATCCCTTTCGGTCTATTGCAGTGGTTCTCAAAGGGTGAGGCAGGAGAGGATGGGAAGTGTGGCAGGAAGATTCAAGGACAATTACAGAAACATTTAAACATTTCAGTATAGTATAGTATAGTATAGTATAGTATAGTATAGTATAGTATAGTATAGTATAGTATAGTATAGTATAGTACAGTATAGTACAGTATAGTATAGTATCACCAATTTTTTTTCCAGGATATGGATAGGTATCTTTTCAAAATGAGAGCAAGAACATCAAGTGATACTGAGGACAATCCTGGTTGCCATTTATAATTATATTTTGGGAATGATTCATGTTCTTATGTAGCTGCATTGATTTATACTTTCTGGGTGCCCTATGATCATGTTATAAAATAGTCGTGCTCTGTGTTATAAATCAAGCCCTTCTAGGAGTTGTTTCTTTGTTTTCCAATGTATTTCTGATCAATAAGAAATTCGATGTGGCATGAGCAAGTATTTATTCTGAAAGTTTGAGAACCACTGGGTTCTGTTGTGATCTTGTGGTGGTTCAGGATTTATTTATTTATTTATATACCAATAAACCATAAGCACATTTCAAAGCAGTTTGCATTAAAGAGATGCAATAAAAGCCTTTAAAAGTTAAAAACAATTTAAAAGGAAAAGGGTTAAAAACAAGCACTGTGGAAGGATGAACTCTAAATTGCCTGCATAGGACTGGTGGAATGGAAAAGTTAATATCAATAACGTTGAGGACGTGTATCTGTACCACAAAATTTGTGCTTTGCAGGCTCACTGCACTGTTTGACAAGTGATTTCCTAAGTGTTTAGAATGGGGCCCATGTGATATATTCTGAAACCAAAAGAGCACTTCCCTGTTTAGGGAAGCTTTTAATGTTTGACGGACTATTGTATTTTAATATTTTGTTGGAAGCACCCCAGAGTGGCTGGGGAAGCCCAGCCAGATGGGTGGGGTATAAATAATATATTATTATTATTATTATTATTATTATTATTATTATTATTATTGGAAAGGTGATACTCTGAGGACAGATAGTCTACTTTGTGGTTCAGTGACTGGAAATGGGGAGCACATAGACTAGTTGATCTGTGCATTTATGTAGAAAATTAATAGTACAAGGTTCAAGTTAGGTGGAAGTTCATTTTTTGTCAATTTAACATACTGGGTCAGCTAGATTAAAATCTACAACCAGGTTGTTATAATTTACAAGCATGACCCATCAACAAGGATGATGAGAATTGTAGTTCAGCATCAGGCCAAAGTTTTGGAATCTGGGGAGCATTATGTCTGCGGCCGCTTACTTCTTATCCTGATGTTTTAAACTGTTATTTTTAAAGGCTAGTCCATGTTTCCACCTGTATCTTATTGACCTGTTTGTGAGATTCATTGAAACAAAGCAGAGTTTAGAAGAGCATCCAACAAATAAAAGCGATGTGATGCGCAGGTGTGAAAACTCAAAATGTGATCGTATTGCATCACAGCATGAGTAGGGAGAGTTCATTATGGAAGAAAATGGCACAGACATGCCATGACACACATGTGTTGCAGCAGGTCTAGACTAGTTTAGGATTGCTCCATGCTGCTTTATTCTGTATTGTTTGCTTTGAGGTCAAGACTGTTCACTTTTAACTTTTCTACAGTACCAGTGTACACAAGAGCCTTAACTGGGGTTGGGGTAGGGTGGGGACAAACAGGATGACAAAAATAGGCAAGAGATTGCAATTTGCAACAGGGAAACAAAAGAGAAGGGGGGGGAAGAGAGAAAGGGGCAGCAACAGAGAAATGTGGGGTACATAAAACCCTTTAAAGCTCGGGGGAGGATCAAGGACTAATGGCAAGGGTGAGAGTTAAAGAAGGGATTTGAAGGAGATATAATACTACATGCACCTTTAGGAAGGGTGTATGGGATAACGGGTAGAGTCACAACAGAGCGCAATACTGTAGACCTTTGGGAGGCTGAGACTGGCTAAATTTAAGGAGCAGAGATTGTGAGGCAAGCAAGCAATTGGGTTTTAAGGAGGCCTCACTCTGCCTACCTAAGCGATGGGTGTGATGAATGAGTTTGGTGGCAGCATTATAGACTGAGAAACTACGGTATGATTGGGGGGAAAGAAAATGGCAGTCATCACAGACACAGGTGAATGGCCAGAACATAGCAGAATTTAAGCTGACCAGACTAAGAGAAGTTGGAGGGCTTTTGGGGAGAAGTGACACAGCTGCGTAACCAATGCAAAGGAGAGATAAAGCCAAGGCTGCCTACGTGGTCAGGAGGAAAGGTTGCTGAGAGATATGGAGAGTAATCAAGGAGAATTAGCCCTGGCAGGAAAGATAAGCAGTTCAGCCTGATACACATGGAATTTGAAACAGCGATTAGACATTTAAGTTATTGGACAGGGAGATGGAGGGGGAGAGGTGTGGGGTATACAGTTCCAGTTCCCTATAACTTTGGAGGGCTTAAACCTGATCCAGCCATTCAGATACGCACTTAGTACAGTACTTCCCATAACTGAGCCGCCTCATAATATGTGTGGGGATTATTTGTTAAGAGTGGGCTCCTCGGTGAAAATTTCCATCCGCACAGAATGCTGAGAGCCATTGTATGCAATACTTAAAGTAGATGGCTAAATTCTGGGTTTTAGCGCTGTGCAGCACATAGCTGAGCAATCGTTTTTAAAGTGTTCCTCCTATGGAAAGCTCTGCACACAGTAAAACTGGTACATCCAGAGAGAGAGCTGAGCTAAACTTCTTAATGTCCTGGTTTCCTACATGCATTGCATTGCATTTTGTTTTGTTTTGTTTTGTTTTGTTTTGTTTTGTGAGGCAATACACCTTCTGTCTATAGTGGTACAGCCATAGTATGCTGCCAAATCACTCTTACATCTTACTCTGTTATCTGTGGACTTAATGTCCATATTGGATTAACTGACACATCTCCCTGACCTTTTTCTCTCTCTAATAAGACAAGAGAAATTATGACAGGGGCATTTTCAGGCAAGTTAACTTGCAATCCAAAGGAGGATTCTACCATCTGTAGAGCTGAACATTTTGATTAAGGCTTTGAGAGATGCTTCCTGACCCATTAATGCTGTAGCTCAAGAATAAGGAAAAGCACCAATTACACAGCTCAGTTTTGATAGGAAGTTGGAAGCCTGTGCAAAAGCAAAACAAGTTTGGGTTTTGCTTCCTTGTTGTGCACAGCTTCCCTTGTCAATCACCCGTTGTCATCTTCAATGACTTCTCTTTCATCCTCACTAGCTGCTCTCGGCTGCCAGCCTATTCCAGTTGGACGGCCTCCAGCGACACTGTGAAATACTTTGCGCCCAAACCATCAGCACCGAAAGCTGCGTCAACATCTATAAATATGCCAAGGTAAAGGACAAGTCCTCTTCCATTCAGGCTCAATAAGATTTGCAAGTGTTTTCAGGTGCAATGAATGTAAGAATAGCCCTGCTTGATCAGAGCAAGGAGTAATCTAGTTTTGCTCCTTGTTTCAATCAATGGCTGGGCAGCTTTGCCTTTGAAGAAGTCCAGGAGGGCACAAAGGCCTCAGGTCACCACTTCTTGCTTGTCCACAACAATATTGTATGCTGCATTTGAATTATGTCGACTGAGCAATCCCAGACAAGATGCTCCTCTGCATAGAAAAACATTAAGCACTTAGGGTGGTATTTGATTAAATAATACAATGAGCGAAATGACTTCCCACTTGTGCCTGCTCCACCCACCAAGTCCTCCCCATCTATTCCTCTAGAGCAGATTTGGGGGTGGCATGGGGTACACACAGAGGAAGGAGGGAAGGGAAGTCCCATTGCACAAGCAGGGGAGTTGTTGTGTTGGCTCTGTCATTTAGTTGAATGCCACCCACGGAAAACTGGGATGTCAGTGACATTGTGTCGTGGAGAAAGTTTCTAGCATTCCATCTTCTAAGCTCCCATTTGCTGTGTGAAGTGGTGCAGCTAAGGGACAGACTTGCCACTTTGCTGCTGGGAGAAAAGGAGAGAAAAGACAGTGTTGTTGTAATGGTGCACACGTTATCATCATCAGCAAAAAGTCTTAACAAGTTAAGAGTCAACTAACTGTTAGACCAGGCATCCCCAAACTTCGGCCCTCCAGATGTTTTGGACTACAATTCCCATCTTCCCTGACCTGCTAGCTAGGGATCATGGGAGTTGTAGGCCAAAACATCTGGAGGGCCACAGTTCGGGGGTGCCTGTGTTAGACCACTGTAGGATTTATGAACAAGGCCTATCTTTTTGTGGCAGGATTCCTATCCCACAAGCAGCTCTGTGGCTTGTAGATGCTCAGCAGATGTTTTCAATCAACACTGCATCTTCCTTCTAGGGAAAGTGTCACTTGTTTAATTTCTGCCCAGCACACCATTATTAAAAACACCAGCATCATGTTAAGAAGCAGGCAGTAACTCCAGCATGAACCGGGGTTATGATGCAGGTGTTGTTTCATGGTGGCACAAGTGACTAGGCCTAGTATATCCAACACCACAACAATTGTTCCAAATATTTCTTGCTTCTTTGTTGGAACTTTCATTTCTATGGGAAAAGGTAGACTTTCTGACGCCCATATTATATCTTTAAGGATGCTGTGGAAGGGAAACACCAGAAACAAGACTCCCTCATCATACATACTTTTTATCAAGAACGTTTTTCTACCGATGAGGTGGCAGCCCAGTAGATTATGGATAATCAGGGGCTAGGAGCCATCTTTCCCAACACAGCAGCAGGGTACCTTAGGGTAGCTCTTGTGTGTTTTATTCAACGTCCACTTTTTCTAAGGCTCATCGTATATGCACAGAATTTCTTTGACTGCTAATACCATGTGCCATCTGGTACTGCTCATTATGCTGTCATGGTGTGCCACATGGATTGCACCCTCACATAACAAAACAGGTATCATCTTGGCTATTTCATTGACCAGCTGCTCTTTTCCTTTAAGGGTTACTTGACTTTGGCTCAACAAGCAGCAGGAGGTCACAGAAGGATTAGAAAGAGGAAGACTTTTACCCTCTTTAAAATATCCCAGTAGAACTGCCCCCCCCCCCAAACACACACACAGGGGACAGAAAATATTCGCTAACCCCGGGATTAATATCCTCTTAACCATTTGCTGCCAGCATTTAAGCCTCCCCATATATTGAAGCTGTCTGAGTGGGTGCGGGGAGAGAGGCTATAATTGACAGTTGCATAAAAAAATCCCACTTATCCGCCAATCTTCTGTTTTGCAGATCCACAGTGCCCAGGAACTAGTCTGTTTCTGCGAGGGCTTCTTCCTCAAACACATGAGTGCCTTGTTGGACCAGGAGCCTTTCAAACAGCTCATCTACGGCAGGAACAGTAAAGTTCAGGGTCTGGATCCCCTGCAGGACTTGCAGTCCACACTGGCCAGCAGACTTCATTCCATTTACATCACCTCAAGGGTGTGATTGCCAAGAGGAACCACAGTGACCCTGTCTGGATAAGCTGGGATGCTCAAAGCACTTGCTCATCTAACTGCACTAGGATGGGATTTTGGCCCAACTTTGCTGGCTTCCCTCGCCGGCAACTGGATTGCTGAAAGTTCCTCCACCAGATCCAAAAATTCCCCGGTACAAACGACCTGACCATTCACTGTGCAGCTGGGATTTATAGGCACGGACACCCATAGCAAATATCCCAGTCTAGCTCAGGAAACCTTGCTTGCTGGATTAGAAGCTGCAAGTATAAATCATTCAGGCAGGAAAGCATGCAGTCTGTTGCGTTTCTATGAAGGAGATGCACATTCTGAAGTATGTTGTAACGTACATTCTCCACCACATTTAGTTGCACATTAACAGCTTGTTTGGGTGTGACAAAACTGAATCGGTACCCTAATGCTTTGATCTGTACTGAAAATTAGATGGCAGGGTTGGGAAGTTGCTAGGTGGGAGCAAAACTCCTCCCTAACACGCAGGGCCTTTTTCAGCTGGAACTCACTGGAACTCAGATCCAGCACCTCTCAGGTGGGTGCCATTGCCATTCTAAAAGAACGAGGGAGGAGTTCATGGTGAGTTCTGGCACCTCGTTTTCTAGAAAAATAGCACTGCTAACACCCAACACCTTTGTCAAGGGTTGCTTTCACCTTTGCATTCTCTACTGGGTGGCCATTTAGAGTGGAATATTTAAAAAAAACAGAGACATCATGCCATCTATGCAAAGCGCTCACCGTTTGGGGAGAGATTTGCAAGTGAAGGGTGCTTCTTCTGTGAAGGGAGTATTGTTAATAGAATAAAGGAGGAAAAGGATAGAGGGGAGCGGTATAGGAGCAAGGGGAAGAGAGATGTGTTGCAAATGTATTTGTAGAGCATGGATGGGGAACCTGTGGCTCTCCAGGTGTTGCTGGCCTCAAATTCCCATCAGCCCCAGCCAACATGGCCAGTCCTGAGGGATGATGGGAGTTGAAGTCCCACAATATCTAGATGGCCACAGGCTCCCCACCCGTTGTAGTATTTCAGGGAAGTTACTAGAAGCGTAATAGAAATGTGGGACTGCTTGATGTGAATATATGTTTTAGAGGCAAGAGACGTTTTTCTCCACAATCATATCTAGTTGTTTTTTGACCCTGTGAACTGCCCTCCCCACGCGCTGAAGCGTTTTCGTTTTAACATGTCATTGGGAGGTTGGGAGAGCATTCAATACAAAACCAAGCATCTTTGTAAATGATTATTTCATCCGTTTTGAGGATGATCAAGGTCAAAGCACTTCAGCATATTATGGCTGAGAAAATTAACTCTGAGGTAGACACCTTTTCTCAGGCATCAAGCCTACTTTCTTGCATCTCTCACTCACCACTGAACCATTTGTCTCTCTCTACTTCATCTCTCTGCATCATACACCAACATCACACAGTACTGAAATGTCATTGCTGCCAAGGTAAAAGAATTCAGGCCTTCAAAAAGCCAGGAGGAACTTCATGAGCTGCACATATTGTAAGTGGGCCAGGAATAGGGAGAGGATCAGAATGCTAAAAGTTAAGAAATACTCAGTGCAAACAGGCTCTTGCGCAGTAGCTGTTGTTAAACTAGGTGGTAAGATTATACACCCTTCAATCAATCACTTTTGAAATTTGGACCAGAAACAAACCCACAAATTCACATTTCCCTCCCCAACCCCAGAAAAAAAAAATCACAGAAAAGGTCAAGCTTATTTGGGAATATCCCCAAAAGTTGTAATTCTGGAAAATAATTTTCAAAAAGCTGTTTCAGCTAACTGTACAAAAAAATAATAATAGAGATTCTGTTGCATTGCTGTAATGTTGTCTGTTACATTAACTGTACATTAATGTCACTTATGTAAATGTACCATATTTTATTAACAACATAACTTTTGTTAAACTTTACAAGTGGTATAAGCTCAGTTATTTTAAGGCGGCTAGGGAATGCATTATGATGAAAAGGAAGAGATAAAAACAAGAGTGCCTTATGATAAACTATGCATGAGATGGGCTCTGCATACACAAACACACTCAGGAAAATAGCTTTTCTTCCAAATTCTGTGATTAGCTAGGACTGGGCAAACGGCATGCAGGTAGCCTTGTTTCAACAGCTAAACAGTTTCTTTGATACTACTGCCTTCTTAATGCCTTACTGGCCTTGGTTATGCCATCCTATAGAAAGAATAGCTTTCAGCAGGCATCCCCAAACTGCGGCCCTCCAGATGTTTTGGCCTACAACTCCCATGATCCCTAGCTAACAGGACCAGTGGTCGGGGAAGATGGGAACTGTAGTCCAAAACATCTGGAGGGCCGAAGTTTGGGGGTGCCTGGCTTTCAGCAAGGACTGGAGTTTTGAGGTTTACAGGAAAGGTTTCAGCTGCTGGTTTTCAGCTGAAAGAATCCTTAAAGCAGAGCTTCCTTGCTGCTTCTGAGATGGCCAGTAGTTTACGGTAAGTGTTGCTATCCCCTCTGTAGAAATTTTCATGCTTTAATTTGCACCTGTGATCTCAAACGTCTACATCCATTTGACTCCTATGAAAATGGGAGCATGGCAGCCAATGTACTCCAAATGAAGAAAGGGGAACTGTCCCTTTAAGAACCTGAAGCACCCAAATGCTCCGCTTCTTCCACCACAGTATTCAAAAGATGGGGTGATTGCTCCTGTTGAAATTTGTCCTGCTTCACAGCCTTCAAAAGGATAGAAGTCCAATCTCTTCTAAGATTGTTCCCTGCTGGAAATCTCCCAGGGCTGGGATTATCCCCTCACTTAAATGCCTCTGGCCAAAGGCATTTTACTGCCTGAGGCAGAACAGCAAATGATGTCATCACTCCCCCTACACATCTTCTACCAGTCAAGGTACATAGTGGGCACCTGAAGCAGATCAAATCACACAAGTGCCTCTCCCCCCCCCCCACTTTCCTAGTAGTAAAAATACCCAACAATAATAATTTAAATAGCTAAGAATAATTTGCTGTCCTTTCATGACACGCAAACTCTTTGGCAGCTGGCTCACATCACCTTATGGTAGGGCTGGTTCCTGACCCAGCAGCTCGGCCAGAGGCTTAGACGCCTCTAGCGCATCCCCAAAATCTGCTCCAGTGGGTCCCACAAAGCAATTTTTGAGGGTGTATGAAATCCTATTATGCGCATGGAAGCCAAGACACAGCCCATGGGTTACAATCCAAATCAGAGTCTGCACAATGAAGAAAATGGTATCTGTAGTTGGAATATTGCTTGTTTTGCTGCAGGTGTTCTTTCTGCCGAGAAGGCAAGCCCCCTAATTTATATTTTCATTTGCAAGTCAGCTTGCCTCTTTGTCAGTACAAAGCACCATAGCAAACACACCAAATTCAGGCTGTACCTGTTTTTCTCTCTAGCCTGCACATATCTCTATGGACTGTGGACATAAGCACAGTCTAGGAGAGCAACCCAAAGGCACCTGTGTTATCTGCCGTGCAGCCCCACAATTCCCCCAGACTTGCCAAGCCGAAATGCACTACAGCCAAGACTCCAGGAGTCTTGGCTGTAACCACAGGCTGCAGCTCCTGAATGAGCTTCCACTGCCATGCACATCCCCTAGGAAACCCCTTCCCCCTCCTTTCTTCCCCCTTAGAAGCTTGATGCTTCTTGATATGGCCTGCAGCTATCAGAGTAGGCCCAGAGCAGAAGCCATTTGGGGGTTAGTTAACAAAGGAAGGGAGAAAAGATGGACAAAGGGGGCTTCATCTTAAAAAGCTCCCTGAAGCCTTGTAACGTAAACAGAGAGGCTCTCATTGTCAAGAGCACTGCATCTGAGAACAACAGGAAATGAATGAAAAGCCAGAATGCTAGAACCAATAGACAAGAGACAATAGACATTGAGGGTTGGCATCTTGGGATGCTTAAATATCCTTTTAGTGGAACTATGCCCATTGACTGGGTATTTTTTTAAAAAATCAGCAAGAAGCAGCCCTGGTGAGTTTTTCAGAGTCTTAAGTTTCCAGCAAATTATTCTGTTGGGGTAAAGAATCTCTTGCCACCTTAAATCCTATCAAATGGATGAAGGCATAAGCTATTGTGGACTAGAATCTGCACCATCAAATGCTGTAGCTACAGCTAGACTTAGGCAGGGATGATGAATCAGAGGGTGAAGTTTAGGTGTTTTTTTTGGGGGGGGTTGAGGAGGTGGAGCCTGAGAGTTGGAACTTGGCACCCTCTTCAAAATTCCTGAACCAAAGGCACATTTGCTTAATAACCAGGCAAAAAATATTAGGCTACCATAAGCAAATCCTTTGCTTGCCTTTTCATTGTTTTTTAAAGCCACTCCCCTCATACATGGGAGAAATTACCAAAAGGTGATTTCGTCTGCTCTTTCCTCCCTTTTCACCACTCTGTCACCAGGCTGTCATTTCTCCTGCTGCAAAAAGAACAGGCTCCACTAACTTTCTCCTCTTTTCCTGCCAGGGCACCGCCAGTCCTGCAACGTACCTCTCCCACAAGTCAGCTAGGTGCTGCCAGCTGTCAAAACCATTCAAGGCTCTCTGACGCAGAGGAATGATCACACTGACAACTAGGTCACATCACCTCCCAGCCTCCTGCTGGGAACAGCACTGGCCCGACACAGCTTTGCCATTTTAGTCTCATTAATCAGAGGCACTCTCTCATCTCCAGCTTTGTTTGTGAGAGCTACCTGGGCTAATGGCCCAGCTCCTAACCCCTCTGAGATCACTCAGTTGCAGGTGGCGCTCTGAGCTGTGGGAATGACCCCTAGTAGGCAATGTCAAAAGTCTGCCTGCCAACCCTTTTAAATGAACTGACAGTTCTCTAGTGTGGAGGACTCAAGCTTTGGCCTTGAAAGGTTTTTCAGCTGGAATGGTGTCATCTTAGCACATCACAGTTCCCCCTGCTGGTTGATCTTGGCAAAACAAAGGCAGGAAGAGTTGGAGATATTGAAGATGAAAGGCAGGCTCCTTCACACATGAAGGGTCAAAACGTGCAAAAATTGCAGGAGTACCTATTTTGCTGTGTGTTCAGATGTGAGAGGTTATGCTGCATACAGCTGAGGAAGTGTTTCAAATGGATCAGAGGTGGTGCAACCTCGGAGTCAGTATCATTCAGTATTAAAGCACTGCTGAGAAAGAGAGAGGCCTTTTTAAGGGAAGGTTTAACCTCCTATGCTTGTCCACTCAGGCCCTTCTTAGCTCAATGAGGCTTCCTTGCAGGTAAAGTAGCATAGCATTGCACTCAAAACATTGAGAAGGGACAGAAATGGGAAGTGCAGCAATGCCACAGTGCCAGAATGGAAATCGTTACATTGCACGGTGCCATCAGATAGCTTGAAAAACACACACCCAATTTTCTACAAAAATGAAAACATCAAGGAATTTAAAATATAATTGAATATAAAAGGATTAGCTATGGAAACTAGGTAAGCACACGTAATTAGGATTTAAGATCCATGTTGCAATAAATGAGGTGCTCTTACCAATTGATTTTGTCACTAGGTTGTTTCTGAAATGTGAATAGCTTTGCTAATTTAATTAACATGTTGCAGCACAATATGAGGCAGCGGTGGAAGCAAGGGACAGCCAGCAGCTTTTTTTTAAAAAAAAGTTTTTTAAACTACTACTGTATCTTCTTTCTTCACCTGCCCTTTATTTTAGCCGTATTCTCTTATACAGCTGTTCTCAGAGCTACAAGACTACGGTAATTACCTTACCATCCACAGAGTTCATTTTCTTCCTCATTTTATATAAAGTTAACAGCCAGGATTTCAATTAGGGTCCAGTGCCCCGAAACAGGGATACACACAAGGAGAGGCCTCCCGTTACTCTGGTTTAATGGGCAGTAAGCTACAGTCCATAAAAGAGGAACATCTGTGTACATTAATCCCAACAGTCAGCACTGGCGAAAGGATGCATTTGGAAGCAATTTAAAACTCCTGCTACCTCTGCCTTCAATTGTTAAAGGCGAGCCTGAGCCACTCACAACACCAGCACATCGGCTTCAACTCCATTCACTCGCAAAAAAGATCCATTGGACACGTACCTTATATACTGGGTTGATCCATCGGTCCAACAGAAGAGTGGTATTAGTGTCCTTTTTGAAATCCCATCAGGATGCATCTCAATAGGATAGCTATGCTTATCTTGGCCAGGCAGGGCCCTCCACGTAACTGCTGGAGCAAAGGGCAAGGCTGGCCAGCTGGAACCCTGAACACAAGAGCGTTTCTGTCGGATGATGGAGACCATTGCGACAATTTGTTGAAGGTTCCACTTGCTTCCTCTTAATAGTGAATTCAAAACGTCTGAAAGCAAAAATTAAGTACCAAAAAATAATAATGCTGTTTTCTCTAAATGCAGAGGGGCACTCCCTAGATATGCAAATATATGTATATGCAGTGCTTTTTTCTAAAAAAAAATGTTTAGGGGTACTCTCATTTTCCTACTCATATTGAAATGCTGCCCCTCAATGAGGCCAAACTTAAGATTCACAAAATGATTAGGGGTATGCATACCCGTGTGTCCCCGTCCCCCCCCCCCCGCCCCAGAAAAAAGCACCGTGTATATGTCTGTCTGTCTGTGTGTATTAATAAAAAGAGACTATTTAAAAATAATAATAAATGGCCCAAGAGGGACCTGGGAGCTTTCAGACTCTCAGAATTTTTGTGCCTGTTGAGCTGAGAGAGGATCTCAACTGTGGTTATCAAGTAGCTGAGATATGAACCTAAGAATGTGAAGAGCCCTGATGGATCAGACCAGAGGTCCACCTAGTCCTGCACGCTCTTCTCACGTGGCCAACCAGATGCATATGGGAGCAAGCAGGACCTGAGCGCAACAGCATCTTCTCCACTTAGGATTCCTAGCACCTGTTTTTCAGAAGCAATACTACCTCCAGCACTCGTGGCGGCACATAGCCATAGTAGCTAGCAGCCATCGATAGTTTTGGTCATTTATTAGCAATCATAGCCCATGAGGGTGGTATCCCACACAAATGCTCCTGCTAACGCAAGGATGTTTGGCTTCCCCTTCCTCTATTCTCCCTGAACCCCTCTAAATCTGGTAAGGGGCCGTCCCTCCCCCCAAACCTCAGAAGCAGATTTAGGGGGGAGGCATGTGGGGATGAGGAGGGGAGTTCTATTGTGCAAGCCAAAGCACTTCACTGGATACCTGAATCCTACCTAGCAACCTAAATTTAGCTTCCAGGACCACACAACCACATTTTCCCCCATGACAACAAACTCTTCCCCAGCACTAGCTACCAAGCTATCTAGGCATCAGGTAACATCTGCAACCTTTGCGTCAGGCAGGCAACTCACCCTGCTGTCCGTATGCCCATCACACCCCCAGCTATGTTCCTACTGATCGAATCACCCACCACCACGATCTTCCTAACCACCAGAGAAGTATATATATATATATACACACACACACACTAATACATTTCTCCATACATGGCACCCTGAAAGGTGTGTGCAGGGAGCCAGAAGACATTTCCATGCCTGCAGCTGCTGAGAAAATGTATCATTGGAAACGTTTACCAGCTCCATGTCCCAGGGTGGCCATTTCTAGTTGTTATAGCACAAGGCCCCACGTCCAGCAGATGCCTTAACTCTGCATTCACAGTACAGGTCTGGGGAAAATGAAGCCTTAACATTTTTCCGCCTTTAAAGTTGCTTCTCAACTCCCAAGGCTTTAAAAGGAAGCTTGGGGAGAGGAAGGAAGGGGAAAAAAACCACTACAAACCCACAGATACTCTAAACCCACAGGGGAAAAAGCCACAAAACTGAAAGAAACCTTTCTTTTAAAAGTCTCACACTGTAAGCTGATTTTATTATTAGGTGGCCTGTGGGTTTGGGAACATCTGGGCAGTGTGTTATGTGTGCGTTGCATGCAACCTTGCCTAATCCTCGACAAACCTGTTGTTCACTGTTGTCAAGCCAGACCTCAAACCCCTGAATGCTTCAGGCCAAGGGAAAGTGGTTCAATCTAAGCTGAAGTGAGTTGGAAAATATGCTTTCAACGTGTAGAGAAACAAGAGGTGCTGCTCCTGCGGCCTTGGCCAACAAAAACACAGACCCTGGGACCCTCAAACTGCATTCCCCTGACCTGCAGCGTGGCAGAAAGGAAGGTACTGTACAAAGATCAAGCCAGCTTAATTCATCTCTTTATTTTGCACATTTCTCTCGCTTCCAAGACCTTGCATTTCTGGCGTTTTATTTATTTACATTTTAAATAAGTACGGGGAAGGGGGAAACTATAGAGGCTGTGGTTAGCAGAGGATAGGAGGGCTGCCATGGATATCAGTTAAGCCACACCACAGACCATCACAACTTTTCTTCCCACTTTTGATATTTTACCAGATACTGCTGAGACATTATCCAGCTTATCCTCAGTTGTAAGGACTAGGGGAAAAAATCTTTATGGAGGAAGAAGAGAGAGAAAGAAGAAAACTGGATGTTCTTGGCAGCATCATACTCTGTTTCAAATAATATCCCTGCAGAAGACACAGCCCTATATTACACAACCGACTACATATGTGTTGTTTGAAGACCCAATAAGGTGCTTGTGGTACAAGCTCTTCTTGATGGTCAAGAAATTGAATGAATTGAATGAATGAAATTGAATGAATTGAATGAATGAAGTCTTGGCAGGGGGCTGGACTGGATGGCCCTTGTGGCCTCTTCCAACTCTATGATTCTATGATTCTAGTCCCACCCCCACCCCCCAGTAAAGGCCTCAGTGCTGGGACCACCCACCCACCCACACTATTGCCGCTTCTTAATCAATGCACTGGGGGACATGATATCAAGTAAGAATATTCTGCCCCCCCAGACTGAAAAGCAGGGAAGATGCTTTTAAAAGGACAGGATTCCCTGCCACATTCTCTGTTTTTCTAAATACCAGTAGACGGTCTTGGCTAGGAGGAGAAACCAATGTCTAGAATTAACCACAGAACCTGGAGCGCAAAGGTGAAGGGCAGTGCTCAGGCTGCTGATTCTTCCCTTTTTATCCAAAAGCATAATATGCAGCAGACACCTCATCGCAACTAAACCATTTCAAAATCCCAGAGAGTGTTTTTACAGCTCATTGTACTGACGCTTCTTTTAAAAAAAAACAGCTTTCAATAAAAAATGCACAGCACTGAGGCCCAGGCCTCTCTCCAAAATTGCTATTAAGGAAACAAATAGTAAAGAGAAGGGAAAGATGTTTATAGGTCTCCGAGGCACACAAAACAGAGGCTTTTTAAGGCTAAGAGTCATAATTCCTGGTAACAATCCAGTTTACTGCTCTACCGTTCTTTTAGCGTAACACAAATGCTGAGCTGGCAGCAATAATATAAAAAAGATCTTCTGAACTATTTAGCTTCAGGGTGCCCCTATATGAAGGGAAGGAAAAACCTTCATGTCTTCCCACTTCAATGTATGCTTTCTTTGTAGCCTAGTGATTTGCTTTTCAGGTTCCCACAAAACAAGTGCTCCATGTCCCAGATTTTGAGATCATTTCTTCCACTTCTGCTTTGGGATTTTCTTTTTAAATTTCTTCTCCGGTTTTGATCCTATTGTGATTGCTTCTGATTTTCTCTTCTTCTCACTGAGAAAAACATAACACAACGGTCACAAAAATGCTTGTGGGCATTGTGCACTTTGAGCTAAAAAACATAATATCGCTTTGTTTTCTCCCACCTTCTGCAGGAAGATCACCAGGAAGGGTGTGTGGATTCACTTGGGGATGGTGTGAAAGGTGGTAGTAAGGGAAGGAAAAACCACCTTCCATCCCTCCTAGTAGGTAACCTCTGCTGGATTCAGAGTCCCTTCAATAATCAGAATAAATGCTTCTGTTCATGGATGGGCAAGTGTAGATGCAACCTCTAGAAAGTGGTCTCTGATTTAAGCAAGTTTGACTATATATGCTTGTTTACATAAGTCATTCTGCTTATGGCAGACACTGAGATGAGAAAGGAGCTATGCAGGGCTCTAAGACCTTGCCTTAAGGCTTGAGAGTCTAACCACTTGATGTCATAGACCAGGCATCCCCTCCAGATGTTTTGGCCTACAACTCCCATGATCCTTAGCTAACAGGACCAGTGGTCGGGTAAGATGGGAATTGTAGTCCAAAACATCTGGAGGACCGAAGTTTGGGGATGCCTGTCATAGACCTTCCCATGTGTTGAGATGCAAAACAGGCATTTTTCTAACACTTTCATTTCTTTAACACATAGCTGCCAAGTTATCCCTTTTTTAAAGGGATTTTCCCTTATGCTGAATAGGCTTCCTCGCGAGAAAAGGGAAAACTTGGCAGCTATGCTTTAACAACAATATGGTCTAGAAACGTTTTTTTCTAAATGCAACTGGAATACACCTATTTCAGTATTCAACATGCAATACTTATGGCATAGTGAAATACATTAAGCCCTAATATCGTCTCTCCATGATAGAATGGGCAGGAAGAAAAAACCACTTTAGAGATAGCTCTGGTGGAGATAATTTTTTTATACCAAGTTACATTAACTTAGGAAAGTTGCCCATCCCTTCCTTTTCCTTACAGCGTCCTGCACATCTCCCCAGGGTTTGTGAAGGGGCACCTAGGGGGTGGGAGCTTCTAATGCACAGGCAGGAGGGCGCATGGGAAGCTCTTCTTCCATGAGCTTCCTTAAATTAACATTTCTTGAGATTGAAAGTTAAATATTTTGGCTTCTGAAGATTTAGGAGTTCATTTCATTTGTTGAATTTATATACTGCCCTATACCCGAAGGTCGAATGCAGAGCCAAACTGATCTTCTCCAAAATAAAAATAAAAGATTCACTAAGAAGCTACTCTACTTGGCTCAAGCCATCTTCTAAGCCCCTGCTCTATATTCCATCCCACACAACTGGCTTTGTGAGACAGGGCACACTCAGTGGTGGCCCCAATATTGTGTAGCACCCGTACAAGGGTTACTTTCTCTGATTCCTTCCTCTGGTTGGTTGGGAATGGAAGAGAATGTATTGAGATAGAAACTTTTCTCTTCTTCATTTAATCCTTCAGTTTCCCAGTATTGCCAACCCTTTGAGAAGCGTGCATCACTACCTTTTGAGGCTGACAATGGAAGCATTCTGTCCTGCTTTGGTCAACACTTCATTCCATTCTTCATCATCTCCTCGGATAACATACCTAAGTGAGAAGAATTGTAGGTTTTTTTTAATATTTAAAATGGAGGACCCTTGATCAGAAAATACTGGTTTATTTTGCAGCAATGCTAGTTGTCGTGCAGGCATTGGTTAACGACAAGAAAGAACATGATCAGGTACATTCATCTGAAAGAGAGCCTGCAAGTCGAAAGTTTTTTTTTTTTTAAAAAAGGTGGACGTCTGAACCTGCCCTTCAAATGACTCAAATGCTATCACCATCCAAACAACTACTAAAAACCTCCCATCATTATTAGTATGGTCAAAATTAAAATCAGCCCAAGGAGGTGGCAGGCAGATAGGGCTGACGGGACCCAATCCTGCAGCCCCCTCCTCTAACCATAGTTTGATACCTAAGTTGGCATTGCATCCACATCTTAGAAGAAATATGGTAGAGACTAAGCAATTTGTGAAGAACTTCAAATATTCAGATTGGTTGATCCCTCTATACCTAATGGACCTTAAAAGAAGATTAAAAGCAAGGTCAAATGTTTTGGGGGTGTTTTCTTAAAAAACTTCAGCAGCCTTTGGAGAATGGATCACAGAAATTAATTTTAGGCTCTTGATAGTCAAACCCTATTTGCAAGACATTCAGAAACTGACAGCAATCTCATTAAAAAGCCACAAGAGTTACACCACAACTGGAAAACAATAAAAAGTCAGTGACCTTTTGGGAGGGGAAAAACATTTGCAGAATGCCTGCCCTGGTAAGGGCATCAGTGAGAAAATTCTGGAACCGCAGGCCTGTGCCTCAGAAGGCCACATGAGTTTTGTATTTCAAGAGGCCTTAGATCACATCCACAAATAAGACAAAAAATGGCACCCTGTTGCCATCTACTTCTATCAAGAGGTTACAGGGCTTTGAGCATATTCCACTGAAGCTTGTGGGGAAGTGACCAAGTGAAGTTGGGAAAATGGCAAAACTTATCCTGAAGTGCCTCAGACCCATCAGGCTAGCTTTATCAAGCCATTTGGTTCCTAAACAAAGCAATGTGATCTGTATTATCATGTCAACATCTGCCTTAGCCAACACAATGGATAGTATGAATGGGTGGCCCTTCATACGTGAAACCAAAGCAAGAATATATTTTCCCTGTAGCATCCTTGGGCTATTTAGATGACATGGTGAATTAGCTGAGACTTCTTGATACCTTTCCTGGAGACTGTGGATTTATTTACTACAAATTACGAAGGCTTACTGTGAAAAGTCCAGATCTTTCAACTTCCCAACATCTTGCTTGTGTTTTTCCTGAAATTCTTTTGCTGCTTCTTCCTGCATCGAAAAAACATTTTTTTAAAAAAAAATGAATGCTGAATAGGGTTATTTAAAAATATACAGTTCTGAAGCCAAACACACAACAAAAAAGGCTGAGCAGCCAATGCTTCTCTGCCCCACAATCCTAGATTTGAACCTGATACCTTTGGCACCTAGGACACACTTATCCCATCTGCAAATTCCATAATGGAACCAAATCTAAAAGCTGATCTAATGGCTACAACATCCAGCCCTTTCTTTGTACTTCTGTGTTTTTTATATTTTTTCCCATGTCCTCTCAACTCTTGCTTTGCATAACATATTGACTGAGGAAGAGTTCCAGATAACTTTAAAGCTTGCCATTATTTTGTGACATTTTGGATAGTTCTAATGAAGGCACTGCCCACTGTGAAATTTTGGGATTTTAGATGAAGCAGTGATAATTCCAAGGAAGATTGTCTCACCATAATATGATTAACACCATGCATTTGTGTTATGCACTGCTAGTTATAAAAACTGAGATAGGAAAAGGTGCAAGCTATTGGCAAGCTTTCTTCAAAAGATAATACAGTCGTACCTTGGAAGTCGAACGGAATCTGTTCCAAAAGTCCGTTCGACTTCCAAAGCGTTCAGAAACCAAAGTGTGGCTTCTGATTGGTTGCAGGAAGCTGATGCAGCCAATCGGAAGCTGCGGAAGTTCGAAAACCAGAACAGTCACTTCCGGGTTTTGATCGTTTGGGAGACACAACCGTTCGAGAACAAAGCTTTTTGACAACTAAGGTACGACTGTAGCATAAACCACTTTATATTGTAAACTTTGTGTGATCCTTAGATGAAGGGCAGTATAGAAATTTAATAAATAAAATAAACAGTACTTATAAGACCAGACAAAAGTTCCCACTAGTTCACAGATATGGAACTTGCAGTCCAACAAAACCTAGAGGGTCACAGCTACCACCATCCCTGGCAGTCAATACTGCTGTCTAATATTCAGGGGTGACTACTTTTGTACATGGAGGTTTTGTTTAGCTATCAGGGCTCATAGCCATTGGCAAAATAATCATCCATAGAAGTGTGGATTAAAGGAAATATTGCACTGGCATGAAGGGGTGGTGGTAGAAACCTCTACATACATAGCACGAGTATTTAGAATCTCAATATGAAAACACAATTTACCAAATCCTCATTTAAGGATTTCAGAGTTGGCTCCATTACAACGTCTTTGGTTACTGCCATCTGCTCTTCCACAGCCTTTTCCAGGATAGTGTTGAACAACTAGGAGGGAGAAATTACCATCAGAGTCGTCACTCATTGGTTAAGGATGAAACGCTTGATACATTTTATTGGTGGTACCATTGGTTCCCTATAAGTTACTAATGATCATCCATGCAATGGCTCCTTATATAGTAGAAATACAAGATTACTTTGCATAACCAACTGGCAAAATTAAATTCTGCTCTGCACCATGTTCAAACAGTACACAATGGTCAGTCAAGTGCAACACACATCTTGAAATGAGTGAAATGCTCAAGGGAGGGGAGGAGCTGCTTAACACATTCCCTTCCAATCATTGGTCCATTCAAAATCCTCTTCCACCGTAGTGTTTTCTCACCTAGAGGAGGTGCCATTTTGGGTAGAAAACAAACAGGAATAGAAATCGAGTTGAGCAGTCCATTCCCCCACTTTGCTAAATCTTGGCTGCTTCTCATTTATTAAAAAAAGAAAACAAGGGAGATGTACACACAGCTAAGCATCATACAGAGTTTGAGCCTCAAAAACATTTACCCACATCTGAAGAACCAACCTAAGAGAGCCTATGATACAAGGGGGAGTTGTTCAAAGCAAAACATATGGAAGTTAAGTTTAGATCCTATACTATTGGATCTGGACACCAACACTGTTCCACCATACAGGTAATCCTCCCAAATGCAACAATCAAAAAACCATATTTACCTGAACCACCTTGCGGATAGACCTGTTGAAAAGGCCCATCAATTGGCCACAAGGCAGCTCTATCTCTTTCTCCAACTGATCCACAGATTTGTGCTGGAGACCAATCCCAAGAAGAAGAGCCTGGAAGAAAAGCGAGTTTCCTGGCTTTGATTCAACAGAATGAAAAGTCTGGCCTTTGTCAGAACCCTTTCATATCATTATTATTTTTGACCAGCAATTTCCTGTCCTTTCAAAAATTTAGCTGCACAAAACTTAAAAGGCCATGTTACATTTTTATTAGTCCAGGAAGATCACATCACATCAATGGTAGAGTAGCATTTTGCTACCATTTTAACGCCGTACTCATTTTTAACGCATTCCTTGCCAATCCCCCTCTTCTCTCTTTGCGATGTGAACCACCAAAAAACACAAACTGCAAAGTCCCCCAGCAAACCACCACAGACCACATCTTCTCCACTATGAAGTGTGCTCTCTTTCCTCTGTGCACAAAGTACATCACTTATGCTCTCTTCAATATGCAACAACAAAGATCTGCACCCCTTTTCTGTTGCTCCCTTGTTTCTGTTTTATCACATGCAAGATCTACCTATGCCAGATTTTCTAATTTTCTTCCCTTAGCCTTTCCTTTTGCTCTGTTTTGCTCCCGCAACACTTGTCTACTGCCCTTTGCCAAGTTCAGTGGCAACAAAACATAAGGCATTCATTTGCTCCACTAATTTCACACACAGAGTCTAAGATGCAGGTAGGCTACAAAGCACCACTTACAAACTGCCAGAGGCTTTTAAAAAATGGAATCAATTCCCAATGCCTGCATTACGTTCTGCACTCTTCCACTGACTGCTGATGGCCTATATGAGCCACAAATGCCCCCTCAAATAGGTTGGAGAGGTCTTCAGATAAGGGGTGCTGCAATCAACCTGCATGGATTATCTTGAGCAAGTGCCTTAATTCACAGTTACTGTTTGATTCAGAAGTTGGGCTCTAAATTAGGGTTCAAGGGCACCTGATGTAGTTCCAAGACAATTGCTTTGTGGATCTTGTCCTGATGAGTTTCAGGCTAAGAGGAAAACTGGAAAACCCAAAGATGCCACTGAGTTCCAGGGGGAAATGTCAAGGTCACAAGTGTAGCAAAGATTTGGAGGTTGCTAAATGGCCATCAAATGAGAGGACTTGTATTAACAAGACGCTAGCTAAACACATGATACTTACAGACTGAGTAGCAGAAAGGGTCATATCTCCAAGCTGGTTGAGAAAGTACATCTTAGAGATAGCTGGAATCATGTCCATAATCAAGTGATAGTCCACCATGTTCCTTGAGTACATCTCCAGCCTCTTCAAGTCATAAGGGATAAAAACAGCTTCTAATTCATTGCGGCTGATTGCTTAGCAAACCATGAATTAAATTTTGAGTGGAGTGGCAAGAAGGGAAAGAAAAACAAGACAGAGATAAATTACACTTGCTATCTAGGTGTTAAGAACAGGAAGCAGAGCAGTGTTTGGCTAGTAGCTCATTTTAGCGTCTTATGCTATGTAAGGCGGGGATAGCCAATCTGATGTCTTCCGTAAAGGATCCCCTTTCTCAGCATGGAAATGCAAGAAGCTTTTCAAGGAAGAGAATGCTCTTGGACCAGAGTAAGCAGAGTACTGTGTATATTTATTGAAGACCTTCTTTATTTTTTAATGCGATGCATGCATTTTTTCCCCTGGGATTTGCTTTAGTACTCTTTAGTTTTACAAAATGCCCTCCAGGGAGCTTTGCAGATATTTACTTACGGGGTTGAGGTGGCTGCTTGATATTCCTGTTTTGCAAAATGTTCAAAGCTAACGAAGGAGAGAAAGTGCTGAACTGATATGACAAAAGGGAGAGAAACCTCCTCCTGAAATCTGCAGGACAAATGGAAACAAAACCTGGTTTACTACTTCATGTATAACTGACCATACTAAAGGCTGATTAACAGTAATTTGTTGTGGGGGGCTGTCAAATCCTTTTAAGGGGACTTGACCACCAACTCTCCACGTGAAACTGTGGGGTCAAAGTCACCACTGGGGCTAAAGTTGATGGCTACTTTTCATGCAAGAGTATACCTTTTATTCAGAGGAACCCACGCAACCCTAAAACGGCAGCTCAAAACAGCACTGAAACATCATTCATACTAGTCACCTTTCCAGAAGGCACTTAGCCAGTTCTCCTGCTCACTCTCTTCCTCTTCATTCAAGGTCTTCAGCATGATACATGAGTGCTCCCCAGTCAGATCATTCTGGAAAATAAAGGTATTGCTTGTAGCTGCAACATTGTATGAGCTGTTGAGTCTTTTCAACAATAAACAGCAGCAGAAAATAAACAAGTTTATCAGAAAACACACAAGATCAGGCATCCCCAAACTCGGCCCTCCAGATGTTTTGGGACTACAACTCCCATCATCCCTAGCTAACAGGACCAGTGGTCAGGGATTATGGGAATTGTAGTCGCAAAATATCTTGAGGGCCAAGTTTGGGGATGCCTGCACAAGATAGTCAACAGCAATAACTGCTAATTACTATAGCACATTACTATAGTCTCAGTGCAAACTGGATTCTGCTTTAACCAAAAGGTAGCTTGGGTAATTCAGAACCAAATTACTGTTCCATTTCATATCACATCCTGCTTCAGATCACATCAGGTGACTGATGAGGTTTCAAGCTGGAGTTCTTTTCTGGCTCAGATTATCAGAGCTGGAGGAGAACCATAGGGTCACAATGCTCACTTCAGACTGGAGGTGAGCATTATAAGTTGCCAAGTCTTGGTATACTAGAAAACTATGGAATCCCAAACTTCAGGGACATTATTGGTGCAAAGTGAAAACTTTTAAACTATTATTTCACTGTATATGTCCGATGACTACAAAGAACTAGTCACTGAAGTGATCAAAATGAAACCATTTTAAAACCAAACACCTGATTTATGCAAACAAACCCCACCTAGGCAAACCAATAACACTCACTGGATCTATAGTAAGGCTGTCAACCAATTAAATAATGCCTAACTGATTGTTCAATAAATATACACCAAACATTTTTGAAATGCTGAAGAGTATAAGATAAACTACAGCTTAATAATCCAAAAACTATCTCAGAAATAACAGAAATAATTGCCTTAAAGCTGACCAAAAGTCCAGAGGTAGCATTATTATCTATTTATGATGGGGTGGAAGATTCACAGACTTTGAAGGACTTGCTCACAAATGTATTGACAGATGTACAAGTTATTATAGCTAGGAAGTGGAAGGGGCAAGGTGGATATAAAATGGAATGGAATGGAATGGTATGGTATGAAGAGGTGTAAGATGTAGCTATTAATGATAAATTAGCATGTGCTATTGAGGATAAGATAGGGAATATGCAGGAGAAATGATTTTGAGAAGATATGGAAGGTGTCTGTAGAATTTTTACCGTTAAAATGGAAAGGGGTCAAACCATCGCAAGAGGTGTTGAAATTTTGGGAGGTTGGAGAGTTACAATGGAATGGTCTGGGGATGGGGTGCACATTTTTATTCTTATTTATTTATTTTTATTATTATTACTTTGTCAAAATAATAAAAATAAGATTATAAAAAAGCTATCACATTGCCATTGCAATATAATCTTTGTTTTCCTTACAGGGATCATCAGAACCAAAAAACATTCCAGCACTATTGGGGTCTTGAGCAATGAAATGAAACTTACAGGAGTCTGCCTCAGATAAACTGGTACAAATCCAGCTCGTTTCCAAAACCTGGTAGAAGAGAAAAACAAAAACTTACTTATAGCCCGTCAAGAGAATGCTGATCGTATACTGATAGTCTATAAAACACAAAGTAATTGCACAATATTTATTTATGCTTAGGGCTGAGCCAAAGCTACACACTATTTCCCCCAGGCATTTGTGACCAAAAGACACCAAGCCTTTTTCCACCACTCCTTGCAACCACCTCCATTTATTTCTTCTTTCCCTTGTTGCTCTCACTAACACCTTCAAATGTGAGGAAGTCCATGGCCCTGTGACCTCGCCACATTTCTTGTGTGATCACCGTTGTGATTAATTTAGGAAGGAAGCAGCAAAGAGGGGGAAGAGGGAATGGCACTGGAGCTGTGACAAAAATTGGATAATCTGTGGGTGCAATTCAATATTGTGCCATTCAGTGCAAGCATTTCAACTTGCCAGAAATAATTATCTCCCCTCTGCTTCCCCACCCCACCCCATCACTTGCTGTTCTGGCCCTCCAGAACATGACCCTCCAGAGCAGATTCGGGTGAGGTGCAGGGGGCACATGGGAGGGAGGAGATGGGGGGAGTCCTTGCTCTAGCTCCGGGTAGATCAAATCAACTCAAAAAAAAATTCCATGAAAGTAAGTTGTTTTGATCTACACACTGGAGAATATTTCAGCACAGTCCTTATGTATAGTATCCAGGTGTATGGAAGAAGCTAACTGAAGTAACCGGTAACAGCACATCTATGCAGAACGATGTTCTTGTACCGCTCCCTTCATTTCAATAGGACTTGGAACCCTAGAATTGTAGAGTTGGAAGGCACCCCAAGGTTCATCTAAGTCCAACTGCCTGCAATTCAGGAATCACAGCTAAAGAACCCCTGAGAGACGTGTTCTACTGTGCGCAAATTTAACCAGATTGTACCTTCATTGTGAACAATCCAAAACAGGCAAAACAGCCCAAGGTAAGAAATTGCACTTGGTCTGAAGATTTCATGCTTTGCAAAACACACAGATACCCGACTTCAGTATACAGTAGCTGTTAAGAACGTCAGAAAAGCCCTCATCTGGCACCCTTTTCCCATAGTGGCAAGCCAGATACCTATAGGATGGCCCCACAAGGAGGACCTGATAGTAGCAAAGCCCTCCTCCCTTGTGATCCCCAGCAACTGGTACCCAGAGCTATACTGCCTCCAACAGTGAAGGCAGAAAAGAGTCCATTGTGGCCGGAAGCTATTGATGCAATCCTGTGTACGCCTGGTATCACAATGGCACAGGGATCTCTTCGCCTCTCCCAGCAGATGATACAAATGCATCAAAGTGCTTACTTGAGCAGCCTTGGTGTCAAACCGTAAGACACACCAAGATAGTCCAGATTCTCAGCTTGCCTCTCGCTCAGTTTGAGAAGCAGAGGTGGCAAATCTTTCCGAGGCATCACAGCTTCTTGTAATAAACTGACCGCCTAAAACAACACAAAAAAACAGCAGATCACTTAGCAAGCGGGTGAGTGGCCAGAAACATGTCTTGAAATTTGCTTGTTCAGTGGAAAGCAGACTGAAGAGGTATAAACAAAATGCAATCCCCATGTGGACCTCTTAAAAGCAAATCTAGAGGAGCTGGGAGCACTGTTATACAGTGGTTCAGCTCCTTCCTCCTGGGCCGTGTCCAGAAAGTGGTGGGGGGGATGAGTGTTCAGACCCCTGGGGCCTCACTTATGGGGTGCCTCAGGGTTCCGTCCTCTCCCCCATGGTTTTTAACATCTACATGATCAGGGGGTTTGGCCTGGGTGTCCATCAATATGTGGGTGATACCCAGCTCTACCTTTCTTTCAAATCAGAACCAGTGAAGGCGGTGAAGGTCCTGTGTGAGTGTCTGGAGGCGGTTGGAGGATGGATGGCGGCAAATGGATTGAGGTTGAATCCTGACAAGACAGAAGTACTGTTCTTGGGGGACAGGGGGCGGGCTGGTGTGGAGGACTCCCTGGTCCTGAGTGGTTTGCATGCTCTAGTTATCTCCCGCTTGGACTACTGCAAAGTTCTCTACATGGGGCTACCTTTGAAGGTGACCCAGAAACTGAGACCATATAACACCAGGCTCCCAGTACATTTCCGAACACAATTCAAAGTGTTGGTGCTGACCTTTAAAGCCCTAAACGGCCTCATTCCAGTATACCTGAAGGAACATCTCCACCCCCATCATTCTGCCCGGACACTGAGGTCCAGCGCCGAGGGCCTCTGGCAGTTCCCTCACTGTAAGAAGCAAAGCTACAGGCAACCAGGAGAGGGCCTTCTCGGTAGTGGCGCCCGCCCTGTGGAACGCCCTCCCAACAGATGTCAAAGAGATAAACAACTACCTGACATTTAGAAAACATCTGAAGGCAGCCCTGTTTAGAGAAGTTTTTAACGTGTGACAGTTTAATGTATTTTAATCTTTGTTGGAAGCTGCCCAGAGTGGCTGGGAAAACCCAGCTGGATGGGCGGGGTACAAATAATCTATTATTATTATTATTATTATTATTATTATTTATTATTATTATTTATTATTATTAAATCTCAACAGAATCATGAGAGTTGGAAGGGACCACGAGGGTCATCTAGTCCAACCCCTTGCAATGCAGGAATCTTTTGCCCAAGGTGGGGCACAAACCCACAACCTTGAAATTAAGAGTCTCATGCTCTACTGGCTGAGCTAGCCTTCCTACCTCACTGCTCACGGTAGCAATTTCTCTTGGCTTCTGAGTCACTTTTTCTTCCAAACAAGGAAACTTGCCTTCATAGTACATCTGCAGCAAACGCAGAGCTCGGCTGCCATAACCCATCTGGGAAGAAAAGGGTTTTGAAAGAAAGGATGCACCTTTGAGAAAGAGAAAGCTCTTACAACCTGGCTCCTTCAGGAAGCTCAGCATTTCAGACATCAAGCTCATTTCACATTGGGATGAAGAACATGTGGCCCCTTCAGATGTTCATAGACTACAACTTCCATCATCCCTGACCATTGGGCCATGCTGCCTGGGGCTGGAGTTTAACACCATCTGGAGGACCATGGGTTCCTCATCCCTGATTTACATGACCAGGTCAGCATCACTCTGCAACCACAGATGATTATTAGTTAGAAAAAGTTTCCAACACAAACAGACACCAGAATATACATTCCATACATATTGTTTTTTCTTTAAATTTATATCCTGCCCAAAGAAGCCAGGGTAGTGGGAAATATAAGGCCCAAACTAATGCGTCTTAAGTAAGCAGTTTGCTAAAAACCCTGTTTTTTCCTGCCTCTAGGCTTCTGAAGCAGGAAAAAAGTAAGATCCCAAAAAAATGGTATTTGCAGGATTTCTTTCAAATGCTAGCAACAGAAGAATAAAATACATTACCCCTTGATAATCAGGATGGACTGCAATGCGAACAACTCTCCCACCAGAGAGACTACCAAAGTCAGGATCTTGGAACTGGAAATAAAAATTAAGAAGAAGACCAGAAGTTCCAAAAAGATTGGAGTAAGTTTGTGGAATATCTGAAGGAATACTGTAAGACTATAAAGACACTAACAGGATTGACATAAAACCTACAACAGAAACAATATAGATATATTCAAATATGGTAATGTAATCAAAAAGATGACAGAGATATGGATGGGATAAAGCGCAATATATATGATGATGGCTTAGAAAACCGAGAAGGGAAAAGGAGGAAGTTGTGTTCGGCAGAACAATGGAATGTATATAGTAAATAATAATAGAAATGTAAAAGATGAATTGCTTTATGGATGTCTATTTTTCTTTTCTGTATATTAGTAATTTTATGTTTGAGAAAATAATAAAAATTTATTTGGAAAAAAAGAAAGAAATAAAAATTAAGAAGAAATGAAGCAATCATCAAATGGAATTGAAGAATAATATTACATAAAAGTGCAGAACACCACCAAACACCTGAGATGCAACTGAGAAGCTGATCAGTTACCTGCTCTGAGACGCTCCATGGAATGAGATCTCCCGATGCTTTCTTCCCCCTCGACAGACTGTTCATAATAGACTGACGGGCGATCTCTCCCTCCAAACATACCTGCCAAAAGTGGGGAGAATAAATGAGACATGGGATTTAGTGCTAGACTAAAGCACAGTACTTCAACAGACTAAGGCAATTTAATCCATAAATGTTATGTCTTAGAGGTCTGAGGTATTTTTGGGGTCCTCTTCTGCTCCCATAAAGCAGTTCTCCCTGCAATATGCACACCAACCATAAGAACAGCTTGAAACAGCCTCCAGGGCAATGGTGGCCAAACTTGGCCCTCCAGCTGTTTTGGGACTACAACTCCCATAATCCCTAGCTAACAGGACCAGTGGTCAGGGAGGATGGGAACTGTAGTCCCCAAACAGCTGGAGGGCCAAGTTTGGCCACCACTGCTCTAGGGAGTTGTTTTGTTCCTGTCACATAGCGTATTGGCCTGAATATAAGCCTCGCCTTTTCCCCCAAATTCTGTCCGTGGAAAGTTAAAGTGCGGCTTAAAGTTGCGACGTTACAAAAATTGGATTTTATGATATAGCTGCTGAAAAACAGAATGGGTGTGAGTGCCTGTGGATTTTTAAGGGAGTGGCTTATACTCTGGTCCCCTCCCCTTTCCCCCTGGCCAATACAATAGTTTCCTGAAGTAGAAACAGCGGTGCAAATCTGTATCAACTGAGCCCTCGTGCAATGCTGTTAATTTCCCAAACAGCACAGCACACCAAAAGAAGCTCAACAACTTTGGGCAAATTTGTGGTCCCGAAAAATAGGAGTCGGGATAGGGGGGATACGGTAAATTCCCCTAGCAGTCAATGATGAAAAGGTTAGCTCTCTGATGTAGGATTTGCAGCCTTTATCAGATACCCGATTTTCCACAGCTTGCTATCTGGGCTCTTCAAACACAAAAGGCTTTGGGTTGGATCCAGTGTAAGCTCTGGGTGCAATCTAAACACCCACCCTGATGTTGATGAGAGAGAGCTTAGAAAGGTGTGCAGTTGCCCCTCTGCTGCTCTCTGCTGCCCATGAAGAGAAGTGCGGCTGGCTGGGAGACTCCACCAGGGCAGAGATCCCAGGAAGCTGCCACTGGCAATTCTTCCACCAGAGCTAGCTGACAGAAAGCACCCAAATGGGGTGTTTGGGACTGGACCATCAAACCCTTTGAGTCCCCAAAGGGATCCAATTCTTTTGTCTCTCAGCTGCACCAGCTTGGAGATGGCACAACAAAGGAAATTTTTCCTCCCCAAAACCCCAGACACAATACTGCCCTAGCCAACACAAGCAGCAGGGCTTGTGACGCAGCTGTCAATCTGGCCCTCCACTCTGCCCTGCTGGCCCCCGGCTGGGGTTAGGATTGCTCTGTTAGTTCCATTTACAGCAAGTCCCATTAATTTCAATAGCGAAGCCAATGTAGTCTGCGCCCAGCCCTCTGTGCCCTCTCTTACCTGAACGACAGCAAGCACTTCTGGCAAAGAATTCTGGGTAGGTGCAACGGGTGGCAGAAGGCAGAAGAGGTGATGGGCAGGAGCATCTGAAAGCATCTGGAGGTCATTGGGAGAGTTCTGGAAACACAGCCATTGGGTCACAGAATTAGTCCTCTAAACACACACAAACAATTATATTCGTTTCTCATCTGATGAGCAACTAGTTCACTGCTTCTGATTTATCTGCATTACAAGCTTTGGAGGGATTTTTTGCACAGAGAACTCTCTTGGAAGCAATGAAGACCATCAGCATCAAACATCAAGCTATATAGGGTCATTTTGATACAGCAGAGTGTATATAGTATATAAGAGTGTATGTAAAAATAGGTTTTGTTTTCTTCCATCCAACTGCAAATACTGATCTTGCTCCAACCAGCAGGAGCTTCTCAAGTGGCATTCAGCTGAGGGATCACTCCTGTTGGCAGGGCAGTGGGGGTGACTTTTGCCATCTCTCTCCTTACCCCAGCCCCCAACAGTCCCCTCTCTCACTGTTGTGAAGGGTTGGGAGTCTGTCCGCAACGGTGACAGTGGTGACCCGAAGGAAAGAGGGGAACTGAAGGAATCAGAAAGAAAAAGAACCACAAGGAAAAGCACTTATGATTTTTGTCCAACCACAGCTCAGCAAGGAAGGTCAAAGGTCCCCCAATCTCCAGCAGAAGCTGGCAACAGGAAAAGTGCCACCAACCTTGTAATGAGAAGCTACGTACAGCGCCATCAGCCTTTGGAGAAAAGTCTCTGATGCTCGGTGATAGCAGAAGAGGGTGTCCCTGTTCACGTAGTATCTGAGTGCCATGGGTTAAGGGCCATCTCACCTGTGTCTCACTCTAGGAAGGACCTGGGAAGGGAGTAATTTCCTGGGAACGGTATGCAGCAGGAGAAGAGAGAGGATCATTCCATCTGGCAAGCTGAAAGGTTTGCCCTGTTGGAACGATCAACAGAGCTTGATACTGAATTCCTGCCAATTTCCCATCTCTCTTACTCCCTGTGGGGCTGCTAAAGGCCACACACGGCACGAGAATAAGCTCCAGCAGGAAGGATACAGGTCACAGGTTTCGGGCAGTGGGCAGCCAGATATAATCCTTGTGATGTTGAGGCAATCCAAACACAGCAAGTCGTTCAGCCACTTTTCGACTGGATCTCCCGGGGCATACCTAATGGATTCCTGGAGGGAAACTTCATGCAAAGAGCGGGCTGGAGAGAGAGAGAGAAAAAGAAAGAAAGAGACGAAAGCGCAAAACAAAAGTGAAAAAATTAAGTCCATGGCCAATTCCCATACAAAATACCAAAACAAAGGAGATAGGGAAAAACAAAACTATTACACCCCAGTGTTTCCTAAACTGGTGCCTTCCATTTGGAGGACAACAGGTTGGGGAAAGAATTATTTCTACTTATATACATTTTACACTACTTAATGAAATAAAAATTGCTAAGTGGTTTACGTTTACCTAAAAAACAACACACAGAGAGAATATTCAACCAAATTTTCTAATAGCTAAAATGTGATATAAACACACAACTGTGTGTCACAAAGAAAACCGAGCAGTGTACAAAACAAACTTAAAAATGAAGGATTGAGTCCCCTCAGCTCCAAAAGCCCCAAATGGGAAGTGTTTTCACATTAAACTCCCAAGAATGCGTCAGCAGGTTGTGTCCTCCTCACAAGCCCTGAAAGCCCTCTCAACGCTGCCGAATTACAGCTTCTCACACTGCCAGCCCTCCATGTTAGGCAGATAATGCTTGGAACCTACTGTTTTGTCCACTGCCAGGAGACAAAAAAAAAGTATGCAGCCTGTCAGGAAAAGCTGGTCCACAACCCAGGCACTAAAAATGAACAAAAGCCAAGAAGTTGCCTTGGATTTTCTCGATTCAGCACTACACTTTCAGGTCCAAGACACCTAATGGTGACAGCAGCTCAAAGCTCTTGCATCCATTTCCTGCAGTTGTTTTTTTGGTGTGTGTGTGGGGGGGGGATTTCTCCTGTGTCAAGAACCACTCTTTGGCACATATCTGAGAAATGTACATGCTGTACTTCCGCAGTGCGGGTGTCACATTATGCAGCCTGGAGTTTCTCAGCTCTGTGGAGCGACTATACCTGAGGACAGTTTCAGCGTTGTCGTGGCCTTGTTCTCTGCTGTCATATTGGCCTGTGCTTGTGCACTCTGTTGCCGTAACTGCTGGATCAGCTTCAGGGAGAGGGAACGGCCAGTACCCTCATACCTATTAATAACAGACAGACAAAGCAGTCGAGTGAAAAGAGACACACAAAACAAGCAAAGCTCTTGATTCCTGTAGTATCAAGGGAAGACTTCCATGCGCGTCAGTGAGCCATGACAGATTAGTGACCAAAGAAATAGCATTAGTATCATCAGGTGTTCAGCTACAGCACAATAAATTTTGAGGGAAATAATTCACATATTCAGCAGGCAAGTAGGAGTAACCAGGGGATGGGAAATCAAGGGATGGGAAACCTGCCTGTGAATCAGAAAGCTACTTTTCCCAGAGTGCTTTTATAATCAATCACAGGGAACCCTGGGAATTTTAGCTCCGTGGGGGGGGGGGGGGGGAATAGGGATTGTCTAACAACTTCCAGCACCTTTAACAAACTACAGCTCTCAGAAATCTTTGGGGAAAGCCAAGACTGTTTAAAGTAGTGTCATGGTGCTTTAAGTGTATGGTGTGGGAGCAGTCCTGCTAAGAGTCACAGAAACCCTTAGAGCAGATTTAAGGCAAGTAAGCTAGAACGAAGAACTTACCCATTGATTGTAGAAGCCATGAAGACTAGGTAAGGGCCTAACAGGTTTTTCACCAGTGGGAGTGGGATAGCAGCAGCTTCATCAATCACCACAAGCTCAGCTTGCCCCAGTTTCACAGCATCAGCAGGGTGGATATACTTGTCAAGAAATAATAAAAAATGTGATTTTTTTAAAATAATAATAATAATAATAATAACTACTACTATTTCTAAGTAGATGGCCATTCTCTGCTGAGCGTTCAACCAACCAGAAAGGAATCCACAACAAATATCAATGATTTCTTTAACTCATACTTAGCTCCAGAATTGGCCACCAGAATTCTGGAATTGGCCTCCACAGTCACTTACAGACACACTATTAAGACCATATATTCATGGAAGACAACCTTCTTTGGCTACAAGTGATCACCAAAAAAGACTTAGCTCCATTTGAAGATCAACCACCTTGTTTTCCTTAAGATTTTTGATGTTGTTTATTAATGCGCAAAATAATTCCAGAGAGCAGGAAAAAGATTTAAAGGGGGGGGGACTTTGAGGTTACAGAAACAGACAACACCTTTATAATACAGGCACAGTCTAATTGTGAGGAAGTATAAGCAGATGTTCTAACCTAGGGATGAAAGACTTCACAATTAAACTTACATCACCTGGACACCAGAGCTAGCATACTTTAGAGCAGGGGTTCCCAACAAAATTTTCTCGAGGACCCCTCGAGCCACTATTGTGACAAGGACCCCCATTAATTCCTAATCCTAAAATTAAAAAGTGAGAGCCAAATTAAGAGTCTTTTTATATTTTATATTTATACATTTTTTACAGTTCTTCCTCTTCATCTGTAGGCCTTTGTCGTTTTAACGAACCACTTTTAAACCAACGGTCCATTTTTAACTACGCGAACTGTAGCTTCCGCGAAAAACAACGCTTTGTTTACAAACACTACTGTTTTGCAAAGAGGCAGCGCGCGCCAGGGAGGAGGGAGGGGAATGGAGAAGACAGGGTACCTGCGCAGTAGCGCACAAATGAAGCCGACGCGCGCAAAGCATCTTGAGGAGGTGAGTGTTAGTAGAATGCGCGCGCTGCCTCTTTGCAAAACAGTAGTGTTTGTAAAGCGCCACCTAACGGCATACAGCAGAACTACTGCCTCTATCTAATTCTAGTTTTGCGCTAGACTCTGCTCATGCAGGAAGCGGCCAAAACAAAAAATCTGTTATCACACGAAATATATTCAATATATTTTTTATTCTAATAGCATCTTGCGGACCCCTCTGGCATAGCTCGCGGACCCCTGGGGGTCCCCGGACCACCTGTTGGGAACCACTGCTTTAGAGGCAGAGAGGAAGGGATAGGCAGAGAGAGAACCCAGTGCATGTGCAAGGACTAAACATCCCAGGTACAGATCTTGCCTATGCTGCAAAACTAACCAAGTGGCTTCGGGGAAGTGTAGCATAGTGTATCTATGTTGTACATTATTATTCACTGCATCCTACTGTTCTTCACATAGATAAGCAAGTACTTTAGCACCAAGGACCACCCCTGCGACGGGGTGAGCTCCCGTTGCTTGGTCCCAGCTGCTGCCAACCTAGCAGTTCGAAAGCACATCAAAGTGAAAGTAAACGGCGAGAAGGTAAACGGCGTTTCCGTGTGCTGCTCTGGTTCGCCAAAAGCGGCTTAGTCATGCTGGTCACATGACCTGGAAGCTGTATGCCGGCTCCCTCGGCCAATAATGCGAGATGAGCGCCGCAATCCCAGAGTCAGTCACGACTGGACCTAATGGTCAGGGGTCCCTTTACCTTTACTGTTCTTCACATAGATAAGCAAGTATTTTAGCACCAAGGACCACAGTGGAAATTTTGGGGACCTTTGTAAAGAAAAAAAATATGTGCCCTTGGGCCTGGACTGTCAGGTCACATGCAAAATTGAATGTGTGGGTGCAGTGTAGTGTAAGAGAGTCATTCTTGGACCTGGGAGACCAGGGTTCAAATCCCCCCACAGCCATGAAGCTCACCTTTGGCCAGTCACTGCCTCTCAGACTAACTTACCTCACAAGGTTGTTGTGGGGATTAAATGAGGGAGAGAGCAGCCTTCTGGAGGCCACAGGCCAGTGCTGGGCGGAGCACATTTTCCTTATTTCTATACTTTCCTATCCAGGCAAGCAAATCAGCTAAGCAAAAACACTAAGAACAATGCAAAGCAGAAGCAGCGAGGAGTGGCGCTTGAGGAGAATTCCAAGGGCCAGATAGAGGGGTCTGGGCGCCACATTCAACCCCTAGGCTTGAGGGCCTGGCATTGGGTGTAGCACAATATATCATGTCTTCTGAAAACACAGCGCTGAAGACTCGCTTTAATAAACCAGTCTAACTAGGAGTTAAGCAGCCTTAGCGAGCTTTTGCAAAGATGTTATAGCATTTGAAGAGTGCCAGGAATAGGTAATTGTGTCTACACATGCATGAAGGAAAACCGAAGAAAGCTTCTATCAAAGATAAATCTACCTGGATAGTCTGCCTATGCTCTTTGAACACATTCACTCTGACGACTGCTTTGCTAAATTCAGGGTTGAGAGACTGAATGATCTCATAATCCAAGTGTTCCTGAAAACGACAGACATAAACCACATTAGGAACACCAAACAAAACACAACCTAGCTTGTACAAAAAAACAACACCAACCCTTCATAGCTAGTTTGGTTTCAAAGATCTGAAGCTATAATTATCTAAAATTGTTCCACATATTTGGTAACTCCATGCTTTGGCTAAATGAAAGTAAAAAAACAACACAAAAACATTATTCCACCAGGCCCTCAGGGCATAAGAATTTTCCCTCCACCCTCTGATGGTTCTGCTGTTGTTTTATTCCATTGGTTGCATAATTTGACATTTTCAGTACGGCTTTGACTGTTAGTATTGCTATTTGTTTTGTCAGCCGCCCTTGCAACCCACTGGAAGAAAGGGCAGAATAAGCCTATGGGAAATAAATACACAACTAAGGAACTGAATCTAGAAAAACATGACCAGAACACCACGAATGGAACAGGTTTCTTGTATTGCCGCTGCAGAAATCTGCACAGCCTAAAAGCAGCTCCTGAGAGTCAGAGAACTCTCTGGAATTGTGTGGGTTATTCACAGGCGGTTGTAAGGGGCAGGGGGAAGAAATTTGGGAGAAGGATAACCGTGTGCAATGTACACAAAGCACTCTGTGGAGCCAATCCATATCTGCTCATATTACCTGATACTGCAGAGCATCAAAGCCTTTAAATACAAATTCAAACAGGGTGTGAAGGTTATCTGGGCTGGGAGATGTGACAAAAATGTTGGAATAGCTGCAAAAAAGAAAGAAAAACATGACAGAAACCAACTTTACAATCTTTTCTAAATATTGAAAGAATAATATAAATAATTCAGCATGTTGTAAAAGCAGCAAAATAATTTATCAGCTTTTTAAAAGAAATATTGTTATAACATGACCCAGCTTTTAGAGAAACTGGAACTGAAGGTGGTTTAAGCAGAGTTTACAAGACAATATAAAAACCTGATGTAGGAAAAATGCTCCCCTACTGCAAACCCATGTGCTACAGAACCAAGAACTGAAGTACTTCTATAATAGTCTTTGGTCATGTTTTCACTGGAGTGGTAAATCTGTGTCTGTACCTTAGCACTTCAGAACAAGTTTTGAACAAGTGAAGAGCTACATTTTCAGCTATGTCCAGACTCAAAAGAGAATGTGGATTTAACATCACCTGGAGCCTCTTGAAGGAAGAACAACTTACAAATTTTTACATCAGTTATTTTGCAGTGTTTTTTAAATTGCTGCCTCCGGGCTGAGAGCACAGCATATTTGAAATCATTTCTGATTTCAGCCTTAACTAAGTAAATCATTGGTTTGAGACTATTTCTATAGCTAAATGTGGCAAAAGTGAGTATATGGACCATTTTAACTTTTATTTATGGCTCATAACTTGGGAGCAGGGGGCAATTACCTACGTATATTCATTCTTACTGAATCAGTTCTTTTCAGACTTGTGTGGAGAGTCCAGTTCTCCAGAAATACCTTCAGGCTTTACCTTTTAAACACACACCCATTCTTAAAACACCCCGGAGCAACTTACCCAAAAGCCACTGCTCCAGCTATGGCCAACCCCAAGGCAGCCGATTTACCACGACCTCGGGCGGCTGTTAAAGCCACGGTGCTTCTCAGCGTCTTCTCAGAAATGGCTTCAATGAACTTCAAAACAGCTTTGGCCTAGCAACAGGGAAACATATTAGAACAGTTTGGTCAGAAAAGCAAGACCTCAAAACTAGAGAGCTGCAAGCAATAGCATATGCTAGTAAGATTTCAAGTTCATTCATTTATTCATTCAGTAAGATTTCTTACACATTCTTATTTCTTACACATCATTCATTTATTCATTCAGTAAGATTTCTTACACATCCTTATACAGCTATAAAGAAAGAGCAGACAAATAAAAAATAATTCCAAATGGAAGCTGCAAAGCATGGGTTAAACAAAAAAGTAGAAATTGGTCCAATAAAGTAGCTTAGCTATCTAAAGGTCTTTGGCATACAGAAGCTGAATAATGATGGTGCAAAACATACTTCTGTATTAATATCAGACACCAATTTCATGCATAAAACCCTATCTGCTGAGAGGAGGATGAGATTCTCCAGCATCTGGCAATATATTTCATTCCCCCTCATATCCTGGCTCCTCTCACCATCCTGAGCTTCACTAAGCTTCATGAACAGGACACATGGGGGTGAGGGGCTCAAATAACTACATCACCTTATTCCCGTTTCAATGCAATACTTGCCTGATCCAGGGTTTTACAACCATCCACAAGCACTCCTACGGGCTGGGTGTCCTGGAGATTCTCCTTTAGTTCCTTCAGCTCCATGTCCTGAGGACTCAGACTATCCTCCTGTGAGCAAAAAACGTCACCTGAATCAGAAACGGCTGCGGCCTTGAATGCAAAGAGACACCACAATCCACAAGCAGCTTGCCTGCACAAATTTGTTTTGATGGGAAAATGAGCATCCTACTGCTCATTAACCAAACATGGTGGATTGTCCCTCAAAAAGATACAACTCAGAGCACCTGCAAGTGTGCAAAATTAGCTGCATAGGAGCAATCCTGACTTTGAATGTATATGAAGAGACGAAGGCTAGTGGGTTGGGGGGGGGAACCCTCCAACACTTCACTCCTTTTCCAAGCCCTGTTTGTTATTGTTATCAGGACCTGCTGCTCCAAGCATGGCTCCAAAAACTTTATTTGTACTTCTGGAAATACAGCTTTTAAGCCCTGTGCCTTTGGAGCAAGAAGCAACAGAGGGCTCCCCTGTTGGAAAAACAAGAGGAAGCAAAATAGATCCTTCCTAAAAATCATGCATTTATTTTACCAAGCACCTAAAAGAAGTTGAAAAGGCAAGTCCTGTTATTGCAAACTAAACATCCGAAAATCTGAAGTTAAAATCTGAATTATATGAATTTAAACTACTTACCTGAGACCGGGGTGGAATAGCAGCAATGTCTGCTACGTGGCTAGAGATCGGGAGGATGTTAAGCTGATCGTCAACCACCATGCAGGTTTTGCAAGATGCCAGAGAAAGAATGAACCTGTGCAATGAGACAGAGGACATAGCACCATTGTCACTGTTGTACTTGACTGGTTCTCCGCCTGCAAAATGTTTCCTCGAGCTACAACTCATGTACATGGGTGGATAAGGTGATCCAAGAACAGCGTTTCTGGATGGCACATCAAGCCAGATAGCATAGACTGCTTCTGTATAGTAGCTCCCTTTAGCATTAATACAGTGTTAACACAGAGACCCTGCCAACTTCACAGCAAAGCTTAGGGAAGAGTCAGCCTTGGGACTCCAAGCCACACTTCCAACATTCAGCAATACACTTTGTTCAACAGCATGTCACCTCCTGCACAGGTGAGTTTCCAAAAAACTAATTTAAGGGTTGGCAGAGCATGTCTAAGTGAATCTACACAGCAAAAATCATAGATGGCCTAACATTTTACTGTTGTAAATTAGACCCTGTTTAATTTAGTCTGAGCACAGCCACCCTACGCAACAGGTATGGGAAACCTGTGGCCATCCATGTATTATTGGACCACAACTCCCATGTTCACTGGCCTTGCTGGCAAGGGCTAATGGGAATTGGAGTCCAAAGGTATCTCGTGAGCCAGGAGTTCCTCACTCTTGCTATGCATTTCCTAACTAGTAAAGATTGTACACAGCTTCGCGAATGATCTCTTGGACACAGGGCAATAATAATGAATACAATTGGGGTGGGGGGGATTCACATTTAAATTTAGAAACATGCACTTAGAATCATGCAGACTTCTGAAACAATGAGACAAATCTAAGCAGCAGGGCCATAGCTGCCAAGTTCTCCCTTTTTTTAAGGGAAATTCCCTTATGCTGAATAGGCTTCCTCGCGAGAAAAGGGGGAAATTGGCAGCTCTGAGCAGGGCTGGAGCTTGTAAGATTCACCACCCCATTATGTTTAAATTGAACATATTATTCCTTAAAACGTCCACTAGAGGGCAACAAGTACTTCGGCCAACATGGAATCGCTTCTAACCCAAAGGCTCAACAAACAGACTTTTCCCTTCCAAGGGTTGCTAGTATCTGTGCTCAAAATAGCTGGGCAGCCTACCTTTCATTGAATCGGCCGACCACATCCTGATGTGCTTCTGTCCGGTAGCGAGAGTGTACATCCTGGGGAGAAGAAATATTGTTTGTACGAAGCCTGAAAGAAGCCTTGAACCTGACGACTGCAACAAAGCCCAGGCACAGAACAGCCAAGTATTACACTGTCTCGTTAGACTGTGCTCCTTTCCAATGCCCACATTTTACTGACTGCTCTTTAAAAGGTTCTCAAGTTTATCTCTCCAATTCCTAAGCAAAGGCCCAAGTAGAGATGGACACTGGCCCTCATTAGCACATAGCCCTCAGCCAGACCAGTCTATAGCTTAGGGTGCATGAGCAAGTGTGCTGCCTGCAATCGTGTGACTGAGTAGGCCAGCCTACTTTTCTGTCATGCTTGTGCTTCCAGCACCTGCATGTCTAGAAATTCTGCATCTAAAGCTTTCCCCATAACTACAGCTCCACACCGAGAAAAACTCCACGTGCTTGCCACTTTCTTAGAAGCTAAGTGCAGAAATAAACAAACAGCTTTAATGCAACACATGGGTCCTACCGCTGAGCCATGGTCCCAAATAGGAGAGCTGGCCAATTTTCTGTTAAGCGCAGATAAAAACATCTCAGGAGGCATACATACCATGGTCATTGTGTAGAGCTGCTTCAGGGAGTTCATTGTCCTCAGAAGAATCGCCACGATGCCGCCGCCTTCCACAGTTTCAACTGTACGAGCCAGCAAATTGGGTGTCAAAGCTTCAAAGTCCTGGAAAAGATTGTGCCGAAAATTAACCCACCATCTTCAGTAATGTGCCCGTAAAAAATGTGCAGTGCCAAGAATGGACGTGCTAGATGGAACAGTAAACTCGGGAAGGTGCCTTATAGTGCATCTGAATCAAGGTCTCCAATTAATCATAGTTTCTTTTTTAGCTGAATCCGGAACTTCAAAGCACAATTTAAGATTGGTCCCAAAAAGGAGAGCTGGCCAATTTTAAGAAGGCTTGTTCTGGAGCTGGTAACCATAGTTTCATGGTTCACTCAAAATGGGAAACTATGGTTAATTGGAGGCTTCTGTGTTCAGCTGAGATATTATCCGGAGCGTGGCTTGTATTTCACAGAAGTATCAAATGTCATTTTATTTTATTATTTTTATTTTTGTTAGTAATGCAATGTGGAAAATACGTTTGGTACGATTTTGCACTCAAGAGTAAAGAAACCCGCTACAGGGAACATTATGGATAGTGCAGATGAAGCCTAGAGTTAAGGAGCAAGTAAAAACTGCCCAAATAACTTGAAGAAAATGACTCCCCTATGTTGAACATCTTCCTACCTGGAGGACGCACATGCCGAAAGTATTTCCAAGAATTTTGTGTGTCTCGTTATAGTAACAGTACCGAATGTTTGTGGCTGCTATGAACAACTCAAACGGGTCATCTTGTTTCAGATCTAACATTCCAGTTTTAATCTTCTTCTGCAACTGCCTCATTCTTTTTTTACGGTGGCTGGAGGGAAAATACAGGAAATTAAATTGGAAGTCCTCATACTCAAATATGCAATTCCGTGCGTGTTAACTCAGAATAAAGCCCCACCAGGTTCAAGGATTTAATACTTTAGAGCAGTGTTTCCCAACCAGTGTGCCTCCAGATGTTTTGGAACTACAACTCCCATCATTCCTGACCACTGGTCTTGCTAGCTAGGGATGATGGGAGTTGTAGTCCCAAAACATCTGGAGGCACACTGGTTGGGAAACACTGCTTTAGAGCCTCACCAGATAGTTGCATTTTTAAAAAAAAAAAGAAAGAAAAGTCATACAAACATTTTTACCTGCTGAAGCCCAGCTCTTTCTTATAACACCATAATACAGATGGTCTAGCCTTTACAGCTGCTTTAGACAACATATGATGAAGTATGACTACCTGTAAGGCAATAAAACCTATTATTACCTCCGAACAAAGACAACACTGAAATAAAGCATCTGGAAAGCAAACAGGAAGGTTTTAGAAATACAATTAGAATTATGCTTTGCCTGCGCTTTTGAGAGAAGTGCCCGAACTTTCACATATAACCTTGTGCTACAATACAATGGGGTATGGAAAAATAAAAATGACACTCATGACAGGGACTTAAAAAAAAGAAAGAAACCTTAACTGAAAAGACAGATACTGTGTGGAATTCAATGTAGCACTAGGTGGGGAAGGTGTGCAAGAAACAAGGTCTGATTGCACAACAAGACTTTTGTGCTTGAGAATGCTGCTGCTTGATAGGTTTCATGCTCTATTTATAGTTTATAGTTTGAATGCATTTATTTATTAATCTGCCGAGAGAACACTAGTTATGGGGATGGAATATAAACTGTCATCAATAAAATACTCCCAGATCCTTCATTGGGTGAACTACACTCTGTAATTATTACAGTTAAAGTTCCAACTAAAAAAGTAATTTGTGGGCACACATGGAAGTACAACCTCATGACATTTTTTCCTAAGTGAACCAGCAATATGTAGATAGATTTCCACAGACAGCAATGATTTTAGCTTCTCCTTCACTACAGACCCACAGCAGAGGGGACCCTCTTGGCAGTCCCTCAGTTCAGGAGGTAGGTGACCCAGGAGATGGAATTATCTGTGGCAGCCCCTAAGTTATGGAACTCCCTCCCCGCAGAAGTGCATCCAGCATCTTCACTGTATTTCTGCTCTGTGCTGAAGGAGGCACAGCTCTTTACCCTGGCCTTTGACACTTGGGAGATATATGCAATTAATTTTGCACTGTTTTTAATGTTGTATTTTTAAATTGCCCTTGGAGCTTGGGGGTGAAGGGTGGGTATCAAAACAACAACAACAATGGAAATCGCTGCAGATACCTTCTTTGCAGAAATGGGTCACAGTGTAAAAAGTCCCTGGAAAATTACCATGTGACTCAAGGGTAGGGAATCCGATGTTGCTGAACTCCAGCTCCCATAGCCCCAACCAGCATGGCCAATGGTTAGGGATGACAGGAGTTGTAATCCAACAACTTTTGAAGGGCTGCAAGTTCCCCATCCCCAATTTAAATTTATGATGAGCAATCCCAAGCTGAATGAAGCAAACACATGTGGCCACTGCTTTTCTTTTAACTACTTGCACAAATCTCCCAAATAAGAAGCCAGCACTTTCCGCAAGCGCATTAACAGCACCTGTTGCTCTGGCCAAATGAAGGTTATATACGGTACATTACAGTAAAGAAGTCACGGGCTGCACTTCACCTGATCTTTGCTACGATCCCCTACGACAACAAAAAGTGTCCTGTGTCGTGCAGCTACTCCATTCTCAATCAGTATCCGGATGCGGTTGTCCACTTTCTTGCGCTGCATTTTCAGCTAGAGATCCTGTAAAGTTTTTAGGAGATATTGTAGCAATTCAGTGCAGGGTGGCTTCAGTTTTCACGGAGATAGCGGGGGGGGGGGGGAATAGCAAATACCATCCATCCCAAGATTGCATTTTTCATCCTAAGCATAAGAACACCAATCCTCCAGCACCTCTGACACTCTTCCCCAACTCATCTCCCTGACCCCTAAACTAAAAAAATCCCCACATGTTGTAACCTTTTCTCACAGAGGGGTTTTCCCATCCGCTGCTCATTCCGATTGCCCAGCCAATTATTATTATTATTATTATTATTATTATTATTATTATTATTATTATTATTACTACTGCCCTTTTCGGGACCGTTTTGCTGCTCTTAACAATACCTTGGGTACACAAACTTGGAATCGACACGTGCCGTCTCCCAGCAAACAAGGGAGAGGCCTCCAAACCCAGCCGCTGACTCGTAGATTGCTTCCTTCCTTACAGAAACCTGCTCTATAAGCCAAGAGGACCCTGGTGTCTTTAAACTCTGGTGCCAGCTTCCCACGTGCAAAGGGGGGGGGACCCACATGGGCCGCGCAGCAGAGAGGAAGGACCCTGGCTGCTGACTCAGGGATAGCCTGCAAGGATGCCCCTTCCGGAAAGAGGTGGCGTTGGGGCCGCCAGACGCAACGCGGCCGGCAAGGGCTTTGCGTCGACCCGTGGCCGTGCGAGGCCTATAAAGGATTCTACCGGTAGGTGCGGAGGGGGGGGGAGTGGAATTTCAGCCGGGGGCCTTTTCCGCGTCGGCGCTTCTTGATGTCGTATTGGCCACGAGCAGGAAGAGGCGGAGCAGGAGGCGCTGGCGGTCCTCGGGCGTTTAACGTCCGCCCGCTCGCGAAGCTGGCTGGAATTGGTAGCCCCGGGCCTTTCCATTACATACGGATCTTGAGCGTCCCGTTGCCTTAGAGCCCAATCCTAGGCACTTGGTCCCCTATTGGGGACTTTCTGCCGAATAACCACGCGCGCATAGCGCTGAGCTGAAACCTGCCAATAAAACTGCAACCCCGCTAATTTCAGGTGACAACAAAAACTGCAAGGTTTTTAGCGAGGGCAATTAGAGTAAGATCTACTATTTGATTATTGATGTAAACCCCCAAAATGCATTTTATCTCTATCTTCAGTACATTTTATTTTATTGTTATAGCTAGTGGCTGATGCAAATGTTCTTCTGATTCTGCAACCCGCCTAAGCATTTTCCCCCCGGGAGCGCCTCCACGTTCCGTTTCGAGCTTTGCTTCTCAGCCATGTGCTTTGCCCGCTTCAGTTCCTCGAAGGGCTCCCGTGTATTTTATCCTCGCAAAGAAAGATCTCACCCTGTGATGCACTCCGTCGTTACTGTCGCCACAACGGAAATAGCGTTGCCGAGAATATAGCCCTGCAGGATGAGCTCCCCAAAGCCCATCTGAGTCCAGTATCCTGTTCCTACAGCAGCCAACCATTCGGAAGCCCGTAATCGGGACCCGAGTGTCACAGCAGCACTCTTCCCACGTTGTAAGTCCCTGGTAGCCTTATCTACCAAGAAGGCTCAGAATCATGGCCGAAATTTGATGCCAGTCTCTCCTACCTCTTCCTCAGCCTACACAAAAATAAATATATACAGGCCATGCAATTCTTCCAGCTGAATTTTAAGTTTTTGAATCATTGGCTTGACTTGTGTGTTTACAAACATCATTCCTGTTTACCATTTGTAAGAGAGCTACCTTTTTAAACCGCTTACAGAAACCACTTTTTCTCAGAACAGAAACCTCAAAATCTCCAGTAGTAAGACTTAGCTAATAAACTTCCAATAATCAAGTTTGGGATAGGGATTAACAGTAGAGTCTTAGGCCTGTCTACTCAGAGGTCTTGTTGAATTCAGAGAGAACTCCCTGCCAGATAAATATGTATAGCATCATAGTCTAAAGGCTAAGCAAATTAACTTGAGATTCAGGAACACAGCTGCATTTACAGTCTATAATCAATTGATTCATCTAGCTCAGTATTGTGTACACTGGCCAAGGGGGTGGTGATTCAGGTATGGCACAATTTCCAGTTTAGCCTAAAAGGCAGGGCCCTGATTCACCTGAGGTGAATCAGGAATTGCCACTTCCTGTCCCCACCACCTCGCTGTCGCACACACACCCCGACACACACACTTTCACTGCCACTGAGAGGGGGGCATTCGGGCAGTGGTGGAAGTGGGCAGAACGCTGCCTCTTGTATTTCCGCTACCAGAAGTAGGCATTTCATCACATGGCTGGCTCTGCTACAAGGCATTTAACACCAACTGCCCCACACCTGGGAACTACATCTTGGGCAGGTGGAGATGTGGCTGTGATAGCCAGTGAACAATTGGGAGCCTTAAAGTGCATTGCCAATAAACACGTACTTTACCAGAGAGCCATGGCCCTTACTGATGATATTGTCAATATGCAAGCCTCACATCTACACGATTAAGTGCATTTTCAAATTACTCCCCAGCAGGGCTTTTTTCAGCCAGAACTCAGGTCCAGCACCTCTCAGATGGGCGCCTCTAAAATTGTAAGAAAACGAGAGTTCATGGAGAGTTCCGATACCTCTTTTTCAAGGAAAAATAGCACTGCTCCCTAGTTTGCGGGTGCTTTACAACAAAAGCCTGTACTTTACTCTGAAGTGAGCTCTACATGGGACAAGTGCCTAGTAAGTAGGAAGTGTAGGTAAGTAACTTATTTAAATCACCTGTCTTTTAGGCACATACATGTAAAGTACCTTCTCTAATAAAACAAATCATTTTACAGTCACATAGTGCACCCTACATATTTTCATTGTAGTCCACCATTTAGATCAAGGAAGTTTGAGTTAGTCCCAGATGTCTGTTTGCGGGGAGAGAAGTGCAGGGCTGGAAAGCAGGAGTCCTAATTTTCTACATTCACTCAGATATCTAAAACATGACTACACAGTAAACAAATGTAACTTCTCAAAAGACAAAGATACAGCATAATGGTTATCAGGACTACAAAAGTGCCATTTTTTCAGCCATTTGTAATACGGGTCACATTCACACCATGTATATAACACACTAGGATATCACTCTTAAGGGTGCTGAGGGTTGTGAGACCACCGGTGTTCCCTTACCAGTTTCCTGGGAATAGGGATTGTTAAACCACTGGGAATTATAGTTTTGGGAGGGGAATAGAGGTCTCCAAAGAAGTCTTGGCACACTCAGCAAGTTTTACAGTGGCATCAGTGTTTTAAATGTATGGCATGAATGTGGCCATTCTATGCAAGTTTTCTTTCTCTATTCAGGCTTGAAATAGTTGCTGCACATGAAACAAGTATCCCAGTGTAGTTGTTTCTTCTATGTAGCCTTTACCAATGTGATTGGGAACTTCAGAAAAGTATCCATGAACTTTGTTTGAACCACAGTATTAATAAGAATCAACACCACAGGAAGGAGACAGGTTTAAGATGAATGGAAGTGTTGAACATGATGCAGCTCAACACCCTCAGCCATCAAAACTGATTGCATAACTGACTTGCATAGGGTAGTTCAATGGGAAATTTTTCATGGAAATTTTTATTCCTAATGTTTTTAAAAAGAGTAACAAACTGAAGACAAATACGTGACTAATTTGACATTAGTTTCAGAGCTGGATCTGCAGTTTGTAACAAATGGGTGTTGCTAGGTTGACATGCTATTTGACTTGCGCTGCTGCCATTATAGAATTTTGCTTGTAGAATGGTGCTTAAAAGGGGGCTCAGGAATGCTCAGGAATGATGGGAGTCTCAAGCTTCCTGAAAATACTATGTGTACCTAATTGCCTGTCTATATTTACATTAGCAGTGTAGTCAGATTCCTTATGCTGAAATTTCACAACTATGCCAGCAGTGTTGTTTAAATATTACCCGACTTTCACCATAAAATTATAGGATGGGTTGCAATTTAAAATATTTTAAAGTTTTTAAAAACTTATTACAAAAATGTAATCACAAAATTTAGGTGTGAAATTATGCAGACACGTGCTTCTTCTTTACACACACACACACCCAGTTGTGTTTAAAACTAGGCTTCCTTCCTTTCTGTGATCTAGGATGCAAATTATCTGTACTGACAGAAGTTCATTTGGAAGAAACTGGTGGCGAGATTTCAAGTAAAATCATGATTGCTGGTGATGTCAGTGTGAAAATAATAAAACTTATAATTATTTAAATTACATTGTTTTAATGAAAATCCCAGTTCTCAAGCTTTCCCCATACAAGAACTACAAAATAAATGCCTCATTGGGCTGGAGCAATAAAAGGCAATGGTTCACCAATCTGATCTGCAGTCAAAAGTGCAGAATACAGCTGCATAGGCACTAATTTCAATTTCTTGCAGGAACATCCAAATTAATTGCTACCCTCAAATTTCTAATTTTTAAAATTCACAATATTTGCATAGATATATTATTACAAGCTTGGCTTTGAACAATTCTAACACAACATGCAATTTAATAGTCACATTAGGCAACAGTCACAAGAGGGGCAACTTACTATACTTTTAATGTACTACTACTAGCACCTTTTCCTACCTAGCCAAATGAAGTGTGTAATTTTTAAAAATGAAGGTTGTACATTAATTAAAAGAATGCTAAGCTGATTGCAACAGTAAACTTTGTGTGGGTGAAGAGAGATGAAGAACATTACAATGGCAACACCAAAATCACAGAAAAGGCAGGCAAGGTTTTAAAATGTAATTTCTGTTAAGTGGCAATAGAAACAGGAAGGACCAAACGCACATTTGAATCTACTGGTGGTATTTAACAAAAAGTAGAATACCATAGAAAGATGCAGGGCAAAGCTTTGAAAGTTGTTGTTTTTTTAACACCAGTGGTATTTTAACATACACTGAAGTTTAGGAATGTATACTGCAGTGGAATTTTATAAAAATATGCATCCAGAGTGTTTGATTCTAAATGTCATTGTTTTTTAATAAAGTCATCAGCTTAAAGGTACTGCAGTTAAAAAACAAGGCGCGAAAACACCAAGGCAGACAAAACAGTTCCATTCACTTAATGTCTACAGATTTTACACATGAGCACTTTTCCTTAGTCTCATATGCAAATATAACTCCTACATTGCCTTCAATATGTATTTGATTTCTGTTAAACTGTTTGCCCCACTTTTAACACCATTCAAATGCAGAAAGAGTAATAGGAGGGACTCAAACTGCTTTTCATCTTGACTTGTGAGAAAGGTCTAGAAGGATGTAGATGAGTGAACCGATCATGAAGACCGAACACGGAAATTCTATTTTGATTATAAAGCAGTAACTCTAGAATGGGCACTACAAAGAGACACACCTTTCTTAAAACAATTCACAATACATCTGTAGATTTCATTACTAGAGACTGTTGTGAAGGGCAGTAGTTTTGCCAGATTAAAAAGGAATTAACAAATGTATTATTGTATCAATATATTAGTTAAGAGTCTGAAGATCATAACTGAACTTTTGAATCCTGAAAAATAATTGGAGGAAAACACTATGGTTGGCATCTGACTCTCTCGCGAGAAACACTATCTCATTTCTTTTTGATGGCTGCTCACGGAAGACAGAATGCCAACATATGAAGTGATGATCTGAATAAGGCAAATAAATACACCTAATACTGCTCCTAAATTGTTTGAACTGTAGCTTTTCTATCACAAATAGGCCTCTATTAAATAGTATTTCACTATTTTCCAAGTTATGAAGGTGGGTGACAATTTCCTAATTCAATATAATCATTTAAGATCCAGTGATCATAAAGACTACCACCAGTGAAGTCAAAACATCACCACATTGGTCTCTAACTCAGGGGTTGCATCCAGAAGTAGAACTCTCTTAATTGTACACTTCAATGGACAATGGGGAGGTGATGGGTTTTGGTTATTCCTCTTCATGCCCAGCAGCCTCCTTTGCACCCTGCAAATCTGCTCCAGAGGCTTGGAGGACCCTTTGGAACAGAATGGAAGGCAACGATTAAGGAAAGGGGAAACGAAAATTCTGTTTCCCTCCCTTCAGCGCAAGCGTCCATTACAGTGATGTCACTTCGGCAAACAAAATAGATACAACCCAATGCCTTCTGGTCAATATGGAGAACATAAGGAATCCATAATATTTAGAAGAGTAGAACTCAACTTTAAGAAGTGTACTTTAGTTTGATTAGATTCAAATATAGAAGAGATGAAACACTGAAAAGTTGGCAGAGAAGTAAAACAGTCAACAAATATTCCTCTAATTGGTTTTCCCAATCTTCTCTGAATTATTCCGTAACATTGAATGAGAATCTTAGTGCTGTGTTTTGTTTTTAAATACAACAAGGGATTCTGGCCTTTATAGCTACAATATTGGCCCTGAAAGTTCAAAAATAGTTGGGTAAAATCTCAGAAGCCAAAGAGGGAGGTTAGCAGTATTTCCAAAGTATTCAGAATATATGGCTTGATTGTGCTGCATGGCTCCTTACAGCCAAAGCTTGCAAAAAAATTGTGTAAAATAACCACAAACCATGCTATTTGCATAATTCATACTTGCACAGCTTTTCTAGACAAAAATTGGGTGTGTGGTTGTGTGTATAATCACACCACAAATTTCTGCCTATTTAGTTCCTAAATCAACCTTTGGCTTCAGATACTGTACCAACCTGTTAGTAGACTTGCTTAGCTGTATAAAATATGGATGGGGGTCACTTTTTAGAAATGCAAAAATGCTATTTGTAAGTACTTAGTAATTACAACCTAGGGCAACCTCAAAGAAGAAAGTAGGTAATTCCCATGGTGATAGCTGAAGTCTTTCTCCTTTCTAGATAAATGGAACTGGGCACAGATGCCAAGTAATTTAAGAAGAAACCACTACTTGCCAATCAGATTTTAAAAATCTATTCTTTTTTTCAGTTCAATTAACTATATCCATGAAACGAAAACCATCTTAAAAGGGGATCAGCACCAATACAAAAAGGGCACTGTGCACACAGAATCAGCCTTCTGTAAATATATTCCCAAATAATTCAGAAACTCTTGTTCAGTGGGTTCCATGGGCTGGACTGCTACATTCAACAGGTGCCATGAATACAATTCTCACTACCTGCTCAAACTTTTATGTACAGCTCATGAGATGGCTTTTATGATCAGCTTCAACAGTCTTCAATATGGGGGGGGGGTGGAGAGAGGGAGAGAGAGAGATGACACTGCATCTCCTCAGAAGATAAGTTTCAAGACTCCACAGAAGATAATACACCTACTAACTTTTTGAATATCTTTGAATGTTAACATTTAAAGTTCTGGGAATGTGCTTCTGAAGTTTCTGTTTCCCTATTACATTTGCAGTAGTCACTTAAGATACGTTAAAGAATACATTTTTTATAAACATGTTTTATTTATCTTGCTTAAATGTGTAACTGCTGGCTGTAATTTCCCTTAAAGGGGAAACCGATCCAAACACATACTGGTGCTTTTCAAAAGAGAGCAATTTAAAAGGGCAGCAGCAGGGATTTGAGATTTCTTAAAACCTTCAGGCTGCAAAATAGAAATAATGTAACCAAAAGTATTATGAATATCCATTAATTCCCATCAGTACCAGCATCAGTTATTTGGGCAATAATACAGCAAGATCAAGTATCAGTGGCAGACAAAGGGGGGAAATAAGGAAAGATAAGAATACCAATCCTTACAAATGTCATTGCTATCCCAGAAATGTGTTCAGGAGAGAACTCTTTAACACTTCACATTGCAAACAAATGTGGCCATTCAGATTACATCTTCTATTTCTTACAGAAAAATTTAAAGTGCCAATCAAAGCCTAATTCTGGGTTTACACAATCATATCAACAGCTACACAAAACAATTAATGCATCCCTTTGCCACAGCAAGTCAGGCCTAATAAAAAAAAATGCTGTAACTAAGGGTGTGCCCTAAGCTGTCCATCAGCTTATTAGCTGGGATATAGGCATCATTTATTATGCATCACAGATGTTCAGTGCTTCAGTCAAACAGAAAAAGCTGAAATGCAGTTGCTCTGTCAAACCACAATTCGCTTCTTCCATCTTCCTTTCATGTAAAAGTTTAAATACACCAATTTTCTGAGTAAAACATTTAGGGTTTTAGATATTTTTATCCAAATTTGCTGCAGCACTATATAATGTCAATGGAGTCAGTGGGGTTATTTCTGCCTGTTCAGCTAACTATGGAGATTTTCATAACCCTAAAACTGCAATTTTTGCTTTTAATCAGAGCAAGGGTAAAAATTCTGGATCTCATGTGCAAGGCTCAAGATGATGCTTAGGATAGAACATGCAGAGTAAACGTCGTTTCTTTCCATATCCAGGTATAAAGCTGACAACTGTAGTCTTGTCTTTATGGGCAATGAAAATAATCCCTTTACTATGAACTTCCTATAAAGGAGAACCAAGAGATAACTCTTCCGGAACATGTATGGTACACTGGCCAGTGTGTTTTTGGCGTTTAAATGTAATCCTGTGAATTAGTTTAATTCACTTGCTGAGCATTCATTTGAGGCATCCCTCTGTTGGGTCTTGGGGGCCCTCCACGACCTAGAAAATAAAAATAGCATTTTATTTTTGGATCAAGTGAGATCCTTTAATAGTCAGAATGGCTGCCTCTCTAAAATCTGGTTCCCTACTATGTTTGTCTAATAAATGCCTAAAGACAATAATGATACCTGTTCGCTTAGCAGGTGAAGACAGGCTTTGAATGTACACAAACAACTTGCTTACATCAGTCTTAAATCTAACCTTTGTTCCAAATGCCTGCCATTCTACTACCAATAAGCCATAAACTATATTTCAATGGCACCTGAACACAACTACGAAGTACTGTTGAAATGTAGTAACTGAATAACAGTATTGCATACCGTTCTAAAACAAAATATAGTATAGACAATTGCCAGTGTGCTGATCCAAGAGACTAAAAGGGCAGTATCTGGTTAGAACAACTTCCAGTGGGTGGTTCTATTTGGTATTTCGGTACATCAAAGCAATCATAAGAAATTCCTGTAATTTACTTTTGTTCAATGGATTTTTCCGGAAGGATTTATAATATAAAGTCTGCACTAGATGAGATTTAGCTATCTTTTTGCCTCATCTTATGTCCTACATCCATTTTCAGCTGGTCCACTAAAAAATGATTGGCTTCTATCCACTCAAGTGCAGGCATAGTGTCAACATGTAGAGTCCCCCACCCACAAGACTAAAGAGCCCTTCCTCCCACCAAGTATGCATACATGGGTGATATAAGGGGGCACTGCAGGGAACTAAATACCTGTTTACGTGCTTCCTATAGCACCATCCAGCTTCCTTCAGCACATCCTGTGCTCATATTGGGCAAGGGAAATTTGGGGTGGGGTGGGGATGGTGTAAGAGGCTCTACTGAGCCCTCTAGAATGAATTCTTGCACAGGGAGTACACCCACACTTGACTGAACTGCAGCCACTGCTTTGCTTATTTTCCAATTGCAAACTATTTTGTACACTTAAGTATAAAGCAGCAAACAGAATAAAGTTGTAAATATGTACGCTATTTACATGCGAAATTGAGTAGGTATTTTTCAACAGATTCCATCTGGATACAAGAATATAGCATCTTATGTAGCTGAAAACAGAATTTCTGAACAGGCTACAAATAATGCAAGATCTTTATTGAAATCCAAGTAGCAATAGCAAAATACAAAAGCAGACACTATTGGAGCTTGCCAAACATTTTTCACAGCAGAATTACACACCTCACAATTGGGTAAGCTTACATTTTCAACAGTTGCTTGGGCAAGGAATAAAAAGCAACCTAGTAGCCTTAAATAAAAGCCGAGAAAGGAAGTTTAACAATATACAGTTCAAAAATCAAATTCATGAACAACTTTCAACAAATGTCTACAACAGTTGAACACATTTGAACTGAAACAGCTGAAAGTCTGCAACTCCTAAGAACCTCTCTACAGATTCAATCAGAGATTCACCACTTGAATATTACCTCGAGGGGCTCCCCGAGGACCACTTTGTCCAGAGCCACGCTTGAAATTCTGTTGATATCCATCCTAGAAAAAAAGATGACCAAACAGAAGTGCAACAAGTTTCATTAAAATGGTTTTAAAAGTTTGTCATTTCAGTATTTTATTTCAGGATATAATTTTTGGAAGTCCCTGTCCAGGATCCAAATGGGCATATGTGCTATTTCAGTCACACCCTTAAAAGCCATTTCAGAAGATTCAGCTACAAGAGAAAGCCATTAGCACCCTTCCTTTCTTGTGCACACACAGAAATGCTTTCTGTTCACACATGGGGCAGATGGAATTCTGGCCCCAGTGAATCAAAACCCAGAAAATGACAAGTTGGAATTTGAACACAGTATTGCAATGTCCCTAAGAACAGAGTTCTAGTCAATCTAGAACAAGAGACTTGCAGTGGTGTTCAGGGGGAGAAGACAATAATTTGGAGTGGTGAAAGAATACCATTTTTTCTCAACTTCCACCCAACCCCTGGTGATCCTGTTGTTGTTCCATATAGCACTAGGCAGCTGCGCACCCCAACCCACAGTATTTTATAACTATTATTTGAGGCAGGGGAAGAGAAGCACAGACATCTTTTTTCATTTCCTTCCTCCTGAGAAAGCCACCACTTCGAGTTGGGCTTTTTAACTGCACAGCACTCATTCCCTCTCAACTTGAACCCTCTACAGCTCCATGACACTTATTATATGCTGTCAGGGGCTTGAGTAGGCCAACTTCCTATCTCTGTCTGCCCTCTCCCTCCCTTCAAATGACACACTTTCTGTGTCTCAACTCAACCAGAGGTATAACTGATAAGATTCTGAAAGGCTTCTGAACCTCTGGTTTCTTTAGACAACAGATGGGGAACCTTTGGCTCTCCGGATGCTCCTGAACTACAACTTCCATCAACCTCAGAAAACATGGCCACTGGCTAGGCATGATGAGAGTTGTAATCCAAAAACATTTAGAAGACCAAAGCTCCCCCACATCTGCTTTAGACACTCCTCTCTCTTGGCCATAAGCAGTTCAAGTTCACAGATTGCTGTCAGATATTTTGGGATAAAATAAAAAATTCCTTCAGTAGCACCTTAAAGACCAACTAAGTTTTTATTTTGGTATGAGCTTTCGTGTGCATGCACATTCTTCAGAACGTGCATGCACACGAAAGCTCATACCAAAATAAAAACTTAGTTGGTCTTTAAGGTGCTACTGAAGGAATTTTTTTTATTTTACTTCGACCCAGACCAACACGGCTACCTACCTGTAACCAGATATTTTGGGGTGGCTCAACTTAACAAACTGCCTTATAATTGGCAGTATAATGCTATACTTCTACATACTTGAGTTATGTAGAAACTTCTCCCTTATTCTTTGGTGAGCTCATTTTGCTTCTCAATTGATAAGCCCCTGACCTAGTAACGCGAGTACTAAAAAGAGTATGATGATAAATGGCTGCAGTCTAATAAAGCAGACTAGGAGGCAGAAAGTATATAGGCAGTGGCCTATTTGTACCCAAGGTGAAAACTGTTAACCAAGAATTTCTAAAAGTAGATTTTATCTTTAAGTTAAAAATCAATCCAAATATTAATTTCTTATGCAATGAAACTTTTATTAAAATATGCATTTTCTCAAGCATTATAAACTAAGGAACTCTTTTTTCTGTTCCATCAACTTACCCGCTGGTAGGTGGAATAGTCGCGAGCACTGAATTGTGCCTGTGTGTAACCACTATTTGGAGTGTTGGAAAATGAAGGGCGGTAGCCATCATAACCTCCTAAAAATCAGAGGGGAAAACTAATTGAAAAGTATTGCATACCTTATAAAGGATGTATGTATATATTCAGGGGGGGAAACAACATTCAATTTAAGGAAAAATATTCTGTATTAAAGAAAGCAATCCAAAGGTCATCTAAGAGATTGAGAGAAAAAACACACCAGAAGGAAAAAATTCAAGCTGGTAAGCTTTTAGTATACCTTGTTTCTCCAAAAATAAGACACCGTTTTTCCTCAAAAAAACCCACCATGGCTTATTTACAGGGGATGTCTCATTTTTTCCTCCTCCTGCCGCGGCCGGCACTGCTGCTGCGCCTATCACTATATTATTTTCGGGGTATGGCTTATATTCCTTGAATGCTTAAAAATCCTGCTACGACTTATTTTATGGCTACATCTTATTTTCGGAGAAACAGGGTAGACATTGTAGTTGTAGTCCAATATCATCTTGGGACCCAAGGTTTAAAAGCACAGTGGCAGACTTTTACAATGTAATCATGTACAGCAGAAAAATACCGTATGTGTCACACCTAACTCTTCCTGATACAAAATAAGTGGATACACGTTTAAACTGCACCTGGGCTCCTGGGCTTCATTGTCTTCAGTTTTGTTCACAAGACTTCACATTTTGTGTAATATATATTTAGCAATGTCATTATTTAAAGTGATTTAATAAATGCAGGCACCAAAATAAAGAATCCCACCAAATGTCATAGTCTGAATAAATGAAAGACTTGCTTTTGTAAGCCAAGGAAGTAGCAAGCCCTGAAAAAGATGCAGCCATTTAGCGGGTTACAAAAATGGAAAGTCACTTTCATACTACATCATGTTATGTTTCCAGTCAAACAACTCCATTGTTAGTTCATACTCATAGCTTGCTGTCATGTAATTTTTACTTAGTACCATATGCACTAATATTATAGCAGAGCAAAAGCAGCAGCAAGCTTAGACCACTCTGTAGTACATTATATTTTAAAAAAATCAAAGCATGCCACTACAATGCTTAAGCTTCTGGACAGTTTACATTTCTGGAAAACATTCAGAATTAGTCTCAAAAGGTTTTTAAGTTTTTACCTCTAAACCCATTGGCTGGTCCCCTGTATCCATTCATTAAGCCTCGAGTGCCGCGTGATCCACCACGAGACACTCCTCGGCTGTTATAATAAGGCTGACTGTTACGTGGGAACCCAGTATTCTGTTGTGGAGGCTGCTGGTGGTTACCTGCCACTTGATGGGACTGGTCCGGGGAACCATGGTAGGTGCCAACCACTAAAATGAAGAAAGAAAGAAGAAAGAAATGCAAAAAGCAAGAATTTACTTATAATTCCAGTTTCCTAAAGACTCAAATAATATCAAGCTAACTCACCAATGAACTTTGCTTAAGAGCCACCAAGTACGACAGTAAATGTTTACCTACCTAAAGAAAGATTGTTTGCAGAATTAAATTGAACATTGCAGTCTAAATACCCTGATCATTGAGAATGTTCTCTGGGTGTCCTTTGGCATAACCACACAGATTTAATTTGATAGTGCTGCTTAACATTTATTTGGGAGGTGAATTTTTATTTCATGTAGTGCATGAATGTACCAAACTGCACTTTTCTCCCAAGTCCCTACAAATACTATAAAACTTCCTTCCACCTCACCATACATGCTTGAAATGCTACTTCAACAGCATCAATCGAGATATTCTTTGTTTGGTCTACATTATCTTGAAAACTTATCTTTTCAGAATGAAGAATTTAAGTTCTATCTTTCACAAGCTTACCTGTCTGAAGCTGCTGTTCTTGCTGAAGTTCTGATTGCTCTACTTGGTGAGGCTGATTGGAGAAAGGCTGGCTGTAACTGGTCTGGTACTGATTTTGTTGCTTTAAAGTTTCTGGCTCATTGACAGGAGGAACAGGTGCATTCATGTTAAATACCTATATGAGAAGTAAATGAGAAACAAAGAGATTCAATATTCTGAATAAATAGATAAATTACCAAATACACTCTGCAACTTTTAGAAAGTTAAATGTCTTGGAAACTACTACTAATGTCCACAGTACAATGAACCATTATGTAATCAAGATGCTGATTTCCAAATGTTTTGCAATCTATAATAAGTATGATTGTTTAGTACTTACTGTCTGCATGGACTGGAATGGAGCTGCATTAACATTGATTCCGCTGCTATGCAAAGGTTTGCTAGAGGCAGCCTGAAATACCTGAGGCTGGGATGCAGCTGGAAGAGGCGATGATGTTGGTGTCTGATCTGCGCTTAAGGTTATTGAAGCCTGCCAAATAAATTTCAATCTGATGTTAGCAAGTCATGAATCAACTTCCTATGATATCATATTATAAAAGCATAGGTAACTGTTGGCCAAGTGTTCAAGACAAGGATAAGCTAAGATCCCTACTTATCTAACACTTATTATCATGCTCTATGTCTTTGAGATACGGACCTAAGCATTGTCCCTCTACACTACACCCATATACATGAAGTTCTTGAGCAGGTTACACTGAATCAGTAATGTCCCTCCTCCCCTTGCCAAGCAAAATGAACTTGCCTGAATCTGGTCAATTGATTCTTTCTGAGGCCGTTGTTCTGTTGAATGAGAAGGCTGATACATGGGCTGGGGTGCTGTATATCCCTCACTTGTGGAAGAAACCAAGGGGACCTGTCAAAGTTTTAAAATTAAGCCGATACTCCTGCCAGGGCCTCTGGGTAAATTTCTTGCTATGAATCTCATATGGTTTACTTACATCTGCGCTAACAACATTCTTTTGCTCAGTTCAATTACCTTTAGTATTCATTTCTCCCAGTAAACAATTACAAGTTTTGCCAAAAGTTTTATTTTGCAAGTTTCCGTCACAGCCAGATGAAAAAACAACATTTTACTAAAATTTTGCCACATTTTAATATTTACAGAACTGCATGCAAACATAGATGTTCATACTCCTGAGTGCAGGCTAATACTAATTTCAAAATACTTGGGCCTATGATAAGGACTTTCACATGATGGGGGCAGGAATAGGCCTCGGACATTCCTGACAACACACAAATTAAAAGCTTGTTATGAGCTAGGTGAACTGAGCTTACAATACACACATTATTCCTCAGTTATGGATGTTACTTTCAATTCCCTGCGGATTGGGAAGAAAACACAGATAGGCAAAACGTTCATATGGGGACTCCTGAGGACAAATCCCATGCCCAAATATGTAGTAACAGGAATCTGCTTTACAGAGCACCAAAAGTTTGGTGCTTCTCGCTTGCCTATGCCAACTGGCAGCAACTTTCCAGAGTTTTTTGGGAACAGAGAAGAAATTCAGCCAATAGTTGTCCAGGTACAGTTCTTACCTGTGTGGCTTCAGGTTGCACAGGAACCTGGGTGGACTGCGCAAGCCTCGATTCAGTATGAACTGGAAATACAGTAATATTACCCATATTAAAACAGCATGTGTATTAGATGTTATCTGAACTACTCTATTTGTTTAATATAAGCTTATATATTTCTGCTGTAGAATGCTGCATTGAAATTAAACATACTGTATTAGTTTTCCACATAAAACCCAAGAGCTGCAAGCACAGCCTCAGACTGTATCCGATTGTTTACTAATCAACGACTTGCTCTTTGTTCAGTATTTACAAGCCTGGCATCAAACAGACGTCATCAGAATATAAAAAGTAGTTCACATCCCACTAGCCTCACTTGAAAACCTATAAGATGACAAATGTTTCTACCAATCAACTACCTTGACAATATTTACATAATGCACATTTCTAGATTTAGATTTCTGAATTCTTAGTAACTTAGTACTTCCAACTATACAAAAATCCTACTCTAACTAGATATTAATTTGATTTTACCAACCTGGAGGGCAAACCATCTGGGGCATATCCAAGTTTTGTGCTGGATTCATAGGCTGAGCTGAAACAATAGCAGGGTCGAGTGCCTGATTCTCAAATTCCAACATGGAGTCCTAGATAATTAAGACAAGATTCAAGCAAGCTACACAAGAAACAGAATCCCTTCAAAAGTAACCAGCAAGCCAGCCAGGGCTGACCTCTCTGAATTAAATGAATGCAAGTGAAATGTGCCCAATTTCAACTGGACTGTAGTCTATTTTTCCTAATTCCCAAGAATCCCTTTTGACCAAATCCAACTATGAATAAGGAAAACAACATACCTGCATGAAGTTGTAGGGGCCTTGCATTTGTGCCATAAGGTCCTGTACTCGTTGTCTCCTAACAAGAGGATCTGCTTGAGACACAGCAGTAAGCGTATGGGCATCTGGAACTGGAGGAGATGTAGCCTGTGGCTGTTGCTGGAGCGAATTTACCACCTACATCAGAAATGGCCAACACTGAGAGTCAGTCTGTCAGTTTCAGTTACTGGCCCACTATTATTATCGCAACCGCTAAACTGGATGTGCAAAATATGATATCTAAAAGAATGCATTTCCTGCCAAGGAAAGCATTCTCTTTTAAAAATGAGTATCATAACTTAGTATCAATGCTTGTTAATCTAATGGGTTCTGCTTGTGTTCAAGCATCTTTATCAAACACTCCCACTCATCAGTTATTCAGCAGGAATATGAGGAAAACTGGCTCTGATGTTGTGCAAAGTATATAAATGCAGTTATTTCCTCTGCAAGAATATATGTTGCAAGATCAAAGCAAAAAGGGGAAAGTATCAACAGAGTTCATTTGTGTTCCTTGAAAATATGTAAAATGTGCCCATGCATTTTGCAATTGCGTGCACGCATGCTGCTTTTAGAATGCAATTGCATTTTGACATTTGAAACTTTGAATAGCTGTAAGGCAAGGCATGAAGTTCAGTTGTGCATTTAATTATTTCCATTCTTCAAGAGAGATTTCAAAGTTCTTTTTGCCTTTTGCAGACTCAGGAAATACTGGACTGGAGAGACTTTATTTTAATGAACTTTATACTACAAATGCCTGTGGAGAAAATGGAAGGCGAAACCTGAGCGGTGTTACTAATAAATAAAGTTATTTCCACAGGAAAAAGGGTCGTGAGTAGAAGTTGCTCAAAGTATATCTACAATTAGCCCTATAGCATCTAATGCAGTGATAGGGAATTTCTGATTCTCCAGATGTTGTCCCAGCAAACCCAGCCAGCATCGCCCACAGTCTGGGACAATAGAAGGCATAGTCCAGCAACAGCTGGAGAGCCAAAGGACAGTCAACCCTGCTCTGATTAAACACTTGTGGTGCCACACATGTTAGAGGCATTAAGGCAAGCAATGCAGTTTTAAATAGTCAAGGAATCATCAGCATTATCCAATACCTTCAAATTTTGTAAGATTGAACTCCAAAATAGAGTGGACTCCAAAACCTAGTTATCTCAGAACCAACGTTTAAAGTCACATCATGGCTGAAAATGCACTGGTAATACTGCTGTAGTAATGTAACTTGTACATTTAGTTCATTGCACTTTTTATTCTATTTAAATTTGGCTCTTCTTTGTTTACTAATGCAGACACTTGGGGCTAGGTTTCCTGCCAAAACATTTTCTTCTAGTGCTAGAAAGTTCTGAGCGTTTCACTGAGCAGGCAGAAGCCATATGTGAGACTGCGGAGACCATGAAGAATTAAAATAGCTTTAATGTTCTTATTTTCCAGAATTTCAAGTGTAACATTTTAATCTCAGGACCAGGAGAAACACACACACACACACAGAGTTACTGTTACAATCTTAGGTAACATTCTTTTTAAAACAAAAACAAAAACCAAACACTATTTCATTTGATAACCATCAACATTTATCACAGACAGCCTTGCAACTACAAATGTTAAATGCTTGTGGCTTTTAATGGTATATTGAAATTCCACATAAAATGCTGCATCTTGGCTTTAAGGTGGATGAACAAAATGTTACAAAGTCTACTTCAGATAGTCAACTGACAGATGCACCATCTCTTCAAAGGCTGAAGACAACTGTGGACAAAGCTGTAAAAATTACAATTAGTTTATATTCTAGAGTTAGAGTGAACCAATGTTTTATAGAGTTCTACCATTCTGAAAACATCTGTTCTCCCTAATGGATGGGTTCATTCCAATTTGTTAATGAAAACTATCTTAGGACAGACAGCATGCTGTAATTAGTCTTCAATACCAGCAACACAAAGACTCCTAGAATATAAATATAATTCTCAATTACACTATTTTACATATGGGAATGTTAAGTGACTGTAGGAGGAAATTATAAGGCAGCACTAGAGCGTTTAAGAACAGATATAGGCTTGGATCCCTTCCTGCTCACTTCAACCTCCTGAGCAATCTAAAAAGCTGCTTCTAAGTCTCAGATTCTACAGAACAGTGTCAGAAGTAGCACTGAGAGCTACAGAGGAAGTGGGATACTGGCAAAAATAAGAGGAGGGAACTTGTATAAACACCTTTGTATCTGAGCCATTTTCTTCTAACTTGCCAGACTACTTTTAGTTGAAATGTGATTTAGTTTACATACTGAATTTTTGAAATTAACTGTGGGCAATAGCTAGCACTGACAAGGGGACTACCAGCTCAATCATGCTAAAAGACCACAATTCTCTTTAGATTTACAGCTGCATTCAAGCTACGAGGGAATGAAAACAGATTGTAATGTTACCTAAACATTCAGAACACCTTACCTCAACAGTTTCAACTGTCCACTCATCTACCTGTTCCTTCTCACTACTGCTGAACTGAGTCTCTGCCATGAACTGTCTGTTTACATACTAAAATAAAAGTGAGAGAGTACAACAGTAAGACAGTAGTATTCATTTTTAAAAGGTGCCTACAATCTTTCCACTGTTTAGTACCTCTGTTGATTCAACTTCACTGGGTTCAGTGTATTCTTCCGTTGGTTCTGGCTCTAAGAGGAAAATACATGATTTTAGGTAAAGTTATACTGAAACATAATCCCACACTTTTAGTTTACCGTTACCTTACAATTTTAATTTACTATTAACAATTTTAGTAGAGATACATTCATACAAGAAACCACTTTTGCAGTGTTCTGAGGTGATATTTGGAGCTTATATTTGGTGCTTTTGTTTTTGCTATTTATTTTGAGGCTTTTTCAGTTAATTTGTTTTTGTGACTGTGTGGATCCCAGTTCAGCAGTGATTGATTGATTGATTGTGTGACTGTAGAAATGGATAAAAGCCCCCCATCCAAACAATGACTATCATCAGCGCAGGTAAGGGGGGGGAAAGTAATTTTTATTTTTATCATCTACAATACTGTTTTATTTGTTTTATAGTACAGTACCGTACGTTGTTTATTGCTTTCATAAGATAGTGAAATTCATGTTAAATTGCTGTTTTAGGGGTTGTTTTTAAAAGTCTGGAACCCACACTACAAACTTTACCTGGTTTATAGAACTACAGGTTGTTTGGGGAAAGCCACAGAAACTTTTTAAAATCAGTTTAAGTTTGTAAGATATATATAACCAGTTACACAAGATTCCAGTTTTGTTTTCCATGGCCGACTCTAATAAAATAGTAAAGGTTTCAGTAAGCCTATAAATCTACCGAAGTTGAAACTCTATGCACATTAACAAGCCTAGGATTAGGCTCCAAATGGATTTTTAGTTACCAGTTTCTACAACAGCATCTTCTACTGTAGGTGCAGGCGCTGTCTCCTCTTCTTCACATATTCCGTTCTGATGGTTGTGAGTACTGTCAAAGTAACTTGTTTGAAGAATGCGTTCAACAATTTCTCTTAGGGCTTTATCTGTTATAAAAACACACAGAGACTTTAAAAACTGTTTCACCCACTAAATACCTGACCATTGTAATTTTATCAAATTATTTTATTATTATAACACTAACAAAGGGCATCTCAGATTAATATCTTGCACTACCCACAGCACAATCATCTATTTTGCAAATTTCTGCATTGTTTATTTTTAAATTAGGACTTACTTAAGATGAAAGTCATATGTAAATCCAAATTCTTCAAGAATAAACTTGTGTATCAATGGATGATGCACACACAATTCAACAAATTAGAATTTTGGCTCTTCAGTGTTTCTGAAAGTTAAAAACTATCCAAAGCCTACATGCAGGAATAAGATCTCCTTGTTAACTTTCACTAACATGACAATGGAAGAAAGGCACATGATAGAATAAAAACAAGAATTACTTGTCTAAAGGTAATATCCAATGTTAATCATACCTAGTGTATACCCACTGAAATACACTGGTACCTCTACTTACGAATTTAATGTGTTCCAAACGCACATTTGTAAGTAGAAAAAATTTGTAAGTCAAATCCCATAGGAATGCATTGGGAGAAAAAATTCGTAAGTTGAAAAAATCCTATCTAAAAATTCGTAAGTAGAAAAAATCCTATCTAAACCGCATCCAAGATGGCGGACGGAGCGCCATTCGTAAGTAGAAACATTCGTAAGTAGAGTTATTCGTAAGTAGAGGTACCACTGTAAATGGATCTAAGTATCTTAAGTACATTGCTTTCAATGGGTCTACTCAAAGTATGACTTGGTCAGATATTATCCTAAGTGGCCATGCCACATATTAAAATGGGCAATGACAAGAATAAATCATCTGAAGAGAGAAAAGGAAATAGAACCTCTACACAAGCAAGAATGAGACAATTTTTCTGTACTGTAATATGGTGCAATTTGTTGGTCACTGAAGCCACAGGTGTATGAAGTATAAGAAAAAAACTGATAGGCCAAGCTCAAGTTTAATAGAGGAACTGAGTAGTCAGGACTAAACTAAGGTCTCAAGTAGGTAAAGGATTCCAATAAATGTCTGTAATGAACAACAGGGTCTGAACTTGTAGCACCATGCAAGACGACAGATCACAGACAGGTATTTGTATACTATTTTGACAGATAAAGCAAAACAAGATCAGCAGAGAAGAAACAGTATTATTTTTTCAAAGAAAGGATATGGGTGATGGATATAAACCTATAGGAACCTCTCAATAGAAAGGACTTTGATATGGAAGTGATCACAAATTCTAAGGTATACCAGGCACGGCCAAACTTGGCCCTCCAGCTGTTTTTGGACTACAACTCCCATCATCCCTAGCTAACAGGATCAGTGGTCAGGGATGATGGGAATTGTAGTCCAAAAACAGCGGGAGGGCCAAGTTTGGCCATGCCTGGTATACACTTTACTGGTGATCCTCTGAGTGAAGAGGAACACAGCAAACCTGCTCAAATATGTGGGAGGTAACTATTCGATCTTGGTCAATCTGACCAACATGGACAGTTGTCTCCACTGAAATGCTACCTTGATGTTCGCAACAGGCAAATTCAAAGCTCTGGGTGAAGTGACTAGATGTTGACACTTGAAAAAGACGAGAAATATATGCCTAGCCTTGATATAATCGTATCTTGAGTCTGCTTTTGCAGGTGTGATAGGAAGGCATAGAAAAAAGATTTTATCAGTTGCATCTGAAAAATCTTGACAGTTCTGCCAAAAAAATGCCATGGCATAGTAAGCAGTCTAGGGATCGAAGAAACTCCTACGGTAGACATGATAGGCACCTACTGTGCATTTCCAAGGAACAGGAAAAGCTGTTGAGTTCATATTTCTAAGTTCCAGCCTTCCCCAAGGATTCAGTGGAAGCATGTATGAGTGATGCATCCCTGCAAAACTCTTTAAGACATCTTATAAATAAAATGTAGACAGACACAGCAATGCAGAAGTGTTTAGAAAGTTGTGTTCAAACCAATAGCTGTTCACTTAATACCAAGTTGAATTTTCCCAGTTAAAGTGGCAGACAGCAGGTTTAAGACACAAAAAGAAATGCATTGTGACACAAAGCAATTCCCCCACTGAGACAACAAAAGGAGAGAGCTCCATCAATGACAGGAAGCCATAGCATTCAGGAGAGCAGCTTCCATACACAGAGAAAGTACCTCCAATTAACACTAAGATAGTGTTCAGCAACCAGATGTACTGTGTATTTATGTCCTGTCTGAGAGCTATGCAGATCACTTGTGAGACCTAGCATAGGAAAATTAGCAGGTCATCCTATAGGTGGCTTAATCTAAACACAAACATCCTGGACTCAATATTACATATGCACTGCAAATGAATATTATGGGGGACAAACTATTATCTCAACCACTAAACCAGTAACTGAAACATGAAAACTATTTAAACCTAGATTATTAAAATGACCAACAGTTTCAACACATGTGGTACCCTTTAAACAAAAATAACATAGATAAACTTTCAATAAAATTCCTTAGCAAATATGACTAAATATAGTGATTTAAAGGACAGATCGTGAAGCTGAGGCTCCAATACTTTGGCCACCTCATGAGAAGAGAAGAATCCTTGGAAAAGACCCTGATGTTGGGAAAGATGGAGGGCACTAGGAGAAGGGGACGACAGAGGACAAGATGGTTGGACAGTGTTCTCGAAGCAACGAACATGAGTTTGACCAAACTGCGGGAGGCAGTGCAAGACAGGAGTGCCTGGCGTGCTATGGTCCATGGGGTCACGAAGAGTCGGACACGACTAAACGACTAAACAACAACAACAAGTGATTTAAATAACTACTCTTGATTTGCATCAAACCATCTGAATCTAGTTTCTTTAGTGTATTTGCTGCAAAACCTTGCTCCAGCTATCAGTTACTACTCTCTTTAACTTGAAGGCCTGTGAAATTATCTGTTATACTACGTCAAATGAAACTTTGAAAGGCTTTTTTGCTAACCCAATTTCTGGAAAGCAAGTGTTGCTAAGCGGTCACAAAATACTGATGAACAAACGGAAACCAGCAATGGTTTTCATTAAGTGCTGAATAAGGTTACATGGTAATAGAATACAATCTGCTATAAATTAGCATATTGTCAGCTATTCAGCTACTATATAACCACTGACACTGGAAACAGCATGTAACAGAATCATTGTGAATACTGTACTCTAAAAGCTTGGTATTTGAAGTGCTACTTTAGCTCTACTGTTAAGAAAAATAAACATACTTACAGGTTGTTCCACATACAGGCTTTTCCTTCCCTTCCAGTAAGTCCCACAGATGAATCGATGCCTGTTCATACTGTTCACACAACCTTCAACAAAAATATTAATGGAAGCATAAGATACCCCAAACTACCTATGTTGCAAAGGAGATTAATTGGATTGTTTCATTAACCGTATCAGAATTATTCTGGCAATCACAGTACCTCACATTCATGTCCCGTTCAGGTTCAACTAGCTTGTAAAATTCATCTAGTGTTGACAGTTCCGTCTCTGTTAATACCGGCACTCCATTTGTTCCTTGCTTTAGGTCATTTCGCACTTCATCATCGCCCAATTTGTCCAAAATAAACTGCAATTCAAGTACTGTTTTTAAACGTTTTTGCTCAGCTTCTTCTCTCATTAGTTGTTCCCGTCGAGCTGTCTTCTTTATTGTTTTTTGAATCTAGTAATAAAGTACACTAGGTTAACAATTAACTGTGGCCAGTTTAAACTGTTACCCTCTTTTCACTTATGAATGAACAAAAAGTAAAATATTCCCAGTTTTATCAGCATTTCAAATATTCTCAATGTTTCCCAGAAAGTTTTATGGAATGTGGACAAAATGGTATGCCAGCTGTCTTTCTCTACTTCCATTCTTCCCAGTCCGTTGCCTAAGTCCTCCACTCCCCATCATCTGTCGTTTTACACCTTTCTAGAAATGTATATCTGCCTCACATACTGCATTGCAGCATCATGCACTATCATCTAAATAATACTGAAGCATAATGGAACCAGACTGTTGGAGCTTATCAAAAAGGTCCAAAGAGATTCTAGAAAACCTGTTTTACTATCTGCATAATGTATGTGAAGGCTACATAGGATCACAGACATTTTTAATCTTTCAACGTTTACAATCTCAACAGAAGAAAAATCAACTTTTTACTCATGTTGTCCTCTATTCCTTCTTTTCAGCAGAGCTATGTCAATTTAAAACACCACCAGATTCAAGGAAAGGATTTATCATCATCTAAAAGTGGGAGTGCTTCTTTATTAAGACTTCTCTTTTGTGCTCCTTCAAATGTAAAAAAATAATAATCATCAGCCCAACACTGCTACTAGATACATGAAAGATTTTGGGGGGGATTTTATCCACATTAACCATATTTTGGGAATGTCATTCACAGGTACCACATTCATTTTGACCAACAGCACAATCCTAACTAACCATGTCTACTCAAAGTCCTACTGAAATCAATGGGCCTACTCCCAAGTAAGTGGAAACAGGAGTGCAGTCCAAAACGTTAAACATGAACAGAGAAAAAAAACTCTCACTTTTCAGTTCACAAATCACAGTCAAACCATGGCTTGGAAACATGGTGAGTGGTAATTTTATTTCAACTTGCTAAAATGATTCCCTTTTCCACTTCCTGATTCACAGTAGTCAGTTTGCCATGACACCCAAAGCAGTATGTTGCCTCTATGCAGCCCATGCTGCATAGTGTCGTCTGCAATGAACCATCAATGTTTTAACTTACATCCTGGCTCAGGGCCATGAAACTCCTCTGCAGTTCCTTAGCAAATTCCAGGTTATTACTGACTTCTTGGTGCTTGGACACAGCATCCTGGGGGAAGGAGGAAAATTAATGTTGCCTCTTTTGAAGTTTGAAAACTTGGAAGACTTTCGCAACTTTAATCCTCAAAAAAGAAATCTACTGTATGCTAGTCTTTACTTTAGTGTATAGACTTTCCCCCTAGTCATTTGCATAGAATAGTTCTGTATTTTCCGTAATGGCAGAGGAATTAAATGTTTGTATACATATAGTTACAATGTACCTCCGCTGAATATAACAGAATATAATAATATAAAGTACTTTATTAAGGTCTTTCATTATCCATGAGAAAGCAACAATTAGAACAGAATAAAGGAACAAGGTCTAAAAGAAGCGAATTTCTTATGAAAATTTTTTCAATATGTCAGTCAAAACATTTACCAACTGGTCTTGGTTAAGGCGTTCTCCTTTGTTCATTCGATCCTGATAATCATCAAGTTTGCCCTGAAAAGAAAGAAAAAAAATTCACAATATATATACCTCAAACAAATTTAAATGGAACTGACTATGTTATATACTTTATAGAACATAGCAGTCCAGTTTTACATGTTCCATTGTTTAACAGGAGAAATCAAGTGAAATTATTCAGAGACAAAATATCACAAGAGTTTTCCAAGATTAGGTATTTACAGTGGTGCCTCAACTTATGAATTTAATCCCTTTCAAAGGCACCTTCGTAAGTAGAAAAATTCGTTAAGTCGAAAAACGCCATTGGAAACGCGATTTCCCACAGGAATGCATTGGAAACGGAAAAATTCGTAAGTCGAAGTAACCCTATCTAAAAATTTGTAAGTCGAAAGATCCCTATCTAAAACCTCCGCGGGTTTTTTCTGATGTTGAGACACTCGTAAGCACGCGGCCATTACCCCCATTTGTAAGTCGAAAAATTCGGTTGTCAAGTCGTTCGTAAGTCGAGGTACCACTGTATTTATGAACTACTAGAATACATCTTGCAAACAAACAGTTCTAGGATGACATTTGTATTATTTCTTAAAATATAATAAGCATTTTCCCTATTTAAAAAGAAAAACAGCAATAACCTTAAAGGGAGTAGGCATGTACTGTAAGATCAAAGTTTAAATGTTTATCTGACCATGCAACATTGTATTGAACTGCTGAAGTAAATTAGTTACAGTGGTACCTCGGGTTACGAACACGATCCATTCCGGGTCGCAGTTCGTAACCCGAAAAGTTCGTAACCCGAAAATGTCATTTTGCGCATAGCGCTATTTTCGCGCTTTGCGCATATGCGCGCGGTGCTTCTGCGCACGCGGCGAAAATACTTCCGGGTTTGCGCAGTTCATAACCCGAGTTGTTCATAACCCAAGGTGTTCGCAACCCGAGGTATGACTGTATTTATTAGCTGCTTTTCAGGGCCAGGATGTTATAAAGCAACAAACAAAGAAAAGAAAAGCAACATAACAGGCAGTGTGAAGCACAAACAGATACATACTGAATTAAGCACCAAAGTTCTCTTATAGAAACGCAATAGAAAAGGATATGGTGCAATTCCATTAAAATCAATGGTGCTACTGAAGTAGCACTGAGTATGACTTAGCTGGACGTTACCCTCAAGTTTTGAAGGAGTTACCAAATGCCATAAATTAAAGAGACAAACAAATATTAACAGGAAGAAAATTCCACAACGGAGAATGCTCTGTATCATATGTTCACCACCCTAGCAGGATACTCAAAAGCTGTTAAAATTATTGAAGCTATATAATTCAGACTGCAATCCTACACAAATTTACCTGGGAGTAAGCCCCATTCACCCCTTCATGGATCAATGCCTTGTCGTGGCGAAGGGGCTTGAATAACTCAGAGAAGCTATGAGCTATGCCATGCAGGGCCACCCAAGATGGACAGGTCATAGTGGAGAGTTTTGACTAAACGTGATCCACCTGGAGAAGGAACTGGCAAGCCACTCCAGTATCCCTGCCAAGAAAACTCCATGGACAAAGACAACAGGCATATAAAAGTTATGACGCTGGAAGATGAGCCCCTCAGGTCGGAAGGCGTCCAACATGCTACTGAGGAAGAGCGGAGGACAAGTACAAGTAGATTCAGAGCTGATGAAGCGGCTGGGCCAAAGCCGAAAGGACGCTCAGTTGCGGATATGCCTGGAAGCGAAAGGAAAGTCCGATGCTGTAAAGAAAAATATTGCATAGGAACCTGGAATGTAAGAACCATGAATAGAGGTAAGCTGGATGTGGTCAAAAATGAGATGACAAGAATAAATATCGACATCCTGGGCATCAGTGAACTAAAATGGAAGGGAATGGGTGAATTCAGTTCGGGTGACTATCATATCTACTACTGTGGGCAAGAATCCTGTAGAAGAAATGGAGTGGCCCTCATAGTCAACAAAAGAGTGGCAAAAGCTGTGATGGGATGCAATCTCAAAAATGACAGAATGATCTCGATACGAATCCAAGGCAGACCTTTTAACATCACAGTAATCCAAGTTTATGCACCAACTACCGGTGCTGAAGAAAGTGAAATTGACCAATTCTATGAAGACCTACAACACCTTCTAGAAATGGCACCAAAGAAGGATGTTCTTCTCATTACAGGGGATTGGAATGCTAAAGTAGGGAATCAAGAGATAAAAGGAACAACTGGCAAGTTTGGCCTTGGAGTTCAAAATGAAGCAGGGCAAAGGCTAATAGAGTTCTGTCAAGAGAACAAGCTGGTCATCACAAACACTCTCTTCCAACAACACAAGAGACGACTCTACACATGGATATCACCAAATGGGCAGCATCGAAATCAGATTGATTATATTCTCTGCAGCCAAAGATGGAGAAGCTCTATACAGTCAGCAAAAACAAGACCTGGAGCTGACTGTAACTCAGATCATCAGCTTCTTATAGCAAAATTCCAGCTTAAAATGAAGAAAGTAGGAAAAACCACTGGGCCAGTAAGATACAATCTGAATCAAATCCCTTATGAATACACAGTGGAAGTGAGGAACAGGTTTAAGGATTTAGATTTGGTGGACAGAGTGCCTGAAGAACTATGGATGGAGGCTCGTAACATTATACAGGAGGCAGCAACAAAAACCATCCCAAGGAAAAGGAAATGCAAGAAAGCAAAATGGCTGTCCAACGAGGCCTTACAAATAGCGGAGGAGAGGAGGCAAGCAAAATGCAAGGGAGATAGGGAAAGATACAGGAAACTGAATGCAGATTTCCAAAAAACAGCAAGGAGAGACAAGAGGGTCTTCTTAAATGAGCAATGCAAAGAAATAGAGGAAAACAATAGAATGGGGAAAACCAGAGATCTGTTCAAGAAAATTGGAGATATGAAAGGAACATTTCGTACAAAGATTACCATAATCAAGGACAAAAGTGGTAAGGACCTAACAGAAGCAGAAGACATCAAGAAGAGGTGGCAAGAATACACAGAGGAATTATACCAGAAAGATATGGAGGTCTCGTACACCCCAGGTAGTGTGGTTGCTGACCTTGAGCCAGACATCTTGGAGAGTGAAGTCAAATGGGCCTTAGAAAGCACTGCTAATAACAAGGCCAGTGGAAGTGATGATATTCCAGCTGAACTATTTAAAATTTTAAAAGATGATGCTGTTAAGGTGCTACACCCAATATGCCAGCAAGTTTGGAAAACTCAGCAATGGCCAGAGGATTGGAGAAGATCAGTCTACATCCCAATTCCAAAAAAGGGCAGTGCCAAAGAATGCTCCAACTACCGCACAATTGCCCTCATTTCACACGCTAGCAAGGTTATGCTTAAAATTCTACAAGGCAGGCTTAGGCAGTATGTGGACCGAGAACTCCCAGAAGTGCAAGCTGGATTTCGAAAGGGCAGAGGAACCAGAGACCAAATAGCAAACATGCGCTGGATTATGGAGAAAGCTAGAGAGTTCCAGAAAAACGTCTACTTCTGCTTCATTGACTATGCAAAAGCCTTTGACTGTGTCGACCACAGCAAACTATGGCAAGTTCTTAAAGAAATGGGAGTGCCTGATCACCTCATCTGTCTCCTGAGAAATCTCTATGTGGGACAAGAAGCTACAGTTAGAACTGGATATGGAACAACCGATTGGTTCAAAATTGGGAAAGGAGTACGACAAGGTTGTATATTGTCTCCCTGCTTATTTAACTTATATGCAGAATTCATCATGCGAAAGGCTGGACTAGATGAATCCCAAGCAGGAATTAAGATTGCCGGAAGAAATATCAACAACCTCAGATATGCAGATGACACAACCTTGATGGCAGAAAGTGAGGAGGAATTAAAGAACCTTTTAATGAGGGTGAAAGAGGAGAGCGCAAAATATGGTCTGAAGCTCAACATCAAAAAAACCAAGATCATGGCCACTGGTCCCATCACCTCCTGGCAAATAGAAGGGGAAGAAATGGAGGCAGTGAGAGATTTTACTTTCTTGGGCTCCTTGATCACTGCAGATGGTGACAGCAGTCACGAAATTAAAAGACGCCTGCTTCTTGGGAGAAAAGCAATGACAAACCTAGACAGCATCTTAAAAAGCAGAGACATCACCTTGCCGACAAAGGTCCGTATAGTTAAAGCTATGGTTTTCCCAGTAGTGATGTATGGAAGTGAGAGCTGGACCATAAAGAAGGCTGATCGCCGAAGAATTGATGCTTTTGAATTATGGTGCTGGAGGAGACTCTTGAGAGTCCCATGGACTGCTAGAAGATCAAACCTATCCATTCTTAAGGAAATCAGCCCTGAGTGCTCCCTGGAAGGACAGATCGTGAAGCTGAGGCTCCAATACTTTGGCCACCTCATGAGAAGAGAAGAATCCTTGGAAAAGACCCTGATGTTGGGAAAGATTGAGGGCACTAGGAGAAGGGGACGACAGAGGACGAGATGGTTGGACAGTGTTCTCGAGGCTACGGACATGAGTTTGACCGAACTGCGGGAGGCAGTGGAAGACAGGAGTGCCTGGCGTGCTATGGTCCATGGGGTCACGAAGAGTCGGACACGACTAAACGACTAAACAACAACAACAACAAGCCCCATTCAAGTTTTCCTAGGTGCAGTACCAGTGTAGCCGTTGCTAGAGGGCGCTGTTTTGCAACCTCTCCTGTGCTCCCAGCATGCACTTTCGTCTGATTTGTGAGTTCTGGAACATGTGGTTTTTGGGGTTTTACCTGGCTCAGGTGTGACATGTCTTTAAAATGGGCTTGCTCTCGTAGTCACATTTGACTTTGTGTCAAAATTTGAACACCATCGGTCAACGGGGTTTCATTGAACATTGGAGACGAACACACATCCCCAGTTTACATTTATATTTATATAGTTAAACTAGGTTCTACCTACCAAAATACATGAATTTTCTCACTGTTGCCAAGGGTCAGCTCTAGAATAGCTCTTCTTTTTGCCTGTTCTTCCATCTTCTGGAAGATCAAGTTGTCAGCAAAGTTTTGTTCTTTTTAATAATCTGCCAGTTATATTTATCCTCATTCCAAAACATTTTCAACTATTAACCTTCTTTCTTGAAATATCCAAAGAGGCCTTACTAGTCCTGAGTGACTCCTTCAAATTTTGGTAAAACGGTGTTGTATCCAAAGTTAGCCTTTCACTAATGTAGGGTTGCCATATTTCAAAAAGTGAAAATCTAGACAGATTTTTAGTGCTGAGCTTTTTTTTTAGTTTTGCCCAAAGTTGTGGCTTCAGTATTTCAGATGTGTCCAGACATTTGGCAACCCTAACTAATGAGAAGCCTCTTCCACTCACAGATCCCAGTTTTCTGATTCAGTAGAATAGCACTTCGTTAGAAAAGTAACTCAAAATTCAGAGGAATGAATCTGTGCAGACTTGTGTATAATAATTTGCAAAAGCTCGTTCTCAGTATCTTTATGGTCTGCTGGTTAACACACAACAACTTGTGTGCCCTTATTCACTGCTTCTTGTGCAATATGACAACTGTGATACATTGTGGCACTCAACTGTACTTCTACCTCTTGCATAGGAACTCACAAAACACTGAATTTCCCTCTTATTAATGGACTTCCTCTCTGCATTGCTGCAAATTATTGTAGTTAAAAACAGTGTATCAGGCAATAAATTTCAATTGTCCATGGGAACTAATGAGCAAGATTACTAATTCAAATAATCTAAAAATGAGTGTTCCATGTGCCTTCACTTGTCAGTGCTTTTTGTAGACTAATTGTTCTCAAGATGCCAGGTCCAGCCTTTCTGCAATCCAGGAGAAGTGAACATGTAATAAATTTTGGACTTCTGCTTTCTGAACAACAGCTATCTCTCCTCCACACACACACACCCCAACATGCCACAAGGCAAATCTATTTAGAAGCAGAAGAAAGTTTCAAAGGCAATCTGGCACGGAGGGCCTGTCATTTAAAGAAAAATGCTTAACTTTCACTAGACATGCTACAATAGCTCTTGGTATCCAAGCTGAAAATTTGTCAATAACCATAACCTGTTGTTTATGAAGACACTCCTGGTTTGCACTATTAACTGTACTTGGTGCTCATTCACGCCTAGACTGTGATTAAAGCCAGGATGAATTTGTAGGTGGGTAGATAGGTACCGTGTTTCTCATATTTTAAGTCATCCCTACAAAATAAGCCATGGCAGGATTTTCCTGACTTGAAGAAATATAAGACATACCCCAAAAATAAGCCGTAGTGGTGGGAGCAGGTCTGGATGGCGCCATGGAAGAGGAAGATGCCTGTCAGTGCCCGCAACCGGCTGCTGCTGCCCCTCCAAAATGTCCAGCAGCATGCACCGCGCCAAGCACTGAACCGGCGGCGGGACTGGCAAGAGCCGCAGTGCGTGCTGCTCCAAGCCCCGACCCGGCGGCAGGACACAGCAAGAGCCGCAGCGCGCGCTGCTCCGAGCCCCGACCCGGCGGCGAGACCCGGCAAGAGCCTCAGCGCGCGCTGCGTGGAGCCCCGACCCGGCAGGACCCAGCAGCGTGCCCTGCTGAAGCGCCGACAACGCGCGCAGCAGCAGCCAGTTCCGGGCGCCGAGCCGCGACAGGAAGAAGAGGGACGCAGCGGGACACAGCAACAACGACAAAAAACACCCGGCCGAGCCTTCATTGGCCGCCGCGGCTGCCACTCGCTGGTCCCTCCTCTTCCTGTCGCGCGCGCGCTGCAGGTCCCGCCGGTCCCGCCGCTGGGTTGGCACTTGGCGCTGCTCCAAGCCCCAACCCGGTGGCGGGACGCAGCAAGAGCCTCAGTGCGCGCCGCGTGAAGCCCCGACCCGGCAGGACCCAGCAGCGTGCCCTGCTGAAGCGCCGACAACGCGCCCAGCAGCGCAGCAGCAGCCAGTTCCGGGCGCCGGACAGGGGAGGTACCATACTGTAATTTTTTTTTAAAAAAAATAAGACACCCCCGAAAATAAGCCATGGGCTTATTTTCTTGAGAAAAAAAGATTATAAGACATGACTTATAATATGAGAAACACGGTACGGAGCAGGTAGACTGTTTTGCTGCACCACATGTGTATACAGCAAATGCAGTATTTGCAGAAGAGACTGAAGAAAGCATGCAGGCTTGCAGCAAGATCCCCATAGTCATGGTTGTAAAGTGAACATTTTACATCTGTATGAGGCCAATAACCTAGTACAGAGGAACCTTGTTTCTCGAACAGCTTAGTTGACGAACAAATCGACTTCCGAATGTCAAAAACCTGGCAGTAAGTGTTCTGGTTTTTTAATGTTTTTCAGAAGCTGAACATCCAATGCGGCTGCCAGCTATTGTTTCCAGGGCACCTGCACCAATTTGAAGCTGTGCCTTGGTTTTTGAACATTTCGGGAGTCAAATGGACTTATGAAGCAGATTAAGTTTGAAACAAAGGTTCCACTGTAATGTAGTACAGTGGTACCTTGGTTTACGAACTTAATCCATTCCAGAAGGCCATTCTTAAACCAAAGTGTTCTTAAACCAAGGCGTGCTTTCCCATAGCAGCAGGGGACTCAATTTACAAATGGAACATACTCAACATGTTCTGCTTCCAAGGCAAAGTTCACAAACCAAAACACCTACTTCTGGATTTGCAGCATTCTTAATCCGTGTTGTTCATAAACTAAGCTGTTCTTAAACAAACAGCTTAGATTTATTTAACGCTCCTTCTATGTGTCCTATAGGTACACCTAGCTGCTCCACTTTTAGAATTTTAGGAACTATACAAATAAAATGATGAAGAATCCAGGGAGTCTCCCCCTCCTGCTGTGACCAGCTCCCCTTCCCCATGTCTCCTAGAACTTGCAGAGAAATGAAACTGGAAGAGCAGAGGGTGGTTGTGCACAGACACAGCCTGATATTTGCAGCCTGATACTTCATGGGAAAAACCCTGGAGAGGCAGCATTTTAGTAGACACTAGGAAGGTGGGGGCCTTTAGTCCTCACAACTACTTCCATCAGGGCAAGACCTCCTAGAAAGAGTTGCTGAGACCACTAGGCCTGAGCTGTGGTTTGTTTCCTTGGATATTTAACTGCACTGGCCTCAGGTGATTTATCAGTTTTGTTGCTGACTCCAGCCCTGACAGTTGATTACACCCAATTCTCTCCTTTCCATTTGATTCCAGTGTTTAATGTCTGTAACAGGTGGATTAGGATAAACAAATTGAACCTTAATCCAAACAAGACAGAGGTGCTTCTGTTCAATAGATAAGCCAATCTACAATAGGAATTCATCCCATTTGCATGGAGTTGCACTCCCATTGAAGTTTCAGGTATCTAGTCTGGGGTACTTCTTGATCCAGCTTGCTTCTTGATCCAGCTTGCTGAGATGTCAGGTGTTGGCAGGCATGCCGTAACCATCTTACCTGGTGTGCCCATTCCTAGAGGTGTCCAATGACACACACCTTAAATTATATCCAGATTTACTATTGCAATGCACTCTACACGGGCATGCTTCTGAAAAGTGTCCAACAGCCTCAGTTGGTGCAGCCTGCAGCAGCCAGATTTTTAAGCACAGCTGGTTCATCCAACAGCTGGGATCATCTTGAGCTACACTGGCTTCCAAGTTACTTCTAGGCACAATTTGAAAAGCTGGTCATAACCTTTGCAGTCCTAAACAACTTAGAACAGGGATATTTGGTGGATAGCCTGTCCTTGTCCCCCATTGTTCAGATCTTCTAGAGAGGCTTCATTGAATCACACCAGTTTGAAAGCTGTAGAAATGAGAAAGGGCATTCTGCTGCAACAAAAGTGTGTCATTCTCTCCCTTCAAAAGCAGATACTTCACTCCCTTATCCCAGGCTTTGGTTTGTAAGATTATGTGTCTTAGGCTCTTGCCACTGTGTCTACTGTTAATGTTTTATCTGCTCTTCTCTTACAGCTGCTATATTCTATTAATCCCAGTTGCTTGTATTTTTGCTAGTGCATTAGTATTGTCTTTAATTATTTATTATTACCATCTTTAGTATAATTAATAGAAAGATGGGGGTACAAATATTCATTATAAATGCACAATATAAAGCTTGAAAATGTTGCCTCTATACAACTGTTTACTGCTCTCAAACCTTTCAACCAGAGTTCAACTGGAATCAAAGCTAAGTTATCAAAGTAACTACCAAGGAGCAATTTTATATACAGAATAAAGCAAGCATAAGAATATTAGTTTTAGGCACCAAATTAATTGGACATCACATGAGTGTTATCCAGGCATAAAGATGGATATGAACAGAAGCTTGAAAGATACTCGATTATACTCGATTTTCAATTTTATGCTACCATCTAGTCACCAAATAGACAAGAGAGTTAAACAATCACTACAATTTAACTTTTATATTTTTCATTGAGCAACTGATTTTTAAAAAAATAAAAATGAAAAGCTATCTGGCACAACAATCCCCTTAAGAGTGGATATAATATTCCAATAGGAAACAGCTTGCCTTCATTTTTCACTGTGCAGTTTAACTTTGTGTGAAATAGTTCTCCTAAACATCCTTAGCTAGCTTTAACATTGAAAAGAAGTTATTTTCACTTTCTGTTCCAAATAAAGCCTTCTGCTTCCTTCACATTAACTTTTACACCTTTAACAAATACAATCTTTTCACTTGAACCGATGTAATCCTAGACACCGAAAACAAGAAAACTGCTGTGCTTACTTCTAAGTTCTATTAGCATGAATGCAACATATTTAAATGAAAGGGAAATTATCAATTTTAACATAGAAATTTAAAAAATAAAATAAAATATTTGCAACCTGCAAAGTGTTTATTATCTGAATCAATAATTGTGGATCATATTTGATTACCCAGCAGATAAAAAAAAGTTAATCCTTCCTACTTAATGATGATATTTGGAGCCAGATTTAGCAACGATTTAAAATCAGTACATCCACGACAACCATGTTAGAAAATGGCAGAACATTTCCCCGCTTTAAGGGGATGGGCAGCATTACATACACAGCAGCAAGATTGTGTGAACAAATGCAGTGTGTGTGGCTCCCCTCTCTGATCTAGCCATGTTGCTAAAATCCTGCTGCTTGGTGAGGAAGGATTTTATTCAGTTCCCACACCTATCCTTCCTCAATGTCAGATAACTTATCATGAAATTTTAAGCTATAAAAAGGGTTCTGTGTAGCCCTAGCTGATCCCCACATGTATTAAATTGAGGTGCTATTTATAGCTAATGCTAGAGTATATACTGTATCATTTTTTTACATAATGGACACAATCCACAGAGCTAGCACACAGGTGTTAGTGACAGTGCTGGCACATGAGACGTATTCCATGAGTTCCTTGGTGGCAAGCTTCCATGTGCTTTCCTTCCACTATCTATTTAGAGGTTAGCCTGGAGAAGCTGCTCAAAGGAAGCTAACAAAATATGTATGGGTTTGGCTTAGGGCAGTCACGGGATGAGCCAACAGACTAGGTACTGTACCCTTATAGCACAACCTGCAGATGTGCTGTCAGGTTGTACCTGCACTGGAGAAATAGCAGGTAGCCAAAGCTGGTAAAGCACACCCCTGGCCACCAAGGCTATGTCTCCAGTGACAAAGCTAGGGCATACAACCCCATCCAGAACAGACAATTGGCCAGTTTCTTTGACATGGGGTCCACTCATCCACAGTCTTGCCAGGATTTAGGTAAAGGGACCCCTGACCATTAGGTCCAGTCATGACCGACTCTGGGGTTGCGCGCTCATCTCGCATTATTGGCCGAGGGAGCCGGCGTATAGCTTCCAGGTCATGTGGCCAGCATGACAAAGCCGCTTCTGGCAAACCAGAGCAGCACATGGAAACGCCGTTTACCTTCCCGCTGTAGCGGTTCCTATTTATCTACTTGCATTTTGACGTGCTTTCGAACTGCTAGGTTGGCAGATTTAAGCTCAGCTTAATTTCCCTCATACATCTCAGGGTTTTTTTTAAATAATAATAATAATTTATTTATCTATAATCTGCACTTTCATAAAGGATATCAAGTACTGCATCCAGGCACTGGTCCAAAGCCTGCAAAGCCTCTCCAGCTTCAGATCAATGGAGCTAAGTGTCATCAGCATACTGATAACATATTGCCACAAAACTCCTAATGACCACTCCCAACAGTTCTAGAGATATAGAATCATAGAGTTGGAAGAGACCACAAGGGCCATCCAGTCCAACCCCCTGCCAAGCAGGAAACACCATCAAAGTATTCCTGACAGATGGCTGTCAAGCTTCTGCTTAAAGACCTCCAAAGAAGGAGACGCCACCACACTCCTTGGTAGCAAATTCCACTGTCGAACAGTTCTTACTGTCAGGAAGTTCTTTCTAAAGTTTAGGTGGAATCTTCTTTCTTGTAGTTTGAATCCATTGCTCCGAATCCATTTCTCCCTCCTCTATATGGCATCCTTTAATATATTTGAACATGGCTATATTAAATAGCACAGGGGTTAAAAATACAGCCCTGCAACACCCCACAGTGCAAGTGCCAGAGCAGAAAAGCACTCTCCCAATGCTCACTCTGGAGGTTATCAAAAGCTGTGCAGATCAAGAAACAGGAGTACAGCTGCACTCTGCTTGTCCCATTGTTGACAAAAGTAATCCATAAGGAGGACTGAGACTGACTTGGTGTTATGGCCAGGCCTAAAGTCAGATTGAAATGAGTGTAGATCAAGGGTTCCCAAGCATCGTACAAGTGGTTTGGAGTGTACAGTATCTGTAATAAAATTTAAAAATCACAAAACATCTAGCACAGCACAATACAATGCTACAAGAGGCAGAAAATTTAAGTGATCAGTCAAGAACATCAGCAATTTTCAAATGGTTCATGGAGGAAGATTGGGAGCCACTGGCCTAGATAATCTGTGGCATCTAAGAATGCCTTCAGCTTCCCCACTAGGACTCTCTCCACCACCTTTCTAGAAAAGAGGTATTTACAAGAAGCAGGTAGTTATTCCAAACAAAAAGGTCCAGGGCCAATTTCCTTGAGAGTGGTCATTGCACCACATCTTTCAAATCAGCAGGAACCACACTCTGACACAGAGAAGCATTAACAAATCCTGAACACAATCAGTCAAACTCTCTCTGTTAGATTTAGGAACAGGGGTCAAGAGGGCACATAGTTGTGAACATAGTTGAGAGTATAGGTGGAAGCACCTTGCCCTTATATGTCTGCATAAACTAAAACCAGTTCCACAAAGATCATGGTCTCTGGCATTGGCTACTTTGACTACAAGTGCAACAAGTTGCTCACAGCAGCTCCCTGAATGCTCCAGAGGTTCTTCCCCCACAGTGGGAGTCAGCAACCTCTGGACCACCTAAAATAGCTCTGCCAAACAGCTACTAGATGGAATGCAAGCTGTGAAATATGCATTCTTTGCCATCTGTGCTGCCACATGGTAGGCACAATTATGTTCACTAACCACTGTTGGTGGGCTTCAGACTATGTCCTGTACCATCTGGGCTCTAGTCTTTTGTCCAGCTCGTTTCATTGCCTGTAGCTCTCCAGAATACCAAGGAGCCAGTTGGGCTCTGCAACACCAGAAAGGATGCTTAGGACCAATTATATCAACCAACTAGCCATATTATTTCAACATCTATAGAAAAGACCAGAAATTTGACAGGATCAGCAGATTTCTCTACTAGAAAACCCCCAGAGCGTCAAGAACCCAGCAGGTTTCATCAGTCTCCAAAGGTGGCCATTCAAACAGGCCCACCACCTTTGCTAGGGAGAATTGCCACCATCCTGCCGAACTTTTTTCTGGCATAACACCAGGTGCAAACCTTCTAAGCACACCCAAATGTCAAGAGGTTTTCTGGTATAGGAGATGGTACTTATGTGGATAATGGCAGCACCCACTCCCCTCAGTCTGGCCTGGTGCTATAACAAGTACCCAGTCTTCCATAATACATACCAGGTCAGTCCTCTCACCACAATCCAATTGTGAATGGTTTACATAAATTTCGGCCAAATATTAAAAGCTAGGGACAAATAATAAATGAATCATACAAACAATTGTTCCTCCCTCTGCTCCCAGTTTTGGGAAATGCACCATACCCAGCCTCTCATCTTGAGTTATGGTCACACGTTTGTTTCTCCTACAATGCCTATCCCTAACTGAAATACACTGGATGAGAGGGCTGCAGTCCAAAAATATTTGGAAGATACCAGGTTGTAATAGGCTTTTTTGGGCCATCTAACCTATAGTGGTACCTCGGTTTGCGACCGCAATCTGTTCCACGGAGGTGGTCGCTCCCTGAAGGCACGCTTCTGCGTGTGCGTGAAGCGCCGATAGAGCGCTTCTGCACATGCGTGAGCTGCGCAGATCGCGTCTGCGCATCCGACGCCGCGGAACCCAGATGTAAACACTTCCGGGTCCACGGCAGTCGCTCACCGAAGCGGTCGCAAACAGAGGTAGGTGTAAACAGAGGTTTGACTTCTCTCCAACATGTGTCATTTAAGGATGTTTCTTGATCAATATTTGTCACTAGAAACCCAAATGGCATCTAGGGGTAGGAAGACCTTTTCCCGATTACAGGTCACCAGTTACAGCCTTCCCTAGACCAGAATAGCTTGGCCAGTTTTGCAGTTCTAGTAACTTTCCAGCCAGACCCTGAGGATGGTCTGGAAACTGAAGCTGGTACAGAATGCTACTTCTAGAGTGCCAGCTTGAATTTTGATGCAGCGTCACATAGTATCTTGCAGAATCTGCACTGGCAGCCTCATTTAAGAGGCCTCACTAGGCCTCATTTAAGAGGCAGCCACTGACATGTAAAGCCCTGAGCTACTTGGGACCTGCCTTGGCCTTGAGTTCAGCAAGGGATTGTTTGTTGTTCCCACCCAACTTCCAGCACGTATTCACTGTTGTTCAAGTATGAAAGAAAGGGCTTTTATGATAGTTGAGTCTCAGTTAATGAACTCTCTTGTCCTAATGGCAGACACCTAAACTTTTATTGAGCTTTCCCAGTCCTGTGTTGGCTCTGTTTAAATGCTCTTATCTACAAGTCTTTATATTTTAATTGTTGCCTGATTCTGTGCATTTCTATTATGTCTTGAGTTTTTAGGACATTTTGTTTGTGTTTATTACTTCCGCTTTTAACTACTTGTGTTGCTTATAACAATGTGTTGGTAATTTTGGTACTGGACATTCAATGCCATTTTGTGGTCTTTCTCAGTGAAAAATGGAATATAGAAACCAAAATAAATGTGGAGCTTCCTAAAAGTCAATAGAGAAAAGTTCCTAAGCCTGAAATGTGATGTTTGTACATGGGGTTCTGAATTATTTTCATTTGAAAGATTTGCACTTCAAAGTTTAATTCTGGGTTCAACATATATACTACAGTGGTGCCTCGACTTACGAATTTAATCCGTTCCGAAGGCACCTTCATGGGTCGAAAAATTTGTAAGTCGAAAAGCGGTATTGGAAACACGAGTTCCCATAGGAATGCACTGAAAACGGAAAAATTCGTAAGTCCAAGCAACCCTATCTAAAAATTCGTAAGTCGAAAAATCCCTATCTAAAACCGCTGCGGTTTCCTTTCAGATGTCGAGACATTCGTAAGCACGCTACCATTTGCCCCATTCGTACGTCGAAAAATTCGGTTGTCGAGTCGTTTATAAGTCGAGGTACCACTGTATTTAACCCAATGGTGCACTCCCATGCACCTTTACTTGGAAGTAAACTCTGCTAAACTCAGTAATTACTCCCAAGTAAACAAAGTCAAACAGGTTTAATATACATGAGCCCTACTAGATAAGGCCAAAGACCTACCGGTATCTAGGCAGCATTTTTGGTTTTCACATGAAAACAGCTCTCACTACATCCTTTGTGGTGGCAAACTCCATACTCTGTGCTGAACCCTCTAAAAATCACCTCCACTTGATTACCCAAAGTTCCAACACTATGAGAAAACGAGATATTTCCTGTCTGCTTTCTCCACCCCATGGACAATTCTATTCATCCATAATGTCCCTTTTTAGTTGTTTTTTTTCTAAACTCCCCCCCCCCTCAACAAGGAATAAATCTTAACCTTCCTCAGAAGGGAATTCCTCCCGCCCATTGATAATTTTGGTCTCCTTTAAACACTTGATCTTTCCATGCCAGCTGGTCATTACAATAACTCTTAAGAAATTGTTTTATTTCTTCCTCCTCCCTCTCAATCCCTTTTGTGTGATGTTTTACATCGTACGCCTAGGGACTTTTGGAAGCAGCCCTGGAAGGCGGCTTCTTTTCTTCTTCTTTTTACTAAAGAGCTGGATAAACATTCTTTAAATTAATTAATTAATATTAACCAAGTTAATGTGATACAAAGAGCTTAGTGTCCTTAAGACTCCTATGCAGCCAGTGGAACTTTTATCACATCTCCATCACAACTAGCTTCTCAAACTCATTGGTGCTTTAGAAGTGGCATGCCACATAAGTTCCACTGAACATGCAGATGAACTGGACTAGTGCCAGTATTTTTATAAACCCATACAATGTATCAGTTTTATGCAAGGAAGAGGCTAACTTTTCACTAGAATGGGTTATTCCAGCAGTGTAGTCTCAGCTTCCAATCATACATTCCCCAAAAAGCTGAATTCTAAAGTGCAGCTTGAATAAATGCATGGTGACTTGAGAGGAAGTCTCACTGTGCCCCCAGGCTCAGGTGCAAAGGCAATTTTGACAAAGAGCATAGGGCAACTTAGGTGGCAATAATTTAAAAATGCTGCCCACGAGGCTGATTTCCCTTCCTGGCCCAGACTTTGCGACAGACACCCTTCCCAACAAAGAAGCCTGAGCTCTCGTCACTCAGGGCCGCAGCAGCAGCCAAGCCGCCTGAGGCGTTTCATAAACGCCGAAGCCCTTTAACGTCGCCGTTAACCAGGGCGCACCCATCTTCAACGGGGCAGCGAGGTCATATTTTCATCTGGCGTCTACTACTCCGCTTCGACATTATGGAAATAGTAACTAAAATGGGAGGGCGGGGGGGGGAGATGGGGTATTGCGCGCACAGACACACACACAGAGAGAGCGGAGATTGCGCGTCTCTGGCAGGAAGTAAGCCTGCCGGGCCTTTGTGCAGCACCCGCCGTCGCTCACACAATGAGCCTCCCTCTCTGGGAAGAACCGCTGCCTCTCGCCGCCGCCATGTTGGGTCCTGGCCGGCTCCATGTGCACCGGGGGGGGGGGTAGAGGCGGGAAGAGTAAAGAGGAGAAAGAGGGTCGCTCGTAGTTCGGCCGCCACCGAGCCTTAAATGCCTCACTTCGGGCGTGAAGCAAGGAGAGGGTGGGGGGTGGATTGGGAGGGGAGCTAAGTCCCCGGCTCCAACGGCCCCAAAATGCGTCCCGTTCGGGGCGGAAAAAAGAACAAAGGGAGAAGGCCGCGCCGCCTCCCCTAGGCCGCGGAAACAATTGGCGGGGTAAGCCGGCAGGGCCCCGAAGGCAGGCACGGCGATATACGTCTACGCCTCCCGCCCGGCCCCACAAGGTAGGATAGCGGCATCGGCTGGTGGGGGGGGGGAGATGGGGGGATTTGCGCCTCCGCACCTTTTTCTTCTCCAGGTTGCGCAACTTCTTGTCAATGACGCCCAGAATCTGCTTCATGGCCTCGGTCTGCACTGAACTCGTGCTGCCGCCCGGAGCCGACGCCGCTTGGGATGGAGCCGCCCCAGCAGTTACAGTTGCCGCGGCTGCCGTTGCCGGAGGCGCCGCCGCCTCGTTTCCCGTTTTGCCGCCGCTGCTGTTGCTGCCGCTGCTCGCCATCGCGCTGCTGGTGGCCGAGGGCATCGCTTAACTGAGGAGAGAAGAGCGCGGCGTTACGGGATTCGAAGGGGAGGGAGGGGGAGAGAGAGCGCGAGAGCCAGCCGAAGGGAAGGGGGCGAACTGACGGGGCGCCAGAGGGGACACGGCGCGCGAGGGGAGGGGAGAAAGGGAACGCCTCCTGCCGGGAATCCTTTTATTCTGTTTTTTTTTTATCTCCCCACCCTCTTTTCTCGAACGCGCGAATCAGACCGCACCTGTCGGCGCGCGCCCAGCGATTCTAAGGCAACCTGACTTGTAAGGTCCGTCAGCGGAAGGGAGGGAAAAAAAGAAAGGCAGCCCTTCGCGCGGGCGCGTGCTCGGCACCGCCCACGTGACCGGTGGCCTACCCGCAGCGCCGTTCTCCCATCCTCCCGCCCAACAGTCTTTGAGGAGCCACCCCTCCTTTATCTCAATCCTTTCTCCGACAGCGCCCGCCCCCCCCCACGCACTCCCGTCCGTCCGTCCCCCCTTTCACTCCTCACTCCCGCTTCCTCACCGTGTGTTTGGTGCGCGCGCACGTGTGTGAGAGAATGGAAAGGAGTATCCCTAGGGCGCGCGGGAGGGCAATAAGGGGACGGCCCAATGTGTGTGTCTGTGCGCGCGGGGGGGAGGGGGACGAGCGCCTCTGCCCACTCCAGCCCCGTCACTTGCACCGTTCCTCCTTGTTACCTCTGCGCCGAGATACGGAGGGGAAAGAGAAAGAGGAGGGAGGGAAGGCGAAGAGCGCACGCGCACGCGAGGGGCGGGGCGGAGCAAAAAAGGGGGCGAGCGACAGGGCGGAGGGAGGGAGCGGGGTCCTCATCCGTTAGGGCTGCCTCCGCAGAGCGCCTGATCGGCAAGCGGGTAAAGCAGCTCACGCCCGTCTCCCGAGTGTGCCTTCGCGAGAGCCTGAATATTATGACGCCGGTCTTTCAGGCGCAAGGCCACCTAAGCGGAGGAGCACAATGGTGAGGCGGAGATAGACGCTTGCCCTCGCCTTGAAAGGCCGCGGGGCGGAGTTCCCGGCCGGGCTGGGCGGCGAATCTGCTCTCTTTTTTTGGCGTGGTACGTCCGAGCCCTTAGATGGCGGGGAGGCGGGCCTCTCTGAAAGCGCTGCTTTCCCTCGTGAAGGGGAATCTCCAGGTTTAGACACGCGTCATTAAAAATCAATAAGATGCTGATTTCTGTCACTTTGGCTGGGCAGCAGCTGCTCACCAGGTATTTACTTGGCGACTGTTTTGCAAGGGTTTTTGTGGGTTGCTTCTTGGAAAGCGACTAAGCCTCCGTGGTCTTCTGGGCAACAATATGGCACCCATTTCGGAACAGTAATTAAGTGTACTGGGAGATCTGTAGCGGTGTTGAATTTTCAACATAGGTACGGTCATGGTAACTGGACTTAAATTTATGTAACCTGGGTAAGTGGCTGCCTTAGTAAAACCCTTATTTATAGGGTTGTTGTTGGGGTTTTTCCCCAAAAACATTGCTCTGGACTTTGGAGAAGGGATGGTTAACGTATTAGTAAAACCAGCATGATTTAGGTCGGAGGTGGGGTGGGGTGATGATGCTACCAGGCGGAGGTGCCTATTCAAGGTTTCAAATTCTGAATATTTGGGAGCTGGTACACATGTTTTTGGTAAATGATGAAATAAATAAATCATATTGCAGGGAAATTATCTAAAGTGATGGTGAATAATCATTTGTTTTACAAAAGGCTTTATAGAAGTATTCTTTTTGGTGGCCTGTTGCAACTAGGTGTAGTCACCAAATCCATAGAGAAGGGCCCAAAAGTTTTTCCCAAGAAGTTGTGTTCAGGTCAAGTAGTTAAAAAAATGAATAAAAATATGCCTTCTAGGCAGGAAAATGACCAGGATTTTTAAGTCATGTGCAGTGAAGGAACTGCACCCATACTGTGATAACACACCCTGCTATTCAGGTTGCAGCCTGCACAGGCAAACACAATAGCTGTGTTTCCCTAGAGTTGCTTTGACATCCCTTGATCTTAAATAATAAGTCCATTGAGAAAGCAAGAAATAGGTTTGATACACTGGCAGGTCAGGAGAGCTCTGACTAAATATCTGCTACTCTTGGGCCAGCCACAAAATACTGTATACTGTATTCCACCTCTCAAACTTAAAACTGTAGCAACACCCATTTGAGAGAACTTGCTGGTTCTTTATCCACGTCAGGGCACCATTGTTCCAAACATCGTGAATGCAAGTTTGCAAACGTACAGGTTGTTTTGTTCTTCTACTTTTTAATTGTAAATTACATAGATATCTTTTCTGCAGTTGTGAAGCAGTTCTACAGTGATGTTCCAAGAGCTGTGACAAGTATAGAAGCAAGGGAAGAAGAGAGTTGAAACTGTAGAAAGCAGCTGTTTGCAAGGAAGCAATGCTTTAAAGATTTTGTGAGACAACTCAAATACAAAAAAATGCAGGGTGCAATAGTCTGCCTTCCTCACAATCAAAAGTTATTTCTAACAATTGCAGTAGATGGGCTTTTATGTGTGTGTTCAAGCAATGTGTGCTAACTATGCAAATTTTGAACTAACAAGACTCTTGGAACAGGCCTCTCCTCCATTTACATTAGAAGGTACAGTACATAGTTGAAACCAGACATCCTCAGCATGTACTCTTCTCAAATACCATATACTTAAATTAAAAGTATGTAATGTGCTCTGAGGGCATTGGAATTAGGTAAGATTCCTAAAATCTTGTCAGGCTTTAGGAGTCAAGAAATATTTCCACATTTTCCCATTATGAGGCAAGCAAGCAGTTTCTCCAGATTTCGCTTGGATCATATACATTTGATTAAGATTTTTTAAAAAACAACAACAACCCAGAAATGTATATTAAACCCCCAGTTTTTTTAGTCAAAGATTTATTAGCCATGATTGCAAGGAAGGCATCACATTTGAAAGCATGTTTCACAGAGCATTGGGCCAGGGGGGCTATTGCCCTGGATGCACATTTTTGAGGGGGCGCAATCATGTGCCCCCATGACAGGCACAGAGCCCTAGCAGCTGAGGCGCGTCTAGTAAGCATGTGGATGGAGGCAGCAGTTGAGGAGCCTGTTGGAGGCAGGCTCCATCCACCCTCTGCATGCGCCCCCCCCCCCGTGCACCCAAGAAAAACTGCCCAGTCCACCAGAGGGGTGCAACACTTGCCTGGCCCCAGGTGTCAGCAACCCACACTATGCCACTGCATTGGGCTGAATACAGTGTGCAGAAATCTCATTGGGGATGTTCCTGTAGGGGGCATGATTGCACAAGTATGTAAGTCAGGTGGCCAGACCTTTTTCACTGTAACACCTGTAGCTGCTTATTCCACAGTGTGTTGTGTGAAACCAGTGCTTAGGCCAGAAATAGTCCTAGAGTGTCCTAAAGAGTACAGTTTCCCCAGATACTGCTATGTGATTTGGGATGACTCAAAGCTTATGATGAGGTGCAGAGGTTTATAAGCCTTAAACACCTATAGCAAAACAGTTCTAACCCTGGCTGGAGTCAGTGGAGCTTGAGTGGGGATTAGGTTTATTTTGTCTTTTTTGGTATACCAGGTCTAGGTTGGTCTAGCTGCTGTAGCAGAATCCCCACAAAACCAGTACTGGTAGTGCTTTACACTGGTGGAAAAGCAGCACCATTCTAGCCACCTGTCATCAACTATACCCGGTGCTCAAAAGAATTAGGAAAGTAAAGCTTGAAGAAGCTTATAGTTGTCCCTTTTAGGCAGAATAGCTATGTTAAAAAGGTAAACTTTCCACAAAGTGTTAGTTATGTGTGCTAGCTATATCACTGTCAATATCTGTCAACTTATGAAAGAACAGTTCGGAGATAAATTGGCCAAATTGGCCTTACTGTCCATCAGATCAGTTATTTTCTTTCCGATGGGGTTTTAAGGAGTAAGCTTTGAGGCCTTGATTTGGGGCGTGGCAGATGAGTTTGGTTTAAAGTTATACTCTGCATGAACAGAAGATACAACTGGAGAAATGGCTAGTTTTAGGGTGCTTTGGGGGAGGAGATTTTACCAAGTTAATGGAATAGCACCTGGAAGGTGAAGCTACTTATATCTGTTTCTGCATACATGAGAGAAGATGAATTTAAAACATTATACTCCAGTGAGGTTGTACCTGGCATGCCTGTCAATGTCTCCTGGCTGTTAGAGGGCTTGTGGTCAATGGGGAGTACCCACAAGTAGTGAGATTGTGGATGATGTACTCAAGGAAATAAATGTAACTTGGGAAATAGTTCTTAAAACACCAAAATTAATGTTGCTTCAACTGTCTGAGTTACATTGGGAAACATAGTACCCTATTTTAGGACTTAAATAAATTTGTTAGCTGCTGCCAGTCTTGTGAGCAATAGGACTCTATGGATCTCTGGTACAATAAACTTTGCAAAATGGCATTGCAGAAGAATTTAGGGATCAAATCTGCATCATCAACAAACAAACAAAACAGGCCCTTTTGGGGGTGGGGGGGTCAGAATGGAGTAGTTTTATTTTTCATAAAGACTTGACACTACAAGGACACCTCCAGCCCAATTTGCAACAATTTAGAAAGACAATTAATTATACAAGTGTCTTTGAAATTATAATTAGTTAATGTTGCTCATGATGCTTTAAGTCCCTCAGTTTGATAAACGTGGTTACAGTGATTGTCTTCTATTTTACAGCCATAGTGATAGAGAATAATATGTTAGTTCATGCCATTGTAGCATTGGGCCTTTTCAGAGTTTTAATTTTATTTGTTGTTTTTGTTTCATACATGCAAATAACTGTAGCTCTCAATAAATACATTAAATAAAAGAAACATGACTTGGGACTGAGTTAAGCTGTTTATGTAGCTGTTCAAGATTTGGCCACTTCAAATCAATGAAATGAAAACTAGGAACCAACTTCAGCCTTATATAGTATCCGACCGTGAGATTAAGCTTCCTAGTTCCTTGATTACTTTACCATGTGTGCCTCTATATCTTTCTCAATGGATTGCCCTTGAATATTTTATTGCTTTTGCTTGCTGGTGCATTAATGTTTTAACATACAGGGCCTAATTATAATTCTTATTTACAAAACTGTCAAGCTTTTAATCCTCAGAGGATGAAACTTGAATGTAATTTTATTATGAAAACTTAGTTAAGATGACCTTTAAAACCCCAAACGGCCTCGGTCCTGTATACCTGAAGGAGCGTCTCCACCCCCATCGTTCAGCCCGGACACTGAGATCCAGCGCTGAGGGCCTTCTGACAGTTCCCTCACTGTGAGAAGCAAAGCTACAGGGAACCAGGCAGAGGGCCTTCTCGGTAGTGGCACCCTCCCATCAGAGGTCAGAGAGATAAACAACTACCTGACATTTAGAAAATACCTAAAGGCAGCCCTGTTTAGGGAAGTTTATAATCTATGATATTTTAATGTATTTTAATGTGTGTTGGAAGCCGCCCAGAGTGGCGGGGGGGGCGGCCAGATGGGTGGGGTATAAATATTATTATTATTATTAATATTATTATTATTTATTTATTTTGGACATGCTAAGAATTTGCTGCTGTTCTCAGGAACACACCTTTCCAGACCATTCTATTATTGTTTTATTCCAACAGAAATTGCACTTTTTATTATTCCAAGCAATTTTTTTATTCCAGACATTTAATTATTCACATTCCGGATGGCCAAACATTACAAATTATCTTAACAAGGAAGGGTTTTTTTAGTTTTAAAATGCTTTATTTAAAAGTTTTGTTGCCACATTTCTCGAAAGAAAAGGCAAGCTACTTACTGCAAAAACCTAATACGGTATTACAAGGATTTGCCCTGGATACCAGTTCTTGGATCCATTTTTACACATGCAATCTACACCAAAGTGTTGTGATAATGGTGTATTTGAGGTGCAAGCAATTCATACCTTTGACAGTGATTGTGTCAAGTGGGAAAGTAACCTGTGATGAATGAAAAGACATGTAGTTGGCACACTTGCCAGCACCTTCCTTGCAGTATCAGCTTAAAATGCCACCAACTTTCCCATTGTAACAAAATAATTAATGTTGACATGTGTAAATCCTTGTGCACTCAGATGAGAACATAACACATTGAAGTCTAGGTCTTGTGCCTTTGTTTATACTGACTTGCTTATCTTACACCCGCTTACACATTTACATTTGTCAACCTCACATAGCCTCTTCCACATGACAAAGTTTCATCAGAAACAGAAAAATTAACCACTTTTACTAAATTAGCTGTAATACCGATATATAGTGAAGTTGAAACGGGTACATCAGATAAAATGGCCCAGTTAAAATGTGATAATCTTGAGCGCACACATTTTCACATAAATAAAGGAATATTACATCTTTGTGAATACTTTTTTGAATGACAGCATGATGGTGTCCAGTGTAACCCAGCAATTGCACAAAATCATGGCAATTGGAATCCCAGTGTTCCTTCTGGTGTGACTAGAGGAGAGGCCTTGCTCAAACATGCACTGGGTGACCCTCGGCTAGTCACTGGCTCCTAGCTTAATCTACTTCACAGGGTTGTTGTGAAGATAAATATTGAGGAAAGGGGAGGGAATCATGAATGTCACTTTGAGCTCTGGAGAAAAGGTGGGATAGAAATGTAATAAATAAGAAATATATCCCCCTGGAGCTGTTAAAGGTCCATTTTTACAAGAAAAATTAGCCCAGACTTGACCCAATAAGCAAGTAAATTTTATGCCATGTACTAATAAATGTACAGCAATGTGGAAGCTGAGTGCTGGTTTAGTTACTAAGTTCTTTTGAATGTTTGTATGACAAGGCACCAACTTGGCAACTGTTTACAAAATGTTACCGGTAGTGTACCAAATAGGTTTCTCATTCCATCTTTTGGACTACCTTGGGACTGATATGTGTGAATTAAAAAGCCTTCCTACCGCCAATAGCTCTAGAAAGATTTCCATTCTTTTCCATTTCTAAAGGCAGGCCAGCTGTGTGGGAGAGAATTTTAGAGGTCAGCCATTGAAGCACATGAATAAATGTAATAATTTAGCTCATTGCTATGAAATGGCAGCTAGGAATGTCCTAACGTTCACACATGCACAGTGATGATAGGAAGGGAAAAAGTCCATAATCCACCAGACACAGTAGCTTGTCAGTTAATTCATACCTTTTCCATGCACACCAACTACCAGTAGCTGTTGAGCTTATAAATTATTACATTTTAGAAATGAGAATTTTGCTGCAAAGTTTCAAAATGCGAACATGATGCTTTACGTCTTTTGTAAGTCTATATTGTGTCATGAAAACAACTTTGAATTTCTCTTCCCAGAGTATGAATAAGTGTAACCAAAGCATAAAGCTCTGGTTCCCATTGAAGCCAAGGATTCTTAGCATATATAATTTGTTCTATGGCCACATTAACCACATGCCGGGCCAAGACTATACACAGAAGAAGTCTAGTCTTTGCAAAAGTGGAGGCAATTCACAAAGACTTCAGAGAGCAATAAAACAACACAAAGTTTGTAGCTTTTAAACTGTTAACTGTTTTATTCAATGGTTTGAAAAGATTTGTAGAATGAAGAAATGCTCTCACAGACAAACGCAAGAGATGTGCCAGCTATTAATCATCCCTAAAACAATAAGGGCATTTGTTATTACTGTCTACTGCCTGTTCTCAGCTTTAATCTGTCTTTTGAGTTTGATGCTGCCAGATTTTCAGAAGTGGGTCACCCAGTTCTCTCTGGACCTTGTTTTTCTGCTGAGCAGTTAAAATTAGCATTTTCTATTATGCTGCTGGAGATTTTGGAAAGATATTGAGAGTGAACTTAGTCACATTTTCCTGAACTCCCCCCACCCCACCCCAATTTCTGGTAATGAAAAAAAATCCAGTTAATAGATAGGGATAAGAAAATCCTAGTGTACTTAAAGAAATGCCTTGTATGACCAGTAGGGATAGAGGAGAAATTCAATTCAATTTGCATTTAAAGGTGAACCTACTTAATTTGCCATTTCCAAACAATACAAGTAATGAAACGCAGCGTAGCTCATAAACCAGATGGATCACTCAGCAGCTCACCTCATTCTTGATACAGTTCTGTGCTCAGCTGACATTTACAGCTTTTGTAAGTAGCACTAGTTTTGGGGGGTGCACATGACATCACATTTGGCCAAAGAGGGAACTCTGAAGTCTGTCTTAGCAGCACCAAAATCTGACAGTTCTGCAGCAAATGAAATTGACAAACGCAACATGGTGGAAACCAAAGGCATCAAAAACTCCTCCAGAACTATCAAACAATTAGGTCTTACAAAGGATTGGCAGAATGCCCTTAAGCCTCTTGAATTGTTCTTTAAAGATCTTCCAGCAAAAGTAGATGACATTTCCAAAATGGCGGGTGAAGCCTTGGGATGTGATCTCCATACCAAAAAACCACATGCAGACAGGTTAGCTGGTTGGGCTGGAAGCTTAACAGGATCACAGTCACAGACAGGATCAGAGTCTTAAGAGGGTTCCTGTGCAACATTGCGACCCCTCCCTTCACATCCTATCTTTCCCCGCACTATTAAATGTGTGGCACCTCCCTTTGTGGAGCCCGTGCTGTTGGTCTGGAATAATATGGACTCATAAGCTAGCTCCTCAGAGACTATCCTAACTTTAGGCATTCTGACAAGTATAAGCAATTGGTGGATCGTGGGCAAAAGGGACGAGGATTTCTCTGATGGGGCAAGCCCATTTCCCCTTTAAAACTATGGCAGCTCCTTTCTGGGATAAGGGTTAATTGGGTTCCAATATTTCAAACAACTTCTTGTGCACAGTCAGTTTATAGATCTGAGCAGCTGCCACACCCATTAACTGTTTACAAAAAAAAAACACCTGTGCAAACAGGGCTCTAAGGGGCAGAAGGGTTTTATCTATCTTTTACAAACACTTAAAACGTAAAGGTAAAGGGACCCCTGACCATTAGGTCCAGGCGTGACCGACTCTGGGGTTGCGCGCTCATCTCGCATTATTGGCGGAGGGAGCCGGCGTACAGCTTCCAGGTCATGTGGCCAGCATGACAAAGCCGCTTCTGGCAAACCAGAGCAGCACATGGAAACGCCGTTTACCTTCCCGCTGTAGCGGTTCCTATTTATCTACTTGCATTCTGACGTGTTTTCGAACTGCTAGGTTGGCAGGAGCTGGGACCAAGCAACGGGAGCTCACCCCGTCACAGGGATTCGAACCGCCAACCTTCTGATCAGCAAGCCCTAGACTCTGTGGTTTAACCCACAGCGCCACCTGGGTCCCTCATACCTTCCCACTGTAGCGATACCTATTTATCTACTTGCACTTTGACGTGCTTTCGAACTGCTAGATTGCCAGGAGCTGGGACTGAGCAATGGGAGCTCACCCCGTCGGGGGATTCGAACCGCTGACCTTCTGATCGGCAAGCCCTAGGCTCTGTGGTTTAACCGACAACGCCACCCGCTTACTAGATCTTAAATGTGGAGCAGGGTGCTCTGCAAGCAAAGCTTGGGAAAAAGACCTCAGCACTTTATTCAGTGATGCTGATTGGGATCGTCCATGGAGCAGCTCTCATCTTAAAGCAATGTCAGCTCTTACATGGGAGGGTGTGTCGTAACTGATTTATTGTCGGCACTTACCGGTAACTGCAGTCAGGCTCAGCTGTTTCCATCGTTCACTTCCACCAAAATGCTGATGAGTTGTGAAACTCGTGGGTCATATTTGCACCTTCAGTGAGAGTGTGAAAAGGTGAGGGGCTTCTGGCTTAACCTGCCCAATCACATAAAAACGTTTATCAACCAAACAAATGTCCCCAAATAGGCTCTAGCTCTCCTTTCCATCTTCCTTAAAAAGTGGTACATCAGACTTGGCAACTAGCAGGAACAGAGAAAGGCATGGGGTTGAGGAATCAAAACTGATAAATCTATGGCAGTCTGATATTATTTTTTGTTAATAACGATAAACCAACCGAAAGGGTACAGCACCAAGCCTTTCTCGTTTTGGTCTGACATCTGGCCTAAATCTCATTTCTCTAGTAACCCAACTGTAATAGGGGTGCCTTAAAACTTTGCCTCCACCCCCCACCCTTATTGTAAAGAATGACACAATTGTTATATTTATTGATAATGATATATTTTTAAAAAATAATAAATATTCTAGAACACAGCTATACTTCAAAATTGACACCTCTCTAAACTTCACAACCCAATTCTGCAACCAAACATTTACAAAGATGTATATATTAGAGGGAGATGTGCCCAATAATGAATATTGATTAAAATAACATACAAAAATGCATTATATTAGGGGAAATTGCTTGCAAAAATGTGTACATTATTCAAAGTTGCATAGTGAAATGTGTTTATTAGAATTTTACACTAAAATGCAAATTACATTTTAAGAGTTGTTTTTTAAAACACAAATAAATGCAGAATGTGGAGAACTGAATTTACGATTGGAAAAATGAGAAACTGACAGAACAAGAATTGACAGATCTGTCCATCAGTAATGGCCGGTGACGGGAACGAGCATAATTCTAAACCTAGACATCATTAGTTGGCATAAGTAAACGGTTCTTACATTGCACTATGTTACTGCTTTTGTTCTAAAACCATGCACATTCACACACAGCCTGCACTTCCTGTGGCAACCAAGCTCTGTTTAGCTGCCCTTGTAGTAAATAAATCGAAGGAATTAAAAAGTAATTTCACCCCAAAGCAATCAACTCAATTGCTTGTATCCGGTTTAATTTAAATAGGAAGAAACAGACAATGTATTCTGCCTATCTGCCACTAGAGGGTGAGAGATCTGTGAGGAAAAGAATTGAACATTACTGTATAACCTATTCAAAGGCTAATGAATTTTCATTTCAGGAGAAATATTGGCCCATGACCTTGAGAACTGTTAAAGACAGCTGCTGGCAGCTAAGCTTCAGAATATTCAGCAACAATATAGTGCAGCTTTCATCCGTTTGCAAGCTGACTTTTAGTTTTCGAGTTATTTTAGTACAGGCATCCCCAAACTGCGGCCCTCCAGATTTTTCGCCTACAACTCCCATGATCCCTAGCTAACAGAACCAGTGGTCAGGGATGGTGGGAATTGTAGTCCAAAACATCTGAAGGGCCAAAGTTTGGGGATGCCTGTTTTAGTATGAATGATAGGTAGAGCCAGACAAATTTTCCTCTTCCTAGCTACATACAATATTTCTGTAAGCTTTTAGCTCCCAAGTGTTTGCTTAACATTCATAATGTTTGCTTGGAATCAATCGCGTTATTATCTTGTGTCTAGTTCCAAAGTTCAGTGAAGAATATTTGGACGTCATTTACATAATTTTATACTAAGTTTCCAGTTCTTGTATCCTGGACAATTTGACTTCAGTTATGTTTGGAGATTGAAAATACGCTGCATATGTAGCATGTGGCTTTTCTTTAATCTCTTAGAAACATTGAAACAGGAACTCCAGCTAAGGAATCTTGTGTAAAATTCCACAAGTGTTTAGGCTACTGTGTGGAAGTGATCAATTTAAAGCCAAGATGAGGGGACTTCAGTCTACTTTGAAAGCACTCCAGCTATGATCATCCAATGCATTTTTTAATTCACAAAGGAATAATGCCTATTCAGGGTTTCCTTAGCCAGTTAAGGGATAACCACTGTGTGCTAAGACATCCTGATTAAGCACAATGAAATATCTTGCTATATCTGATCAAGATCCATCTCATCCAGCATAGGAAGCTGCCTTACGCTGAGACTTCAATACAGTCCCAGTATTGTCCCCTCTGGCTGGTAGCAGTGCTGTAGGTATTCAGACAGAGGCTACGTGGGGGTGATAATGAGAGTATCTAGAACCGCCTCCTTGCCACTCATCTGTTCTACCAATGAGCTACCGTTCTTCCCCAAGGCATACTTTGCAGGAATCCTAGCAACAAGCAGGTGCTAAATGGTCCATGGCTGCTGGGTTTAAAGTGTCATATCCTTAATGTCCTAACTCTGCACTTAGCACAGTGTATTTGCCGTTTAATTCAATAATTTTCAATGACGGCCTTGTTGAAAATGGCCTTTGATTCCAGATAGGCCTTGTGTTAAATAATGAGGGACACTAAGTAAATGTAAACAACTTGTTTTGTGCCACCATATTGTCTTTCCTCTTTGAAATGCTATAATCAGCTTAGTGAAAGCAGCTGGTAGCACTGTGCCTCATTAATGAAATGAGCAGGGAGCTCATTTATTCTCCAGCTAAATCCATGTTTTTTTCTAGTGGCCTCCAGGTGGCACCAGTGCTTAAATGATAAAATCAGGCGTTGACCTTCAGAAAACATGGCATCTTTGTTTTGAGGTTCTCTGTGTCGCAATTGGATGTGGCTTGTGACCAAGCGACAACTTTCACACAAATAAAACTTTGTCCAGATCACGGGAGGCGGCTCCTCCTCACATCTGGCTCACAGATCAGCTTGTTTCTAAAAATACATTGTGCGCTCAGTTTGATGTCCTGGGAGTGTGGTAACTCTGCAGCGTGCCGCTTTGAACATTTGCCTTATTAAGTGTTGCATCCAATTGGTGTCCCGCTGCTCTTTGATACATCTGAACCTTCCGATGTGTTAAGTCTAAGGCCATTCCCTCTACACACACCCCTCCCCCAAATTTGAATTGCAAGGAGCTATTTCAGTCAGATCGAGCTTCCGGAGTGCAATGTACAAGGCTAAATTCAAGGTTCTAAAATGCACAAAGTCAACTTGAGTCCCCTTTTCAAAAGGTCGTGTGAATTAGTCTCCATTTTTTATTCTGTCCGTCTGCAGATGGTTCAGATCTGCAAATAGTCAAGTGCTTCGTATCCAAGTTATTTGAAATCACAATGAAGTGGTTTTTAGAAAGCATGGACCATCTTAATGCCTTGATTTTGTTGCGTGTGGCAGCTTTTCTGGAAAAATAATTGTTTTCGTGTTGACCCTTTGCATTCTAGGATCCTACCTGCCTATTGTTCTAGGATCCAAGCTCAGTACATAACACCCTTGGAAACCGGTGTGGGCCTAAATGGGTAGGGCCCACTGCTGGAGAACCTATAGAACTGAACAATGCTCCTGCAGAACCACCTTCCAGAGCCATCCATCTAAATATGTGTGGAACCGTTGCAATGTTGTGCCTCCAATACCCAACTCAAGTATACCCTGGTCAAAGGTATCAAAAGTTGCTGAGTTTAAGGCCTAAATGCTGATAGAAATGGTTTTAAACAATCAATAACTGCCAAGCCACATACATTTTTTTTCCATGTCGTAGTACAGTCTGCATATGCCTGTTTTGCTGAAACACATTCTTACATCTCACTACACAAGTAGAGGTTGGGGTAATAGAACTCAATACCAAATGTGTCCAGTGCTTTTTTTTCTAAAACATGTTTTAGGGGTACTCTCATTTTCCTACTCATACTGAAATACTGCCCTTCAATGAGGCCAAATTTAGAGTCACCAAATGTTTAGGGGTATGCGTCCCCCCCAGAAAAAAGGCACTGAATGTGTCTATAGAATTAGGCCCCATCTACACTATACATTTAAAACAGTATCACACCGCTTTAAATGATAATGGCTGCACTTCTCCAAGTGGTTAAACAATCAGTCCCTCTCCCCTGGGAACTCTGGGAACTGTATATTTGTAGGAGAAGTAGGGATCTCCTAACAGCAGACATAGGCAAACCTGGCCCTCCAGATGTTTTGGGACTACAACTCCCATCATCCCTAGCTAACAGGACCAGTGGTCAGGGATGATGGGAGTTGTAGTCAAGCCAAGTTTACCTATGCCTGCCTAACAGCTCTCAGCAGCCTTAATTAACTACAATCCCCATACTTATTTAAGGGAAATCATGAGTGAAGTGGTACAATACCAGTTTAAATGCAGAGTACAGATGGGGTTTTAGTTTGTCCAGCTTCCGTTTTGTCGCTGCAAGGGGAGAAAGTGCCCTCTTCTCTGTTCAGAACAACAACATGAAAACTGCTTTTTTGGATCCCACTTCAGTTGGTATCGTTTTAGAAACTCCTCTTTTCATGGTAAGTGTTTGTGTGTTGAGAGTGATAATGACAGGAGGGTTGGAAGAAATGCCACTCCCAGTCTGACCACACAGTCTCTTCCTTTCCTTAGCTGTTTTCTTATCCTCACTGTTGGGGTGGCAGGATGTATGGGAGGAGGGATAGCTGTTGTCTCATTATCATGGTGCGGCAGATAATAAACATGCTGACACCATGTGGATGCCTTTCACAAAAGCTGTCCTTCAGTCAGTTAGCAATTCCTGTGCCATGTGCATGACTGCAAGCAGGACTGTGCTTGTCTTCTGTCTTTCTACACATGTGGGACTGAATGTGAGAGACGGCACAGAAACTAGTAAGGAATTCGTAGAATCTCATCTGTTTTATTTAATCACTATGTTTAATCAACACAGACGAGGGAGATCGTTTTGAAATTGTGCATTTGGTGTTTGCAAATACTGTAGCTAAAGTATTTGGAGATGTCTCCTTGTGTGTCCTACATGGCCATCTCTTCCCATGCCAAACCACCTGAAAAGTTCGTGCTTTCATAGAATTATAGAACTGGAAGGGACCCTGGGGGTCATCTAGTCCAACCCCTTGCAATGCAGGAATCTTGCCCACAGCCATCTCTGAGTGGGCTCGAACCACCGACCTTCTGGTTAAGAGCCAAACACACTGACCCACTGTGCCACCTGAGGGTCTTCCCAGAGGATTTGGAATTTAAGACATGCAAAAAAGCTGGAACCCAGCTGTTTTAATTTCAAAGACATGAAGATGAAGGAGCAACACAGATCAAAAGGAAAAAAATATGTATGGCGAGATCAACCTCTTCATCCATCACTGATCTTTAGTGTCATCTATTGCATTTATTTATTGCAGGGGAAATCAACCTGGTACCCTTTGGATCTTGAACTCCAATCCCCATCAAGTCCAGCAACATCTATAGGTCACCCAGTTGTTCACTGCCGGGTTTATTGTATTTATATTTCAGCTTTCTCCCACTGAGTCCAAGGCAGTGTATCCTGGGTTCCCAGGAAGTTTTCCACCCAGGCACACTAAGCAGGCTTGAACTGCTTGGCTTTTAGCAAGGTTGCTCTACTACGCCCAGGGCTTTTTTCATTCGGAACTCCCTAGAACTCAGTTCCATCACCTTTCAGGTGGGCATACGTAATTGTCGTCATAAGAGAACAAAGGAGGTGTTCATGGTGAATTCCAGCACCTCTTTTTCTAGAAAACAGCACGGATTGCGCCCTAGTGCTATGCTATCCTTTCTTTGGGGCTATCCTTTCTATGCCATAGAGAGAGATTTTCAGTGTTAAGCCAATAACAGACTTCGAATGGCTAATTTTGAAGGCCATATAACGTGCACCTATTTCCCTTTGAAATAAATAAATAAAATAAAAAATTGTCCAGTAGCACCTTAGAGACTGACTAAGTTTTTTCTGGGTATAAGCTTTCTTCTGCATGCTGGTATCTGAAGAAGTGTGCATGCACACGAAAGCTTATACCCAGAACAAACTTAGTTGGTCTCTAAGGTGCTACTGGCCTTTTTTTTCCCCCGACTGTGTCAGACCAACACGGCTACCTACCTGAATCTATTTCCCTTTGGAAATACTTGGCCCTCCTGAAACAGTGTATTGCCATTTCTTCTCTAAAGGCAAAAATTAGGTCCTTGCAAGGGATAAATTGCCTATGTAGCTTATAACAAGCCACAAAGCCTATGAAACAATTTTTGAGAGCCAAACTTTAGCCTTGACTATAAGAGCACTCATCTCCCCCCTGGCATGTTCAAACTACTCCAGTGTGGTATGCCTTGGGCGCAGTTTTCCCTTTCCTCTCTTTGATAGGAAAACACGGTATGCAATAGAATGGGGGGGGGATCAAGCTTTAGTAGTGATTTCAGTGACATGTAGTAGATTGGCAAGCATTTCTGATTCCTAATTTTTTCAACAATCAACAACAAAAAGAAATACAGTGGTACCTCGGTTTAAGTACACAATTGGTTCTGGAAGTCTGTACTTAACTTGAAGTGAACTTTCCCATTGAAAGTAATGGAAAGTGGATGAATCCGTTCCAGACAGGTCCGTGGAGTACTTAAACTGAAAGTACTCAAACTGAAGCGTACTTAAACCGAGGTATGACTGTACCTGCACACCCTTAATTCAGGCTACCAAAATGCAGAAAGTTTGGGTTAACAATGACAGGACTGTAAGCTCACTTATGGACTCATTGTTAAAATCGTGTTTATAGAAGACAATCTTACTCGGCTACAAGTGATCGCCAAAGAAGAAGAAGAAGCTGCTCAGTCCAGTTCTGGTATGGAAAAGAAATTCCCAGACTTAAAATGTGCTCAGGGGCACCTTGTTCTTCAATTCTAACCATATACCTTTTGCACCTGGCTCTGGTTGGTAGATCTTGGGTTTTCTAGCTTAAAACAAACTACACTCCCACCCTTGCGTGCCAGCTCTCACAGGTATGGTAAAGTCCCTGTGAGTTGACACATATGTATTAGTGGCACTGGAAACATGAAGGACATTCTGTTATATGTATCATATTCCTCCTTATTTTCCTCTTCTGGGGGGGGGGGGAATTCTAAAGGAACTTCTTGACAACATTTCATTCCTGAATGGTAGTGATAAAAACATTCATTTGATACCTGGGAGAGATTTAACTCACAAGGTTGCTGTGTGTGCCCTTGCAACCCAAAGGTTTGGGTGTAAATTTCTCTTGCACAATACATCGCATTGTGCAGGGAGACATTTACAATAAACTGCAGTGCTGTCCCTTTCACAGGACATATGAAGCTGTGTATAAAATGGTGTTTGTTTCCCATGTTTGTGACAACAAATGGCGTTTAATAAAACCTGACATTTCTCTTATAGAACAGAATGAAAAGCCCAAAGAGATGTGGCCCTTATGTTGCTTGTCCTCTAGGCTCCTGCCATGATGGCTTTTATTATCTCTGTTTTCTAATAGCATCTATAATAAATTAGCAAAATTGCCACACCAGATATAACCATAAAGCACCATCAGTAATCAATATATGAATCTAAAAACTGCACTAGTGCAGCGTTTCTCAAAATATTTGAATGCAGCCCTCCTTCTGAAATTACGCAACCATTTGTGACAGCCACATGTACCCATGCGAAAATAGCAGTTTGTTCCACAGAGGCATGTGTGTGAAGATTCTCATACACAGTTGAATGCAGCCTCCTGGTGTTTGTGTGATGTGAACTAGAGTAGTAAAATGAGGAAACTTGTTAAACAGGACATATGATCCCTCTACCCTAAACCAAACATTGATTTTAAAAAATTAAAATAGAATAAGTATCCTCCTCCTTCCAAAATCAGATTTTGGTGATGGGCCAGGAGGGATAAAGTCATCCATATAAATCCAATGTGAACTAGTGACTGTCCTCTAAGTTTAGGCTGTGGAGGGAAGAGGGCAGAATGAGGAAAGTTCTTGGACTTAAGCTCAAAGAGAACGTGATACCTTGATCAAGAATCCCATATAACTTGTGGAGGCAGTACTGTGGATTCTACACACCCGCAAACTGACTAAAAAGGAATGGTGCTAGAGACAGCTCTGCATATCAAGATTAGCAATGGTGAGGAAGAGGCCTATAGCTTGGGAAGCTTCCTCTGACTATAGTGTAAGGGTAGGCAATATGGTGCCTTTGGCTAGTGGACTACAACATCTGTCAGCCCCAGCCAACATGGCCCATTGTAAGGGATGATGAGAATTGGTGTCCAGCAACATCTGGAGGGAGCCATGTTGATTGTCCCCGCTCTGGTGAGTGACCCAGATGGAGGCACGTATATGAGAAGCTCCGGCTAGCTTCAGGGTTAAACAGCAAATCCAAAGAGGGGATTAATACACTCATTTATCTAATGAAGGATTGGGCAGATGTCATTCAAGCTAAGCGAGGTGGGGTTAAAGAAATCCAATAAAGTAGTGGAAAGTTTTGAAAAACATTTCATTGTGAGGAGCAATGTGATTGATGGACAGGCACAATTTAATGCTAGTATGAAAAAAGAAAATGAACCTATGGATGATTTTATTACACCTCTATATGTCCTAGCAGCGTTGTGAATGTGGTATCCTCCGCAGTGAGATGATCAGAGACATAATTGTTGTGGGTGTCAGAAAACTCAAAGTGTCCAAAAAACTACAATTGGATACGAGACTTACCCTGGAAAAAGCATTCACCACTGTGAGGTAGCATGAGAGAGTGTAAAGAGGCAACCATTAGACCTTCATAAAAGGAGGAGCATTCCCCACCCCCACCCTCACACTGACAGTAGTCATACAGTGGAACCTCGGTTTACGAACACCTCGGTTTATGAATTTTCGGTTTACGAACGCCGCGGACCCATCTGGAACGGATTAATTCACTTTCCATTACTTTCAATGGGAAAGCTCGCTTCAGTTTATGAATGCTTCAATTTATGAACAGACTTCTGGAACTAATTACACCCATGCTTCGGGTTAAGTACGCTTCAGGTTGAGTACTTCACGGACCCGTCTGGAACGGATCAATCCACTTTCCATTACTTTCAATGGGAAAGTTCGCTTCAGTTTATGAACGCTTCAGTTTATGAACAGACTTCCGGAACCAATTGTGTTCATAAACCGAGGGACCACTGTACTCTGAAGACAAAGTCACAGCTACAGGGACAGCCCACCACACAAACCTCATGAAACAGGGAGAAAAAATTTCTATGGCAGGATTCTGCCTAGCAAAGGATTCTGTTTGGTAGTATTGCAAGAAAAAGGAACATTTTGTTAAAGTATGCTTTGCAGAAGTAGCACTGGGACAAGTCACTACTACCATCCAGCTGGCTTTCTGGGATCCTTGGCAGACAATCAAACAGGAAATATGAGAATGTGGTTGGCAGAAATCAAAATGGATGGGTAACAAGTACAATTCAAGCTTGACTCTGG